>NW_028270142.1:105462958-106111193 GCF_037043375.1 Chiloscyllium plagiosum
ATCCAGAATCTGGTTTCCAGCATCTGCAGTCATTTTACCACGTGCATAGAAAAGGCAATCCCCAATTTTTGCTGTATAGCAAAACTGGCATAAACAACAAGCCCAATTCCTCAGCATAGTTCTCTGTATCAGTGAAGCCTGGAAAACCTACACTTAGTATGAAAAATGATTCAGTAACCTCTATCTATGTCGTACCTCAATATCGCATGGTAAGACAAAGACACTATTAAAGCAGTTCCCTGTAAAGTAAACCTATTAAGCGTACTCGTGCTAATCAAGCAAAGAAAGTTTCAATGTCTTTGGCATGTATAGAATATGGCCACATCCCCAAGGAAGTTCTATTCAGGAAGGTAGTCTGTGGTAAGAAACCTAGAGGGCACCCAAGCTCTGATTCAGATGTTGTCAAAAGCCCTCCACATCAGTCCTGGTAAGTGGAGCATTCTAACCACTGATATAAATGGTCATGACATACATGGCAGGGTGACAGCATGTGGTTTCAGAAGCTCAGAAGCAGAATCTAGCCTTGTAAATAAGGTGTTAGCAGCACTAGCGACCAACGTTCCCTTTTCAGATCCAGCTTATTCAGCCTTTAAAAGAAATGCAGCAGATGATCTTGGCTGACTTCACCAACCTCTGAGGCTGTGTTCCTATCATCTCTTGCCAAAGAAATAATCCCAAAACTATGGATTGGCAACAGGAAATAAACAAACAGCAATCTGGTGTGTGAATCTTGACTAATTTCCACCTTCCTAGAGTGAGGGTCCTACCACTTCATGTGGAGATTGGCAATCTTGGTATAGACTATAAATGAGAGTCTGGTATTTCCTTCGAGGTAACCTAACCTGTTTTGGAATACTTTTCAGTATTTGCTGAATTGTTAGTTGGGGGAAAAAACTGCCACATTCCATCTCTCACCATAATGGAGCTCTTGTAGTTTGCTTGACTGATTGTAAGTCATTAGGGTAGAATTCAGTGCATAATAGTTTCTATGAACTTCATTTGAACTTGATTTTTTTATAAGTATTTTTGTATTTGTCAACTAAGCTCGTTGAACAATATGTGGACAGCAGGATAATTTAAATGAAAAAAAACACTAATAGAAATTAAGCTTTAATGTAAAGCATATATCATTCATAGCTTTTTTATTTCAGCCATGATGCAATGGACTCCTACTATGACTACATCTGGGACATCACTATCTTGGAATATTTGACACGTATCCTTTTTGTAGTATTATTTTCCTGAGATTACTACTTTTTATGTAACCAAACAGGATAGTTATCATTTGGAAAAATTGCTTAGAATCCAAATTAGCCAAATATAAATATCTGCAATCAATCACGTTTATTTCTTTTATCATGCATAGTGCAGTGTGAGCACACACCACCATTTAGTGCAGATGCTGATCCTATGCTCTGAATAGGTGCAATGGGGAAGAGACTGGAAAGAAGTGCTTAACTGTTCTAAATGGATGTGTTTAGTTGCTGTGTTTATCCTTGCAAATTTTGTAAAATATTCAATTCAGTTTTGTTCATCTAGATTTTCTAAATTAATTCAGTGGGCATTGTTGGCTTGGCCAGCATTTATTTCCCATTCCTAATTGTCTGAGAGAAAGTGGAGATGAGTTGACTTCGTCAACTGCTACAATCTTTCAGGTGTAGGTACATCCATAGTGCTGGAAGAGGTGGGTGCATTGTTCAAAAGCAGCTGGTCGGAATGGAATTTCAGCATTTTGACTGAGTAATACTGAAAGAACAGTGATATGGTTCTAATTAGGATCATGGAAAAGAAGTGAACTTGCAATTTGTTGTGTTTCCACGCTTTCCCATCTCTTGTTTTTCTGCATGGTAGAGGTAGTGAGCTTTGAAAATTGCTGCTGAAGGAACTGTGAGTTGGTACTCGCTGTTTACATCATGCGTTGGTGATAGACAGAGTGAAGTTGAAGATGAAGTGGACAGTATTCTATCACATTATTGACTTGTCCCTTTTAGATGGTGCTGAAACTCCTTTTCCTGTGGATGTACCTACATTTTACAGACTGCAGTAGTTTGAGAAGGCAACTCATCACTGCCATTTCATTGACAATTAGGGATGGGCCAATAAATACTGGCCTTCCCAATGATATCAACATCTATGGGAGAATAGGCCAGGGTGGCTCAGTGGTTAGCACTGCTACCTCTCAGGGCCAGCAAGGCTTCAGTAACGAGAATCCAGAGAAAGTATATTCCTATCAGGGTGAAAGGAAAGGCTGGTAGGCATAGGGAATGCTGGATGACTGAAGAAATTGACGGTTGCTTAAGAAAAAGAAGGAAGCGTATGTAAGGTATAGACAGGATAGATTGAGTGAATCCTTAGAGTATAAAGGCAATAGGAGGGAAATCAGGAGGGCAAAAAGGGGACATGAGATAGCTTTGGCAAATACAATTAAGGAGAATCCAAATAGTTTTTACAAATACATAAGGACAAAAGGGTAACTAGGGAGAGAATAGGGCCCCCCAAAGATCAGCAAGGCGGCCTTTGTGTGGAGCCACAGAAAATGTGGGAGATACTAAATGAGTATTTTGCATCAGTATTTACTGTGGAAAAGGATATGGAAGATATAGACTGTAGGGAAACAGATGGTGACATCTTGCAAAATGTCCAGGTTACAGAGGAGGAAGTATTGGATGTCTTGAAATGGGTAAAGGTGCATAAATCCCCAGGACCTGATCAGGTGTACCCGAGAACTCTGTGGGAAGCAAGAGAAGTGATTGCTGGGCCTCTTGCTGAGATATTTGTATCATCGATAGTCATAGGTGAGGTGCCGGAAGACTGGGGGTTGACTAACGTGGTGCCACTGTTTAAGAAGGGTGGTAAGGACAAGCCAGGAAACTATAGACCGGTGAGCCTGACCTCGGTGGTGGGCAAGTCGTTGGAGAGAATCCTGAGGGACAGGATGTATTTGGAAAAGCAAGGACTGATTAGGGATAGTCAACATGGCTTTGTGGCATTCGACAAGGTTCCCCATGGGATACTGATTAGCAAGGTTAGATCTCACGGAATACAGGGAGAACTAGCCATTTGGATGCAGAACTGGCTCAAAGGTAGAAGACAGAGGGTGGTGGTGGAGGGTTTTTCAAACTGGAGGCCTGTGACCAGTGGAGTGCCACAAGGATCGGTGCTGGGTGCTCTATTTTTTGTCATTTACATAAATGATTTGGATGCGAGCATAGGAGTTACAATTAGTAAGTTTGCAGGTGACACCAAAATTGGAGGTGCAGTGGACAGCAAATAGGGTTACCTCAGATTACAACAGGATCTGGACCAGATGGGCCAATGGGCTGAGAAGTGGCAGGTGGAGTTTAATTCAGATAATGCGAGGTGCTGCATTTTGTGAAAGCAAATCTTAGCAGGACCCATACACTTAATGGTGAGTTCCTAGAGAGTGTTGCTGAAGGAAGAGACCGTGGAGTGCAGGTTCATAGCTCCTTGAAAGTGGAGTCACAGTTCGATAGGATAGTGAAGAAGGCGTTGGTATGTTTTCCTTTATTGGTCAGAGTATCGAGTACAGGAGTTGGGAGGTCATGTTGCGGCTGTCCAGGACATTGGTTAGACTACTGTTGGAATATTGCGTGCAATTTTGGTGTCCTTCCTATCGGAAAGATGTTGTAAAACTTGAAAGGGTTCAGAAAAGATTTACAAGGATGTTGCCAGGGAGAGGCTGAACAGGCTGGGGCTGTTTTCCCTGGAGCATTGGAGGCTGTGAGGGGTGACCTTATAGAGGTTTACAAAATTATGAGAGGCATGGATAGGGTAAATAGGCAAAGTCTTTTTCCTGGGGTCAGGGAGTCCAGAACTAGAGGGCATAGGTTTAGGGTAAGAGGGGAAAGATATAAAAGAGATCAACAGGGCAACCTTTTCACGCAGAGTGTGGCACGTGTATGGAGTGAGCTGCCAGAGGAAGTGGTGGAGGTGGAGGCTGGTACAATTGCTGGTACAAGAGGAATTTGGATGGGTATATGAATAGAAAGGGTTTGGAGGAATATGGGCCAGGTGCTGGCAGGTGGGACTAGATTGGGTTGGGATATCTGGTGAGCATGGACAGTTTGGACCGAAGGGTCTGTTTCCATGCTGTACATCTGTATGACTCTAAGACAGTGGTGCTGTGGGTGGTACAACATTTCACTCCTAGCCTAGTTTCATCACTGGCTACAGGTGAATGAGGATGGGAGGGCTGGCAGCAAGAATGGCTCACAGCAAGTTGTGTAGTACCTTTGAATAGGCCCCCATTCCTCCCAGCAGCCTGCAAGAAAACTACACATTTGTTTGTCATGACTCCCACATGGTAGGGCCCAATGCTGGATGAATGCCAACAGCACAGCAATCGGGCTTGAGGTAGACATTAATTGCCCATTTGGAACCTCAGTTTGCTGTGGGGTGGGAAGGTAGCCCTTCCCATAATGGACTTGGTTAGGTGGAGACGGAAGATAGTGAGGTCCCCTTCTATCTGATTAAAAGACCCTCACCACCAATCTTGCCACGGATGTCATTAAATTCCAGTTCAATTAGTATTAAGTATCAATTAGATACTAATACATTGTTGGAAATATTGAACCTTGCATAATACATGTTATCTGAGAAGCTTGTTTCTCTCTCACTTCTGGAACATCAGAGAGTTTCATTTTTATGTGACTGACACTTAAAATGGGATGCTGTCTTGGATGGGGTATTAATCTAGCCTGTTAAGATAACATAAAAATCATTTGATGTCATTTCAAAGAAATGCTGATGAATTCTCCCGTGTTCTAACTAATACTTGACCCCTCACCAACTTCTTATTTGGTCATGATATATTGGTATCGCTGGCTAGGCCAAAAATTATTAACCATCCCCAATTGTCAAAAGTTTGAGTCAACATTGCTGTGGCTGAGGAATCTCACAGCTGCTAGACCAGGTAAGTTTGCCTTTTCTAAAGAATCTAAGTAAGCCAGAAGCGATTTTTTTTTTTTAAATGAATTAAAATTTGACCATCTGCCCTTCTGTGATTTGCACTCCTGTCCCCAGAACATTAGTCTGGAGTTCTAATTTATGAATTACTAACCCAGTGACGTTATCACTACACCAATTCTTTCTGTTCTCTCCTATCTACTATTAAAACAGATCATGTGAGCATTATTGCAAATAGGTTTGAGGGAGCTTGCTCTTTTATGAATTGACTATGCTGCTTATGTTTTGATGTCACTTCAGAAATGTTTCACTGGCAACAGGCTGGGGGGGTGGGGGGAGAGGTTGTAGAAAATCCTTCATAACTGCATGTCTTGCTCTTTTTTTGATTTTGGTCTGCCTTTAGGTCCATTTTATGTGTGTGTTTAAGGATGCATGTGGTTACACTTGATTTTAAAGATGCATTTGTTCTTGCATTTTAACATAATTTTCAATTTAAGCTAGTTACAGATTGTTGCCCAATTTAATATTGAAAAACTTCATAAGATTTCAAGCCTTCTTGATTTGAGACATGCAATATTACTTATATTGCATCTTGAAATTGACCTTGAGGTACCCTGCAATCCATGGTAAAATTGGTACCAGTTTTTGGTATTTCTTGAAATTTAAATTGTACATAAACTGCGAATTTGATTCACTTGTCTGAAGATTTCTAATGACTGTTTGACTCACCTCGTCATTTGTTCCTGACTAGTGCCCAAAATTGAATGACAGCAAAGAATTTAACTAGAAGGAGGAGGAGAAAGGTAGCTGGATTATGTAACTACAAAGATTTCTTCAAAATTTAATTTTCACATTTTTTTGTCTTGAATTAACAGCTGGAAGCAAAAGGAGTTATTGAGTATAACATCTTAAATGGTTAAGATAGTTAGTGTTTTGAAAACAAAGGTATTTTTCCAAATTTGAATAAGCTGTAAATATTTTTGTTCAATTAACTGTACAGATAAATTTCTGAGTGACCTTGAATTATATCTGTTTGGTTTTACCTTTTGAGAGAAACAGGCTCTGAAAATGTCATTTATTTTGCTGATAATGGTTATTGAAAGCTAACACAGACCTTAAAACTGACTTTTAGCAGTGTGAATACTTACATTTGTAACCACCTGATGAAAAATTTCCTTGACAATTTTTACAGACATCCATCACAAAAGGGGAGAACTTGATAAAAGGCAAATAGCAGTAAGTTGAAGTATTGCTGGTGTATTACATTCTTTTTGATGTGTCCACACAACATGGATTTAGCTCACTGAGACGTGTAGACAACATGCAGAAGAAAACATTGTAAGTTATAGAAACATTGCTCCATGTCATTTACCCAGGCTCTCCAGTGTCAGTTTTCAAGAAAAGGTGACTTCATCCCGTTTATCATGTCCTGATGGGTATAAATTTGCAATTCAAATATTACCTTTGGAAATGTGTTTTCACATTTATCTGTATTGAAGTTCACATATGCCTATTGATTGATTAATATATTCTTGCAATTTCTTGCAGTCCTAACTGCTCTCAATCATTGAATTTCGTGTCATCCACAAATTGCAAACTGCGCTTTTGATTCTAAACTGAATTATTAATAACAAAAAAAGGTGTGGACAAGTAGCCCACTACTTATATTTTTGGGACCTCGGTTCGCACCTTAGGCCAATCTGATTTGTGATCCTCTGCCAGTGTTTCCTGTAAAAGAATCATAGAGTAGTACAGCACAAAAGCAGATCCTTTGGTCCAACTTGTCCATGTTGACCAGATATCCTAAGTTGATCTAGACCCATTTGCAGCATTTGGATGATATCCCTCTAAATCCTTCCTATTCATGTTTTCTCCATGTTTGAAACTTGTAATGTAGTAGTTGGAGGAAGCACTGAGAGTGATAAGAGCACAAATTTGCACCCATATTCCCAGAACGTTAGCCTGGATAACTACTACAGTGTCATTACTACAACGCCACCACCTCCCTGCATAGTGCAGGAAGCTGTCCCAGGAGCACCACCAGGCATACCTAAAAATGAGCTTTCAACCTGGTGAATGTACAGAAAAGGACCATAAGTATTCAAAAATAAGCCACTGACTTTCCTGACTTGGAGGTACATGTGCAGCAGTTCAAGGCAGCTCTACAGGATGAGCAATAAATGCTGGCCTAGCCAGTGACACCGATCTCTAATGAATGAATAATGAAACAAAACCTTACTGTCGGCCTTTTGGAAATCCAGAAATATTATATCTGCAATCAACTTGTCCATGCTGTTACCTGTTCATACAATGTAATGAGATTGTCAAGTAAGGCTGTTAGTAAGTTGATAAAATGGAAATCTGCAATTAAAGGGGATGTAGCAGCATGTATTGAAATGTAAGGGATGGGAGGGTAGCTCAGTGGTTAGTACTGCTGCCTCACAGCACTAGGGACATGGGTTCGATTCCAGCCTCGGGCGACTGTGTGGAGTTTGCACATTCTCCCCGTGTCTGCATGGGTTTCCTCCTGGTGCTCCGGTTTCCTTCCACAGTCCAAAGATGTGCAGCTCAGGTGAATTAGCTATGCTAAATTGTCCATAATGTTCAGAGATGTGTAGGTTAGGTGCATTAGTCAGAGGTAAATGTAGAGTAGGATAATGTGTCTGGGGGTTACTCTTTGGAGAGTTGGTGTGGACTTGTTGGGCTGAATGGCCTGTTTCCACACTGTAGGGATTCTGTTCTTTTTGAGATTGGAAGGTGGTTTGCAGTTATGTTCTCCACAGATGATATTCAGGTTCATTACTGTTTGTCAACGTGACTGTGTACCTATGGTTGTGTAAGAAATAGCATTATAGTTTGCGGATGATAGGAAAGTATAGTTGTAGATAAAGATTATTATATTTGACTTCAGGAATATATAAGCGATGTGCTGTAGCATGACTAATGGCATTAAATGTTGTTAGTTATCAAATTATGCACTTTAAGAGGACCTACAAGGGAAGAATTGTATGAGTTGGAAAAGTATAGATAATAATGATAGATACAAATTGTTCAAGGTTGCAGAGTGAGCAGGGTAAATTAAAATGCATGTGGTTTACTTGTGTCTATTGTAAAACAGAACAAAACCAGAGAGGTCAAACTAAAAATGTATACATGACTGCTTTAGGCCTCAGCCCATGTACTGTGGAAAATTCAGGGTACCATACAGCAATTATGAAGAAAGATTGGAAAGGATAAGTTAACTTTGTTGTTCCAGAGAGAACAAACTTGAGGTTTTCAAGATGTTGAGGGATTGAGAAAGAACAGGTAAAACCTGTTGTCTCGTGTAAAATCATTGGTGAAAGATGTAGAATGGAGATAAGAATTTTTTTTTTTGCTGAGTTGAAACGTGGAAGTATCCCTAGGTAATAATAGTGCTTAAGAGATGATATAATTGCAGAACACTACCTGAAAGAGGTGGAAGCTAATTCCGATGCTTTTAGTAAGAAAAAGAGTTGAGTATGTAATTGAGGCTGTGGAAATTACAGGATTACAGACAAAACATAGGATCATGGGACTAAGCATGATGCCAGTGTTAAGAACTAGCAATGCATAAAATCTGATTTTTTTTGGGGGGGGGCATGTTTTTAGTTTGCTTGAATTGTTTTGACGATTGCTGATGGGGACACATGACAGATACAGCAGTTAGTGTGAAGAATACAATATAAAAATAAAATTTGCTTTGGTGGGCATTAAGTGCGCAACCTGAGTACACAAAACAAAACCTAGTACTGTATTTACCAGAGGTTGTTAGGGTGGCTGCTGTGAAATAATTAAAAACACAACTGCAGAGGTGATTGAGGTCAAAGTTGAATCCTGTACTACATCAATCTATTCCCCTTTTAAGTATTTATATTTCTTACCTTAAAAAGAAAAACCATATACCTTTCACCAACACTTTTCTAAGCCTTCTGAAGTTTCAAATTGTTTCAGCATGTAAAAATTTGAATTTATTTTGCATTCTAAATCAAGTGTCCCATTGAGTCATAGGGATGCACAGCTCGGTCCAACTCTAGTCCCATCTGCCAGCACCTGACCCATATAGCCTCTCCCTGTAGCTCAAAACATCTTTCAGATAGGAAGGAGACCGATTTGCACACAATATTCCAACACTGGTCTAACCAATGTACTGTACAGTCACAACATGACCTCCCAACTCCTGTGCTCAGTACTCTGACCAATAAAGGAAAGCATACCATACGCCTTCTTCACTATCCTAATCTACCTGTTACTCCACTTTCAAGAAGCTATGAACTTGCACTCCAAGGTCTCTTTGTTCAGCAACACTCCCTCAGACCTTACCATTAAGTGTACAAGTCCTGCTAAGATTTGCTTTCCCAAAATGCAGCACTTCGCATGTATCTAAATGAAACTCCATCTGCTACTTCTCAGCCCATCTGATCAAGATCCAGTTGTAATCTGAGGTAACTTGCTTTGCTGTCCACTACACCTCCAATTTTGGTGTTATCAGCAAACCAACCAAACCTCTTATGCTCACTTCCAAATCATTTATATAAATAAAGGTAGAGGACCCAGCACTGATCCTTGTGACACTCCACTTGTCACAGGCCTCCAGTCTGAAAAACAACCCTCCACCTTCTACCTTTGAGCCAGTTCTGTGTCCAAATGGAGAGTTCTCCCTGTGTTCCACGAGATCTAACCTCGCTCACCAGTCTCCCATGGGAAACCCTGTCGAACACCTTCAGTTCTTATGGATCACATCTACCGCTCTGCCCTTAATCCTTTGTTACTTCAAAAGAACTCATTCAAATTTGTGAGACATGATTTCCCACACACAAAGCCATGTTGACTATCCCTAATCAGTCCTTGCCTTTTCAAATACACGTCTGTCAGGATTTCCTCCAACAACGTCAGGCTCGCTGGTCTCTAGTTCCCTGGCTTGTCCTTACCACCTTTCTTAAACAGTGGCACCCTGTTAGCCAACCTCCAGTCTTCAATAAGCGGCCCAGCAATCACTTCCTTTTCAGATTTCTAGGGTACACCTGATCAGGTCTTAGGGATTTATCCACTTTTTTGCATTAAGACATCCAACATTTTCTCCTCTGTAATATAGACATTTTGCAAGATGTCACCATCTTCCATATATATCTTTCATGTCCTTTTCCACAGAAAATACTGATGCAAAATACTCATTTAGTATCTCCCCCATTTTCTATGGCTCCACACAAAGGCCACCTTGCTGATCTCCATAGTTAGCCTTTTGTCCTTAATGTATTTCTAAAACCCTTTGGATTCTCCTTAATTCTATTTGCCAAAGCTCTCTCATGTCCCCTTTTTGCTCTCCTGATTTCCTTCTTAAGTATACTCCTACTGCCTTTAAATTCTTCCAAGGATTCACTCAATCTATCCTGTCTCCACCTGACATATGCTTCATAGAACATAGTACAGCACAGAACAGGCCCTTCAGTCCAGGCTGTTGTGCTGAACACTGATCCTCATGTATGCACCCTTAAATTTGTGACCATATGCATGTCCAGGAGTCTCTTAAATGTCCCCAATGACCCTGCCTCCACAACTGCTGCTGGCAACGCATTCCATGCTCTCACAACTCTGTGTGTAAAGAACCCACCTCTGACATCCCCTCTGTACTTTCCTCCAACCAGCTTAAAACTATGACCCCTCTGTTAGTCATTTCTGCCCTGGGAAATAGTCTCTAGCTATTGACTCTATCTATACCTCTCATTATCTTGTATACCTCAATTAGATCCCCTCTTCTCCTCCTCTTCTCCAATGAAAAAAGTCAGAGCTCAGTCAACCTCTCTTCATAAGATAAGCCCTTCAGTCCAGGTAGCATCCTGGTAAACCTCCTCTGAACCCTCTCCAAAGCATCCACATCTTTCTTATAATAGTGCGACCAGAACTGGACGCAGTATTCCAAGTGCGGTCTAACCAAGACCCTCATCAACTTTTCTAGTCAAAGAACTCTAAGGTTTGTGAGGCATGACCTGCCCTTCACAAAGCCATGTTGACTGCATTTAATCCAGCCATGCTCTTCCAGATGGTCATAAATCCTATCCCTCAGAATCCTTTCTAACACCTTGTAGACGACAGACGTGAGAATTACTGGTCTGTAATTGCTGGGGATTTCCCGATTTCCTTTCTTGAAGAGAGGAATTACATTTGCCTCTCTCCAGTCAAGTTTTATAGAGCTGCAACAATACCCTTGTTAATGAAAGCCAAAACACCATATGCTTTCTTAACAACCCTGTCCACTTGGGTGGCCATTTTAAGGGATCTATGTACCTGCACCCCAAGATCCCTCTGTTCCTCCACTCTGCCAAGAATCATATCCTTAATCCTGTACTCCGCTTTCAAATTCGACCTTCCAAAATGCATCACCTCTCATTTATCCAGGTTGAGCTCCATCTGCCACCTCTCAGCCCATCTCTGCATCCTGTCAATGTCCCGCTGCAGCCTACAACAGCCCTCTATACTGTCAACGACACCTCCAACCTTTGTGTCATCTGCAAACTTGCTGACCCATCCTTCAATCCCCTCATCCAAGTCATTAATAAAAATTACAAACAATAGAGGCCCAAGGACAACTTCCTTCTTTTTCTTAACCAAACCCTCAATTTCTTTAGTCATTCAGCCTTTCCTTTCACCCTAACATAAATAGGATTCAACATGCAGACTTTGAGTTAACCTGAGCATGATTAGATTAGATTCCCTGCAGAGTGAAAGCCCTTGCCCCATCCAGTCCACACCGGCCCTTTGAAGAGTGACCCATTTCCCTCTGACTAATGCGCCTAAACAACACTATGGGCAATTTAACATGGTTAATTCACCTGATCTGCACACCTTTGGACTGTGAGGGGAACCTGAGCACCTGGAGGAAACAGACAGACAGTCGCCCGAGCCTAGAATCGAACCTCGGACCCTGGTGCTAAGAGGCAGTAGTGCTAACCACTGTACTGACCTTGTTTGATATCTCATTTTTTCTTATTCCTAAATCTTCCCCAGATTAAAGCAATTGGCCAATCTGAGCTCAACTCAAGTAACCCTGAAGAGGTTTTACATCTAGCTGCACAGAAGAGGAAAAAGAAGTTCCTGCAAGCCATGGCAAAACTTTACTTTTAACATGCTAATAAAAAAGTGCATAAGAGATGCTATAATTAAGACATTTGGTTGTGTTTTGGGACTTGTTCATAACAGTATTTCTGTCTATAGTGTAGATGTGAAAAATGAAAATTACAGCACATTCAAATGTTTAAAATTTCACAGCACCTAGTATTTATTTCATAGTACTGCATCTTAATACATACAGTTAAAGACATCCAGCTGGCATTTAGCTTACATTTCAAATGTTCATATTTTCTTAAGAGCATTGAAAATGTATTTTTATAGTGGTGTTGGATAGCTATGTATCAGTAGCTATGTAATTTCCTGTACATTTTTACAAAGCTATTTACAATAATACATTAAAATCATGTAGGTTTCTCTTTGGCAGTGAAATTTCAGTTGTTTAGTCCAGCTGTGTGAGGCATGAATTGCTGTGAAATGCTAATAGTTTATGTACCAACTATACAAAATCTTATTGTACATGGTTCCATTTAGACATTGCTTTATATACAAATTAGAGCACAAACTGAACTCTCCACTCTCATACCTGCACAACACATGTAATCTGCATATACATTTCCCTCAGCAAGAAACCACTACCCAATTTAGTCATCCACTTAGAGTCCAGTATTTAACCATCCTGAAAGAGGAAAACAGCACCAGTACAGGTCCAAATAGTGTAGCCCTGCATTTAAAAATTAAAGTACAAAAAATGTACAGTTAGTGCCAGCATACATCAATTGTTATAAAAAGTTGGTGTACATATTGGAATGTAGTTGGAAGTAGATTGTTTTTTCCCTACACAGACTAATATTTCATCCAAGTGAGCATTTGTCATTCACAGTCGTAGCTCAAAAGATGGTATGTAAAAACATACATCAACGATGAATGAGGTCCTTCAACAATATGCTGAACTATGGCTGCAAAATATTGGGAGGAGAAAGACATGAAAGCTAGCTGCAAGTTGTAAGATGTCTTCTCCTCCATTGTAAACATGGAAGGCAAATCTCTGCTCCCTCACAGATTCAATCTCCCATCTAAAACACCAAGTTTCACAGTTCAGTTTCATAAAACTTTCTGCCAAGAATTAAAGTCTCATAACTCTGCTTTCTGGAATTTGATGAACTGTCTACTGGTCTTTCAACTCTTCAGAATTAGCAGGCTTTCATATTTCTTCAGAGGAAAGTAATTGAAGTTAAATGGATTGGCACAAGTCACCTTTTGATGTGCAGGCTGAACAGAAATTATGGTTCACCATCAAATGACCTTCACTGGCTCTTGTTAGTTATTCCCCCTTCCTCAAATAGTCCCAACAGATTAGTCTCTTGGGCAGAAGCAGAGTGTTGTTCTGGTGCTAGTACCTAGCTTACTTACTCTTTAAAACATTAGATGATGCATTGCTGTAGTTATTTTTAAAAACTTTGGTCTGCTCAAGTTTCCAGATACCTTTTGTGGCAGTAATGTAGCCCGAGCTCACAGTATGCAATTCCACAGTTCTCCAATATTGAGTCCTAGCTTTTTGCTCTTCCAGTAAATTCATTCATTCAATATGTTGAACCAGCCAATGGCTTCTCAGTACTTTTAGGTGGAGTCAGGATTCCTCCTATGGACACAGGGGATAGCCTTGCAGTACACTCTGCTTTCCTGATGTGCGCTTCCTCCTAAAAGCAAAGAAAGTGGGTGTAGGTTTTTGAATGAGTGATTCTCGGTAGTATTTACAACAAAGTATATATTCATCCATACAAAGTATAAGCATGTCTAAAGCTCACAGAACATGAGAATTATGGATGGTAAAAACAATTAAATAGTTTTCACTAAAATGTTCTTCATCTGGATTAACTGAAACTCAGACTCAGCAACTGACCATTGTTAATGTATCTCAGTATTTTGTGATCTTAAACTAGAAGTAAAGGGACTAAAAACTGAAATCCCTGGACCTGATGGGATACATCCTGGGATATCAGTAGTAACTACCAGAGGTAGTGGATACACTGGTGGTAATCTTCCAAGAATCCTTAGTATTAGAAAACACCCAATGTAATACCTTTATAAATAAAGGAGAGACAAAAAAAAACAAACAACTTGGGTAACTATAGACTGGTTAGCTAAACATACTGTCAAATTTTCCCAATAATGTATGTAAAGGATGTCATAGCCAAGCATTTAGAAATAAGAGTATGATGAAACAGTCAGCATAGTTTCACAAAGGGGAAATTGTGCCTGACAAATTTAGGATTGAGTTAACAAGCAGGATGGATAACAGGGAAGCAGCTGATGTAATATATTTGAATTTCTAGGAGGTGTGTAATAAGTTATTATATAGCCTAACGTGTAGTAAAACAGTAAGAATCCATGGTGTTGGAGGCATTATGTTAGCATGGATTGGCCAATTAACAGAAAGTAGTAGTGATTGCATAAGGGACATTTTTGTGGATGAAAAAAAAAGAGCTAAAATTATTTAAATGGAAAAAGACTGCAGAAAGCTACAGCCCAGAGGTATTTGGGAATCATTGTGCATCACAAAAAAGCCAGTACAAAGTGTCAGTGGGCATTAGGGAAGGCAAATGGAATGTTGGCTTTATTTCAAAGGGAGTGTGATATAAAAAAATGGAAGTGTTGCTAAAATTTATACAAGGTACTAGTCAGACCATCTTTTACTAAATTTTCACCTCTTAAAATGCATCTATAACCTACTACTTTGACCATTCGGCACACAAGTACATCCAGTGGCTTGGTTCTAAACAAGAAACAAAAACAAATTGCAGCAGAAACTCAACAGATGATGGCATCAGAGAGAAGAAAGCACAGTTAACATTGAGTCTAGTGACTCTTCACAGCGAAAGAGCAGTTATGATGAAGAATCATTGGACTCTATGTTAATTTTGCTTTCTTCCCACAGAACCTGCTGGACAGATTTGTTTCTATTCCTGTTGAGCACCATTAGGAGGAATTTGTTCAAGGATTTACATGCAAAAATTTTCCTGACAAAGAATTAAGGCTGCTGTTTGGAATAGGCGGCTTTGTATACTTAATCAGACAAGGACAGAACAGGTTGCTAATGAAGACAAAATGGTAAAGTGTCCAGAGATTATTTTTTAAGAATCAATCCTCTGCATCTTAGTAATCAGTGAAAAATAACTCACCAGCAAATCTAAGTACTTAGTATGCGTTTGAATGTTGTGTCTGTCTTCATCTGCCACTTGCTTGAAATCTCTTAATTTTATTGGCTCACCTTCACTCAGGGTTTTAGCAAACGGGACCATCCAGTTAAAACATGCAGAGATGCTGTCCCATTCCAGGCCTAGGAACAAAATAATATGTAGATAAGTTACCTAATTAGGAGTAAAGTCTAAATAAAAAACACAACTTTATCATGCTGATGCTTTTATAAAAAATAGGACTTGTTACCCTAAGGATTGGAAGAGCTACACAAGAGGGATTGGTTTACTATCTAGAATGCCTTTACCACTATTTCTTATGCTCATTGAAATCCTGAAGATTGAAGCTGATTCAACTGCATCAAGCTTTGATTTGTAGAACTCCAAAATTGTCTTAAGAGTTTGGCCAAAGTATTATACTGGTAAGGACAATGTTTGGGTATACCAGGTCCAGGGTGTATTGAGTCAGTCTATTAGATATCCTGTTTTGCTCATTTTTAATCACATCTCTCTACACATCAAGCCAGGTGCTTAGTGTGAGAAAAACACAAGCATTTTTACAACTTTTAGGAATGGAATAATTCTCTGACTAGCATAGAGATATGCTACAGAACATTCTCTTATACACTAGGAGAAAGTGAGGACTGCAAATGCTGGAGATCAGAGTATAAAAATGTGGCACTGGAAAAGCACAACTAGTCAGGCAGCATCTGAGGAGAGGGAGAGTTCATGTTTTGAGCATAAGCTCTTTATTAGGAATGTGGAAGGGCCCAAGGGATCTGAGAGATAAATGGGAGGTGTGGGAGGGGCGGGCAGGGAAGAGGTAACTGGGAATGCAACAGGAAGATGGAGGTGGGGGTGATGGTGATAGGTCAGAGTGGAAGATGGGGCAGCTAGGTGGGAAGGTAGGACAGATGAAGAGGGTGGTCCTGCGTTGGAGGGTTGGGTCTGGGATAAGGTGGGGGGAGGGGGGGGGGAGGGGAAAGAGGAGGAAATGGGTGAAAATTGACATTGATCCCTTGAAGTTGGAGGGTCCCAAGGCAGATGAGCATTCTTCCTCCAGGCATCAGGTGGCTAAAATCTGACAGCAGAGGCAGCGTAGGACCTGCATGTCCTTGGCTGAGCGGGAGGAGGAGTTCAAAATGTTTTGCTGGAAAAGTGCAGCAGGCCAGGCAGCATCCAAGGAACAGGGGAAAATCAACGTTTCAGGCATAAGCCCTTCTTCGTTGAAGTGTTCAGCCACAGGGCAGTAGGGTTTAGTGTCCTAGAGATGTTCTCTGAAATGTTCTGCAAGTGGTCTCCCCACTGTAGAGGGGACCACAGGGGGAGCAATGGACACAGTAGATGACATGTGGAGGTGCAGGTAAATCTCTGTTGGATGTGTCAAATACATTGTTCCATGCATTGTACTCATTTGTATATATACCTGATCCTTACATTCCAAATATTAACCTTTTATATATTGCAATGATTAGAACTGGGTGGAAGTATAGTTTCCCCTTAGGAATCTGGGTTCCAATGTAGCCTAAAACTGTAGATAAAGATCACCCAGTTCAGGATAAATTTGGACAGCTTCAATCTAATGCCTAATTGTTCTTTTAAAAAAATTGCTCATGGGTTGTGGGCATAATTAATTGCCTATTCCAAGTTGGACCTGACCAGGTAAGGATGTTCCCTGTAAAGATATTAGTGATGCAGATGGATTTCATGACAAATTGAAAACACAGTGGTGATATGGTCACCTTTAGGCTAGTTTGTTTATGCCACTTTTTTAAAATTGAATTTACATTTTGATTTTAACCCATGTTCAGAACATTAACCTGGGGTTCTGGATTACTAGACCAGTGGCATTAGTACTATACCACCACTCTCCCCATTGTAATATTTGTGACAGACAAGAAAATACAAATACTGCAGCATTTCAGCCTGTCTGACATTCTGGGGTCTTAGAATATCAACTTCCCATCCCAGAAAACCATGCAATCAGCAAGGAAAAATAATAAACAAGACTGAAAAATAGCAGCAAAATAGTGTATGATTAGAGCTGGGGCTGAATCTCTATTGGCTCACAGAGTTCAGGAACAATGAATTGGAATTAGTCTAAGAGACCACTATGGCACTGATTAATGTTATAGAATGATCTCCATTCCAACCAAAAACTGTCAAGCTATTCATTGAAGGGACACTCACATATAGAGCATACCAGTCTCCTGTATTTTGCTCTCAATCATTCAGGCAGTACCTAAGTGTGCTCTTCCTTTGCTAGTTTGGAGCTTTATAGAAAGAAATCAAAACTACATATAAGCAATCAACTATACATCTGAAACAGCAAGAATCTCCATACCTGATGCCTTGAAAGTGTCTTCTGTAGATGTGTAGTAGCACACAGCAGCAGCAGCTAAAGCACCATATGGGAAACTCAAACTCTCAACATCAAGGATACACAGATCTAAAAGCTGTACAGAGAAAGTTTAAGAAAAGATGAGCAACACTATTTCACGGTTCTCATAAAATCTGCCCTTTGAGAACAGCAAAGGTGAAGTAGCACATTTTAGCATCTGGATTCTAAAGCAAGAGTTTAAAAAATGTGCATTACTCTAACAGCCTGATCACTAGCAAACATCTTCAATAGATCCCACATTCAGTCAAGGTTTAGGTGCAGATGTTACATGAAGGAGGAGGATTTTTCATAAATGCAGTTAAAATTGGTTATCCAATAGCAAGTCATAAATATACCCACAAATGCTAAAGGATGGGGTCGAATGAGCAGAGCAAGAAATGGAAGAAAATGGAGGGAGGTCAGTAGGAACACATTTGATGGCATACAATTTGACAAATCTTTTGAAAGTGGAAACAGGCGAAAGAGGGATAGATTCAAACTTAAATCAATATCAAATTGGCAGCAGGGTGACTCAGTGATTACCACAGCTGCCTCAGTGCCAGGGGCCTGGGTAAGATTCTACTTTTGGACGACTATGTGTGGTATTTGGACATTCTCCCTATGTAGTGTGTGCATTTCCTTCAGGTGCTCCAGTTTCCTCCCAAAGTCAAAGATGTGCAGGTTGGGTGGATTGGCCACGTTAAATTTCTCATAGTGTCCAAGGACGTACAGGCTAGGTGGATTAGCCATGGGAAATGCAGAGTTACAGGGATAGGGTAGGGAGCTGGGATGCTCTTTGCAGGGGTAGTGTAGACTCTGAGCTGAATGGCCTGCTTTCACACTGTGGCCGTTCAATGATTCTATCAAAGTGGCACCAAGAGCAGGAAGAGGCCGGAGACAATGCAGCAGCCACTGCATCTTGTAATCAAATACCGAACATCACTGACAGGGTTGCAATGAGGAAAACAAATGTTTCCTATTTGGAAGCATTAGTACTATTTCAGTTGAAGTCATTATAGATATTGCTATCCATAACGCTAAATTATGGTTTCGTGAAATACAAAGATCTTCAGCAAAAGCTTGCGTTTCAAAAGAAAGATACTTAGTTGAGAAAAATGTCAAGGCACCGATAATGGTTTCAAGTGTGAAAGAATAAATATTCAAATTGAAATACAGAATTCGTTCATTATTCATGATTTTGGTCAATCAATTAGCAACTTCACATGAAGTAATTTGCACTGCAAAAGAAAAAACATTCAGAGGACAGTTGCAGAATTTTAAACAGCAACGCTGGCACTTGCTTCACAATACTGAAGTTAAGTAATTACCTGAGCAATCTGTATAAAAGTTTCTTGAGAATACTGCGGTAGCGACATTTTGGGTATCTCTTTTAAACAGATAATTTGAAGATAAAGATTCAACCAGCAAATAATAGTCACTGGACACAGCTCCCAGTTTAAGGCCTTTAAAAAAAGAAATATACACACAGCATTGTGTGAAATGGTATTGGTAATTTTGTCAGCATTCTCCCTAACACTCTTGTTATGTAATTACAACAAAGATCCTCACAGGAGTTTGACAGCTTCCTCTATTTTTAAGAATCCTCAATGTCTTTTTGTTTTTAAAAGGAACTTCTCTATTAGTCTCAGTGTCTTCAAAGTCTTGTGTTTGTTCACCCCAGTCTCTGTTCCTTCACCCCATAAATACTATATCAGTTCAGCCCAATTATATCTCTTCATTCCACCAAAAACACTTTATACTGCTCTACGTTGAATCTCATTGCTATATCTTCCAGTTCACATTTATGTCCCAAAGTTTTTAAATTCTATCCTGTGCACCCAAGTCCAATTAATATGTATCATATATAAAAGGAATAGTACTTGGATTAAAACAATGCACATTTAAAACAGTGATTACAACCTGACCCCAAGCAAAATCAAGTGTATACAGTCAAGGAGTCAGATGTGCAGCACAGAAATAGATCCTTCAATCCAACACGTCCACGCCGACCAGATATCCCAACCCAATCTAGTCCTACCTGCCAGCACTCGGCCATATCTCTCCAAACCCTTCCTATTCATATACCCATCCAAATGCCCTTTAAATGTTGCAATTGTACCAGCCTCCACCACTTCCTCTGGCAGCTCATTCCATACACATACCACCCTCTGCGTGATAAAGTTGCCCCTTAGTTCTCTTTTATATCTTTCCCCTCTCACCCTGAGCCTATGCCTTCTAGTGCTGTACTCCCCCACCCCAGGGAAAAGACTTTGCTTATTTATCCTATCCATGCCCCTCAATTTTATGAACTTCTATAAGGCCACCCCTCAGCCTCCAACACTCCAGGGTAAACAGCCTCAGCCGGTTCAGCCTCTCCCTACAGTTCAAATCCTCCAATGCTGGCAACATTCTTGTTAAGTCTTTTCTGAACCCTTTCAAGTTTCACAACATCCTTCCGATAGGAAGGAGACCAGAATTACACGCAATATTCCAACAGTGGCCTAACCAATGGCCTATACAGCTGCAACATGACCTTCCAACTACTTCCATATAAAAATAGGTTCACCACTGTTCTGCTTTCGTCCCTTGACCAATTTCATACAAGTGTTTCTACTGACCAGGGCTTTTCCTCCCTCTGTCTGATTGGTGGCCTCCCATTCTTTACAATCCAGCACTCAAGGGGCAGGGACTTCACTCATGAAAATTTAATGGACAGGGACATAAAATAACCAAAAATGCTCATGAATCGTGCTCTTATCTTTAAAGGACTGAATACAAGGGGTTAGAAGTCATGCTTTCACTTGTCAAAGCTCTGGATAGACCACAGCTAGAGCATTGTAAGCAGTTCTTCACATGACACCTTAGGAAGCAAATACAGATGCTGATCAGAATTTAGTACGCATTTACAAAATTGTTACTTGGACTCCAAGAGTTAAATTATGGTGGATCAAACTAAAGTGGTTTCCTTGAAATTTAACTTTAAATAGTGATTTGATTGAAGCTCTCAGACAGTAAAGGGGAACAAAGAAATTATTTTACCCCATTTCCACTTGTTGAGGAGTTAAGTCCCCTGGTCAAACTTGCACAGAACATTCCAGGAATGAAATTAGGTGACACTTCTACATGGAAATTATCAAAAAAAAAAAGTGTGGAATGTTTCTTCCAGGAGTAAAGGTTGATGCTATGTCAATTGATAAGGAATTATGGAGCAAAGGTGGGTGCCACGATTTTATTCAATGATGAAACCACTCCATTTCTTAAATTCCTCCATAAATTCCACTCCATGTATCCAACCTTGGATCAAGATCTGCTCTTTCATGATCACCTCTATCCTTATTAACCTCTACTGATACTCAGTCCTCTAAATCTCATGTTGAATGTCCTATCAGGATTGTGCTCTAATTGTGTCCATCTCTACAACCCCTTTGAGAATGGAGTCCTTTCAATCCTACTTGAAGTGAATTCTCCTCCCCTTTGCCCTTACACTAGCAACTATGGTTTTGTACCATACAAGTCATGTCCCCAAAAATCTCCACCTCACTGTTACTTGAATCGGTTCCTTTAAGTGCACATTAAATCCAAACCTTTCTTTAATGTAATTTCTTGAATTTCCATTCTTATTTTTAAACATCAATAAGAGCACAACCGCGCTTAAAGTCATGGACTCTATTTTCTATGATCCACCATTGTGCAAATGTCTACGTCAGGCTGCTTACCTTTAAAATGATCAATTCCATATCAAGTATTTCAGTTTCTGTACATGCACCATCTGTGATATATGCAAACTCATTCAATTTTGGAGGGTAGATTTCCTAAAACAAAATGAATGATTGAATGATGCAAACACAAACTGTCAAGTAAGTTCAAAGTTATTTCCATGTCAAATTTAGTGACAAGATTTATTTTAATTCATGGAATACATGCAGTCAAAAGGTATTTGGTTTTTTAAACATTTTGGTTAGAAGACCCATTTTCAAATGGATTGGTTATCATACCATCTCCAGTCCCTTGTCTAAGCACATACTATACAATAAGAATGTCCATATGGAATGTTAAGAGCAATTAACTAAGTTACGTATGCTTACTGCTCACCACATGGTCTGTCAATCTTTAGAGTAGTAATAGATAACACTCAAATGATGGATAAACTATTGACCCAAGTTTGCCACTGAACAGTTTTTCTCACCAATCAGAAAAAAGAAATGAGATTATTTCTTCCCTTATTGGAACCACGTGTTACGAGAGTTCATAGATCACAAAGAACTAAGAATTAATTGTAGAAACTAATAGCGCATTATGGTGTTGTGAAACCCAAGCCTAGCTCTTCCAGTACCTATTCCACTTCACAAACTGGATGCGACTGTAACTGATGTGAAGATCCAATAAACGACAAATCATTTTGTGTGTAAAAACAAAAAAAAAACCTTACCAAGCATAACAGAGAGGCCGTGCTCATCAAGAATGTTTCAGATAAAATTTGTAATGAAGGTATTCAAGTGTACAGACCCTTGGAAAGCTACTTCAACCACAATTTAAGAACGAGTGACTCAGGCACAAGCTCTTAAATGGATTAGTTTTGAGATATTATTTCTTTAAATTGCATAGGTGGAATTTAATGTCCTCCCATGTTGGAGACAGGTAGGTCCTTGAGGGAGCTAGGAGGAAATGGTAGATCTACAGTGGGTGCAAAGTAGGAAGCCCACCACCTCTTCCTGGATGAAGCAACTATGAGCAGCCACGTGGCCAGCCTTCCTCCTTGCGCCAACGGAGGCCTTGAAAGTGCTTAAGGGCCTCAACATCCCACTGCCAGTATTAATTCAAACAATGGGAGACCCTGCTATTTGGGAAGCCAGAAAAGCAAACCCTGTCATGATTGTTCATGGGAGCATTCAGAAAGCCATCCTGTTGCTGCCAATCTTCTTCCTCACCTCTCTCCCCTCTGCCTGGCTCCAAAAGCCATCCTTGGCGTTTGCTGGGCATAGCACTAGCAGCAGCCAGCCACTCCCTAGTGACACTACCAAGAGATGTTTGTACCTGCCACTCCTTGATCCTGGGGAAATGATACTGCCCACTTGGGTCCCTAAGTGCCTTTATTTGACAGGCCTTCCAAAAGATAGGTATATCAAGGCTGTCGTCAACTCTCAAGTAATACTGAATGAGTCCAATACAGTTTCAAGTG
This sequence comes from Chiloscyllium plagiosum, assembly GCF_037043375.1. NCBI lineage: Eukaryota > Metazoa > Chordata > Chondrichthyes > Orectolobiformes > Hemiscylliidae > Chiloscyllium > Chiloscyllium plagiosum. Next base: position 105,485,724 of record NW_028270142.1, read on the forward strand.
ACAATCAACAACTTCAGTGCATTAAAAAAATTTGCAACAGTGAGAGCTTCACCACCTCCATTAACTCCTTTCCCATAAATATTCCATCTATCACAAGGTGTCAGGAGTTCTGCTTTCGCCATTATTCAGTCTCTCAGCACACATTGGTTAAGTAAGCTGGAAACTGGCATCTCCTAGCCTGTTATCGACTAGCAGAGGAATGATCCCAAATGACAGTGATTCAAGGGCTATAATGGCAGAGACTAACCCAGTCAGACTCAAAACTGGAACCTGTGTCTCTGTGCACCCTGTGGTAATATTTTCCTCTGCTTATTAACAGTACAATACATTTTATTTAAAAGTTCACATTAGACTGAATTGGGAAAAAAAAAATGATTGCCCATTTAAATATTTTTAGCCACTAAAATGTACTTCAGTTAAAAACCTGGGTGAGCTACTAGTATTTCCTGGTAAGGTGAAGGCTGCAAACATTAAGTTCATGAAGCTCTTGTTTAAATGACCTACTGTCAGATGACAGGTGAACTATTCAGTGGCACGTCGATGCTCCTCAGCAGCCAGTGGACGTGTGCGCTTACCTCCAGTTTTGCGGCAATGAACAGTGAGGAGATGCCAATGAGTTGCAGCTTGCTTTTATGAATATTCTCTTGAGTAAACATGAACCGATCAAAAAAATCCTGAGCAAGGTAAAAGGTTTCTCTATGGAGCGTGTAGACCTCGCAAACCTGTAAAATTGGTTTGAAAAAAGAAATTAAACAGTGGACTGAAATAAGTAAAATATAAAACTTGAGAGTCATGCTGGCGAGACCAAAAGTTATTGCCTTGGAAAGGTAGTGGTGAGCCATCTCCCTGAACTGCTTTGTGGCACCTGGTAGGAAATTCTGGAGTTTTAACCTAGTTATAGTCAAGGAATACGCAAGTCAGGATGGCGTAGGATTTAGAGGTAGTGGCTTTCTCAACATCCGCTAACCTTGTCATCCTGGATGGCAGAAGTTGAGAACCTGAAAGTTACTCTTAAGACTTGGTGAGTTTTGCAGTGCATCTTAAGGCAATACATACAGCAGCAAGGATGCAGTAGTGGAGGGGAGTGAATGTTGATTACCAGATGGGGTACCAAATGTCCTGGATGGTTCTGAGCTTTGAGTGGTTTTGGGAGTTGCACTCATTTCAAGAAGTGGGGATCGCATCACGCTCCTGACTTGTGCCTTTAAGGATTCAAGAGACAATGTAGAATTCTCAGCTTCCAATCTACTCTTCTTATGTTTATATGACTGGTGTTAGAAAGGCAGATTTAGCCAATGTTTTAATATCAAGATCATATATAGTTGTCAATTACTTACCAAGCTTGCTAGAAATTTGCTGCCGAGTGTGTAGGGAAGGGGTAAATATTCTCTTTTCCCATGGTCACTTGGTTTGTAATGCAAGTGTTAAAATACCAGAACATTTTTTAATAAGTCACTGCTTCAGTGACAAGATAAACACTGGCCCAGCCAGTGGCACCCACACTCATGAATGAATTTAAAAAATTCACACATCTAAAGCTAGAAGGTCTTAAATCGGAGTTTAGTTCAAAAGAGTGAAATGACCCAACTTACCAGCTTTTAGAAGTAATACTGAATGATTCCAATACAGTTTCAAGTGACAATCAACAACTTCAGTGCATTAAAAAATATTACAACAGCGACTAACCTCTATGAGCCAATCCAATAAAATTGCTCTCATTTTCGGCTGCAAGGATGGGTGTAGCGAGAGAACATTTTTGTTGTGAGTATACTTGATTTCTTTTTCCATCATATTCGACCACACATCTTCAGAGCTTCCCCAGCTACAGATAAAATTGTTTCAAATACAAGTTAAGAAAACACCAGATGTAGAATAGCATTTGATTTTGAAGCTGACATTTCACAAGTTTAAAACAGAGTTATTGACATTTTCTCCTATTCATACTACAATAAAGAAACTCTTACCACACCCCATCACCACCTTGCTTTATAATCTTTGAGAAAACCCAATCATCCCTTCATCAGCAAAAGTTCAGAGACCTCAGCAGCATTCAAAAGTTGAAGGCTTATAAATTCTGTACCCCTTCAGTCTGCCTATTCTATATTCACGATTCCATTCCCAGTCAAATTCTCATGTTGAACCAGGTTATAGAAATCTAAGACATTGAGACCATAAAACGAAGGAGCAGAATATAGGCCATTCCACCATCGAGTCTGCTCCATTCAATCATGGCCGAAAAATTTCTCAACCCTGTTCTCCCACCTTGTCCCCATAACCCTTGATACCCAGGAACCTATCTCAGTCTTAAAGATACTCAATGGCCTGGCGCCCACAGCCTTCTGTGGCAGTGAATTCCATAGATTTACCACTCTGACTGAAGGAGTTTCTCATTATCTCCATTCTAAAACATCTTCCCTTTAATCTAAGGCTATGCCCTCGGGTCCTAGTGTCTCCTACCTAGGGAAGCATCTTCCCAACAACCACTCTATCCAGACCATTCAGTAAATTTCAATTACATCCCCCCTTCCTCTAAACTCAAGTGTTAAGCTTTTCATTCCAGGGACCATTCTCGTGGACCTCCTCTGAACACACTCCAGGGCCAGTACATCCTTCCTGAGACATGGGGCCAAAAGCTGTGCACAATACTTCAAGTGTGGTCTGACCAGAGCCTCAGAAGTACATCCCTATTTTTTATATTCAAGTCCTCAAAATAAATGCCGCCACTGCATTTGCTTTCCTAACTGACTCAACCTGCAAGTTTACCTTGAGAAGCCTGGACTATAATTCTCAAGTCTCTTTGTCCTTCAGACTTCTGAACTTTTTCCCCCATTAAGAAAATAGGCCATGCCTCTATTCTTCCTACCAAAGTGCACGACCTCATACTTTCCCACATTGTACTCCATCTGCCATTTCTTTGCCTGCTCTCCTAACCTCTCAAAAGTCTTTCTGCAGCCTCCCACCTCCTCAATGCTACCTGTCCCTCTATGTTTGTATCATCCGCAAATGTAGCCAGAATGCCCTTAGCTCCTTCATCTAGATTGTTAATGTATAACGTGAAAAGTTGTGGTCCCAACACGGAGCCTTGCAGAACACCACTTGTCACCAGCTGCCACCCTGAGAAGGACCCTTTTATCCCCACTCTCTGCTCTCTCTGCCACACAGCCAAGCTTCTATCCATGCTAGCACCTTGCCTCTGACACCTCTGTTTGAGATGGCCTGAAAATTTCCATAGCTTCACATTATTTAAATCTCTATTTCCAAGATTCTCTGACTGTCACCAAATCCATAGGCTTCATCTAACTTCTAGGAGTCTGTTGCTTCTGCTCACAAGCTGAGGATGGCCAACTCTTTTGGATTTTTCATAATTTAACTCTTTGTAGACCTTGCTGGAATAAATTTCATCTGTCAGTTTGAGCTCATGTAAGGTGATGTGTATTTCAGCACAGATCCAGTAGGAGAGTGATGAGCTGGAAGTGCCAGTCAGGTTGGCTGGTCAAGGACACTTTACAGACCTTGGGTTTTGTTTAAGAACTGTTTTTTTGTTAGGGCTGAATAAAAATGATTTTTTCTTTTAAGAACAAAGAAAACCTGGCAAAGTGCAACAGTTTTGAGTCTCAAAACTGAATCTAACAGAGCAATATATTGTTCACATGCACCCGCAAATGTGGCTGTTTCCTATTCTAATTGAAACAGCAGGAAAGAATTTCCTGGAGGAGGTGTGCTCAAGTTATGATGGGCAGCAGCACAGGTAAAGAGAGTAGATCATAAAGCATTAACATTCTCGTCTTCATTAATAAGGGCATATTGTACAAGAGCAGGAAGGATATATTGAACTTCTAAAGGTCACTGATTTCACCTCAGCTAGAACATTGTGTACAGTTCTGAACACCACACTTTGGGAAGGATGTGAACATACTGGAGAGAGTGCAGAGCAATTTACAAGAATGGATTTCCGGATGAGAAACATCAGATGTAAAAATAGACTGCAACAGTTTGGACTGTTATTCCTGAAGTGGAGTAGGCCAAGAGGAGATTAATAGAAGGGGTGTAGACAGAGTAAATAGGGAGAGCAGTTCCCATTCATACAAGGATAAAGAACCAGAAAAAGCAAAAACAAGGTGGATCACAGAATCAGGTCATTTGACTCATCAAATTCACACTCACTCTCCAAACAACATTGCACCCAGACCCACTGCTGTCACCTATCCTTGTAACCCTGCATTTCTAATGGCCAATCCACCTAACTTGCTTGTCTTTGCACTGTGCGAGGAAACTAAAACACCAGACAGATTGTGCAAACTCCACACAGCCAGTCACCCGAGGGTGGAATTGAATCCGGGTCTCTGGCACTGAGGCAGCAGTGCTAACCACTGAGTCACCATGCTGGCCCAATGAGAAAGAAAGAAACTTTCACAAAGTTAGTGGTTGGGGCCTGGACTACATTGGAGGCAATTCAATTAAGAAATCCCAGAGGGTGCTGGACCATTACTTAAATAGAAATAAAGCTCATGTTTACAGAGAAAAGGCAGGGACAGGATAGGCTGAATGGCCTCTTCTGTACTGTAGCAATTCAATGGTTGTGCAGGCCAGAAGATTGTGAAGTGGTTCCTGTCAATATTCAAAGATGAAAACTGGACAAAAAAAATCCTTTAAAAATGAGAACAGTATATTAAATTAGATATCCACGTCATAACTTGGAATCAGTTCAGAGACCTGAGCCCTTTGATTTTTATAAATGACTTGGATGAGGAAGGGTGGGTTAGTAGGTTTGCCAATGACACAAAGGTTGGAGGACTTGTGGATTTTGTGGAGAGCTGTCATAGGTTCCAACAGGACATTGACAGGATGCAGAACGGAGTCAAAAAGTGTGGTGCTGGAAAAGCACAGTCAGACAGCATCCGAGGAGCAGGAGAGTCAACGTTTCGAGCACAAGCTCTTCATCAGGAATGTAGGGGTTGCCCAAGGAGGCTGAGAGATAAATGGGGGGGTTTAGGGCTGGGGAAGGTAGTGGGAATGAGATAGGTAGATGAAAATGGGGGGAGGTGATGGTGATAGGACGAAAACAGAGGGTGGAGCGGATAGGTGGGAAGGAAGATGGACGGGACAGTTCAAGAAGGCGGTGCAGAGTTAGAGGTTGGATCTGAGATAAGATGGTAGAGGGGAGATTGGGAAACTAGTGAAAATCGACATTGATCCTGTGTGGTTGGAGCATCCCAAGGTAGAGAGGAGGCATTCTTCCTCCAGGCATCTGATGGCTAGAGTTTGGCAGTGAGGGTGGCTCAGGACTTGCATGTCCTTAGCAGAATGGGAGGGGGTGTTGAAGTGTTCAGCCACAGGGCAGTGGGGTTGTTTAGTGAGTGTGTCCCAGAGATGCTCTCTGAAATATTCCGCATGTTGGCCTCCTGTCTCCTCAATGTATAGGGGACCACATCAAGAGCAACTGACAGTAGATGAGTGTGGAGGTGCACAGACATTCTGTCCCATGTGGAAGGATCCTTAGGGGCCTTGGAAGGAGGTCAGGAGGGAGGGTTTTTCACTTCTGACAGTGGCAGGGGAAGATGCCGGGAGTCGAAGGTGGGTTGGTGGGGGGTGTGGAACTAACAAGGAATCATGGAGGGAACGGTCTTAGAGTCAGATGTACAGCAAGGAAACAGACCCTTCAGCCCCACTCGTCCTGCTGACCAAATATCCCAACCCAATCCAGTCCCACCTGCCAGCACCCAGCCCATATCCCTCCAAACCCTTCCTATTCATATACCCAACCAGATGTCCTTTAAATGTTGCAATTGTACCAGCCTCCACCACTTCCTCTGGCAGCTCATTCCATACATGTGCCACCCTGTGTGAAAAAGTTGCCTCTTCGGTCTCTTTTATATCTTTCCCCTGTCACCCTAAATCTATGCCCTCTAGTTCTGGACTCCCCCACCCCAGGGAAAAGACCTTGTCTATTTATCCTATCCATGACCCTCATGATTTTGTAAACCTCTATAACGTCACCCCTCAGCCTCCAATGCTCCAGGGAAAACAGCCCCAGCCTATTCAACCTGTCCCACTAGCTCAAATCCTCCAACCCTGGCAACATCCTTGTAAATCTTTTCTGAACTCTTTCAGGTTTCACATCTTTCCAATAGGAAGGAGACCAGAATTGCATGCAATAGTACAAAAGTGCCCTAACCAATGTTCTGTACAGCTGCAGCATAACCTCCCAAAGCCTGTACTCAATACTCTGACCAATAAAGGAAAGCATACCAAACACCTTCTTCACTATCCTATCTACCTGCGACTCCACTTTCAAGGAGCTATGAACCTGCACTCCAAGGTATCTTTGTTCAGCAACACTCCCTAGGACGTGACCATTATGTGTATACGTCCTGCTTTCCCAAAATGCAGCACCTCACATTTATAAAGAAACTCCATCTGCCACTTCTCAGCCCATTGACCCATCTGATCAAAAACCCATTGTAATCTGAGGTAATCTTCTTTGCTGTCCACTACTCCTCCAATTTTGGTGTCATCTGCAAACTTACTAACTATACCTCTTAATCACACATCCAAAATCATTTATATAAATGATAAGTAGTGGACGCAGCACCAATCCTTGTGGCACTCCACTGGTGACAGGCCTGCATCTGAAAAACAACCCTCCACCACCAACCTCTGTCTTCTACCTTTGAGCCAGTTCTGTATCCAAATGGCGAGTTCTCTCTGTATTCCATGAGATCTAACCTTGCTAATCAGTCTCCCATGGGATGACTTGTCAAATGCCTTACTGAAGTCCATATTGATCACACCTATGCCCTCATCAATCCTCTTTGTTACTTCCCCAAAAAGTTCAAACAAGTTTGAGAGACATGATTTCCCACACACAAAGCCATGTTGACTATCCCTAATCAGTCCTTGCCTTTCCAAATACATGTACATCCTGTCCCTCAGGATTCCCTCCAACAATTTGCCCACCACCGATGTCAAGCTCACTGGTCTATAGTTCCCTGACTTGTCCTTATCACCCTTCTTAAACAGTGGCACCATGTTTGCCAACCTCCAGTCTTCCGGCACCTCACCTGTGACTTTCAATGATACAAATATCTCAGCAAGGGGCCCAGCAATCACTTCCCTAGCTTCCCAGAGTTCTAGGGTACACCTGATCAGGCCCTGGGGATTTATCCACTTCTTTGCATTCCAAGACATCCAGCATCTCCTCCTCTGTAATATGGACATTTTTCAAGATGTCACCATTTATTTCCCCACATTCTATACCTTCCAGGTCCTTTTCCACAGTAAGTACTGATGCAAATACTCATTTAGTATCTCCCCCCATCTCCTGCAGTTCCACACAAAGGCCACCTTGCTGATCTTTGCTATTCTCTCCCTAGTTACCCTTTTGTCCTTAATGTATTTGTAAAAACACTTTGGATTCTTCTTAATTCTATTTGCCAAAGCTAACTCATGTCCCCTTTTTGCCCTCCTGATTTCCCTCTTAAGTATACTCCTACTGCCTTTATACTCTAAGGATTCAATTGATCCAACTTGTCTATATCAGACATAGGCTTCCTTCTTTTTCTTAACCAAACCCTCAATTTCTTTAGTCATCCAGCATTCCCTATACCTACCAGCCTTTCCTTTCACCCTAACAGAAATATACTTTCTCTGGATTCTCGTTATCTCACTTCTAAAGGTTTCCCATTTTCCAGTCTTCCCTTCACCTGCGAACATCTGCCCCAATCAGCTTTTGAAAGTTCTTGCCTAATACTGTCAAAATCGGCCTTCCTCCAAATTAGAACTTCAACTTTTAGATCTGGTCTATCCTTTTCCATCACTATTTTAAATCTAATAGAATTATGGTTGCTGGCCCCAAAGTGCTCCCCCACTGACACCTCAGTCACCTGCCCTGCCTTATTTCCCAAAAGTAGGTCACGTTTTACACCTTCTCTAGTAGGTACATCCACATACTGAATCAAAATTGTCTTGTACACACCTAACAAATTCTTCTCCATATAAACCCTGAACATTATGGCACTCCCAGTCTATGTTTGGAAATCCCCTACCATAACCACCCTATTATTCTTACAGATAGCTGAGATCTCCTTACAAGTTGGTTTCTCAATTTCCCTCTATCAGGGAGTCTATAATACAGTCCCAATAAGGTGATCATCCCTTTCTTATTTCTCAGTTCAACCCAAATAACATTTGGATGCATTTCTGGGAATATCCTCCCTGAGTACAGCTGTAATGTTATCCTTCATCAAAAAAACGCCACTCCCCCTTCCTCTCTTGCCTCCCTTTCTATTGTTCCTGTAGCATTTGTATCCTGGAACATTAAGCTGCCAGTCCTGTCTATCCCTGAGCCACGTTTCTGTAAATGCTATGACATCACAGGCCCATGTTCCTAACCATGTCCTGAGTTCATCTGCTTTCCCTGTTAGGCTTCTTGCATTGAAATAAATGCAGTTTATTTTATCAGTTTTACCTAGGCCCTGACTGTTTGGCTCACTTCTTTTCTTAACTGTACCAGTTTCAGATTGATTTCTTTCCTCAGTAGCTCCCTAGGTCCCAACCTCCACCTTAATAGTTTAAATGCTCCTGAGCAGCTCTAGCAAATCGCTCTGCTAGCATATTAGTGCCCTTCCAATTCAAGTGCAATCCGTCCTTCTTGTTCAGGTCACTTCTGCCCCAGAAGAGATTCCAATGATAAAAAGATGTGAATCTTTCTCCCATACACCAGCTCCTCAGCCATGCATTCATCTGCTCTATCCTCCTATTCCTACCCTCACTAGCTTGCAGCACTGGGAGTAATCCAGATATTACTACTCTTGAGCAGCTCCTTTTTTAAATTCCTGCCTAACTCTCTCTTCTCCCTTCAAAAGATCATCCTTTTGCCTTCCCATCAGTTCCCATGTGTACAATCACCTCCTGCTGGTTCCTCTTCCCCTTGAGAACACTCTGCACCCTCTGAGACATCCTTGATCTTGGCACCAGGGAGGCAACACACCATCTGATCTTTTGCTGTTGGCCACTGAAACGTCTATCTGTGCCTCGGACTAAAGAGTCCCCTAACACAACTGGTCTCTGTGGAGTGAAGATAGAGGTGGGAAGGGAAATAAATCCCTGGTGGTGGGGTCTGTTTGTAGGTAGTGGAAATTGGCAGAGGATGATGCGTTGCATCAGGAGGTTGGTGGGGTGGAAGGTGAGGACCAGGGGAGTTCTGTCCTTGTTTCGATTGGAGGGGTGGGGTCCGAGGACAGAGGTCTGGTGGGATTGAAGTCAACGCCTGTGTTGAGTTGGTCACCATAAATGGAGATGGAGAGGTCCTGGATGGGGAGGAAGGTGTCTAAGATGATCCAGGTGAATTTGAGGTCAGGTTGGAAGGTGTTCGTCTAGTTGATGAACTGTTCAACCTTCTCGTGGGAGAACGAGGTGGCACCAATACAGTCAGTCATCGATGTAGTGGAGGAAAAGGTGGGGAATGGTGCCGGTGTAGCTGCAGAAGATAGACTGTTCCACATGCCCACAGAGGCAGGCGTACCTAGGGCCCATGAATTACCTATCCACTTCACCCTGACCTATCACCATCACCACCCACCTTCATCTACCCAGGAACATTCCCAGTGACCTTCCCAACCCCCTCATTAGCACGAAGATTGAGTTTAAGAGCCGCAAGGTTACGCTGCAACTCTATAGAGTCCGGGAGACCACACTCGGAATATTGTGTTCAGTCCTTGTCACCTCGTTATAGGAAAGACGTGGAAGCTTTGAAGAGGATGCAGAGGAGATTTAACAAGATGCTGCCTGGACTGAAAGGCATGTATTATGAAGGAGGGTTGAGGGAGTTAAGGTTTTTCTCATTGGAGAGAAGAATGACATGACTTGATACAGACATACAAGATGTTGACAGGCATAGATCGAGTGGATAGACAGACTTTTTCCCAGGGCGGAAATGTCCATCATGAGGGGGCATAATTTTAAAGGTCAATGGAGGAAGGTTTAGGGGAGAAGTCAGAGGTTCTTTACATAGATAATGGTTGGTAGTAGAGTCAGATACATTAGAGACACTTAAGCGACTCTTAGAGGGAAATGGAAGTTAGTACAATGAAGCATATGTAGGCTCGTCTGATCTTAGAGGAGAAAAAAGGGCCAGTACAACATCGAGGGTCAAAGGGCCTGTACTGTGCTGTTCTATGTTCTAACTCATTAGATTTAGAAATTGAGCCCATGTTTAAGGCATTTTCAGAAAAACTTAATAGTTAATTAATTGTTGGACACTAATCTGCAGTCAGTCTTCATCTTGGTACTCACCTAAGAGGTGGTAGAGGCGATTTGGTTAGAAATAGATTTTTAAACCTATATTGTGAGAACCTGGAAAAGTCTTCAGTAACATCAGCATCTTTGTGTGGCGTGGGGATAAGGACGCAAGGACTAACACCTCCAGGTACTATGGGTGTCCAGCAACTCTAAAAAACAAAAAGTTAAATGAAACAAATGATCAGTGGAGATCTGAACAGCACCCGTTTAGAAGGGAACTTTAATTTGATGCATATTTGACAAAGTGCTCCCTCTGCAGGCTCCAGAAGAAGGTACAATCCTGTTAATTTCCCTTTATAAATTATAGGTCAGTGTTAACATTCCCTTTAATGATAAAACTAAGTGAACTCCAGATTAGAAATGCATTAAAACAGCAAGCACCAACCCGCATCGTTTAGTTTACAAGTTAAATGTAAAAATCAAGCCAGAAATCAAAACCTTTGGATTTTTTAAAAAATAAAAAAGTTAGAGGGGGACGTCAACAAAGCTACGTGCAATTTAGCGGTCTCTTAACAGCGTTGAAAGGAAATAACACTGACAATAAAGTAATATTCAAAAGGCGGACAGCGCAGTGTTACTGAATCCACAGTGTGACGGGAGCAGTAGCAATCAGGACTAAAGAAAGCCCTGCGCAAAGAGTGCCCCCTCTCCTAGCCATGGCCAGAATTTCTGTAACAGTTCAGGCAGATTCCACTGCCCTTTTTTTATAAAGACGTTTGCGAGGGAAAACTTCCCGCGTTTATTCATTTCCGACTTAATTTAACACATAAATTTAGACATTTCAACTCCCGATTTCACCGTTTCATACAAATTTCCACACGGAATCCCTTTGGAAGCAAATTATGGGTCATTTTGCGGAGTTTTACTGGTCAGGAAATTTCACCCCAAAAAACCCTGGGGCAACGTCCGAACGGAACGCCACGTCTTAAAATTAAAACCTTGGGACTCAACAAGCAATTTTAATAATGAACCTATTTCTAGGTTTCTCAGGCAATGCAATATATATATAGCTCTTAACAACACAGCACCCAAACCTCAGTCTAAATTCAACACGCTTGGTCAAAATCAAAATATCAGTAAAAGTTATGGACAATATTTATTTTTTAAAAACACATATTTCTATAGAATGTAAGGTTTCTACATTTTAATTTTAAACTATAGTCTGTATAAGTGAAACAAAAACGCAGAGTTCATAGAAGGCGGGCGCGCCACCAACAAGCACCTCCCACAAGAAGCAGGAACCGGCTGTTTGGTAGCGCGCAAACTCCCTGTGCTAAAAGTTAAGGACACTTCATTCATCCTTACAGTCTGCAAAGGGCAGCTAGCTACTGATATCATGAATGGAAGATTACTTCACACTGTCATTATGTCGAGGCAAAAATGTTACTATTCAAGTACAGCATCACCAGTCTCAGTGAGGTGTCTCCCCTTGTCAAGCACCACCACATTTTTGGAGTCGTTATCTGCAGGAGCAGAGAACTGGGTGGCCACCAAATCCCGCCTGCTCAGCTTAAGTTTTGGAGACTCCTTTTGCATGACCTACCGTGCAATTTTTTTAAAGGCTTAATATTATCGCAAGGAATATACACAAGGTGACAAATTATATAATGCCAAATTATACACACGTGTCTGTTCTACACTGGACACTGCCTAACCAAGAGAAATTGTCCAAATATATATTCACAGTAACATTTTTCATGTATGGTAGATTTGAATCCGATTCTCTGCAGCATAATATTGCTATGGATCACCCACCTGTATCTGGAACTGTTGCCGTCTCTTGCTCACTTCTGTTTCATGGTTATGATCACTACATTCCTGAAAAATATAAATTGTCATTGCATTAACCAGTTACTATAATACATTTGGTTTAAAGCATTGGTAATAGTTTCTCACTACTCACTTCGGGTTTCCTTTTCTTTGACTGAATAGCGTCATCCTTTTGTTCCTCTGATTTTGCCTGCTTGGCTTGCAAACGATCACTGTTTCAATACACACAAAATTGCATTTAAGTATGAATTCTCTTAACTTTCTCCAAGTATATAATTAAAATAAAGGAGCATTTCTTACCTGCGCCTCGACATCCTCTTCAATAAATGTAAAACCCTGAAAGCATAATATTGAGAAATATGACATACTGTATTAATAGTGTAATAACGAAGCATTATATTAGCCACATGACACTGGCTTCCTGCTATCAACAGCTAGTGCAATTTTTAGTGAAATCCACAAAACATCGATTAAATTTAAATTTTAATTTTAAAAAGTATTTTTACAAAGCGTATTTTTGCTTGGAAACTGCAATGGGCGCATGAGCAATCAATTTCAACTTTTTGATTTTATATTCATAAAAACGCCATTCCCACAGCAAAGTTCTATTTCTATCTCTGTCCTTTACAATTTTCACCAATTAGTTGAATGTTAACATATGAAAAGTACATTCATTGCAATTTCCAAGTTATTTTATCTCGCACCCGGTTCCGCGCCAATTTACACAGAGCGGGTAAAGCCTGGATTGGACACTTGCTCACTTCTTCGCTGCCCAGCCGCCAAACCAATAAAACCCTGATCTTTCACAAAGAGTCAGCACAGCTTTACTCTCAGGCTCACTAGAATCTGCTCCATGGAATGTACGTAGAGCCATCACGAACCTAAAACTAATGTTATATACATACACACACATATACACCCAGAGAACCGGTGTGTAAAATGAGCACAGTTCTGTACAGTAACCGGCGCTAGTTTCCGCTCATAGAATTTTTTAAAAGGTCTGTCATCTGCATTAGCTCCACTTCATGCTTCCTTTTCTCCTCCAGATCATTAATATTATCGATCTGAACTAAATAAGCCTTTTTATGGCCACAGATGCTACGTCCCACTGCTGTCCTTACCCTAGTTGCTGATCTGCTCAGAAATATCTCAGCTGGCGCCGGCGCCAACACTTTTAACAAGAGAGCAAATCAAATGCGCATGTGTACACTGTCACCCAGGTGAACACAAATCTATCTTTTTTTTTCCCGACAATGCTATTTATTAATGCAACTGAACTAAAATATCTTTGTCACCCCCAAACGCGGTTCGCTTTAGCAAATTGCATTTTTGAAATGTTTTAATGTGCTCAGATTGCCTGCTTGTTTTAAATAAATACCACCCACTCCTTAAAGTCCTTCCTTAGGGGAGGAGATTTAAAATCCACCAATAGCTACAACAAACTGGTCGTGCAACGTGATTTGGCTCCAAATGTAAACAGAAATTCCAGCAGATTGTCAGAAATCGAGTTTCACCCGCGCATTTCAAGTGTATTTTACATGCAACGTGTAAATATTATTTTAAAATACTCCTGAAATCACCGGACTCAACTTCATCTGTCGCAATCAGGAAAAGTTTTTTAACCAGAACATCCGACATTAAAGGAGAAGTTTCAGTTCAAGGAGTTGCCCCATAATTTTAAAAGTTCTACTGAGAAACGCCTTTTTTTTAAAAAGTTTCATTCGGATACCCGCCTTCCGGTGCTTAGAAGCAGCCTGGGAATAAAGTTCTTTCTGAATGGAACCTCATCGGCATCAGGAAGAGACACAATGGATTACAAGCAGCCGTCAACGGGAACTTTCACGTGGAGCTTCACAAAGCAAGGTGTATTCCATAGACAAACCCATAGAATCATGTATTCTGCATAGAAACAGGTCAACAAGAAAAAAAACCTCACAGATACCCAAAAATGAATGACCACTGATGCTGCAAATGTGAAAAAAAAAGCTGGAAATACTAAGCAGAGCAGACAGTGCCAACGAGGAATAAACTATTGATTTAAAATATATATTTGCTTATAGGATATGGGCATCGCTGGCTATAGGTCAACATAAATTGTCTTCCCTAATTGTCCTGGAGAAGGTGGCGGTGAGTTACCTTCTTTAACCACTGTAGTCCAGAGATATATCCACAGAAGGGAGTTCCAGGAATTTGGCCCAGCAACTGTAAAAGAGAGGAGAAAGTGAGGACTGCAGATGCTGGAGATCAGAGCTGAAAATGTGTTGCTGGAAAAGCAGGTCAGGCGGCATCCAAGGAACAGGAGAATCGATGTTTCAGGCATAAGCCCTTCTTCAGGAATGAGGAAAGTGTGTCCAGCAGGCTAAGATAAAAGGTAGGGAGGAGGGACTTGGGGGAGGGGCGTTGGAATTGCGATAGGTGGAGGGAGGTCAAGGTGAGGGTGATAGGCCGAAGTGGGGTGGGGGCGGAGAGGTCAGTAAGAAGATTGCAGGTTAGGAAGGCGGTGCTGAGTTCGAGGGATTTGACTGAGACAAGGTGGGGGGAGGGGAAATGAGGAAACTGGAGAAATCTGAGTTCATCCCTTGTGGTTGGAGGGTTCCCAGGCAGAAGATGAGGCGCTCTTCCTCCAACCGTCGCGTTGCCATGGTCTGGCGATGGAGGAGTCCAAGGACCTGCATGTCCTTGGTGGAGTGGGAGGGGGAGTTAAAGTGTTGGGCTACGGGGTGGTTGGGTTGGTTGGTCCGGGTGTCCCAGAGGTGTTCTCTGAAACGTTCCGCAAGTAGGCGGCCTGTCTCCCCAATATAGAGGAGGCCACATCGGGTGCAGCGGATGCAATAGATGATGTGTGTGGAGGTGCAGGTGAATTTGTGGCGGATATGGAAGTGTCCCTTGGGGCCTTGGAGGGAAGTAAGGGGGGAGGTGTGGGCGCAAGTTTTGCATTTCTTGCGGTTGCAGGGGAAGGTGCCGGGAGTGGAGGTTGGGTTGGTGGGGGGTGTGGACCTGACGAGGGAGTCACGGAGGGAGTGGTCTTTTCGGAACGCTGATAGGGGAGGGGAGGGAAGCTGTTCAGGGTGAGGACCAGTTCAGTCAGTCGAAGGAGGGTGTCGGTGGAAGGGTACTCGTTGGTACGGTGGGAAAGGAAGAGCCCCGCCCCTCCAACCGCCACCAGGACAGAACCCCACTGGTCCTCACCTACCACCCCACCAACCTTCATGTACAACGGATCATCCGCCGTCATTTGCGCCACCTCCAAACGGACCCCACCACCAGGGATATATTTCCCTCCCCTCCCCTATCAGCGTTCCGAAAAGACCACTCCCTCCGTGACTCCCTCGTCAGGTAACACACCCCCCACCAATCCAACCTCCACTCCCGGCACCTTCCCCTGCAACCGCAAGAAATGCAAAACTTGCGTCCACACCACCCCCTTACTTCCCTCCAAGGCCCCAAGGGACACTTCCATATCCACCACAAATTCACCTGCACCTCCACACACATCATCTATTGCATCCGCTGCACCCGATGTGGCCTCCTCTATATTGGGGAGACAGGCCGCCTACTTGCAGAACGTTTCAGAGAACACCTCTGGGACACCCGGACCAACCAACCCAACCACCCCGTAGCCCAACACTTTAACTCCCCCTCCCACTCCACCAAGGACATGCAGTTCCTTGGACTCCTCCATCGCCAGACCATGGCAACACAACGGTTGGAGGAAGAGCACCACATCTTCTGCCTGGGAACCCTCCAACCACAAGGGATGAACTCAGATTTCTCCAGTTTCCTCATTTCCCCTCCCCCCACCTTGTCTCAGTCAAATCCCTCGAACTCAGCACCGCCTTCCTAACCTGCAATCTTCTTCCTGACCTCTCCGCCCCCACCCCACTCCGGCCTATCACCCTCACCTTGACCTCCCTCCACCTATCGCATTTCCAATGCCCCTCCCCCAAGTCCCTCCTCCCTTCCTTTTATCTTAGCCTGCTGGACACACTTTCCTCATTCCTGAAGAAGGGCTTATGCCCGAAACGTCGATTCTCCTGTTCCTTGGATTATGCCTGACCTGCTGCGCTTTTCCAGCAACACATTTTCAACTGTAAAAGAGATAATAGTTCACTTAACAGAGAACGACTGCTGAATTCTGAAGTGATTTAGGTGTTCTAGATTAGGAATCACAGTAAGTTAACATGCAACTATAGGATGGAATATTATCCTTTATCACTACAGAAATTGAACATAAAAGTAAGGATCTTATGCTTTAGTTATATAGGACATTGATGAGACCACATCTAAAATATTGTGCAGTGTTGGCCTCCGTGTTTGAGGAAGGATGTAAATGTGTTGAAACAAAAACAGGAATTGCTGGAGAAACTGAATGGGTCTGATAGCATCTGTGGGAAGAAAACAAAATTAACATTTCAAGTCTAGTGACTTCATCAGAACATAAATGTTTTGGAGATGGATCAGAGGATGTTTACTAGATTGATACCTGGATGACTGGGCTGTCTTACAAGGAAATATTGGTTAGACTGGGCATGTTTCCATTGGAATTTAGATCAAATAGATGATTTGATTAGAGTTCATGAGATTCTGAAAGGTGTTGACAAGGTTAATGTTGAAAGAATACCTATCCTGTGATAATCTAGAACTAATGGATACTGTTTTAAAATTAGAGGACACCCTTTTAAGACGAGATGAGGGAAACTGTTTTCTTTCATACAGTTGAGAGACTTTGGAACTCTGCCTCAGACAGTAGTGAAGGTGGACTGTTTGAAAATTTTTAAGGTGGAGGTTGTTAGATTCTGGTAAGGCAAGGAAATCAAAGATGATCAGGGATAGATGGGAATGTGCAATTTGGAACACAAACAGATCAGCTATGATCTTATTGAATAGCAGAATAGGCTTGAAGGGCTGAAAGCTATATTCTCTGCTCCCAATTCATATATTTGTATAGTCCCAAGTTAGAGTGATGAGTAAAATGCAGGAGCATTTGTAGGTGGTGGTGTAGGTAAAAACAAGAGATGCTGGAAACCAGAGTCTAGATTAGACTGGTGCTGGAAAAGCACAGCAGGTCAGGCAGGATCCGAGAAGCAGGAAAATAGACGTTTCAGGCAAAAGCCCTTCATTAGGAATCATTGACCCCATTGATCTACTGCTCTTGTCTTTCTGGCTAGTAGAGGCCATGGGTTTGGAAGGTGTTGCCAAAGGGCTTCGGAGAGTTACTGTAGTGCATCTTTTAGATGGCACTGACTTCTGTCATTGTGGTGGAGGAAATGTTAAAGATATTAATGGAGTGCTAATCAAGTGGGCTACTTTGTCGCAGGATAGTGTTGAGCTTCATACGTGTAGTTGAAGCTGCACTCATCCTAACAAGTAAAATATACTCCACCACACTCCTGACATGTGCCTTGTAGATTTTGGACAAACTTTGAAGGGTCAGGAGGTGAGACACTCAAGTCATAAGTTCCAGACACTGACTCAGTCTTGCAACCTCTGTACTTAAATGGCTGAAGCATATTCAGTTCACTGGTGATTGGTATTGGGAGATTCAGTAATAGATTTGCCTTCAAATGTGAAATGGAGATGGTTAGATTTCCTCGTGATGGGGATTGTCATTGCCTAGCAATTTTATGGTGTGAATGTCACTTAATGCTCATCAGTCTAAGCCTAGTTGTTTTCCAGGCCTTACTGCATTTGAATGCAACTATTTTCACACCTGAGAATTTATGAATGGTGCTGAATATTGTATAATAATCACCAAGATATCCTTAGTTAGAGGGAAGATCATTCATGAAACAGCTGACAATTGTTGGGCCTAGAAATATTAGCCTCAGGAGCTGCTGCTGCCGTGTCCTGGGATTGAAATGACGGATTTCCAACAAACACAACCATCTTCCTTTGTGCTAGGAATGACTCCAACCAGCAGGAAGTTTATCCCCAATTCCCATTACTTTAAATTTTGATGTAGACTCTTGATGCGACACTCAGTTAAATGCGTTGACCTCTGGAGTTTAATTCTTATGCTCATATTGGACTAAAGCTGTAATGAGGTCAGGAGCTGAGCAGCCTAGTTGAAGCCATATCTGAACAAGTGTACAAGTCATTGCTGAGTAAATGTCACTTGATTACACTATGAACAACTCCTCCATCACTTTCCTGGTTATCAATATTAGACTGATGGGGAATAATTGGCCAGATTCGATCTCTTCCTTTTTGTTGTCAGGACATACCTGGGCAATTTTCCACTTTGCTGTTTAGATAACACTGTTATAGCTGGATTGGGACAACTTGACTAGAGGTGTTGCACATTCTGGAGCACAGGTATTCTGTACTATTATCAGAATTTCAAACTGGGCGTAGATAAATTATTGATAAGCAAGGGGGTATTTATGGGAGATAATCTGGAGTGTGCAGTATATAGTTCAGCCACGATCATATTGAATGGAAGAGCAGGTACAAAAGGCAAAGTAGCTTTTTCCTGCTCCTCATTCGTATTTTCAATGGACTAAATCGGCTGCAAATCAAATGTTGGAAAATTGGTGAGGTGAATGGCTTGTTTTTCAGCTGGTGAAGATACAATGCCAAGTGGCCTCATTTTGTGCTGCAAATGCTTTATGATTCTATTCTGTGAAATGTTGGCAGGGCCAATATTCTTTGCTGTATCCAACCCATTCAGCCATTTCCTTGATAACACATGGAATGAATCAAATTGGCTGAAGGATGGCATCATTGATGTTGAGTTCTTAGCAGTTCAAAATGGGCCATTCAACCGTTAACAATGTGGGCCATGGCAAGAGAAGTGGAAAAATGGGTGACATTGCCAGCAGGGACCTTCCTGATGTGAGATCAAAAAATCCCATTTTCTATCCAAGTGTTGGATGGCAAAACAACATTCTCACTCATGAGCAGAGACCAGTATCACCCTCATTGCTACCCAATCTCACCTCATTACAATGCATTGTCAGGCTGGATGGAAACCAGATTCTGTGAGGTCCCGACATAAAAGTTTGAGAGGATATATGGGCAACAAGCTTGTGGCTTGTACCTCCAGACCTCCATCTAGGACACCTGATACCAACCTGTCAGGGTGCATTCCATGGACGGTTACTGCACTTCACCACATCATCATCGTTTTTCTCCGATTCACTCAATGCTGCACTGTGGAGCACACCAGCTCCCTCATTTCAATGATGCTGGAGGACAGTTCATGGACAGACAGGAGCACCCAGTTCATGGTGTTGCCTAGCATTCCTCTCAGGGCTTTTCACCTGTTTTCTGAATACTCACTTATTTTGTACCTAGTTGATGCTCACAGCATTCCTGCATTGCCTTGATGTTGGGTGTTTTGCCTCCTCAGCTATATGTCAAAGGCTCACTCTACTTCTGTTTTGTCTTGCTGTTTAGCGTAGACATAAAATCCAAGAGCTTATCATAGTTGTCATTCATTAAGGAGGTGGAACATGTTGCTATGCAGTACATATTCTATCCATTTCATACCTACAGGATGCGCCAGCACAGCAACCATATTAACGTGTGCATCAACCAAATGGTCATATCCTAAAGTCAAATTGACAAATCCTCAATCATGTCAAAGGGAGCCGCAACTAATCAGGGTTCCCAATGCACTTAGGATCAGGAGATCCATCTCACTACAGTCCAGGGAATGAGCCACTGTTAGTCCTGCAGGTCCAATGTAAGCAGTCAGATGATTTGCAGTAAGTTAATCAGAGTGGTCAGAGTTCTAGTTAGTTATTAGTAAGAACTGTCCATCCACACTGCTGGGGAGAGTGTACAGTGTGGTTTAGCCATGGTGAATGCTGGGGGTTAACAGGATTAAAACTGAGGGATAATACTAGGAGACACTGCTGTTATCGAGAAGTGGGGAGGCTCAGTTTCGGAATTGAAGAGGGAAAAGTTGTCTATGAGAGGAAGGGGTGGTGTGGGATTCCATATTCATCATCACCATTTCCTCAAAGGGGGAGTTTACATCATGGCTGGGACTAAATTGTTGGCACAGGGTTCTGAGAGTAAGGATGAGTGCGCAATGGTAATTCTAGGTGGTGGGAGGGAAAATGCAGAGGATGAATAAGTATTCAGGAAGTGCTGAGGTAAAAAGGGACATGGAGGTTCAGGTAAGTTCCCAATTACCAGGCTGAGCCAGCCACACTGTGCCAAGTGCAACCTCCATTGCCTTGGAGTTCTCTCAACTTTTCAGCGTGAACCACAAATCAGAAATGGCTGTGCACACAAATGCATTGGACAAGGTCAGTGTTTGCTTTCTGCCACAACATGCAGGTTTCATTTTTGATGAATAGAAGGCCCTTCAAGCTGCAATTGCATCAGCCATTCACTTGTAGAGTACAACCAAAGTCATTCTATCCTGGTGAGCACAAAGCTGATAACTGTATTAAACTTTTCTGCAATTAACTCATTTCAAGGAGCCACTGGGGGCTTGCATAGCATTTTCGACCCTTCACCTACAATGTTCCAAGGCTGCTAGTGAAGTAATTTGTAGCAGATCATCTTTCCTTTCCCCATGACAAGTTTAGATTTGGGCAATAGATCTTGACAATATAAATGTGACCATGGCTGATGACTCTGTTACATAAATTTCCCGACTGAAACCAAGTGCAGATACAATGTAGCCCATTCTTCAACTGGTATTGTGGATAACAGGCTTCTTGAGGATGAGGTGCCAGTACTTGTTGGTCTCTCAGTACACTCCAAGCAGAGTGTGCGACATAGTCCTACCATGATGTGCTCTGCATAACTGGAGAAGGCAAAGGGGAGATGTGATGAGAGGCACACGAGCTGCAGAGCAGGACTAGTCTTCTGAAGAGGAAGTTGAGGATATTGACAGGAGGAACATCACCTTTTGCATGATGTAGCAACAAATACTGTATCATTCTAAATCAAACGTGTGGTACAATGGCTGGGTGGTTAGCACTGCTGTCTCACATTGCTAGGCATCTGGATTCAATCCCAGCCTTGGATGGCTGTCTGTGTGGAATTTGCGCATCTTCCCACAGTCCAAAGATATGTAGATTCAGTGGATTGGCCATGCTAAATTGCCCTGTAGTGTCTAGGAATATTCAGATTAGCTGGGTTAGCAATGGTAAATGCGGGGTTTCAGAGATGGGATGGAACGCTGCGTCTAGGTGGCATATTCTTTGGACAGTAAACTCAGGAATAGTGGGCCAAATGGTCTCTTTCCGCTCTGTAGGAATTTTGCTATTCCAACAGAATTTAATTGATAACCACTTGCTGTAGATGAAAGCAATAATCTTTCAATGATCCTAAAGTTGTTGGTATTTGAAAGGCAAGAAGTCAATTTCTGCTCCAATATGCAAATGCAGTTTCTGTTTGAAAGCTTTCAGCATGTAATGATCTCACATTGAACAAAGGAGCTGGACAACAGTGGACACGGAGGGAAGACTGTGCAGTTATTTAGAGAGTGATGTAAGATGGAATGTGGGTCAGGACAGGTAAGCGGTGTGGCTTAGTGCTTAAACAGCAAGTGGTATTACCAATGTGCAGTTGCAGGTGACACAACCGACAAATTCCAGTCACTCATTAATTCTATTTTCCCTACACTGATGGTTCTCTAACTCATCATCTTCGGAATTCTCAGCAACATTAGTGATATGCCCCATCGAGTTATCCTTCACCATCTCAGTGTTCGACAAACTGCCTTAGAAACTTCATCCCTTTGGCCCGAGACACAGTGTGTTCCCTCGGCTTTGCCTCATCATTGGGACTGTGTCTTCAGTTACATTGGTATTTCTCCATAACCTACACTTTAAACCATTTTATCAGCCACATGCCCCTTCCAAAGAGCTTCTGCTCTCCGGGATCACTTTTTCTTTGGGCTCACATGCATTTCTCACCTTGACCCTCAAATGATTCTATTTGTCAAACTCTCAAATCCAGCCAACTCTGGATGTTTCGCATTCACACAGACTGCCGACCTTCTGCTCAGCAATAAATTCTATCTTCGTCTCACCTACTACCTGCTTCACATGTATTCCGTCTGTGGCCAGCTTATCTTCTGCCAGCGAGGCAGCATGAGGAGATGGAGAAGTCCGATGTTTTGGGTACAACCCTTCTTCAGGAATGGAGGTGGGGTTAGGGGAAGTTGCAGATAAAGTGGTGGTGGGGGCGGAGTGGTGAGGTGGTGATAGGTGAGTACAGGTGGTAGGTACAACCTGGTAGGTCGATAGGAGGAATGAATCTGGTTGGTAACTGGAAGGAGGCGTCAGTCTGAGAGATGGGAGGGAGGTGGAAAGGGAGTCAGGGGATGGGTGGGAAGGTTATTTGAAATTGGAGAACTCAATGTTCAGTCCTCCAGGCTGTAGGCTGCCCAAGCAGAAGATGAGGTGTTGTTCCTCATCTGTAGTCTGATTCACTGTGCAATGGAGGAGGCCGAGGATGGACATGTTGGAGAGGAGGTGGGAAGAGGAATTGAAATGGGCGGTGACCAGGAGGTCAGGCTTACCTTTACGGGCCCGGCTGAGATGATCGACGAAACATGGCCTTACTTTACATTTGGTATC
This sequence comes from Chiloscyllium plagiosum, assembly GCF_037043375.1. Taxonomy (NCBI): domain Eukaryota; kingdom Metazoa; phylum Chordata; class Chondrichthyes; order Orectolobiformes; family Hemiscylliidae; genus Chiloscyllium; species Chiloscyllium plagiosum. Next base: position 105,508,340 of record NW_028270142.1, read on the forward strand.
ATCGATGTAGAGAAGATCACATCGGGAGCACAGGATACAGTGAACTAGGTTTGATGAGAGGCATGCGAACCTCTGTCTCACCTGGAAGGACTGTATGGGGTCCCGGATGAAGGTGAGGGAACTGGTGTGCTGGCAGATAAATCCTCCCCTTAAGCTGCCACCCACTCCATATTATTCCTCTATTTCAAAACCAGATTGTGAAAATCATCCTTGTGTATTCTCCACACTCCTTAACCATGGAGTCACAGAGATGTACAGCATGGAAGCAGACCCTTCAGTCCAATCCATCCAAACCGACCAGATATCTCAACCCAAACTAGTCCCACCTGCCAGCACCTGTCCCATATCCCTCCAAACCCTTCCTATTCACATATCCATCCAAATGCCTCTTCAATATTGCAATTGTACTAGCCTCCATCACATCCTCTGGCAGCTCATTCCATACATGTACCACCCTCTGTGTGAAAATGTTGCCCTTACGTCTCTTTTATATCTTTTCCCTCTCACCCTAAACCTATGCCCTCCAGTTCTGGACTCCCCGACCCCAGAGAAAATACTTTGTCTATTTATCCTATCTATGCTTCTCATAATTTTATAAACCTCTATAAGGTCACCCCTCAGCCTCCGACGCTCAAGGGAAAACAGCGCCAGCCTGTTTCAGCCTCTCCCTATTGCTCAAATCCTCCAACCCTGGCAACATCTTTGTAAATCTTTTCTGAACCTTTCAAGTTTTGCAACATCTTTCTGATAGGAAGGAGACCAGAATTTTACACGATATTCCAACAGTGGCCTAACCAATGTCCTGTACAGCCGCAACATGACCTCCCAACTCCTGTACTCAATACTCTGACTAATAGAGGAAAGCATACCAAACGCCTTCTTCACTATCCTATCTAACTGTGACTCCACTTTCAAGGAGCTATGAACCTGCACTCCAAGGTCTCTTTATCATTAAGTGTTTAAGTACTGCTAAGATTTGCTTCCCAAAATGCAGCACCTCGCATTTATCTGAATTAAACTCCATCTGCCACTTCTCAGCCCATTGTCCCATCTGGTCCAGATTCTGTTGTAATCTGAGGTAACCCTCTTCGCTGTCCACTATACCTCCAATTTTGGCGTCATCTGCAAATTTACTAGCTATACCTCTTATGCTCGCATCCAAATCATTTATGTAAATAACAAAAACTAGAGGACTCAGCACCGATCCTTGTGGCACTCCACTGGTCACAGGCCTCCAGTCTGAAAAACAACTCTCCACCACCACCCTCTGTGTTCTACCTTTGAGCCAGTTGTGTATCCAAATGGCTAGTTCTCCCTGTATTTCATGAGATCTAACCTTGCTAATCAGTCTCCCATGGGGAAACATGTCGAGCACCTCACTGAAGTCCATATAGATCAGATCTACCGCTCTGCCCTCATCAAACCTCTTTGTTACTTCCTCAAAAAACTTAATCAAGTTTGTGAGACATGATTTCCCACACACAAAGCCATGTTGACTATCCCTAATCAGTCCTTGCCTTTCCAAATACATTTACATCCCATCCTTCAAGATTCCCTCCAACAACCTGCCCACCACCAACATCAGGCTCACAGGTCTGTAGTGCCCTGGCTTGTCCTTACCACCCTTCTTAAACAGTGGCACCATGTTAGCCAACCTCCAGTCTTCTGGCACCTCACGTGTGACTATCGATGATACAAATATCTCAGCAAGAGGCCCAGCAATCACTTCTCTCGCTTCCCACAGAGTCCTTGGGTACACCTGATCAGGTCCTGGGGATTTATCCACCTTTATGCATTTCAAGACATCCAGCACTTCCTCCTCTGTAATATGGACATTTTGCAAGATGTCACCATCTATTTCCCTACAGTGTATATCTTCCATATCCTTTGCCACAGTAAATACTGATGCAAAATACTTGTTTAGTATCTCCCCCATTTTCTGTGGCTCAACACAAAAGCTGTCTTGCTGATCTTTTGAGGGGCTCTATTCTCTCCCTAGTTACACTTTTGTCCTTAATATATTTGTAAATATTCTTTGGATTCTCCTTAACTCTATCTGCCAAAGCTATCTCATGTCCCCTTTTTGCCCTCCTGACCTCCCTCTTAAGTATACTTCTACTTCCTTTATACTCTTCTAAGGATTCATTCGATCTGTCCTGTCTATACCTGACGTATGCTTCCTTCTTTTTCTTAACCAAACCCTCAATTTCTTTATTCATCCAGCATTCCCTCTACCTACCAGCCTTTCTTTTCACTCTAACAGTATTGTACTTTCTCTGGATTCATGTTATCTCTTTTCTGAAGGCTTCCCATTTTCCAGCCGTCCCTTTACCTGTGAACATCTGCCCCAATCAGCTTTCGAAAGTTCTTGCCTAATACCATCAAAATTGGCCTTTCTCCAATTTAGAACTTCAACTTTTAGATCTCAGGTAGATAGGATAGTGAAGAAGGCGTTTGGAATGCTTTCCTTTATTGGTCAGAGTATTGAGTACAGGAGTTGGGAGGTCATGTTGTGGCTGTACAGGACATTGGTTAGGCCACTGTTGGAATATTGCGTGCAATTCTGGTCTCCTTCCTATTGGAAGGATGTTGTGAAACTTGAAAGGTTCAGAAAAGATTTACAAGGATGTTGCCAGGGTTGGAGGATCTGAGTTACAGGGAGCGGCTGAACAGGCTGGGGCTGTTTTCCCTTGAGCATCGGAGGTTGAAGGGTGACCTTTATAGAGGTTTACAAAATTATGAGGGGCATGGATAGGACAAATAGGCAAAGTATTTTCCCTGGCCTCGGGGAGCCCAGAACTAGAGGGCATAGGTTTAGGGTGAGAGGGGAAAGATATAAAAGAGACCTAAGGGACAACTTTTTCACACAGAGGGTGGTACGTATATGGAATGAGCTGCCACAGGATGTGGTGGAGGCTGGTACAATTGCAACATTTAAGAGGCATTTGGATGGGTATATGAATAGGAAAGGTTCGGAGGGATATGGGCCGGGTGCTGGCAGGTGGGACTAGATTGGGTTGGGATATCTGGTCGGCATGGACGGGTTGGACCGAAGGGTCTGTTTCCATGCTGTACATCTCTATGACTCTATCTGGTCTATCCTTTTCCATCATTATTTTAAATCTAATAGAATTATGGTCGCTGGCCCCAAAGTGCTCCCACACTGACACCTCAGCCCCCTGCCCTGCCTTATTTTCCAAGCGTAGGTCAAGTTTTGCACCTTCTCTGGTAGGTACATCCACATACTGACTCAGAAAATTGTCTTGTACACACTTAACAAATTCCTCTCCATCTGATCCTTAACACTACGGTACTCCCAGTCTATGTTTAAAAAGTTAAAATCCCCGACCATAACCACCCTATTATTCTTACAGATAGCTGAGATCTCCTTACAAATTTGTTTGTCAATTTCCCTCTGACTATAAGGGGGTCTATAATACAATCCCAATAAGGTGATCATCCCTTTCTTATTTCTCAGTTCCGCCCAAATAACTTCCCCGGATGTATTTCCAGGAATATCCTCCCTCAGCACAGTTGTAATGCTATCCCTTATCAAAAATACCACACAGCCCTCCTCTCTCACCTCCCTTTCTATCCTTCCTGTAGCATTCGTATCCTTGAACATTAAGCTGCCAGTCCTGCCCATCCCTGAGCCATGTTTCACTAATTGCTATGATATCCAGTCCCATGTTCCTAACCATGCCCTGAGTTCATCTGCCTTCTCTGTTAGGCCCATCAACAGGGAAACTTGGCATTGAGTAAATAACAAAAGCTTTGGGCCTTCAGTCCAATACAGACCATTAGCTGAGTTACTCATTGAAGCTTTTTATTCTGAACTATGCTGTTTTTAGGCATGGCAAATTGTAATAATTGAATAGGGAGTCAACACAACCAGCTGACCAATGACTGCAGAGAGGTTTTCCAGAGATGAGTGCAGTGGCCATCGCTAAGGAGATGGTGCTGCTGAAGCTGAACGGTCTGACGGTGGAACCTAGATCAGGTAGACTATGTTCCAGAGTTCCAAAGGACAGAACTCAGGAGATTGTACAGGCATTGGTGGTGATCTTTCAGGAACTACAGGAGTCAGGAAGGATGTCAGAGTATTCAAAAATGGCTAATATAACACCTGTGTTAAAGAAGGGATGGAGGCAGAAGATAGGAAACCATAGGCCAGTTAGCCTGACCTTGGTTGTTGGTAAAATTTTAGAGTTCACTATTAAGGATAAGATTGCTGAGTACTTGGAAATGCAAGGTAAAATAGGGCTGTGTCAGAATGGCTTCATCAGTGTCATGCCTGACAAATCTGTTAGGATCTTTTGAGGAGGGAGTGAGCAAATTAGACTGAGGAGAGCCGGTGCTGTGACCTATTTGGATTTCCAGAAGGCTTTTGACAAGGCGCCATACAGGAGGCTGCTAAATAAGGTAACAGCACATGGTGTTGGGGCAAAATATGGCATGGTTGGAGGTTTGGCTGATAGACAAAGGGAATAGAGTAGGGATAAGGTGGTGTTTTTCAGAATGGCAGCTGGTCACCAGTGAAGTTCCACAGAGGTCAGTGTTGGGACTACAACTATTCATGTTGTACATTAACAATCTAGACAAAGGAACTGAGGACATTATTGCTAAGTTTGCGATGATACAAAGATAGATGGAGGGATGGGTAGTGTTGAGGAGGCAGGGAGGCTGCAGAAGAACTTGAACAAGCTAAGAGAGTGGGCAAAGAATTGGCAGGTGGAATATAATGTGGCAATATAATTTTGGAATGTGTGCACTGATGCACTTTTGGTTGGAAGAATAGTGGCATAGTCGAAGTTCTAAATGGGAAAGGCTTTGGAAATCTGAAGCACAAAGGCACTTGGAAGTTTTATTCAGGATTTTCTTAAGGTTACCATGCAGGCTCAGTTGGCAGTTAGGAAAGTAAATTCAATGTTAACATTCATTTCAAGAGGGATAGAATACAAGAGCAGGGATGTACTACTAAATAAGACCATAAGACATAGGAGAAAGTGAGGACTGCAGATGCTGGAGTAAAATCAGAGTCAAAGAGTGTGGTGCTGGAAAAGCACAGCCAGTCAGGGTCAGCCTCATTCCTGATGAAGGGCTTATGCCTGAAATGTCAACTCTCCTACTCCTCGGATGCTGCCTGACAGGCTGTGCTTTTCCAACACCAAACTCTTCAACATAAAACATAGGAGCAGAAATTAGGCCATTTGGCCCATCTGGCCATTCAATCATGGCTGTTAAGTTTCTCAACCCCATTCTCCCACATGCTCCCCATAACCTGTGATCCCCTTAACAATCAAGAACCTATCTAACTTTGTCTTCAATATACTCAATGACTAAGCCTCCATAGCCTTTGTGGCAATTAATTCTATAGATTCGCCACTCTCTGGCTGAAAGAGTTTCTCCTTATCTCCATTCTAAAAAGCCTTCCTTTTACTCTAAGCCAATGCCCTCAGGTCCTAGTCTCTCCTATCAAGGAAAGCATCTTTCCAACATCCACTCTGTCCTGGCCATTCAGTATTCTGTAAATTTCAATTAGATCCTCCCCCTCCACTTCCTTTTAAACTCCATCGAGTATAAACCCAGAGTCTTCAAACATTAAGCTTTTCATTCCTGGGACCATTCTCGTGAACCTCCTCTGAACACGCTCCAGGGCCTTCCTGAGACATGGCCAAAAACTGTGCTCAATACTTCAAATTGGGTCTTGAGAGCCTTATAGAACCGCAGAAGTACATCCCTGTTTCAAGTCCTCTCAAAATAAATGCCATCATTGCATTTGCCTTCATAACTACTGACTCAACCTGCAAGTTTACCTTGAGAGAATCCTGGACTATAACTCCCAAGTCTCTTCGTACTTCAGATTTCTGAATTTTCTCCCCATTTAGAAAAGAGTCTATGTTCTATTCCTCCTACCAAAGTGCATGACTTCACACTTTCCCACGGTGTATTCCCCAGCCACTTCTTTTGCCCACTGTCCTCACCTGTCCAAATCCTTCTGCAGCCTCCCCGCCTCCTCAGTACTACTTGTCCCTCCACCTATCTTTGTATTATCTGCAAACTTAGCCAGAATGCCCTCAGATTCTTCATCTAGATCATTAATGTATAAAGTGAAAAGTTGTGATTCCAACACTGACCCTTGCAGAACTCCACTAGTGATCAGCTACCATCCTGAGAAGGACCCTTTTATCTCCACTCTCTACTTTCTGGCAGACAGCCAATCTTCTATCCATGCTAGTACCTTGCCTCTAATAGTGCTTTTATCTTTCTCAGCAGCCTCCTGTGCAAGCAACAAGTCAAAGGCCTGCTGAACGTCCATGTAGATAACATCCATTGGCTCTCCTTTGTCTAACATGCTTGTTACGTCCTCAAATAATTCTAACAGATTTGTCAGGCATGACCTCCCTTTGATAAAACCATGCTGATTTTGCCCTATTTTACCACACACTTCAAAATATTCAGAAATCTTATTCTTCACAATAGACTTCAAAATCTTACCAATACTGAGGTCAGGCTAATCGGCCTGTAATTTCCTGTCTTTTGTCGCACTCCCTTCTTAAACAAGGGTGCCACATTAGCAATTTACAGTCCCCTCAAACCCTCCCTGACTCCAGTGATTCCTAAAACATCACCACCAACCTCTCCAATATCTCTTTAACTATCTCCTTCAAATTCTGGGGTTTAATCCATCTGGTCCAGGTGATTTATGCACTTTCAGTTTTTCTAGCACCTTCTTCTTGGTGATGGCCACTATGGTCACCTCTACCCTCTGACTTCTCTTGACTTTTTGGGATGTTACTCATGTCTTCTACCATGAAGAATGACACAAAGTACAAAGGAACCTCGATTATCCAAAGGACACAGGCTGGCAGTATTTCATTCAGTTAATCAAATGCCAGATAATCAAATGCCAGATAACATAGTTTAGCCAAGCATCAGGACCTTACGATCTTGCCGGATAATCCGATATTCGGATAATCGAATGCCGGATAATCGAGATTCCTCTGTACTAATTCAGTTCCTCCGCTATTTTTTTGTTTCCCATTATTATTTCTCCAGCATCATTTTAAGCAGCCCAATGTCCACCTTTGCCTCTCTTTTACCTTTTATATATCTAAAGAAACTTTTGCAATCTTCTTTTATATTACTGGATAGCTTATCCTCATAATTAATCCTCTCCCTCCTTACTTCTTTTTTAATTGTCTTTTCTTGGCCTTCCCAATCCCCTGAAACTTCAGAATACTGAGATGCCTGCACAGCGTGGACATGGAGAAGATGGTTTCACTACGAGAGACTAAGACCTGAGGGTACAGCCTCAGAGTGAAGGGATGACCCCTTAGAACCAAGCTGAGTAGAAATTTCTTCAGCCAGAGGTTGGGCCTCATTGCCATGGAAGGCTGTGGAGGCCGAGTCATTGGATATATTTAAGACAGAGATAGATAGGTTCTTGATTGTTAAGGGGATCAAAAATGATGGGGAAAAGGTAGAAACACAACCAAGACTGAATGGGGAATGAGCCTTGAAGGAGTGAATGGCCTAATTCTACCCCCTCTATCGTATGGTCTTTGGGTTTAAAAGAATCACGTAGTACATCAAAAACATTATTCACTTAAGCACAAGTGTACTTGCACTTCATTGATTCAGCTGTCACAAGGTCAAAGATCAAAGTAAAAATCCCTCCCCACCAACCCCTATTAAATCACACTCATCCATTTTCCTAACCCATGTTTGCAGTTTGCAAAGTTCTCTGATCAAATACCACCTATAACCTACACTTAAGACTATTTATTAGCGATTAGACTTTGTAGCCTTGATAGACAAAGCTGTCCTTTATTAGAAAATTATATATTGTACAACAAATAATAGGATCTACTCTCTTGATAAAACAATGTATCATCCAATTTATTATAACTAACTCCAGGGGAAATCCACATATTATAAATAGTTCAGAGTACGTTTTATCTTCATTATGGTCCATGCATCACACTGCCTATGTCAGCACACAGGTTCACAATTTTACAATCTCCACACTTCATCTTTATGATTCAAACATCATGTTTAGAAATCAGAAGCATCCAGTCATTTGCACTGAGGGAAATCTATCAATCACATTAGAAATTGAACTAATTTAATTATTCAAATATCTTTCCCAAAACCTAGCTCTCATATTTCCTTCCTGGCAAATTTAAATATCAGACCTCCAAACAACAAAAGCAACAAAAATGTACTGAAAATAGCATATTTTATAACAATATAAATTAACCTGCACATCAATTTTGTTTTAATATTATTCTTCAGAGCTTTTGGCATCTCTGAAAATCTTAGATTTACAATCTCTCCCTTTATAAAGCTTTTCTTTCACCTAGATTCTGGCTCAGACAACACATTCTTTGAACTTTGCTTATGCACATTTTTAGCAATATGGTGTTGGTATTTATTCCATGTATTTTTTTTCTGTGATAAAACAGTCAGGACAACTTGACCAAAGGCCTTTTCATTGAGGCTGATTGCAACACTGGTGCTTTCCTCTCAGAAATCAGATGATTCCCACTCAGAAGCTCTGACTCAACCAAAACACAGTGCGTTCTCCTGCGGTTTGCTGTGTTCCATTGCTTCAAATACATTCAGTCAACCAACACCTTGCTCCAGTTACTGCAATTCCTTAGTAAATCTCCAAACACCATTCATTATCTATTATCCTCTTCATTCTGATTCCCTGGGCTTGGTTTTGGTCACCATTGCTGTTCTAGCAATTTTTCTTCATTTAATTGCTCTTTGAATAGAGTTCTGGAGAGAGTTATTGTGTCACAACAGTGGTTTCCCCACAACTTCAGGTCATTCAATGTTTATAATAAGAATAATTCATAATTTCCTACTGTAAAGAAAGGTTCTAAAAGGAGAACCCGCCATCCATGGCTATCTACAGAAATTAAGGAAAACATCAAAGTTATCATCTGTCAGGTCAGATGATTGAACAAAATGTAAAGAATGGCAGAGAATAGCTAAAAAGTTAATTACAAGAAATAACTTAGACAATGAGAGGAAGCTAGCTGAGAAGGGTTAAAATGAATAACAAGAGTTTCTTTTGGTATTTTGAAAAATACAAAAGAGTAAGTAAAGTGAGTATTGGTCCTCTGAAGAGTGAGAATAAGTGGGTTTATAGTAAATTATAAAGAAAATAACAGATGAAATGAACAAAAATTGTGTTTCTGTCTTCATTATAGAGGATCTAAGACAGTCTCTAAATCAGAAGGTGGAAAGGAAAAAGGAACCTGGTGAAATTAGTCACTTGGGAAGCACTAGTGAGAAAACTAATGGAGCTGGAGTCTGTTGGATCTTCAGGTCCTGGTATACTTACCTTAGTGTCTTAAAAGAGGTGGTTAATGAGGTAGGTTAATTAGTTGTGTCAATTTTTTAAACATTAGTGGGTGGCACAGTGGTTAGCACTGCTGCCTCACAGTGCCAGAGACCCGGGTTCAATTCCCGCCTCAGACGACTGACTGTGTGGAGTTTGCACATTCTCCCCGTGTCTGCGTGGGTTTCCTCCGGGTGCTCCGGTTTCCTCCCACAGTCCAAAGATGTGCAGGTCAGGTGAATTGGCCATGCTAAATTCTCCGTAGTGTTAGGTAAGGGGTAAATGTAGGGGTTTGGGTAGGTTGTGCTTCGGCAGGTCGGTGTGGACTTGTTGGGCCGAAGGGCCTGTTTCTACACTGTAAGTAATCTAATCTAATATAATTGTTTGATCCAGGAATGGTTGCATCAAATTAGAAATATAGTCCTATATGAGTAAATGTAACCCCTCTAACCAAGAAGGGACAGAGGTAGAAAATGATAGGCCAGTTAGTTAGATGCCTGCCTTGGAGAAAGTGGTTAAGTTAGATCATTAAAGAGGTTACAGCTTGGCACTTATAAAAACTCAAGATAATCTGGAAGAGTCAGCGTGGTTTGGAAAAGAGAAATCATGTTTAATCAATTTATTTTAGTTATTTCAAAAAGTAATATCCCCCTTCCAACTCCATTTTGATTTAGCCACCTTCATTATCTATGGTGGCCTGCACTGCCTTTAACAATTGACATGTTAATTAACCAGTTGGTGATTTCCTGTGGTGATGAATACTTGAAAAACACCTTTGACAATTTGGTGGTGAGAAAAAGCCATTCGGTTGCGTGCGTAAATGCTTCTTTATACAAGGAAGGAAGGAAAGAAAGTATGAAAGAGTAATATGTGCAGTGGATATAGGTGAGTCAGTAGACGTACTATACTTGGACTTTCAAAATGTATGTGACAACCTGTTACGTGAAAGATTATTGCACAAAGTATGACTCGTGATATACAGGGTAACATTTTGGATGATTGGCTGTCTGGGAGAAAATAAAAAACATGCATTAATCAGCTATTTTGTGATTGACAGGATATGACACAGGAGTCTGTGCTGGAGCCTCAATTTTTAACAATTTATATTGATAAAGGAGATAAAGGGAGTAAAGGCATGGTAGATAAATTTGTAGATAACACAAACATAGAAGGAAAAATTTAATTATTGAAGTATTTAAGGTCCTGTATGGTTTTGGCAAGACAGATGTAGAAAGATTGTTTTATCTTGAGGAGGCGTCCAGAACTAGGGGTCACTGTTTAAAAATTATGGGTCATCCTTTTAGGACAGAGATGAGGAGATTTTCGTGCTCTCAGAGAGTTGTGTGACTTTAAAGTTCCCCACTTCAGAAGGTGGTGGAGGTGGGATCATTAAACATTTTTAAGGCAGAGGTAGAGAGATTCTTGTTAGGTAACGGAATTAAAGGTTATCAGGATTTGGTGGAAACATGGTGTTCAAAACACAATCGGATCAGCCATACTCTTATTGAATGGTGAAGTAGACTTGAGAGGTCAAATAGCCTGTTTGTACTTCTAATTCTAATTCATCTTCCAATCTGGACATGGGATCTGTTAATCCACTTTCCTTGTGGTATGCTGCCATGTTATTTTAATGTGATGATTATATTTTTCAACAAAAGCACAGTAATCTTATATAACTATGTATAATCAATAAGCATTTATTCAAAAATCTATGAAAGATTTCTAAGCATTTTCAATTCATTTAAAACTTACCTGAAATAAATGCACAGCAGTATATTTCACATATTTTTCATGGTCTTTGACTCACCTCATAAATTCTCATAATTCACATTTTTCTATTGGAGATTATTTGTGGTGCTGGACAGGTTTCTTACTGTGATGAGCAAAACTTGAAACACAAGGCAGAGATGATGGCCCAGACTAATCATAATCCAGAGATCCAGGTAATGTTCTAGAGATGCAAATCAGAAATTGCTGCAGAACCTTAACCGGTCAGGCAGCATCTGTGGAGAGAAAGCAGAGTTAATGTTTTGTGCCTGGCGATCCTTCTTCAGAGCTCGGAAAAGGTGGAAAACTGCTGAAGATGGGGTGATTGGTGAGGCAGAGATGGAGTCCAGAGAGAAAGAGCGAAATCAATAGTTAGGCAAAGGGCTGAGCAGTAAGCCAGGGAGTATGAAAGCCAATGATAGGAATCATAAATTGGTGCAAGTGGGTTGGCAGTGCTGAAAGCAGCCATGACATGACAATGCGTGAGTGTGGAGGAATGTAAAGGACATAGAAGGTGGTGTTCACCTTCTAAAATTATTGAACTCAGTGTTGAATTCTGAAGGTTGTATGGTCCCCAAGTAGAAAATGAGATGCTGTTCTTTCCGTTTGCAATGAGTCTTGCTGGAGCACTGCAGCAGGCCTGCGACAGAGATATTGTCCAGGGCACACAGTGGTGTGTTGAAGTGGCAGGCAAGAGGAAGCTCAAGATTGTTTTTGCAGACCGAAAGTAGGTATTCCCACCAGACACACATTCCCAGACACATATTCCCTTCCTGGCCCTTGTCAGCATTTCACAGGGATTGTTTCCTCTGGGATACCCTGGTCCATTCCTCTGCCATCCCCAACACCTCCCCACATTGTCCACAACACCTTCCTGTGCAATCACAGAAGATGCAACTCCTGTCCATTTACTTCTTTCCTCCTCACCAAGGCCCCAAACATGCTTTACAGCTGAAACCATACTTTACTGCACCTCACTCAATCTGGTCTACTACGTTTGCTGCTCACAATGAGGTCTGCTGTACACTAGGAAGCATAGAGTAGGTGACCACTTTGAAGAAATTGTGTACCTTACTTATTCTGGCCTACATATGAATCCAGATCCATAGCAACGTGGCTCTCTTTTTATTTTGTACTGAACAGTTACTAGGCTTCAGTCAGAACTAAGAACATACAAACTCATCATTTTCTGCAACTCAGCAAGGAGTGTTTTATTCCTAAATTGTGCACTCTGTAAAAGCTCAAGTAAAGCTGAATAAACTAGTGAATTCTGGCTGATGACTCACCTATGTCACATGACTCATCTCTTAAAGGGACACAGTGTCAGCATAACATACAGCAACTATGAACCATAACAAATTTCCCTCTGAAATGCCCCAGCAAGTTAATAATCACAAGTCTCAAAAAATAAATGAAACTGGACTAACTATTTGTTTTAGACCTAGGCACCTGAAATGACAATGACAGAACAGCCCTGTTAATTCTGCAAAATCCTGGGCTAGTGATAACACTGGGAGAGCTGTCTCACTGACAAATCAAGCAACAGCCTGACCATAGGTATATGTATGGAATGACACCTGACAGACAATTTCTCAGACACTATCATCACCATTCCTGATTATATCCTGTCCCAGCCACAGGTGGCGCACAGGAGGAGGGAGTTGCACAAGGAGTTCTCCATATTGAGTCAGGACACTCTAAAGTCTCATGGCACCAGTCAATGATAGGCAAGGAAACCCCATGTTGAACATCATTTAGAGGTAGCACTGAGGGTGGCAAGAGCACATAACGTACTCTGGGTGTGACTTTATTATCCGCCACCAAGAGTGGATCCAGCAGCAGCACTAGTGATCAAGCTAGTCATTTCCTAAAGGATATAGCTGCTGGCCTGGGACTGTGTCAGGTAGTGATGGAATCAACAAGAGGGAATGTAATACTTGACCACACTCTCACTAATCTATCCAGGACAGTACTAGTATGGGCGGCATGGTGGCTCAGTGGTTAGCACTGTTGCCTCACAGCACCAGGGTCCCAGGTTTGATTCCAACCTCGGGTGACTGTCTGTGTGGAGTTTGCACATTCTTCCCGTGTCTGCGTGGGTTTCCTCCGGGCGCTCCGGTTTTCTCCCACGATCCAAAGATGTGCAGGTTAGGTGAATTGGCTGTGCTTAAATTGTCAATTAGGTGCATTAGTCAGAGGGAAAAAGTGGTTGGATGGGTTAGTCTCTGGAGGGTCGGTGTGGACCTGTTGGGCCGAAGGGCCTGTTTCCACACTGTAGGGAATAGACAATAGACAATAGACAATAGGTGCAGGAATAGGCCATTCAGCCCTTCGAGCCTGCACCGCCATTCAATATAATCATGGCTGATCATTCCTAATCAGTATCCTGTTCCTGCCTTATCTCCATAATCCTTGATTCCAATATCTTTGAGAGCTCTATCCAACTCCTTCTTAAATGAATCCAGAGAGTGGGCCTCCACTGCCCCCCTGTGGCAGAGCATTCCACACAGCCACCACTCTCTGGGTGAAGAAGTTTCTCCTGAGCTCTGTCCTAAATGGTCTACCCCGTATTTTTAAGCTGTGTCCTCTGGTTTGGCACTCACCCATCAGTGGAAATATGTTTCCTACTGCCAGAGTGTCCAATCCTTTCATAATCTTATACGTCTCAATCATATCCCCTCTCAATCTTCGAAACTCAAGGGTATACAAGCCCAGTCGCTTCAGTCTTTCAGTGTACGGTAATCCTGCCATTCCAGGAATTGACCTCGTGAACCTACGCTCACTCCCTCAATAGCCAGAATGTCTTTTCTCAAATTTGGAGACCAGAACTGCACACAGTACTCCAGGTGTGGTCTCACCAGGGCCCTGGACAGCTGCAGAAGCACCTCTTTGTTTCTAATCTCAATTCCTCTTGTTATGAAGGCCAGCATGCTATTAGCCTTCTTCACTACCTGCTGTACCTGCATGCTTACCTTCATTGACTGGTGTACAAGAACACCCAGATCTCTCTGTACTGCCCCTTTACATAAATTGATTCCATTGAGGTAGTAGTCTGCCTTCCTGTTATTGCTACCAAAGTGGATAACCATACATTTATCCACATTAAACTGCATCTGCCATGCATCTGCCCACTTACCTAACTTGTCCAGGTCACCCTGTAATCTCCTAACATCCTCATCACTTTTCACCCTGCCACCCAGCTTTGTATCATCAGCAAATTTGCTAATGTTATTGCTGATACCATCTTCTATATCATTAACATATATTGTAAAAAGCTGTGGCCCCAGCACGGATCCCTGCGGTACCCCACTGGTCACTGCCTGCCATTCCGAAATGGAGCCGTTTATCACTACCCTTTGTTTCCTATTAGCCAACCAATTTTCAATCCAATCTAGTACTTTGCCCCCAATACCATGCACCCTAATTTTACTCACTAACCTCCTGTGTGGGACTTTATCAAAAGCTTTCTGAAAGTCCAGGTACACTACATCTACTGGATTTCCCTCATCCAACTTCATAGTTACATCCTCAAAAAATTCAAGAAGATTATTCAGCATGATTTCCCCTTCATAAATCCATGCTGACTCTGTCCTATCCTGTTACTACTATCCAGATGTGCAGTAATTTCATCCTTTATAATAGACTCCAGCATCTTTCCCACCACTGAGGTCAGACTAACTGGTCTATAATTACCTGCTTTCTCTCGCCCACCTTTCTTAAAAAGTGGTATAACATTAGCCACCCTCCAATCCTCAGGAACCGACCCCGAATCTATTGAACTCTGGAAAATAATCACCAACGCATCCACGATTTCCCGAGCCACCTCCTTCAGTACCCTGGGATGCAGACCATCAGGCCCCGGAGACTTATCGACCTTCAGACCTAACAGCTTCTCCAACACCACATCCTGGCAAATATAAGTTCCCTTAAGTTCAGGTCCTTCAGCCACTGTTACTTCGGGGAGATTGCTTGTGTCTTCCCCAGTGAACACAGATCTGAAGTACCCATTTAATTCCTCTGCCATTTCTTTGTTCCTAGTAATATATTCCCCTGTTTCTGTCTTCAAGGGCCCAATTTTTGTCCTAACCATTTTTTTGCCTTGCACATACCTAAAAAAGCTTTTACTATCCTCCTTAATATTCTTGGCCAGTTTACCTTTGTACCTCATTTTTCCTCTGCGTATTTCCTTCTTAGTAATCCTCTGTTGCTCTTTAAAAGCTTCCCAGTCCTCAGTTTTCCCACTTATCTTAGCTATGTTATACTTTTTCTCTTTTAACTTTATATGTTTCTTTACTTCCCTCGTCAGCCACGGCCGCCCATGCCTCCTCCTGGGATCTTTCTTCCTTTTAGGAATGAACTGATCCTGCAACTTCTGCATTATACACAAAAATATCCACCATTGTTCCTCCACGGTCATCCCTGCTAAGGTATTGCACCATTGAACTTTGGCCAGCTCCTCCCTCATAGCTCCATAATTCCCTTTATTCAACAGAAGTACTGTCACCTCCGACTGTACCCTCTCCCTCTCAAATTGCAGATTGAAGCTTATTGTATTATGGTCACTACTTCCCAATGGCTCCTTCACTTCGAGGTCTCTGACCAATTCTGGATCATTACACAAAACCAGATTCAGAATTGCCTTCTCCCTGGTCGGCTCCAGCACCAGCTGCTCTAAGAATCCATCTCTGAGGCACTCCACAAAGTCTCTTTCTTGTGGCCCAATACCATCCTGATTCTCCCAGTCTACCTGCATGTTAAAATCCCCCATAACAACTGTAGTGACATTTTTGCGACAGGCCAATTTCAGCTCCTGATTTAACTTGCATCCGACATCCAGACTACTGTTTGGGGGCCTGTAGATGACTCCCAAGAGGGTCTTTTTACCCTCTAATCTAATCAGTAAGAGTAACCACTGAGAGTACCTTACATCATGATGTGTGGAACAATCACTGTGCTCAATGAGATAAACTTTGAAACAGAACTAGTAAATCAAGACTGGATATCCATGAGGCAGTGTCGGCCATCAACAGCAGCAGAATTGCACTCTACACTATGTGTAATCTCATGGCCCAGCATATCCCCACTCTACCATTACCATCAAGCCAGGGGATCAACTTCGTTTCAATGGAGAGAGCAGGAGGACATGCCAGTAGCTGCACCAGGCATACCTAAAATGAAGTGTGACCTGATGAAGCCACCAATAGGACTACACACATGCCTAAAAGCATAAACAGCAAGTGATAGACAGAGCTAAGCCATGCCACAATGAATGGTTCAGACCTAATCTCTGCAGTCCTGCCATATCAAGTCATGAATGATGTGGATAGTTAAACAGTGCACTGGAGCAAAAGGCTGCATCCTCAATGATGGGGGAGCCCAGCACAGTAAAGCTGAAGCAGTCACAGAAATCATTAGCCAGAACTGCTGAGAGGTTGATCTACCTCAGCATCCTCCAGATGTCCTCAGTATTACAGATGCCAGTCTTCAGTCAATTCAATTCTCTTACATGATATCAAAAATCAGTTGGTTGTGCTGGATACTGCAAAGGCTATCAAACACTAGTTCACATAGGAAGATGGTTGTGATTGTTGGAGGTCAGTTATCTCAACTGCACGACATTTCTGCAGGAAAGTGCTGGATGTGTTGAAACGGTTAAAGCTGGATAAATCCCCAGGACCTGATCAGGTGTACCCAAGAACTCTGTGGGAAGCCAGAGAAGTGATTGCTGGACCTCTTGCTGAGATATTTGTATCATCGATAGTCACAGATGAGGTGCCGGAAGACTGGAGGTTGGCAAACGTGGTGCCATTGTTTAAGAAGAGCGGTAAAGAGAAGCCAGGGAACTATAGACCAGTGAGCCTGACCTCAGTGGTGGGCAAGTTGTTGGAGGGAATCCTGAGGGACAGGCTGTACATGTATTTGGAAAGGCAAGGACTGATTAGGGATAGTCAACATGGCTTTGTGCATGGGAAATCATGTCTCACAAACTTGGTTGAGTTTTTTGAAGAAGTGACAAAGAGGATTGATAAGGGTAGAGCAGTAGATGTGATCTACATGAACTTCAGTAAGGCGTTCGACAAGGTTCCCCATTGGAGACTGATTAGCAAGGTTAGATCTCATGGAATGCAGGGAGATCTAGCCATTTGGATACAGAACTGGCTCAAAGGTAGAAGACAGAGGGTGGTGGTGGAGGGTTGTTTTTCAGACTGGAGGCCTGTGACCAGTGGAGTGCCACAAGGATCGGTGCTGGGTCCTCTACTTTTTGTCATTAACATAAATGATTTGGATGTGAGCATAAGAGGTACAGTTAGTAAGTTTGCAGATGACACCAAAATTGGAGGTGTAGTGGACTGCGAAGAGGGTTACCTCAAATTACAACAGGATCTTGACTAGATGGGACAATGTGCTGAGAAGTGGCAGATGGAGTTTAATTCAGATAAATGCGAGGTGCCTCATTTTGGGAAAGCAAATCTTAGCAGACTTATACACTTAATGGTAAGGTCCTAGGGAGTGTTGCTGAACTAAGAGACCTTGGAGTGCAGGTTCATAGCTCCTTGAAAGTGGAGTCGCAGGTAGATAGGATAGTGAAGAAGGCGTTTGGTATGCTTTCCTTTATTAGTCAGAGTATTGAGTACAGGAGTTGGGAGGTCATGTTGCGGCTGTACAGGACTTTGGTTAGACCACTGTTAGAATATTGCATGCAATTCTGGTCTCCTTCCTATCAGAAAGATGTTGTGAAGCTTGAAAGGGTTCAGAAAAGATTTACAAGGATGTTGCCAGGGTTGGAGGATTTGAGCTATAGGAAGAGGCTGAACAGGCTGGGGCTGTTTTCCCTTGAGCGTCAGAGGCTGAGGGGTGACCTTATAGAGGTTTACAAAATTATGAGGGGCATGGATAGGATAAATAGGCAAAGCCTTTTCCCTGGGGTGGGGGAGTCCAGAACTAGAGGGCATAGGTTTAAGGTGAGAGGGGAAAGATATAAAAGAGACCTAAGGGGCAACTTTTCCACGCAGAAGATGGTGCATGTATGGAATGAGCTCCAGAGGAAGTGGTGGAGGCTGGTACAATTACAACATTTAAGAGGCATTTGGATGGGTATATGGAAGGGTTTGGAGGGATATGGGCCGGGTGCTGGCAGATGGGACTAGATTGGGTTGGGATATCTGGTCGGCATGGATGGGTTGGACCGAGTGGTCTGTTTCCATGCTGTACATCTCTATGACTCTATGACTCTCATCTCCTAAGCGAAACCATTTTTAGCTGCTTCATCAATGACCTTCCCTCCATCACAAGGTCAGAAGTGGGGATGTTAGCTGATGATTGCACAACATTGAGCACTGTTCACACTTTCTCAAATACTATGCAGTCCATGTCCAAATGCAGCAAGACCTGGACTATATCCAAGTTTGTGTTAAAAAGTGCCAAATAACGATTGCCCTACACAAATGACAGGCAATGGTCATGTAGAAAGAACAAGAAACAAGCTAACTGTTGTTCCTCCATAATCAATGGCATTACCAGCATAGACTTATGCACCATCAATGTTCAAGGAGATTACCATTGAACAGAAATTGAATTGGATACTAAATACAAGATCTATAAGAGCAGGTCAGAGTCTAAGACTACTATGGTGAGTAACTCACCTCCTCACTCCCCAGAGCCCATCCATTATCTAGAAGGCACAAATCAGGAATGTGATGGAATACTCCCCAGTTGGATGCAGCTCCAAGAACACTTGAGAAGCTTGACACCATCCAGGACAAAGCAGCCCACTTGATCTGTACCACATCCACAATTGTGCACTTCCTCCAGCATCAATGGTTAGTAGCAGCAGTGTGCACCATCTATAAGATGCATTCCAGAAATTCACCAAATTTCCTTAGTCAACACCTTCCAATCCCACTTCCATCTAGCAGGACAAGGAAAGCAGATACTTGGGAACACTACTACCTGCAAATTTCTTTCCGAGCCATTCACCATACTGACTTGAAAATATATCAC
Organism: Chiloscyllium plagiosum; assembly: GCF_037043375.1. Lineage (NCBI taxonomy): Eukaryota > Metazoa > Chordata > Chondrichthyes > Orectolobiformes > Hemiscylliidae > Chiloscyllium > Chiloscyllium plagiosum. The sequence continues at coordinate 105,527,463 of NW_028270142.1, forward strand.
CAGTCCTTTAGTGTTGATAAGTCAAAATCCTACAACTGCCTCCCTAACAGCATTGATGGTTTACTTGGAGCACATGAACTGCAGCAGATCAAGAGGATAGTTCACCATCAATTTCCCAACGGCAACTGGAGAAGAGGAATACATTTTGGCACAGGCAGCAGTATTTGGCACTTCTGGGATCTTCCAGGATTTCTGCACCCAGCTGTGCACCAGAATAATTGCTGCCAGCTATGAATAGAACTTTATAGCACACATAGTGAGAGGGAAATGAAAAAGAACAGCTTCTGAGGGCATAGAGTCAGCACGGGTGACATTTCAATGCAAATAGAAGCTCACATTCATACGTGTATGACAACTTTATGTTATTACCTGTCTGATCTGCTGCCATCATAACTGTAGCTCCAAGAATTTAGGCTACCAGTCCTTCTCACCACAACATCTTAGAACCCTACCTCAGGGTTACTACTATATCTCTAATACTCAGAGTGGCATAATATCCTGTCAATGTTGAGGACTAATTGTGACCCATCTTCCTGACTGATTTGGAAGGACATCCCCATTTGATGAGTGACCAGTCCCCTCATTGACCTCTGCTCAGGTCCCAACTGACTTATTACTAATGCCCCATTTCATTGCACTGGATCTGTGGACTTACCATGGTTCACTTCTTGGACTATAATGATCCTGAACTCCTGACCCTGATTGCCCCAAGGCCCTGACAGACCGTACCCAAAATCCTGGATTGAACAATCCTCTTGACTTATTGTGCTGGTCCCCCTTTTAGATGACAATTCCCCCTTTGACTTCACTAGAGATTATGCCATTTAGGCTTTCAGAGTTGGGCCATTTGGTTGAAGCACATGTGTTAGCAATGTAAGCTGCTGGCATATGTTGTAGTAATGATATTGACCAATGTAATGTATGATGCCATACAGCAACATGTCTGTCTCCTTTACTGATCACTGCTGGCAAACATGACAGGCTGCCTGTCTTTGGGACAGTGCAAAGAGGCAAACGACAGAAGTACCTGTATGTTACAATGAGATAGCAATATGCAAAATAGCATTCAAGGTGGTACAAGGTAAATGAACCGTAAAAGAACAAGCAAAGAGCCCTGAGATGCACTGTGCTGTAGCCCTTGAGGAGGGTACTTGTTCCTGCTGACAAAGCAGCCTGGCAATATCATTGCAATGAACCAGCCAGGGTAGTGTTGAAGTGGAGAACTGTATTCTAAATGAGTTAGAGATGTGCCATGAGGATGTGGTAAGTCTGACATTTATCTATTGCCAACCTCTGTTGAAAGCATGCAAGCTATCATTGCCCATGGAGTATGCCCTGAAATGTTGGGGAACTGCTGGTCAAGAAGAGCAAGCTGGAGCTGCCAGTTACCCCTGTCTGACTTTCATGCTGGAAATTGTCAGAAGTTAGTTCCTCTCCACCAGGTTGGCGAATTGCAAACTGCAGACAGTTGAAGCAAGAATAAGAACATAAGAATGAGGAGCAGGCGCAGGCAAATCAGCCCCTCGAGCCTGCGTCACTGCTTAATACAATCACAACCAATCTTATTTTTACTTTGCTGACCGCTCTCTTTAACTCTTCAACCCATTTGTAATACAAACATCTGTCTATCTCCTCCTTAAATTTACTCAGCATCCTGGCATCCACTGCACCCGATAGTAGTTAATGCCACAGATTCAGAACTCTTTGAGAGAAGTAACTCTTCCTCATCTCTGTCTTAAATAAAGATGCTAATACATGCAAATAGGCCTCTTACCAGTGAGATTTTTATCTCATTATTCAAATCTCGGATAAAAAGTTAGACAACGTTTTGTCAACACGGAGAATCTAATTTTTCTGACCTTGCTGTATTATCGGATCAGGCTCACCTTGCCCCTGTCATTCAGGGGTTGAGAAAGTTCAGCCGATTGTCTCAAATCCAATATAATTCTTCTTCAGAACTGGACATTAAGCGAAACGTTTATAGGTTTTCAGCAGAACAAGATCAGCTGGAGAATGATTTTTACCAACACTCAGGTTCACTTCATAGATTCTAATCAAATCTGAACATATGCAAACATGTGCTTGTTTAACCCTTTAGCATTTATGCAAACATTAAATAGCCCATTGTTCCATTTTTGCTTTGACCCTAGTGTGTTTAATTTTTTAAAATATAATTTTCTAATTATTTTCCCAAAATTTTGTAACATGAATTTGCCATATGAAAATTAGAATGTGAGGGATCTAGAGTGTTCATTGCCAATGTTTTATTTTATTGAGTTCTGGGTCATAGTAAATTCCTAGCCTTTGTTTTAATGCAAGAAATCATGAGGATGTGGAAATACTTTGTCATAAGCAGAAATCAGTGTTAAAGCAATGTTAACATTCCAAAACATACTGGATAGTAATGTATGAAATAGGAAAATGAGGATATTCAACCCATTCAAACTTGCTCTACCTTTCAATGCTATCAAAATCTTCACCCTAAGACTTTCATCTTCCTCCTTGGAATTGAAGTTCACTTTGCTATCATCTATAATTTACAGACCAGGGGAGATCTTTCAACTTATTTGTCTGTGTTCACACCTTTGCTCACAAAGTTCAGAACTGATCTCAAAATCCTGTGCTGTCCTCATATCTTGGTATTCTTGTATATTGAAATACATATTTCAGCTTCTCTTTTAAACATTGTATCTCAACCCTGTGACAGAGCATTTAACAACCTTCTATTTAAAGATATTTCTCCCACTGGGCTAATGCACTGATTACTTCTCACCTTCCGCTTCTCTTACACATTGTTTTTCACAGTGTCTGAAGTGAAATGGGATGGGGAAGGTACAGAAATTCCCTTTACTTTATGGAGCAAAGATAGCTTTGATTCAGTTTGGACTGATGTGCCATCTTTTCAGTAAGATTTTGGTTATTAGATTAGATTCCCTACAGTGTGGATTGGGACAGGCCCTTCGGCCCAACCAGTCCACACCGACCCTCTGAAGAGTAACCCACCCAGACCCATTTCCTCTCTGACTAATGCACCTAACACTATGGGCAATTTGGACTGTGGGAGGAAACCGGAGCACCCGGAGGAAACCCACGCAGACGTGGGGAGAATGTGCAAACTCCACACAGACAGTCGCCCAAGGCTAGAATCAAACCTGGGACCCTGGTGCTGCAAGGCAGCAGTGCTAACCACTGAGCCACTGTGCTGCTTGGATCTTGGAGAAGTTGTTGTGACCACGTTTACAAATGTCCCCCTTATGCCTCTGGACACAAGTAAATAAGCAGCACAAGACAGATGTACATAGAGGTGAAAGTGGATTTTTACAAATTAATGAAAATAAAAGAAAATGACTTTACATTCAGGACTGTACACTAACAAAATCTTTACTTAATAAATAAGGACATAAGAAATAGGAGGAGCTGAAAGCCATATGATCACTGAGCTAGGGACACAAGTTCGATTCCAGCCTTGGGTGACTGTCTGTGTGGAGCTTGCATATTCTTCCCGTGTCTGCGTGGGGTTCCTCCGGGTGCTCTAGTTTCCTTCCACAATCCAAAGATGTGTAGGCCAGGTGAATTGGCCATGCTGAATTGCCCGTAGTGTAGGTCATTAATCAGGGGTAAATATAGAGTAGAGGAATGGGTCTGGGTGGGTTACTCTTCAGAGGGTCAGTGTGGACTTGTTGGGACAAAGGGCCTGTTTCCACACTGTAGAAATTCTAACACTTATACTCCAGTTTCATTTCATAAAAGCTAAACATTTAATTTACTTATCTAATCATTTGTTGTACCTGTATGTTAGCTTTCTACGATTCATGTCTCAAGCAGAGGTCCAGCTGAATATCAATATATAATTTTGTAACACCTCACATCATGTTCCATCTGCTATGTTCTTGTCCACTCACTTAATCTGTTTATATTCATTTGCAGCTTTTTCAGAGGGGAAATAAATAGGAAAATAGAACTGTTTAAAATTGGAACCAAGAGGAACGTGAATTTAATTAGCTCTTTCTTTACCAATATGATGCCTGAATTGTAGTGTGATTGTACAGAGCGGTGGTTAGATTTCCCTGACTGAGTGCTACATTCCACAATATAAAAATGCAGCCACCTCAAATGTTTCCAGCAGTCTGTGTTTACTGCATATGCTTGCAATTTGTTCCCGAAGTCAAGGATTTGCACTGAAAGGAAATATCTCGTTTAATATTTAACCCCATTGTATGTTTATGTAACTAATAATTTTGGAGGGTAGTGAAGAAATGAGCAAGTACATAACATGAAATTTCCTTCAGAGAAGAGTAATATATTTTGAGATGGAGAAAATGACGAATTCTGATACCCACACGTGAGGATATCAAGGACTTGGAGAGCTTGAAGAGAATTATCAGAATTTTACCAGAGATTGAAGACTTCATGTTATGTGGAGAGACCAGAGAAGCTGGTAGTGTTTTTCCTTGAGCAAAGAAGATTAAAGGGGGGGGGGGGATCTAAGATGGTGGCGATCTGAGAAGATCACACTGCAGAGTTTCGCATCGCAGCAGGAGCAGGATGGTCCTTTAACCCGCTCAACCCAGGTCATCAGGATTTCTTGGGGCATTGGAAAGATTGTGGAGCCCCAAGAAACATTTAAAAATTGACTTACCTGTATTTTTAGCTGTCCAGAAATGCCTAAAAAGGGAGGAGGAGCATCCGAGGCCGGGTCTGCAGCTCAGCCTGCAGCAGCCTCGGAGCTAATTACTCTCCAGGACCCGGTGAACCAGGTCTCGAAATCCCGCGAGTTGCTGGGGAAACAGATTGAAGAGAAGCTGGCTCCAGTCTCTCTAATGCTGCAGAAGCATGAGCAGCAGTTGGGAGACCTGGAGAAGAGGACAGATAAGGTGGAACACAGGGTCACAGTGGTGGAAGCTGTTGCCAGTTCATTTAAGGATGAGATCCAAGCCCTGAAGACGCAGGTTCGTAATTTGCGTGACCAAGTGGATGATCTTGAAAACAGGGGCAGGAGAAAAAACATTTGGATCATCGGTCTGCCTGAGGGTAAGGAAGGTGAGCGGCCTGCGGAATTTGTTGAAGATTGGCTTCTGAAATTCCTTGACTTGGAGACTGGCATGAGAGGATTGAAGATAGAGAGGGCTCACCGGGTCGCAGTGCGTAGGTCGGTTCTGGGTCAAAGCCCTCGTCCTTTCCTGGTGCGGTTCCATCATTACCGGGATAAGGAGAGAATCATGGAGGCTTCCAGACTCCAGGGGAAGGATCCAAAGGCCCTAATTTATGTGGGGTTTAAGATCATGTTTTTTCAGGACTTTTCAGTGGCAGTGATCCAGAAACGAAAATCATATGATGGTGTCAAGAGAAGATCGAAGGAGCTTGGGATTCAGTACTCCCTGAGATATCCGGCAGTGCTTGGGATCACCTTAGATGGATCCATGCATCTCTTTGTCACATCGGAGAAGGCAAGAGACTTTGTGGACAAACTAACCTAATTTAAACAATTGTAGTATGTATAAATATCATTGCTCGGGTATGCATTTATCATTCTGTAAAAGAAATGGAGGAAATCCGGTTGGAGCTTTGTTTTTCCCCTTTTTTTCCTCTATTGATAATAATTTGGTTCAAACTATGTCTGGCGGTGGTTAAGATGTACATTTTAAATTTCTAAGTTAGGACAGACCAAAGGATGGGTGGGGTATTTATTCCCTTTTTTTTAATAAAAGAATGTTTTTTTATTCATATTGATATTCTATTCTTTTTAGCTTGTGCTTGTGATGCGGCTCTAACTGGGAGAAGTGAAGGTGGTTGAGATGGTTAGATGCCTATTTATGGGCAGTTCGGAATGGGTAGTTGCCCCCTCCGGGGAGTGGGTGAGTTCCCCTACTCAGCGCGATTGGCGCTTTGTATGTTCGTTTGTTTTCTGGTTTTTGCTGTTTTTTATTTTTAATAATTTTGTATGTTTGTTAAATGTAGTGGTTTTAGTTTATGTAGTTTTTATATTTGGTGGACCATGCGACACTAAGACTTAGCAATTTGTGGTTCGGGTTCCTCCTCTCTGGAATTTAAATATAATTGCAGAAGATTATGGCTAATGATTTGATTAAATGGTGTACCTGGAATATCAGGGGAAGTCACTCACCAATTAAGTGGAAGAAGGTACTCTTGAGTCTTAGAAAGGAGAAGGTGGATATTGCTTTATTACAGGAGACACATTTGGATGACAAGGAGCATCTGAAATTACAGCAGATTGGCTTTGACCGAGTTTATTTTTCATCATTTAATACCAGAAATAGGGTAGTCGCTATATTGGTTAGGAAAAATCTCTCATTTAAATCGTTGGAATGTGTTAAAGACACATACGGGAGGTTTGTAATTCTTAAAGCCTTGATAAATGGGGAAGAATATGGCATTTTAAATGTTTATTGTCCCCCAGCTCATCCTCTTAAATTCTTGGTAGATACTTTTTCTAAACTGATAAGTCTCAAGTCTCGGCACATCATTAGAGGGGGAGATTTTAACTGCCTCATGGACCCCACAGTAGACAGGTTGCCTAAAGGTCCCTTGATACCCTCTGCACAAACTAAACAGTGATTGGGTTTGTGTGGGGAATTATAGTTGGTGCATGTCTGGAGGTGTCTCCACCCTACAGGTAGGGATTTCACATTTTTCTCCAATCCGCATAGATGTCACATGAGGATTGATTTTTTTCTGACCCCAGCGGTAACTCTGGATCTGGTGACATCCTGTACGATTGGTAATATTGCCATCTCTGATCATGCTCCAGTGTACCGCATGGTTAAGATTGAGGATTTTACAGTGGATTCAAGATACTGGCGAATGGACCCCTTTATTCTCATGGACAATAAGTTTGTGGAGTATTTCTCTAGGGAATTTCGCACATTCCTAGACATCAACATAGGCTCGGTTGATAGCTCATCTGTTCTCTGGGAAACTGCCAAAGCTTATGCCAGAGGGTTAGTTATTTCATATTCCACCAGTAGGAAGGGGCAGAAGGGTGAGCAGCAATGTCTCCTTGAAGCATGGTTGAAGGCAGCCGAGAAGGCCTATTTTGACAGACCCTCGTTGGTCAAACTGCAGAGGATTACAGCACTGCGGTCTACACTAAATTCCGTGCTCACACAGACGGCAAAGAAGGAGCTGGCTTTTGCAAAGCAAAGGTTATACGAGCTTGGTGACAAGCCAGGCAAATACTTAGCATACCTTGCCAGAAAGAGAAGTGCCCCACAAACCATTACACCGATTAGGGAAGGGTCTGGGAACCTAACATGTGATTCTAAAAAGATTAATGTGGCGTTCCAGAGATTCTACTCTAAGTTATATCAGTCTGAGAAATGTGAGGAGGGGCAGATCAAAATGGAATCTTTTTTTAGAGATCTGAAGCTCCCGGGTGTGACTCCCGAACAACAATCCTTTCACAATATCCCATTATCAGAGCAAGAAGTGCAGGAAGCTGTGAGGCAGCTTCAGAGTTGAAAGGCGCCTGGTCCTGACGGACTTCCCAATGAATTCTATAAGGAATTTATAAGTATACTGTCAGGCCCGCTGCTGACTTTGTTTAATGATTCATACAGTCATGATTGTCTCCCACCATCTCTGAGAGAGGCCAATATTTCACTTATCCTTAAAAAAGGGAAGGATTCGGAAGACTGTGCTTCGTATAGGCCCATCTCGCTCTTAAATGTGGACTTTAAGATCCTCTCTAAGGCTCTCGCATTAAGGCTGGAGACTGTGTTACCCTTTATTATTAAAGAGGATCAGACGGGCTTCATAAAGAGTCGCAGATCCTCCAATAATGTTAGGAGGCTGCTTAACGTAATTCAAGCATGCCAACAGCAGTCAACACAGGGATTGGTGATTTCTTTAGATGCAGAGAAGGCATTTGACCGAGTTGAGTGGCCGTACCTTTTCTATACTCTAGACCGGTTTGGTCTGGGCAAAGTTTTCATAAGATGGGTAAAGGTTCTCTACAGTGTACCTCTCGTGGTGGTCATTACCAACGGGGAACGATCAAGCAATTTTAATATTTCTAGGGGCAGCCGGCAGGGCTGTCCCCTTTCACCATTACTTTTTACATTGGTGATTGAACCATTGGTGGAAGCCATTCGTGGAGATCTCAATATATCAGCTCCAGAAGTGGGGTCAAAATTACATAAGATCTCGCTGTATGCAGACGATGTTCTAATTTTCTTGACAAATCCAGCAGTTTCAGTGCCTTGCCTGATACAATGCATTCATGCGTTTGGCGCTTTTTCAGGGTATAAGATTAATTTTGCTAAATCAGAGGCTATGCCTATGGGTGAGAAGGAAGTGAGGACTGCAGATGCTGGAGATCAGAGCTGAAAATGTGTTGCTGGAAAAGCGCAGCAGGTCAGGCAGCATCCAAGGAACAGGATTCCTGAAGAAGGGCTTATGCCCGAAACGTCGATTCTCCTGTTCCTTGGATGCTGCCTGACCTGCTGTGCTTTTCCAGCAACACATTTTCAGCAATGCCTATGGGTGGTCTTGCGAAAGAGTTGGCTCTTGAGAGTAACTATAGATTCCCATTTAGGTGGTCAAAGGGGTTTTTGTGTATTTAGGCATATTCATTACTCCAGTTCTGGATTGGCTGTTCAAAGCCAATTTTACTCAAGTTGAAGTGTTGAGCCATGGGGTGGTTGGGTTGGTTGGTCCGGGTGTCCCAGAGGTGTTCTCTGAAACGTTCCACAAGTAGGCGGCCTGTCTCCCCAATATAGATGAGGCCACATCGGGTGCAGCGGATACAGTAAATGATGTGTGTGGAGGTGCAGGTGAATTTGTGTCAGATATGGAAGGATCCCTTGGGGCCTTGGAGGGAAGTAAGGGGGGAGGTATGGGCGCAAGTTTTGCATTTCTTGCGGTTGCAGGGGAAGGTGCCGGGAGTGGAGGTTGGGTTGGTGGGGGATGTGGACCTGACGAGGGAGTCACGGAGGGAGTGGTCTTTTTGGAACGCTGAAACTCCCCCTCCCACTCCACCAAGGACATGCAGGTCCTTGGACTCCTCCATCGCCAGACCATAGCAACACGACGGCTAGAGGAACAGCGCCTCATCTTCCGTCTAGGAACTCTCCAACCACAAGGGATGAACTCAGACTTCTCCAGTTTCCTCATTTCCCCTCCCCCCACCTTGTCTCAGTCCCAACCCTTGAACTCAGCACCACCTTCCTAACCTGCAATTTTCTTCCTGACCTCTCCGCCCCCACCCCCACTCCAGCCTATCACCCTCACCTTAACCTCCTTCCACCTATCGCATTTCCAACGTCCCTCCCCCAAGTTCCTCCTCCCTACCTTTTATCTTAGCTTGTTTGGCACACTTTCCTCATTCCTGAAGAAGGGCTCATGCCCGAAACGTCGATTCTCCTGCTCCTTGGATGCTGCCTGACCTGCTGTGCTTTTCCAGCAACACATTTTCAGCTCTGATCTCCAGCATCTGCAGTCCTCACATTCTCCTAGTATATCTTGCATGGGTGATTTATTTGAGGGAGATATAATGATGTCCTTCGATCAGTTAGTACGGAAGTACGAGTTACCTAAGAGAGACCTCTTTCGTTTTTTTCAAGTTAGGGATTTTATTCAAAAAAAGACCACACTTTTGACTGATCCCTAAAAATCTGACATAGAAAGAGGGGTACTAAGGGCTAAGAGTACACTCTCTGTCAGTACTTTATATCATCAAATGGGGGGTGCCACCTCAGATGAGTCTGATCAACTCTGCAAGATGTGGGAGAGAGAGCTGGGTGTTGAAGTTTCTTCAGAGGCATGGGAGGATATTTGGGAGAATGCAAGGAAGATATCAATTTGCAATAGGACCCATGCTTTACAGTTGAAGATTCTCCACAGGGTCCACTTCGCCCCAGACCATTTGTCAAAATTTAAACCAGGGGTATCTTCAGCTTGTCCCAAATGCAAGGTCTTTGGCGGGTACTCTTACCCATTGTCTTTGGTCTTGTGACAGGCTTCAAACATATTGGAGCGCTGTGGTGGGTGCAATGGAGAGGATTTTAGATGTAGGGGTGGAGAAGGACCCTATTTCTCTCCTTTTAGGCCTACCCATTGTATTTCCTGCAGACGCGCATATGAAAAAACTTTTCAATATTCTTACATTCTTTGCAAGGAAGAATATCTTGCTAGGTTGGCTATCCGAAGAAGGGCTCATGCCCGAAACGTCGATTCTCCTGCTCCTTGGATGCTGCCTGACCTGCTGCGTTTTTCCAGCAACACATTTTCAGCTCTGATCTCCAGCATCTGCAGTCCTCACTTTCTCCTATCCAAAAAATCCCCAGGCCTGTCGGGTTGGCGGAAGATTGTTATGGAGCATATTCCCCTGGATTTTCTCACAAATATGGTACACCACAAAACTGAGAATTTTTACAAGACATGGCAACCCTATTTGAAATACCTGGACACAGATTTATCTGCCACACTAACACGGGCTTTTATATAGCCGTAACGATTGTGTTTCACTAGTCCAATATCCAGGGAGGAGGAACTGTGAATGTATGAGTATTTTGTTTGGCTGGGCTGAGTTATTACTATTTATTTGTTTATTGTTAGGTATTTATTTATTTAGTGGAACAGCTAGTTTATGTTTTTTTTAAATTTTATACTTCTCTATATATGTTTATACATTCGGATAGGAGGGTGGGTTGGGGAATTTTTTTTATTATTTGGGTTTAGTTTTGTACTATTTTTGTACTGTTTTGAATTGCATTGTTTTGTATTTGTTGTAATATTAAAAATCTATTTTTTCTTAATAAAAACATATATAAAAAAAGATTAAAGGGAAATTAAATGGAGATGTTTAAAATTATGAAGTGTTAAAATTAAACAAGAGGAAACCATCAGCAGGTGAGCTTATAACAAGATAAGACAGATTTAAGGAACTTTGCAAAAAAACTAAAGGAGAAATGAGGAGAATTTTTTTTAGCAGTGACTTGTGCTCTGGAAGAGCTGATTTAACAGTGACTTTCAAACAGAAACTAGCTTTTATTTTGGAAAAAAACAAAATTACATGGTAATGGGGAAAGAGTAGGAGAATGAGAATAGTTTGTTATCACTTTCGAAGATACACATAAGTCTATGTCCCCGCATGCTCCATTGCAGCAACATCCTAAACCCTTTGCCCATGCAAGTCAGAGAAGCAAACAACTTGTCTCACTACATCTGCTCTCAGTCCAACTCACACACCATTGCAATCCTTTAATCCTTTACCTGGGAACTCGGGAACACATCTAACTTGCATGCTTCTGCCAGGTTGCTTTGCATGCAGGAAACACATGTATCTCATGTATCTATATGGGACACATCTTATGGATCTTAGCCTGCTTTCTTAGAACTCCCATACTTTGATTTACTTGGAGTCAGCCAGTCTTGATTGCTTGTGTTGCTTTAGCACAGATGGAGAGGAAAACACTTTGTCACAAAAGGGGTGGCCATAAATAGACAAAGACTAGACATGCTGCTGTACAGCACCAGGCTATGTCAACGTCACACCCAGAAATGTGCTGCTGTAGTCACCCGGGCCATCTTCCAGTTTATATGGAAGTCAAAGATGGACCGGGTCCAAAGGGACTCGCTGTAAAAAGATCTGGGCAATGGGGGAAAAAATACACCCAATGCCACCCTCACCCTGATGGCCACCTTTGTGTGTGGCTGCATCAAGCTGTGCGTGGATCCCTGGTACGCAAACACCAAGTGTCACTACGTACTGAGGTTCTACCTGTCCCTGGTGTTGCGAAGGATGGGCCTGGCCTCGCTACCACGGAACACTCCGAGTAGTTGGACCGTTCCGTATCACCTGTCCTTCGTGGAGAAGTTTATGAAGAAAAACACCTTTGACCACAAGTCCATCAGGAAATGGTCAGCACGTAGTGTCCTTGAAACCCTTCAGGAAAAGGAGAGGGCGGATCCTATCGAGCGGTTCCCTGAGCAGACTGTCAAAGCCATTTGGCAGAATGCCTCATCGCCAGAACTTTCCAACAAGCATCAAGACATGGCTTGGCTGGTGGTGAGAAGGGCTCACTTAATAGTTATATAAAGAGAATTAACAGAAATAGGGGAGCCTAAAGGTCATGCGTGGGTAGAGAGAAAACAACAAAAAAGGGAACGTGAAAGATAGGTGAAGCCTGGAACTCACTCAGACTGAAACCAAAATGGAACCTTGCCATTTTGGCTCAAAAATCAAGCCCCCAATAACTGCACAAAATGGCTGATACAATGTGTCAAGTAAGCAGAGTTCTTTGGTAATTGGGTAGGACGGAGTAAATTTTTTGAACTCTGAGCTCCTTCTATGGGCAATTTCAATAATTCTGCCTCTACTGAATTAGTAATGCTATACACAATTGCTGTCAATTTGCACTTCACCCAGCAGGTCATTCATTGTCCAAGTATCATGGCCTGAAGCAACCATAGTGTGCATTAATTATATCTTTGTCATATTAGTTAAACAAATGCAATCAGACAAAGGGTCACTTGAGCTTTTCATACCAGAAACATATTGCATAGCTAGAACTGGATCACAACACTTAACAGCTGTTACATTCAAATTAAACTAAGTATATAAGGACATGGTCTGTATTGGTTTTTCTTTGCTTTTTTTTCTTTTCTTGATTGCTGGCAGAATTCTATTTGTACAGTGTGACATGAAAAATTTAGTTGCACAACATATATTTGGGTAAGGTGTCATTTTTCAAATCTCCTTAGAGGGACATGACAATGGCTTCCTCTAGAAGTCTCCATGCCACACTACACGAGAGTATGAGGATTCTTTTTATTGAATGTGAGGACTCAGGAGTTCCTACAGTTACATTGCATTATCTTTCTGAACTTCTTCACGAATTATATAGTCACACACCTAACATGGGCATTGCTGTGGCTGGGTTTCGTACGGCCTTGCTTCAACTGCAAAGACAGCACAGAAGGAGTCAATAAATACAAGTTCGCCAGCAACCTCCAGTGGTTGCTGCACATCCTCCACGGAAGCACCAGGTGGGTATCCCCCAGGAAGGCAGAAAAGATTAGTAAGACAGTGTAAATGCCGAGTAAGGATGTCCCAGGCCATCTTCACTGATGCGTGTCATCTGCAGGACTTGCACTCAGAAGGGAATATTGAAATTAGAAATTAGGCCACTCGGCCTTTTGAGCCTGCTTCACCATTCAATTTGATCATGGCTGACCTTCCAACTCAGTAACCTGTTTCTGCTTTCTGCACACACCCTTTGATCTCTTTATCTCCAAGAACTATGTCTCACTCCTTCTTATAAAGATTCAATGTTATGGCCTCAACTGTGGCAGAGAATTCCACAGGTTTACCTCTCTGGGTAAAGATATTTCTTCTCAGCTGAGTCCTAAATGGCTTACCCAAATTCTGAGATGCTGGTTCCATACACCCCATCATCAGCAACACCCTTCCTGTATATGCCCTGACTGGTCCTGTTAGAGTTTTATGGGTTTCTTTGATGCCCCCTCATTCTTCTAAACTCCAGTAAATACAGTCCTAACTGATTCAGTGTCTCTTTTCTATACACCAGACCTGCCATCCCAGAAATCAATCTGGCAAATGTTCACTGCACTCCCTCTACAGCCAGAACATCCTTCTTCAGAAAAGGACACTAATAATGTTTGCTGTCTCCCTGAGGAAAAGGGGTACCCGCAGTGAGGTCTAAGTTCCTTGTCCTCTTCTGGCCTGGGCCTTGATCCAGAACAATGATGGATGGAGTGTAGGTCTTTGAGCATATTAGAGAGATGCTGAGTGTGCTGAATCTAAGTGTCCATGGAAACTGATAAACTTTCCATAGAGTCAGCCAGATGTATCCACACTGGAACATAATATAGACTGTTAATGAATGCTCTATCCTTGTAAACAGCTTACTGATTGCCTCTGAGGAACCCACTTGCTAATCCTAACTGTGCATTTTGTTAAAGTAATTAATGTCATTAATAGGATCTTTTTTGGCCTGGATTTCAGCAGGTGCCCGGTGTCTGTCTACTCTCTCAGTGCCAGAGACCTGGAGTGTTTCTTCCTCCACCAGCTGTGGAGATGTTGCAGTGATGTGCTCATCAAACTGTGTTCTTGAATCTAATCTAGATATGGAGCCCAATGAAATGAAAGTCTCTGAGCTGGTGGAGGATGCATCGTCTGAGGGTTCAGTGGCTTCCTCCTTAGAGGTGGAGCTAAAGCTGGAGCCAAGGATCTCCAGCACTGACCTCTTTTGGGTGGAGGGTCTCTGGATATGGTAGTGCCAGCATAAGAGAAGAAAAGGAATGAAAACTTGTGTAGATAAAGAATGAGGTAGCATTGGTGTTAATGGGAAGACAACACTGCACAGCAGAATGGTATTTAATGGGATAGTTTGCCATTGAAGTCTCGCTGTCACCACAAACTGTTGCGCTCTTCTCTGGCCAAATGAGGCATTTTCTCAAAAAGAATGAAGATCCTGATATCTGCTAATTCCCTACAATTGGTATTATCCTTCTCAGCCTGCTTGTTGGCCAATTTTTCCAGTAATAAGACACAGGGGGGGACTAATCCCATCTGGGTGCAGAGTCCCAAGGTGGAAGATGAGGCGTTTTTCCTCCAGGCATCGGGTGGCTAGAGTTTGGTAATGGAGAAGGCCCAGGACCTGCATGTCCTTGGTGGTGTGGGAGAACAAGTTGAAGTGTTCAGCCTCGGGATGGTGGGGTTCTTTGGTGAGGGTGTCCCGTGGATGTTCAAGTTGAGATGATGCGTGCAATAGTGAGAGCTGTAGTCCATGAGCCTTGGTAAGAGGCGTGTGTAGTGGCAAAGGTAGACTGAGTGTTGGCAGAGAAGATAGCGGCACTTTCCCTCGTCGTGTATAGATGACCATTCATGTTTCATTACATTACATCACAATACATCATTCCTATTGTACAGCTTTGCATTCTGTTTAATTCAAGACACAGGACTGATCTGGGCCATTGTGTCAATATCTAACGTAAGTGTTTCTAGTGTAAATTACAAGTTAGCAATTGCGGGGGGAGTTCTGGCCAATTTGCATTTCACTACCCAGAAATATTGAAAGTATTTTCAGGAGATGTCACATCATACTGATAATGTCACTGGACTGGGTTCCAGAAACGCAGGCTAATGTTCTAGCGACACATGGGTTCATGGTAGATGTTGAATTTCAAAATCTGAAATTAAAATGTAGCATAATGGTGACTGTTTAACCACTGTTCATCATTGTAAAAACTGATTTGGTTCATTGATGCCCTTTATGTAAGGAAATCTGCTGCCCTCACCAAGGCTGGCTACATGTGACTCCAAATCCGCACCAGCAGGTTGACTCTTAATTGTCCTCTGAATTGGTCTAGCTCTCCATTTCCAGAGCATTCAGACATTGACAAGAATTGCTGACCTAGCCAGCAACATTCACATCCCAAGATTTTTTTTTTAAATTAACACCCTTGACTAATTTCAGCTAACTGAGCAACATTGAACTTTTCTGGTCACTGACTGAAATCATTGACCTGCCCATTGACAAACTCCTTGAGCAAGAACCTGCTCATAGAGATTTTAAAATTCTGTTATCTCACTTTTTAGATTAGAATCAATCTAAACGTCATGGCATACACAGAGAACACAGGGGGCTAATACCTTCAACATATTGTCTAGCTAACATCAATTGTTACAGCTAACCTGAGAATGTAACTTTTAAAAAAAGGGTTTTGTGATTTATACATGAAAGAAGTGAAACTATCATGGTATTTGAACAGATGAAAGATTTAGCAGACAATCAAGGTATTTTTCAATGTATAATTTCAGTTACATCACACTGTAAATTTTTGCTATAAATTCTGTGCCTTAGAATTGTGTCCTCCACTATCACCTGATGAAGGAGTGGCGCTCCGAAAGCTAGTGTGCTTCCAAATAAGCCTGGTAAACAAATAAAAAAAGACTTGGACTTGATTTCATGACACCATTGCAGTTTAATTTAAGCTGGTATTCAAATCTTGGCACCTCAATAATTGAAAGAGAGCAGTAATCCAGATTAAGTAATCATAACTTTAACAGATAATTGTAGCAAGAAATGTATGAAGATAGATTAATAGTGTCACTTAGCATCTACAACAAGAAAGTACATTACAAAATACTTACATCTCCTATGTCCAAACATCAGCTGAATAGCTAATTTCAAAGGAGGCTTTTCCAGGAAGCCAGCTGGAGGGAACTGAAAAAGCAAAGATGTATATTTGAGGGGATAGTTGTATGATTGGTTCTTAAGATAGCTTTGCTCAACTGTGCATGAAATGCTTCACTTATAAAACTGATACTTGTAATGTCATAACTTAGAAATTGGGTTGTTTGGCTACAAGCTTCTTCTTTAAATTGTTAGACAGAAGAAAGTTGCAGAAATGTGTCTACAGGTAATGTAATTATAGATTAATACAAAACAGCCCACTCTGCCTGTATCTGCACTTTCAAAGAGCTACTGAATTGCTCTCACCACTCTGTTCTTTGTCAATTGCCATTTTGTTCCCTTTCAAGTATTTATCCAACTCCCATTCAAAAGTTACTAATGAATTTGCTCCTGTAACTCTTAGGCACAGCTTTCAGGTCTCAATAATCGGCTGTGCAAAAAGTCATTTTGCCTCTGACTTTTTTTTTGCCCATCTTAAATCCATGTTTCTTTTGCTACTGGAAACCATTCCTTTATTCACTTTGTTGAGAACATAAGAACACAACATAAAAACTAACAGCAGGAATAGGCAATTTAGTCCCTTGAGCCTGTTTTGCTATTCAATAGTGTCATGAGTGATCTCATCTTGGCGTCAACTTCACTCTCCTGCTTGCTAACCAATTACCCTTCAATCCTTCAATTAAAAATCTGTCTATTTCCTTTTTAAATTTACTCAATGTCCACCACACTCTCCACAAATTCATTGGAGTGGAAATTGAGAGAACAATCCCCAATAACATCTTATACACCTTAATTAAATCTCCTCTCATTCTTCTAAACTCCAGAGGGTATAGACCTGAACTGCTCAATCAATCTTCATAAGACAAACTCCTCATCTCTTGAATCAATCTAGCGAATCTCCTGTGAACTGCCTCCAACAAAACTCAAGTAAGGCACCAAAATTATCCACATTTAGTTAGCAGGCAGGAGAGTGGAGTTGAGGCCAAGATGAGATCACCCATGATATGATTGAATAGTGAAACTGGCTCAAGGGACTGAATTGCTATTCCTGCTCTTATTTTTTTAAATAGTGTTCTTATATTCTCAACAAACTGAATAAAGGTATGGTGTCATTACTGCCTTTTACATTTGCAGGGATACTTCCCTGTTTGTATATTCTATTCCTTCAGCAATACATGCCAAAATTCCATTTGCCTTGCTTATTAACTGCTAGTGTACTAGTTTTCTACAACTTATGCACAAGGACACACAGATGCCTACAACTGAAGCACTCTGACGTTTCTCTCCATTTAGACAATAGATTGCCTTTCTATTTCTGAGCAAAATAGATAACATCACACTTGATATATATTTATAATATAGTATGTATAAGTCATAATAATGTATATAAATGGTTTGGAGGTGGTCTGATTAGTAAGTTTGCGGATAATACAAAGATCCTCCTGGATCCAGGAGGATCTTTGTATTATCCGCAAACTTACTAATCAGACCACCTCCAAACCATTTATATACATTATTATGACTTATACATACTATATTATAAATATATATCAAGGACTGCTAATGCAAGAGGAAGTATACAGTAAATGGCAGAACCTTAGTGGCATCAACATACAGAGGGACCTAAGTGTACAGGTCCACAGTTCCTGAAAGTGGCAATGCAAGTATAAGGCATATGGTGTGCTTCCCTTTATTAGTTAAGGTGTAGAGTATAAATGTTGGCAAGTCACGTTACAGCTGGAGAACTTTAGCAAAGCCACATTTGGTATATTTTGTTTGGTTCTGGTCTTCACATGACAAGAAGGATGTCAGGGCTTAGGAGAGGGTATCAAAATGGTTTACCAGGATGTTACCTGGTTTGCAGGGTATTAACTATGAGGAAAGATGAGACAACTTGTTTTATTTTCACTTGAATTTGGAAGATGAGGGGGCAATCTGATAGGAGTTTACAAAAAAAAACGAGGCATGGATAGTCTGAGTCTTTCCCAGGTTAGTAATGTTAATTACTAGTGGATGTAGGTTTAAGGTAGTTACATTTAACGGAGATGTGAGAGGCCACAGATAGTGGTAAGTGCATGAAATGCACTGTCAGAGGAGCACATACAATAGCAACATTGAAGAGGCATCTTGACAGACATATGAATAGACAAAGAATAGAGGGATACAGACTGTGTAGAGGCAAAAGGTTTTTTTATTTCAGAAAGGCATCATGTGTTGGCGCTGTTTTGGTGGGCTGAAGGGACTGTTCTTATATTGTAAAGTTCTTTGTACTTTTTGTACTTATCCTTGTTAAACTCCATCTGCCAGATTTTGGCCCATTCACTTTAGCTATCCCCATCTATTCGTAAATTTCTTATTTCTTTATTGTAACTTACTTTCCCACCTGTTTTAGTGTCATCTACAAATTTGGCTATAGTACCTACTATCTCTGCATCCAAGAATTGATATAGATTGTAAATAGTTGGGTCCTGAGGACTGAACTGTATGGCACCCCACTAGTTACATCTTGCCAACCACGAAAAGACTCATTTAGCCCAACTGTCTGATTTCAAGCAAATAAATTACCCGTAACCTCATTAAATCTTATCTTGTTTATTAACCATTTGTATTGCACCTTATCAAATGCCTTCTGGAAGTCCAGATATACAATACCACAGGTTCCCATTATCCATTTCACTTATTACACCTTCCAAGAACTCTAGCAAATTAGTCAAACATGATTTGCCCTTCATAAAACTATGGTGACTCTAATGGATTGTGTTTTGACTATGCGAATGACTTGTTGCTACATCCTTAATAATGAATTCTAACAATTTCCCAGTGACAGATGTTAAAGTAATTGATCTTTAATTTCCTTTATTTTTCCTCCCTTTTTGAATAACAGCATTATATTAGCATTTTTCCAATCCACTAGAACCTATCTTGCATCTAGGGAACTTTGAAGCATTATAACCAATGGAACCATTAACTTTGCTGTCACTTCCTTGAAGACCCTATAACATGGGCCATCAGGTCCTGGGGACTTGTGTACCTTCAACTCCTATAGTTTGTTCAGTAATTTTCCCTAATAATGATGATGATTGTTCTAAATTCCTCCCTTTCTAAAACTAATCATGATTTTGAGCACCTCTATCAAATCTCATTTTAACCTTCCCTGCTTTAAGGACCATGATGTGAATTTCACCAATCTCTCAACATAACTGAAGTTGCTAATGACAGGTACAATTCCAATAAATCTCTTCTGCAAAACCTCTTTTAGGTCTCAAGATCATCTGAAAGTTTGCATTGAACACAGCACTCCAGCTGAAGCCCAATAATTGTAACCTGTTTGCTTATATAAACAATGTTTCTACTAATAAATCTAAAGATTCTAGATGCGTTTGAAATAGCCTCTACATCGCTATCATGTTCAAAGACATAAATATGCACACAAAGGTGCCTCTGTTCCAGCACTTCTTTAAAATTCTAATATGATACTGTCTCTCATCAGTTCTCCTACTTCATACTACCCTCCATTTTTTTCATCTGCCTGTTATTGTCCTATTTCACCAATCCACTAACATCCCCCTGAAGTTTACAATCCTCATCATGGTCTGTGATATGTCCAATATTATTCTGAACAAACCAATTATTTGTTTATTAAACATTTTTAACAAAATACACTTACCTGACTTAATTCCACAAAAGCAGCTTGAACAGCCATGTGAACTTTATAAAGGGCAATGTCTCCACATGAGCCAGATCTCTGCCTATTCACAAAAGCTGGCCCCCTTCTAGTTATGCACGACTGAAAACACTGATCAAGTAAATTCTCTTCGAATATCAAGCTTTCAGTTTTTTCCTTCTTTGAGACAGGCCTACATCACAGTTCAATATGATGACTGCACTTGCAACTCATTAACCTTATTAGATGATCGATGCATTTACCCATATGTGCTCCATACCCACCTTAGACTGCTAAATATTTTCCTGTTTTATTCATACTCTGAACTTATTTACTCAAACTGTTTGTATCTTCCAGTCCTCTTTGCAACTTGCTTCCTTCATAATGCTCCAAACCCCTGAAAAATTAAATTAAACCCTCCTGCAAGGTAGTTTATCTTCCCATGGAGGAATCGGTCCGTTGGAATCAACCTGTTCACCTCAAACTGTCCCTTATAACTGAGAACTAGTCCCAATGTTCCAGTAAACTGATCCCAGATACTTTATAAGCATTTCTCTAGACAGTTTTTAAACTGCTTTATCATACTCTCTCAATATTCATCAATGCACGGAAATTAGAGAAACCCTGAGATTAGTATCACTGAGCTATTGCTCGTAATTTCCTACATGGCTCCTAAATCCTAGCTTGCAGGACCTCAAGTCTTTCCTTCCTGTAAAATTGATTCCCACTTGGGCCACAACTTGTAAACATTCACCTCCCCATCTCAATGTCCAGCATCCTCTCAACAATCACACCAAAAGCAATGATATCATTTAGACCTCACTGATTTAGAGTTTAGCAGTTTGTTTTGTTCTGCTTTTGTTTCTATTAAAAAATGACAATAATCAAACTCAAATTATTACATTTATTGACAAATTAAACATTTCCACATTTAATACAAGCAAGAAATAAACCATTATTAGAACTTAAAACAAGGAACATATTCCGGTTACGTGGATGGAAAGACAACTAGAAAATATTCATTTTTTTTTAAAAAACAATTTCACTGTGCAAACTGCACTAGTTAACATTTTAGAATCACTAATAAATAGCCATATACTAAATTAGTAAATAAAATTATATCACTAATTCTACAAGTCTATAAAGTTGACACACTTATTTGGCAAAGTGCTGTATTTATTCTGCAAATTGGATAATGATGCCAGTCAGTCAAATGTTCATAAAGTCCTGAATGAGTTAAAATATCTCCAGGCTTTCTCTCATCAATGATCTGGTTCAAATGAATATAAACTGTACAAAGTAACTCCACAAACAAATTCCTTCCTGTGCATAGTTGCATTGTTTGTCATATTTACAGCATCTGGCTCTTTCATATCTTCTTCACATGTAACACAAAACAATGTACTGACGTAATGAATTTACACTGGAAGGCACATATATAACAAAACCAAACATGAACCCCTGTTCGAAATATTCATCAATCCAAAGCTACAGTTTAATGTCTTTATATGTAACATACACTTTCTTGAAGTAACACGTACAAGCTTTGTTCAATTGTTTTTAGGTTTTTTTCTATTGTTTTAATCTCATCACAACCAACGTAATCAACTCTCGATGAAATAAGATACAAAGAAGATTTTATGAAAACAAATTAAGTCAGTCAAATGTTATCAACCTGTACAACATCAAAAGCAGTTAGCAGTTTGGTTAGACTAAATTATCTTAAACGTCCAACTACAGAGTTTTCTATACAGCATAAATGTCTGCAAGCATTTCACCAAATATCCAATTAGAGTCTACCACAATGTTATCAGTGATCAATATCCAAAATAATCATGAAAGAGAGATATTATATCACATTTTCTTCACCAGTGTTAAAGTTTATGCATTTTACAAAGATAGACTTAACTCGGTTTTCTGGACAACCCAAGAGGAATTAATGAGGCCTTTCATAAGATTTGCTGGACAGCAAGGTTTTAAAAGTTTCCTCTATCTGTAGTGAAAACAGTGATGTATGAAAGTAGTTGCAAATTTAAAAACAAATCCTGAGGCATGGTTGGATAATTTGATAATGAATTAAAAATTTCATTACAGATATTTTTGTTGATTTATTGTGTGCAAAACCTTAAAAGTTTATTAACCGAAGTACAGTTATTTATTCTAATTTTCCAATTATTTCTTCAAGGTACTTATCCAGAGTAAAATCTTGTTATATAAAAGTTTTCCTAAGTATGAAATAATAGACAGATATTTGTTTATTATTTCATATGCTCTGCAGTACTAAAAAATCAGGAGAAGATCTGCATTGGGAAAATGATTCTTCAGCAGCTACCAGAACCCACGCTTACTCAAGACATCACATTTCTCCAAAAGAAAATGCAGGAAAATCTTTGGAACATGGGACAGACAAATATTATTAAATGGAAAGATTTTATAACCACGGCAGGTCCATTACTCTGTAAAATATGAAAACCAAAGTATAGTTGGGGGAAAGTCTTTCGTTTAAATAGAGAGCACCAAGGTATCATCCACATCAAAAAGTGTCAAAGCTACAGCAAGTTTATTGGGGTAAAACATGGATAACATAGAAGCATAACATTTTTAGACATATTCAAATTGCCACTAAGAGGGAAGTCATATATGTAGCCCCAAAATTTTTGACTATTTATAAATACCCTGGAGCAATATTAATGCCATCAATCCATAAAAGGTCCATTTCTAATAAAAATGAAATATACATTTACATAGGACTTCCTTGCTGTCACATAGATATTTAGAAAAAATTATACAATGTACTGTCCCTGAGAATACTGTGTTGCGAAATAAGATAAATTTCACTTCACATAACAAAGCACATCTGAAAGTATCATTCCATCTACCAGGCAACATTTGCTACTGATTATGTTGACAGCATTCACGTTTTATAATATAGCTATACGTTGCACATATGCACGCACAATACAAATACATTTGCACAGACAAAATGGATCTTTATTTGGAGATGGAATTCCTAACAAACAAACGAATCCTATATAAGAAAAAGATTGCAAAGAGATTTGTAGATTTTAAGAGTAAAATCCTATCATTCAGAGCAAGGCATTTGGTGATACTGATTTTAAAGCACCCAGAAAGTAGAATAGAAACCCTAAAATACTCCTTGTGATTAATGATTGCTAATTTTGTTAAATATGAAATCCTATAAAAAGTTACATATACATACTGTATTTACAACAAAAACATTGTTTTAAAAATTGAAATAGCAATGACAATTAATAATTATACTGGCGCTGGCAAGGTTGGTGTAGAATATGTCCATTGTGCTTAGCTTGTCGAGAGTTGCACTCTTTAATAAGGTTTTGGCGGCGAATGTTGTTGCGGTTAATGAGGTGTTTTGCACCATGTTCTTTACCACGTTGAACATGACGAAGCTGATTGGCTTGTTCTACAAAACTGGTGTGAGTGGCCAGAGTAGCTGCATAGCAGCGAATATGGTGGCCTACTCTGCTAGGGCTTTCAGTCCTAGAATGAGAACAGAACATCATTTATGCAACCTGTCTTTATCCACGTTATCAAGATAACTCATTACAAATTTAAATTTTACATAAATGTAATGCAGACTATCACAAGTATCATTTTAATCTATTTTTCCCACAGTATTTGATAAGTGCAAAATGCAGCATTTGTTGTGCTATTGAAACTTCCTAATGCTGTTTATTGCCAATGGCTAAAACAATTGAGGAAGTTCTCTTGAACCAAGACACACTGTTTTCAACAACTGCTCCTCACCAAATTACCTGTTCCCTTACCTCTGAAGTAATATAAATGTTTATTGCACTAGTAACACTCATCTTTTTGTTCACAATGTCAGTGCTCTGCCCATAGCATAGCACAGAATACAAACTTTAAAAAGTTTGGATCAATTGGTGCTAATAGAAGGTAGCAAACAGGAGAATAGTAAGGAAAACAGTACCATTGCCAAATCTGAAGATTGCAAAGATATACTTAAGAAATATAGGGACTGAGAGACTGAGGTGTCAGAGGATGATGCTGCAAAGGTTTAAGTAAGAGCACTTGGTAATAAATTGGGTTGTGAGATATTGGATGTGAGTCTTATTGCTCAGCTCAGGACACCAAAACTGCAAACTGGCTCTGGCTTAGCTTGCAAAATTGGTTAGAAAGTGAGATACAGTCAGAAGCAGGAGAGTGGAATTTGCCACAGGAGCTAAAAATAATGGACCGGATCTTGATATCAGGTGGCAGCAAGTTGTGACTCATCCATGACGTGATCTTTGACAACCAGTCTAATAGTGACAAATTAATAAAGATATTCAGTATACACGGGGAAACCTGTGGGGGCTCCAGATGGTATGAAGTGACAGAATGTCAATCAGAAAGAGAAGATGACCAAAAAGATCATTTTGGGGCTCCGGATGTGACAATGCAGTTAGGATGGGCATTCTGATAGGTATTTTGTATGGTAGCAACAAAAATTAAATTTAATACCAACATTTAAGTTAGTCAAAACCTTTATTATTGTAGTGTGGACATCTTAAACAAAAACAGAAATTGCTAATGAAACTCAATAGGTTTGGTAGCATCTGTGTGGAGAACACAGTGAAGTTTTCAAGTGTGATGACTCATCAGATTCTGTTTTATTTTAGATTAGATTAGATTAGATTAGATTTCTGCTTTATTGTAGGCTGCCTGCAAACCCCCTGTAATGGTAATGTTCTTAGATGTGTTCCTGGGTCTGATGAGTAGTTCTGCGAGGGTCTCATAATGGGGGTGCTTTAATCTTCTCTCCATAGGAAAGATGCTGACATTTACCATGACTGATTCTGGACTGGTTAATTACTGTCCGTTGCTTGCAAAGGGATTTTGATCCTACTTTGGATTCTTCAACGAAAAGGATTTCAACTGATATTTTCTTCCAGTCTTATACAATGCGTCATCAAGGCTGAGGGGAGCTAGCCGAAGGGATTCAGTGATAGTCCAACTAACCTTCTTGATTTAACCTGGGTTGGTGCTAGATTGCTCAGGATTCCTCAACATGTCTTTGCTGATGTAGAAGTTATATTCTCTGTTGACAGCATATTTCCAGGACAGGTATGGTGGTGAAAGCATATTGGGCAATCTGTTACAAAAGTATGCTGGATACAAGTAGTATATATTTATAGAAACAAGTTTAAATGTTATGTCATCACAGAAAGTAAGGCTGCATCATTTAATCTAGTTAGTCTTGCACATGTGAATGGAAGCAGGACATTTCTCAATAAAACTGTTCAACCTCTATAACAACCTTGTCACTATATCTGTATTTGTGTAAAATTCCAAATAATATGATGGTTATGGTGAAGTAATGTTTTCAAATAGAGAAGTTAGCATGGATGAAAGCATACTAGTGATAATTTATTACAGTAGAGATCAGTTGGTCTTCAATTAATTTGAAGTGTGAACATGATAGGCATGTCTGAGGGCAATGTCCAGCTATAGACTCTATCAAGGTGTTCAGATATGAAAGAAACATTGGGCAAATGCTCTCTGTTTGGATCAGCTGGTTTCTGGATGAGGTTGTTCCTCTCCTTTAATTTCTTTTGAAATATTAGATGTTGTTTGTCAGAATCTGCCATTGGAGAAAGTGGATTTACAACTTCCAAATTATTAGCATGAGCTCAGAAGCTGACCAATTTTTGTTTTGGGTAACTAAGGCAATGATTTTAGCAATAAAATGAACTGAGAGGCAGACCGTCGACATGAACACCGATATAACAAGAAAGCCAGAACAGTGCTCTGTGGAAGTCAGAGAGTCACAGAGATGTACAGCATGCAAACAGAACCTTCAGTTCAACTATTCTATGCAAACCAGATATCCTAAATTAATCTAGGCCCATTTGCCAGCATTTAGTCCAGATCCCTCTAAACCCTTCCTATTCACATACAAAAAGCAATTCATTTTTCCAGTATGCCATACATCATCGTCAGGTCAATGACTATCACAGGTTTGAGTTGGCATGAAAGCCTGCTTCAGCATACATCTCTAACACTGTCTGGACACAGCCATTCTGGACATCCTGAAAGATATCTTGTTTTTTAGGGATACTTCATTTGATGATAATGTTACTAATAAATTATTTTGAGGAAATTTAAGCCATAACAGTTTAGAGATGGTGACAAACTGCTAAAAATGTGAAATCAAAGATAGAGGGAATAGGACAAATGGACACAAAGCAACTGAGACAGTAGAATGTGTTGTTTTTATTCTCAACTCCTGACATAGAAAGAGGCAGTTTTACCAGACCAAAATCCAAAACCTCACGCTAATATTCTTGGGCATGAGTTTGAATTTTTCATGAAGTATGATGAAATTTGAATTTGATAAAAGTCTGGAATAAAAAGCTAGCCGAATGGTGACTATGTTAAAATCCCATCTGACTCACTAATTTCCTCCAGGGAAGAGAATTCACCACCTTACCTGACCTAGCAATGACTTATCACCTTTACCCCTACCTCCATCTACCTATCCCACTCTCAGCTACCTTCCCCCACCCCACCCCCTCCCATTTATCTCACTAGCCCCTCGGCTCACAGCTTCATTCCTGAT
Source organism: Chiloscyllium plagiosum (assembly GCF_037043375.1). Lineage (NCBI taxonomy): Eukaryota > Metazoa > Chordata > Chondrichthyes > Orectolobiformes > Hemiscylliidae > Chiloscyllium > Chiloscyllium plagiosum. The sequence continues at coordinate 105,553,909 of NW_028270142.1, forward strand.
GAAGGGCTTTTGCCTCAAATGTCGGTTCTCCTGCTCCTTGGATGCTGCCTGACTTGCTGTGCTTTTCCAGCACCGCACTCTCGACCCATAGCAATGAGTTTCAACTTCCCTCTGAACAAGAGATGGGCAATAAATGCAGGCTAGTCCAGTGATGCCCACATCCCATAACAAATTAAAAAAAAGAAAGGTGGGTTTCATCATGTTCCTCTTCTGATACCTACCCAGTGTCTGATGTCAGGAAGGGTTAGCTGATACTTTCCAAAGTCAAACAATCTGACACTAGTGATGGACCTGACAATGCCCAAATTTACACGAGGAATGGCATAGATCCTAGCCTATGAATATATCTCATCAAGTCAGTAATCGAGACTCAATTTAGAAGGAAAATCCATTACTTGTGATTTTATAAGACAACTATTAATCAATGTTAGGACTATTGCTTTATTATTCTGATGTATTTTTCATGCACAAGTACCTTTATCTTAACCTGTTGGAAATTTATAATTGGTCCTGCTGATTAATGATGTGTAAGATTAGATTAGGTTCCCTACAGTATGGGAATAGGCCCATCAACCCAACAAGTCCATACCGACACTCCGAAAAGTAACCCACCCATACCCATTCCCCTCCCCTATATTTACTCCTGACTAATGCACTTAAAACAATAGGTAATTTAGCATGGCCAATTCACCTCACATCTTGGATTTGGGAGGAAACTGGACCACCCGGAGGAAACCCACGCAGCCATGGGGAGATTGTGCAAACTCCACACAGACAGTCGCCCTAGGCAGGACTTGGACCCTGGTCCCTGGCGCTGTGAGGCTGCAGTGCTAACCACTGAGCCACCATGCCACCCCAGTGTAATTTCACTATTTTCCATTTTTTGTTTGGCTTGGCATAAATTCGCTATCCTTAATTGTTGCAGAAAAAAAATTGGTGCTGAGCTGCCTTCTTGAACCACTGCAGTCCTTAATGTGTTGGGGGACATGCACAATACTGTTAAGATGGGAGTTCCAGGATTTTGACCCAGCAACATTGTTCCAAGTCAGGATGGTAAGTGGTTTGAAGGGGGGGGGGGGGGGATGTGTAGTTGGATGGTGTTCCCATATATCTGCTGCCCTTGGTCTTCCAGGAGGTAGGTGTCATGAATTTGAAAACTGCTGATGAAGGAGCCTTGCTGAGTTACTTGAATGTATCTGTAAATTGTACATACTGCTGCCATTGTGCACTGACAGCAGTGGACATTGAAGGTGGATGGTGTACAAATCAAGTGAGTTGCTTTGTCCTGGATGGTATGAAACTTTGCATGTTTTCGCAGCTGCGCCCATCCAGGCAAGTATTCATTCACATTCTTGATTTGTTCCTGCAGATGGCAGATAAGCATGGGGAAAACAACGGGGGAATGATTTGCCACAGAATTCAAAGCCTCTGACTTGCTCTTGCAGCCACAGTATTTATATAGTTTTATATGTAGTTTTAAAGTTTATGATTGATAGTGGGGAATTCATTAATGGTCTTGCCATTCAATGTCAAGACAAATTAGATTAGATTCTCTGCTATTTCCTAGATCATTGCCTAGCACTTGTTTTGCCCGAATGTTACTTGCCATATATTGATTCAAGGAGAAAGTGAGGACTGCAGATGCTGGAGATCAGAGCTGAAAATGTGTTGCTAGAAAAGCGCAGCAGGTCAGGCAGCATCCAAGGAACAGGAGAATCGACGTTTCGGGCATAAGCCCTTCCTGAAGAAGGGCTTATGACCGAAATGTCGATTCTCCTGTTCCTTGGATGCTGCCTGACCTGCTGCGCTTTTCCAGCAACACATTTTCAGCATATATCGATTCAAGCCAAGGTGTTGCTCAGGACCGGTTGCTTTAGTATCTGAGTCATTACAAATGGTGCTGCATATTGTGTATTCATCAGCCAACTTCTGACCTTACAATGGAAGGAAGATAATTGATGCAGCAGTTGAAGATCGTACTTGGAGTAAGAGAATTGTCTTTGAGTAACCACAACTATCTTCCTTTGTGCTAAGTATGACTCTAATCTGCAAATAGGCTTTGCTGATTCACATTGACTTCAGTTTAGCTTGAGATCCTTAATGCCATACTCTGTCAAATGCCGTCTTGATATCAAGGGCAATTATTCTCATCTCTGGAATTCAATTCCTGTGTTTAGACCAAAACTACGAGTTTAGGAGCAGAATGCTCTTGGTGGAACTCAAACTGAGTATCAGTGAAAACTTTGCAAGTGTTGCGTGATAGTACTGTCAATGATTTTTTCCGTTGCTGCTGCTGGAGGGAACACTGACTGAACAAAAGTAACTCAACCAATAATAACCCTTTTTGCGAACAGGACATACCTTGGTAATTTTCCACATTATCCGCCACTGTTGTAGCTGCCCTGGAACAACTTGGCTAGGGGTACAGAAAGTTCTGGAGTACAAGTCTTCAGTACTATTTCTGGATTGCTGTCTAGGCCAATAACCTTTGCAATACTCAGTGCCTTAGCTATTTCTTAATATCATGTGGAGTGAATCAAATTGTTTAAAGACTGATAGCTGTGGCGCTGGGGATCTCAGGAAGAGGACAAGTCCTTTAATGGTAGGTTTATTATAATAACTGGTAAAATTTATCTAGTTGATAAGTTTACCAAGTAAGTTTTAAATAGACTTATTTAACAGTTATTTACTTATATATTTAAGTTTGAGAGAATGGTTTGCAGCTGGAGTTTAATTGCAGAAGAGATATTAAAGAAATAAAAGGCTCAATAGTTCCAAAATATTGAGAATACCAGTATCTTTAAACAAATGATAAAGGTGCTGTCCATTTCACCTTCAAATGTTACCATCCAGTGTCTTCCTGACAAACCTCTTCAGTCCCCTTCCTTTCAAGACCCCAACTTCACTGCCATGATGTGCCTGAAGTGTCCCCTTTCTGCAATTCACATAGCTCTATGTAAAACACTCTTGAAGAAAATTATTACTATAAGTTAGACCTTCTTTGATGATCAAATCTTGCTGCGAGACAGGTAGCAGAAAAGGAAATAATGATTTTTAAGATACAGGCAAGGAACCATTGGAACAAGCAAGGGAAGATGGTCAGAGCAAAGTGCCAATGGTGAGGAATGAATACTCCACACTGTTCTAGATATGTACAGCTCCGTCAGCACTCTAGAAGCTTGACATCATCCAGGATAGTTTGTGCACATTAGTAGCAGCAATACAATGCAGGCAGAAATTCACCAAGGCTCCCTAGACACCACCTTCCAACCAAAGTCACCATCAACCCACGTTCCTTAATTACCACACCAGACATCAGATCAGCCTTCTTGAGTAAACCAGAGGAAGGTGACTGGCTGGTCCCCGGCTGTTCACTCAGATCCGAGGTGGACCAGCTGGTGTAAGTATTTGCTGAGATCTTTACTCTTTCCTTGCTGCAATGTGAAGTCCCCACCTGCTTCAGGAAGACCACCATCATCCCAATACCAAAGAAAACACATGCAACGTGCCTCAACGATTACAATTCAGTAGCTCCGATCTCCATAATCATGAAGTGCTTTGAGAGGTTAGTCATGGCCCACATCACTTTTAGCATCCAAGCCTACCTCGATCCTCTGCAATTTGCCTACTGGCAAAACAGATCCACAGCTGATGCCATTTTCCTAGCCCTACACCCATCCCCGGAACATCTGCAAAACAAGGACACCTACATTAGGTTCCTACTCACCGACTACAACTCCACCTTTAACACCATAATCCCCGACCAGACTAATCTGAAAACTCCAAGAACTAGGTCTCGGCTCCGCCCTCTGTGACGGGATCCTCAGCTTCCTAACCCACAGACAATAATCAGTGAAGATAGGCGACAACACCTCCTCCACAATAATCCTCAATACTGGCCTCTTCACAAGGATGCGTACTCATCCCACTAATGTACCTCCCTCTACACACATGACTGTGTGGCCAAATTTCATACAAACGTCATCTACAAGTTTGCTGATAACACTACCGTTGTAGGCCAAATATCAAACAATGATGAGTCTGAATACAGGAAGGGGATAGAGTGCTTGGTGCTGGTGCAATGATAACAACCTCTCTCTCAATGTCAGCAAAACAAAAAAAAAACTGATCATTGATTTCAGGAAGAAAGGAGGAGGATCCCTATTTCCATCAATGGAGCTGAAGTGGAGAGTGTTGAGAGCGTCAAGTTCCTAAGAGTATGATAACCAACAATCTGTCTTGGACCACCCACGTAAATGCAATGGTCAGGATGGCACATCAATGCCTCTTCCTCAGGAGGCTTAGGAAATTTGGCATATCCATAAGGACTCTCACCTACTTTTACAGATGCACCATAGAAAGCTATCTGTCTTGGTGCATAATGGCCTGGTACATCAACTGCTCTGCCCAGGACCATAAGAAACTACAGAAAGTTGTGTGCACAGCCCAGACCATCACTGAAGCCAACCTCCCATCCATGGACTCTATTTACACTTTTCACTGCTGCAGAAAGGCTGCCAACATCCCCGTGTGGGCGGCACGGTGGCAGAGTGGTTAGCACTGCTGTCTCACAGCGCCAGAGACCCGGGTTCAATTCCCACCTCAGGCGACTGACTGTGTGGAGTTTGCATGTTCTCCCCGTGTCTGCGTGGGTTTCCTCCGGGTGCTCCGGTTTCCTCCCACAGTCCAAAGATGTGCAGGTCAGGTGAATTGGCCATGCTAAATTGCCCGTAATGTTAGGTAAGGGGTATGGGTGGGTTACGCTTCGGCGGGTCGGTGTGGACTTGTTGGGCCGAAGGGCCTGTTTCCACATTGTAAAGTAATCTAATCTAATCTAAACATCAAAGATCCTGCCCACACCAGTAATACTCTCTTCAAACCTCTTCCATCAGGCAAAAGATACAGAAGCTTAAACATACGTACCAACAGGTTCAAGAACAGCTTCTTCAGTGTTATTACAGTGCTGAATGGACGTCTCTAATTTCTAATCTAAATGCTGATCTTGCTTTTGTGCACCTCCTGTACAGTTGTTACCTTGTATGCCTGACTCTAAGTACCTTCTGACCTGTACATCATTGTTTACTATGATCTGCCTGTACTGCTTTCAAAACAAAACTTTTCAGTGTACTTACATACATGTGACAATAATAAATCAAATCAAATCAAATCAAATCAAACCAAACCACTTCTATCTTGGAGAACAAGGGCAGTAGGTACACCTCCATTGGCAAGATCCCCTCCACACCACTCCCAATTCAGACTTGGAAATATATCACCATTCCTTCAGCGTTGCTGGTTTAAAATCCTGGAACTCCCTCTTTAAACACCACTGTAGGTGTGCACACGTTGTGTAGATTGCACAGATCCTTGAAGGCAACTCATTAACTCTGTCGAATCAGTTAATTATTATCTGAATATCTAGTAAACACATCCTTTACAATAGATTGTAGAGCTTATGTGAAAAAAAGGGATGCAAATATTTCCACACTACTGGAGGTTCCATGTTCTCTCTCTCAAGCAGTGGAGTTACATTTGCAATACATAGACACAACTGCAGAATTAAGAGAATTTTGAAAGAGAATCAGCAACACACCCATCATCTCTTTCAATATTCTAGGGTGAAGGTTCTTGGATCCGAAGGATTCATCAACTTTCAGTCCCATTAATTTTTCCAATAGAATCTTAGAGATGTTCAGTACGGAAATACTCTATTTATCCCATCCGTGCCCCTCATGATTTTATAAATCTCCATAGGGTCACCTCTCCGCCTCTGACGCTCCAGAGAACACAGCCCCAGCCTGTTCAGCCTCTCCCTGTAGCTCAAATCCTCCAACTCTGGCAGCATCCTTGTAAATATTTTCTGAACCCTTTCAAGTTTCACAACATCCTTCTAATGGGAAGGAGACCAGAATTGCATGCAACATTTCAAAAGTGGCCCAACCAACGTCCTGTACAGCCGCAACATGACCTCTCAACTCCTATACTCAATACCCTGATCAATAAAGGAAAGCATATCAAACACCTTCTTCACTATCCTATCTGCCTGCGACTCCACTTTCAAGAAACAATGAACCTCATTTCAAGATCTCTTTGTTCAGCAACACTCCACAGGACCTTATCATTAAGTGTATAAGGCCTGCTAAGATTTGTTTTCCCAAAATGCAGGACCTGGCATTTATTTAAAGTAAACTCTAGCTGCCATTCCTCAGCCCTTTGCCCATCCGATCAAGATCCCATTGTACTCTGAAGTAACCTTCTTCACTGTTCACTACACCTCCAATTTTGGTGTCATCTGCATGATTCCATGAATGAATACAAAAACCTATGGAAGTTTTCTAAATCCATTTATGTTCTGTTATTTTACATTCTGATTGAATTCCTCTTTGTTCATCAATTTCTCGGTCCTCCTTTGTAGAGTTCCAAAATTCTCCCAATCCTCAGGCTTACAACTTGTTTGGCTACATTATATGCCTCCCCTTTTGATTTAAAGTCTATCTTTACTTCCCTTGTTAGCCAGGGCACTCACACCTTTGTTACTTAAAAGAATATGTTTTGTTAAAATCAAGAATTATTTCATTCAGTACTGGCCATTAACTATTTACCATCAAAACAGCTACAGCCAACTTCCTCCTCATGCATACAGATTGATATTGTTTAGCTCAAGAATCTAGTTTCAGATCAAACAACATTTTTGTTTAAACATAATGGAAAATGCTATCATATTATGGCCATTATTCCATCAATATTCTTTTACAATCAGATTATTAATTAATCTTTTCAAATTACACAAATGCTACTACTTCTAAAATTATTTTCTAGATTAATGTGTTGAGGAAGCAACAAGGGCCAGGTTCTCACAAACACAATCTTCGTCGACAGCATTGTTGCTCATGAGATTTACTCATTTGAAAAGTAGACTATTTAACGGCCTATAAACCATTTCTACTAATGTCTGTTGCTACTTGCTATTTCTTACCTTCAATCAAGTTATACATCCTGTTGTTTTGATGTGATGTCCTGACAAAATTATACTGACCGTTCCCTTTTCGTCTAACGCTTCCAAATGTTGATCATTCTTTTGATATCTAGTTCCCAGTCTTGGTTATTCTGCAGCCATATCTCTGTATTAGCAAATAAATTTTACTTCTACTGGCACTGTCAATTCACCTACCTTGCTGTGAGTGCTGCATGTACACGGATGGAGTGATTAATTCTGCCTTTAACATTATTCCTTAAACTGACCCTGGTTGATTTGAGATTTTGTTTCTATTACTTTCCACTTTCATTCACAGTTCTTCTACATTCCATACCAGCTTTGTTTTTATTGTGTCTGAATTTCCTTTTGGGTTCCCATCACTTTGACAAGTTAGACTAACCCTTCCAACAACACCAACATATTGCCTCATGAGGACATTAGTCCCGTCCTGTCAAGATGTAACCTGTCCTTGCACTGGTTCCAGAACCAGTCCCAATGCCCCAGAAGTTTAAAGCCCTCTCTCCTGTTGCCATTTTACTAGATATTCATTTGCTCAATCTTCCTAATTCTACATTCACTAGCACGTGGTACTGGGAGCAGCTTAAGATTACTTCATTCAAGGTTCTGTTTTTGAATCTCTTCCTTAGTTCCCCAAATTCTTTCAGGACTTCTTCCCACTTTCTACTCATTTCCTTGTTGCCAGTGTCTATTATGCCCACTAACTGTTTGTGTAAGATTAGATTCCCTACCGTGTGGAAACAGGCCCATTGGTCCAACAAGTCCACATCGACCTTCCAAAGAGTAACCCATCTGGACCCATTTCCCTCTGACTAATGCAATTTAGCATGGCTAATTCACCTGACCTACACATGTTTGGATTGTTGGAGGAAACCGGAGCACCCAGAGGAAACCCACGCAGACACAGGGAGAATGTGCAAACTCCAGCCTGAGGCTGGAATCAAACCCGGATCCCTGCTGCTGTGAGGCAGCAGTGCTAACCACTGAGCCACTGTGCCGCCCTGTTCATTCTCTGTTAAAAGAATCTCCTGCATCCAGTTTGTCACATCGTCAACCCCGACTCCAGAGAGGCAACATACTGACTTGAAGTGACATCCAGAACCACAGAAACATGTGTCTGTTTCCCCAGGTACCTAAATCACCTATTATTATCCTTCCAAGCTCCTTCCCTTTCCAAGGAGCTGAATCACTTGCAGGATCACAAGTTTGGCTCTTGTTACATTCTTCTGATCATCACCCTCACCAGTATCCAAAGTGGAAAAACAATTAGCCTGCAAGATAAAAACAATAAGCCTACAGAACCTGCTTAATCTCTCTAGACAGTCTAGCGACCAGTCACAAATTTCCTGTGCTTGCTTGGACTTGATCTGTAATGTAACAATTTCAATAAACGCGCTATCCACATAGTTCTGAACTTCGTAGATGTACCACAGTGACTCCAGCCAAAGCTCAAGTTCCAAAACCCAGAGCTCAAGTTTTTGCAGTTGGAGACACTTGCAGCACACTATAATCTAGGCCACATAAACTGTCCTTAACTCATGTGGCACAGGGTGGACACTCCACATAGTCAAGCTATCCTGCCATGCCTTAAGCATGCTTTCAGTCTACTTACATGAAGGTGGAGATGAAGAAACAGAACTAAAATTACTCATCAGTCGATCCCAATGAACCTACCTTGACCTTGCTGTCTGCCTTCCTCAACATCTGTTTCCATTTCTGGGATAGGCCCACCCCCAATATCCATGACAAACCAATCGATCCCACAGTTATCTGAACTACCCATCCTCACACCCTGCTTCCTGTAAAGATTTTATTCCATTCTCCCAGTTCCTCTGTCTCCATCACACCTGTTCTGATTATGCCAACTTCGAGAAGGGGCCTCCCAAATGTTCATCTTCTTCTTCAACCAACAATTCCCCAGCACTCTTGTTGATTGAGCCCTCACCCATCTCCTGCACTTCAGCCCTCATCCCCCACCTTCCCTCCCACAACAGTGATAAGTCCCCCTTGACTTCACCTGCCATCCCAACAGCATCCACATCCAGAGACCATTAGACGCCATTTCCACCACATCCAGCAGGATGCTACCACCGGACACATTCCTCACCACTTCCCTGTCAGCCTTCTGTAAGGAGAAAGTGAGGACTGCAGATGCTGGAGACCAGAGTTGAATTCCTGAAGAAGGGCTTATGCCCGAAACATCGATTCTCCTGCTCCTCGGATGCTGCCTGGCCTGCTGTGTTTTTCCAGCACCACATTTTTCAACTCCAGCCTTCTGTAAGGGCCATTCCCTCCAGCACACCCTGGTCCACTCCTCCTTCACTGTCAAGCACCCCCAAAGCTCCACAGCATCTTCCCCTGCAATCGCAGAAGGTGAAACACCTGTCCATTTACTTCCTCCCTCCTCAGTATCCATGGACCCAATCACACCTACTAGACGAAGCAGTCCTTTACCTGCATTTGACACAATCTAGTCTACTGCATTTGCTGCTCACAACATGACTTCCTCTACATTGGGGAAACGAAGCGTAGACTGAGTGATTGCTTCACAGAAAATCTATGTTCTGCCTGCAAAAAAGATTGAGTTGCTTGCCAGTTCAACACACCACTCTGTTCCATGGCCAACATCACAGTCTAAGTTTTACTGTAGTGTTCCAGCACAGATCAGTGCAAGCTGGAAGAACAGCATTTCATTTTCCACTTGGGAACTCTTCTGAACTCAGTTCTGAGTTAAACAATTTTAGGGCTTGAGGCACCTTCACATGTGCTTACTCCAATTTCTACACACAGACCTTGTTATCACAGTCTGCTATTACACATTACCCATTGTTAGCCACTAATTGTCCACTAATAGCTATGCATTCTCCCAGGCTGATGGTTAGCTTTGTCCATCTGTTCTTCTTCGCTTTCAGCTCTATCTCCATGTATCGTTCACTCTTTACCACCTCTCCCCACCCTATCTTCTGCCTAAAAACTAACCTTTTCCTAACTCCCATCAGTTCTCAGGAAGGGTCATTGAACCCGAAATATTAACTTTGATTTCTCTCCACAGATGCTGCCAGACCTGCTGATCCTTTCCAGCAAATTCTTTTATGTATGTTTCTGTCTCTCTCTGTCTGACTTACAGTCTTTCTCTTGCCAATTCATCTGGACCAATGGTTATTCTACATATTGATTAATTAGTATCTGCTGAATATAGGGAAACTTCCTTTTTTTGCATAACCATCACACATGGTTTTGGGAAGTTAACACGCCAATCAATTTAAGTATCAAATAAATATAACGTTCCTATGATTATATGTACTTGCTACAAGTAAGGAATACATAGCCAATTGAATTGGTACTGTTTTTGAGAGTCTATCAGTGGAAAATTACTTACTTTCTAGAAATAACTATTCTACAACTCTGTTTGAACAGATTATAAAAGTGCGGCGCACACTTTAGAGTGATCTGATCAGAGGAATAAAAAACAGCTGCAAAAATATCATACGAGCATTTTAGAAAAAATTAACAAAAGAATAGCTGAACCATATGGATTTAATTATCCCTTTAAGAAAGCTTTTCTTTTCAAATTTTAAACAATGTAAAAGGAACTCTTGTTTAGGTTGAACACGTGCACTGCAAAATTAAAGTTAAAAATTAAAAATTAAACCAATTTTTTTTGGCAAGTTGTCTAGTAAGGAACACTTTGCCCTGACATTATGTAGTAATCATTCATTGCTACTGCACATTGCATTTATTTTGCATTCCGTGAGAACTGAAAACTTTAAAAGTTTTAAATATGATTTTGGTCTTAAATTGTCGAATAGTCAGTTTTACCATTCTTCAAGTATATTTAATCTGATCAGGAGAAAATGAGGACTGCAGATGCTGGAGATCAGAGCTGAAAATGTGTTGCTGGAAAAGCGCAGCAGGTCAGGCAGCATCCAAGGAACAGGAGAATCGACGTTTCGGGCATGAGCCCTTCTTCAGGAATGAGCTCATTCCTGAAGAAGGGCTCATGCCCGAAACGTCGATTCTCCTGCTCCTTGGATGCTGCCTGACCTGCTGCGCTTTTCCAGCAACACATTTTATTCTGATCAGGACCTCCTTATAAGATTTCTTTATTCATCCACACTTTTCAATGCCCACAATGTAAGTTTAAGCTTTTCATTTTATCAATGACAAACAAAAACACGAAGAGGTGCAATTACATATTCTTAGCAGGCATGTTCCTACATTACAAAAATACCACTAATTTTCAAACTAGATTACTAGTTTGAAATGTATCATTTCAAATAACACACAAAGTTTCTTTAAATCATTTATTGTTAAGGTAAAGTCACCGTAGTCTCACCAGACCATGGGCTACTCTCTCATTAGTGAGAGAAACGTCTGGTGGTGGTTTAAACTGGGGGTCACTGTGCCTTAGATAATGGGAGAGATTGAGAAGGTAGGATATACATGGTAACCTCAGCCAGTGCAGGATCTGAGCCCACACTATTTGGTTTGTGATACAGAGTGAGGCAATCACACAGCCAACTGAGTCAACCGACCTACTGTAAGTACGTACTTATCATCTATCCTTAATTGTTCTCGAGATGGTTACAACGCCATTGCAGAAGTCACATATGGTGAGGTTTCCTTCCCTGAAGGATAATTGTGAATCTTTGCAATAATACAAAAGCTTCATGGTCATTACTGATATTGGCTCTTTATTTTGCATTTATTTAAATTGAATTTGAATCCCCACACTGCCAAGATGGGATTCGAGTTCATGCTTTAGAGCATTGAGGAGACCATATTTGGCACACTGTATACAGTATTGGTCACCGTACTTACAAAAGGATGTTAATGCATTGGAAGCAGTTCAGATAAGGTTTACTAGCTTAATACCTGAAACAACTAGATTGCCTGATGATAAAAGGTTCGACAGGTTGAGCCTTTGGAGTTTAGAATTAAGGTGACTTAATTGAAACATATAAAGATCCTGACGGGACTTGACTGAGTGGATGCAACGTCTAGAACTAAGGATCATATTTAAATATAAGGAGGCACTCATTTAAAACAGAGATGAAGAATTTTTTCTCTCAGAGATGTGAATTTTTGACATTCTCCTCCTCAAAATTCAGTAGTCTTTAAATATTTAAACACAGATCAATAGATTCTTGGTTATCAAGGGGTGAAAAATTATTAGGGCTTTTATACCAATGTAGAGTTGAGATTAAAATGAGATCAGCCATGATCATATTGAATACTACAGTAGGCTCAAAGAACAGAGAGTTGTTCCTTGTTCATATGTTTGTATGTCTCCAGACAGATCTATGGATTACTGGTCCTGTAGGATAACCAGAATGTCAGCTAACCAAAGCAAATGTAATCAACTTGATGTTGGATAGAAAAGGAAATCATGTCTCTTCACCCAACTACATGTGGAGTTTAATATTAAAGTCCAAATAATGTTGATCAAAGGAGTCTTATGTATTTGTTTTATGAAAAATGACAGGTTTTCAAGTTCTAAAGAAATATAGTTGCACAATCAAGGCTCAGCTTTTGTGCAACTTTACAATTTTCATTCCTCAACAATACTTTGGGCAAGACATTATTACTTGAAAATCTAAATATCAATCTGTAGTACAGTTTTGAGATTGCCATATTATATTTTTGTAATAAATATTGGGACTACAATAGTCTGTATTTCAGTTCTAGTATCCACCAAGTTCATCACTCAACATGCTGTGTCTTAGATATTCATGTCTCGAGTTTCTGCTCAATCAAAATAAAGTTTCCATGTTTTGTAATTTAAAGAATGTACATTTTGTAAATTTTAAAAATTAAAATATGATCAGAAGTTCTCTTTTTCATGTAACTCCCAATTTGTATTTTATAAGTTTCAACATCACCATTTCTACAAACCTACCTGATAGTTTCATTCTCATATTCAACAGACCTGCTGTTCTCTCTCATATTGCTTCGGACATTGTGCACTGTATATACAGACATGCTGGGGTGTTCAATAAGAAGATTTTCCATTGGACTGGTCTCCACCTGCACTGGGGCATGACCACCTGCAGTGAAACATGGGGGAGGGGTAATGAACCAGCTCTCCTCCAAAGTACAGGAGTCAAGCTGAAGAAAGCAAGGGTCACTGCAATTGCCGAGCAACTCAAGAGAAGAGGTTGAAGAAGAGAAAATAGCTGATTTTGGAGAGCTTTCTCTGTCTATGCCATCCAATTCTTCTCTAGAGAATTCAGTGCAAGCATCTAACAAGCAGTCAAGTTGTGTTAGAGTGAGGAGACAGAAAAAAAGGGGCATGCAAGTGGCAAAGCATTAAAGTTTAAAAAATGAAGCAGGTATCAGGGATAGGATGAGAAAAGGAAACATTTATTAATTTTATTTTATAATAATCCTGCAGATTATATTCAATACATATTTGTACACACATGTTGACAATAAAGAACAAAGCATTACAATAAGTTGTGAACCTACAGGATTTTCCAATCATTAAGTTGTGCCACTTTTAAAAACAAATATTATGAACATGAACTGATGAATACATACTAACTGAGCATGGTTTCAAAACACCATAGTAAACATCTTCCTACAATTAAAGTATACTGTGCCTTCAACATATTTACAGCATTAAATAAAGTATGCTGTGCCTTCAACACGGCTTGAAGAATGGAATATTTTATACATTAAAAAAGCATACAATTAAACCTTTTATGCAGCACATGTCTTTTATGTAATATTAATTTCAATATTACTACATGAATTGTATTAGCAATGACTTAAAATTGAGAAAGATGAGTAGAAATGTATGAGTTAAATTTGATACTTGAAATTCCAAATATTATAAATGCCATGATACAATGAGCCTATGAGAAAGTTGCCAAATCAAGAGTACAGTACAGAACTAAGATTAATGATGGCCTGGATTTTTGAAATTGTAATGACAGCAAAGACTGTCAGTGTTCACTATCATTACTTTGTGAAACTAACAACAACTTGGAGTGAACTACACATTTGCAATTAAATGCAAAAATCTGGAAATTGATGCCACCAAATCCCTCCTCCCTCATATGGGTCCACAATTGATTTCAGCCTGACAATCAGGTCAATGAAAAATCACCTCAAGAGCTTCCTTATTTCCTTTTCATTATTACTTTTGCTGCTAAAAGCTCTTAAAAATTGATGCACCTTGTTGAAGGAGGTAACCTGGGTTTTTAAACAGTATACTAATTCATTTATTTTTGAACAATGTGTCTAATCATGAAAACAGATTTTTCACAGACTCAAAATAATCCAAATTTTTATACTATTTCAGTTTCTACATTAATCCTATTTGTATGTCTCAACCTTTACTTCACCTTCTGCAAAATTTAAAAAGGCAAATGATAAACATTGCTTGTTACTTCCTGTTTTGCTGTCCACAATATATTTAGTTGTTTGACCTGCTTTGATCTTTACTAGGCACCATTCTCTAGCTAACATCAGAGTGAAATTAATGTCAGGGAATGTGAAACCCACAGCATAGAGATTATTAGATTTTTATGGAAAGCTTTCTTTGAGATTTTTGCAGTAAACAACATTATTTCACTGAAGGTCTCAAGTTCAGTTCTTCGTTTCTGTTGATAGATTATCCTAACTGGTAGTCAAATGGAAATGCTATAGTTGACTTGAGTATCTCTAGACTAGAGCGCACAATCCTGATCATCATCCAACAGCCAACTGCTGGAAAAGATGTGTAATACAGGAAAAGGATCAGTCCTGGCAACATATATATTTAATAGTATGGTTGCAAATAAGTTCCTGGTATTCTTTCACAAGTGGTGCAATATAGTTGTATGAAGTGTCTTAATTAAATACTTGAGTGGTCTAATTGCATGCATACTGTTTTAATATCCAAAGTCTTATTATGCAGTACAAATTGGTTCCAAGATATGTAAATGAGGGCCATAAATTCAACTGCACAGTAAGATACAGCTGGATACAAATGTAGCACAGACAGGATCTCAAATCTGCAGTCAGTAGCCGCTTCACCAAAATAACAACTTGGGAAAAAGTGGTTTTGAAAATTTGTAGAATACCTATAAACAAAAACTGCAAAAATTCCACTGGAAATGCATTTTAAAACCTTTAAAAATCTCATTGCTACATTCTCAACTCTACATCGCTATTTCTGTTTGCTTAAAAACAGATTCATTTCATTAAAATTACTGAAAAGAAATTGAGAGTTTACATCTGTTACTCTATTGTAAGATACAAAATAGTTTTGTTTTTACAGAAGCACCTGTCCCAGAAGAACTGTATAGTGATCCATAGAGATCTCAGTAGGAGATTTGTCCGGTAAGCTTGTTTCACCTTTCCACTAGTTTGTTCCTGATCCATATCTCAAACATATTTACCTGCCTTCATTGCGTGTCCCTTGATATTCTTGATTGCAGCCTTGAACATTTAAATTGACCCAGCATTCAGAGGGAATTCCCAATGTCCAACATCCTTTGTACGGAAAATGTGCTTTCTGATTTAATTATAGAGTCATAGAGAAGTACAGCATGGAAACAGACCCATCAGCCTAACTCGTCCATGCCGACCAGATGTCCCAACCCAATCTAGTCCCACCTGCCAGCACCTGGCCCATATCCCTCCAAACCCTTCCTATTCATATACCCATCCAAATGCCTTTTAAATGTTGCAATTGTACCAGCCTCCACAACTTTCTCTGGTGAAAACGTTGCCCGATTAGGTCTCTTTTATATCTTTCCCCTCTCACCCTAAACCTATACCCTCTAGCTCTGGATTCCTTGACCCCAGGGAAAAGACTTCGCCAATTTATCCTATCCATGCCCCTCATAATTTTATAAACCTCTATGAGGATACCCCTCAGCCTCTGATGCTCCAGGGAAAACAGCCCCAGTCTGTTCAGCCTCTCCCTATAGTTCAAATCCTCCATCCCTAGCAGCATCCTGTAAATCTTTTCTGAACCCTTTCAAGTTTCACAACATCTTTCCGATAGGAAGGAGACCAGAATTGCAAGCAATATTCCAACAGTGGCCTAACCAATGACCTGTACAGCCGCAAAATGACTTCTTAACTGACCAGCTTCAATTTTATAATTATGCTCTCTTGTTCTGGATCACTTAAACCGAGGGAATAGTTTCAATTTATTGAATTCAAGCCCAAATTTTGTTAAAAAAAAAACTCAAAAGAAAATGTTGTGCTTGAACCTGTGATCAAACCGAAATAAACATCCTAGCTCAGTAGATGTAACTAACGAAGAGAAGCATTGGATACTGGATTTTCATGACATTGATAAGGACATATTTAATTATCCAACATGAGTGATAAGAGTTTAGAAGCATCCTTGATTAATAAGAGATCTAAGCTACAGCCTATTTATAGAATAGCCAATTAAAGTTGATTTAAATAAAAATGAAAAAAGTCATGGCAATTCCATAATAATATTTATGGAAAGAAACACCAATATTTGTAGATAACTCAATCACTTAATTTTTTTTCCTATAAATTCACTGATACGAATATCACTGTCTTGGTCAGCGTGAGTGACTTGTGAGGGCCATTTTAAGGGCAGATAAGAGACAAGCACATTGCTGTGGTTTGGAGTCCTGTCAAGGCCATATCAGGTAAGAATGTCGGATTTCGTTCCCTGAATGACATTAGTGAACCTGATGGGTATTTACAATCAACAACAGTTACATACTCGCTGATATACATTTTTAAATTCTAAGTTTTTATTGAATACAGATTCCATCTTAAGCCATGGTGGGGTTCAAACCCAGATCCCTAAAACACTAGGCCCTAAAACACTCTGGTTTACTAGCCTAATGACAATACCACTACTCAACTGGCTACCTTGAAAATCCCTAACTGAAACAATTTGGTTAGAAGCAATTTGGCTAGATGTTTTGTTATGTGCTGTGTCTAATGAGATGTCACACTGCTCTGCTTAAAACAACACAAATAACTAGTGCTATTCTGAATTTGAATTCATTCAGAAATGCTAAGGACCTTGAAATCCATTGGATGCTATCCGAGTGGTACTCTCTAGGTATTGGTCGAGGCAGTAGAAAAATACTCAACATGCACTGCAGCAAAATACATGACTGTGGGTTCTACTCTGGTATCTGCTACACCATATGTGGAAATCAATACATGAGGGGTGTTGAAATTCTCTACATGCCACCATCTGACAGGTTAGGCACAGCCTATAATCAATACATTTTAAAAAAATAAATTTTGGGAGGTTGGGGGAAAGAAGGAGTTGGACAGTCTAGACTCATTTACGCCCACCGGAATAATTTGGATGCCTCCTCTCGCTGGGGTTATCAGCCTCCAGTTTTGCAATGAATTCTAAATAAAATGAGGAAGTGAAAGCTCAGTGTCATGAGACTCCTCCTGACTCTGTATACTGTTCATCATTGGCTTGCAATGGGCAAGTAAAGGCTCTGTCTGCTCTACTCACAGGTTGAAAGGTCCCAAAAATAATAGCAACTTGTGCAGTTGGTTTCCTGTTGTTTTCCTAAAGTGTGTTTTGCTTGTCTCCTGCCAAAGTGATGGACAGAGCCTGGCTGAACACCTACACATTCTCAAGGCTAGAATATCATATCTAAAGAAGCAATAAAATGACTCTTTCTAGGCTGGCTACAAGTTCCAATTGTAAACAATATCATACAAAAAATGGATAATCCTAAAGTATTTAAGATAATGGACTAACTTATTGGAATACACTTCTCATTTACTGAAAATTAAATTATGAACTTTCAATAGGTGTCTGTAGAATGACATGAAAGGAAACAACATTGAGAGATTATTTGATTGGCATAACTGTAGTCATGCAATCTCCTGTTTTGAGGCACTTTGAGAGATTTTACTTCTTATTTCAAATTTTATTCAATGATCTCACTTGTAGTGTTTGTGTTGTGACTCTTCCCACTAAGTCATTTTTACATTGTCTCTAGAAACTTGAGACTTGCTCCAGGGCAACTGAATTCTAATACACAAACTCTCTAGTACCTTGGTCATGTAGTTAGTGAAGTGCAGGGCTAACCACTACTGCTGGACCTGAGCCTAACTTTGTTTTCTGTCCATCTTTTACTTCCAACAGGGATTACCTATCAGAAGATTTCTTCCCAGCCCAGAGAAAACTCTTAGCCAATACTTGATTAAGGATAGTTAACACTGTGCAGTTTGGCAATCAAATGATAGAATTCATGGTGGGTGTACATGCTACCATTGTGGTATTTAGATCAAATGAAAATTTAGGAAATACCCAAGCTGTGACACTATAGTATTGTCAATATGTAGACAAAAAAAAACCCTGGTCGTACAAAATACAGCTTTAATGTGATCAAACATTCAAAACTCCCATGTAAATGATGCTTCAACCTGCTCTACAAACTTCAGTCATTGTACTATGACTTATAACGAAAAGATAATGCTATTCATGTCAATTATATTGCCTTATTAAATGCAAAGAAATCACGCTACTGCTTTAGCAATAAATACAAAATACGCTATTCACAATAACTGACATTAATTTGTGTTCTGTATCTAATTTTCTCACCTATATAATCGACCAGAATCCATTCGTCATCCTCCTTCTCACAAAGCTCAGGTTCCTGACTTTCGTTTTCAGCATGGTCAAACATTCCAAAGAGCATACTGGAGAAGCGTTGGTACATAGCTTGGTGAAGTTAGTTAGTTCTTCTGTTGTACAGTGGTGCTTGACTGAATAGAGCAACTAATCACTTTAGTGGTGCAAGGAAGTCAGTGAGTGCTCAAAATGCATAGAATTCCAAAATTCTATACAGCGAAGAAATACAAGTTTTCATTTATCTGTGTAGAGGAAAGATTGAAATATATTAAAAAATGGAAAATGAAGCAGGATGGGATAAAAGGAATATACAATAATATTCCATAATCTGAAAAGCCGCTGTAAACTAAATATACCTTAAAACAATAACTCTAATCTTAAAAATCAGCTTGAAAACTTGTGAAATTCCTCAGTGCAAATTATTCTTCATTTCTTTCCAAGAATATCTCAGAAGAATATGCCAGAGAATTGAGAACTGTTACAAGTTGTATCCCCTATCTAGGTGAAGTTAAATTTTGGAAATGCAATACTGTTACTAAAACTGAGCCCAGTATCTCCTCAGTTGGGGGCGGCATAGGAAATAGCCAAACAATTTTTCTTCTCATTGAAAACCAGCGACCCCTTCTGGAAAATGTAGAAATGACGTATCAGGTGAAAACAGGACTCGGCACATCTGTGGCGACGTCATGGTCAAATTTGTTGATGTTTGCTGCTTAAGTTCACAGCAGTTAGTCAAGGTATCATAAATTATACTCCAGGATAGGCGTGTATCTTCAGAAATGTAAAAAGGGAGAAAAAAAACTGGACAAAGTTTTCTTTTTATTCAGAAGAATACAATATATGCTCAACAACTTTTGGGGAGTGGAGAGTATTTATGTACAACTTTCTCTCAAGGTTTAGTGAATGAGGTGGAATGATATCACTGTACAGGAGTTATAACTGATGAAAACATAACCTTCCCATTCTGACAACTGGAGATGGAGACCACAAGATCCACTGAGGATTATGCTAATGGAAAATACTTCAGAATAAATGTAGTCTGTTTTAGATACATTTTTCTTAAATTGGTTGTGCCAGATGGATGATTAGAGTTGAGAGTGTAGTGCTGGAAAAGCACAGGAGGTCAGGCAGCTTTCGAGGAGCAGGAAAATAGACATTTTGGGCAAAAACCCTTCATCAGGAATCTGATGAACATTCCTGATGAAGGGCTTTTGTCTGAAACATCGATTTTGCTGCTCCTCAGATGCTGACTGGCCTGCTGTGCTTTTCCAACACCACACTCTCAGCTCTAATCTCCAGCATCTGCAGTCCTCACTTTCGCCCAAATTGTTAATTATGCAATTTTGTATTGCAGTAAGATTTAAAAAGAACTGGCAATCACTCGCAATTGTTTACAGGATTACAAAAGATAAACATACACAAAACAATAAAAATTGCAAGAACTTGGCACACAATTCTTGTAAAAATGGGATGGATTTGATGGAAATCTCAGGAGCAGGAAATGTGGCATGCAAGGTGACTGAATTGGGCAGGATGGGAAATTTTGATTCCTTGATCACCAAAGCCAACCCCCTGGACTGGAATCAGACAAGCCCCTTACCTGGCTCCCCCAGAATCATTATAGTTCTGCTTGATCCCACCAAGGACGAGTTCCTTCCAACTTATCACATGCAGTGTGTTTGCTGTGAAAGCTACAGGGAGGAGGAAGTGAGGACAGCAGATGCTGGAAAAGCGCAACAGGCCAGGCAGCATCCGAGGAGCAGGAGAATCAACGTTTTGGGCATAAGCCCTTCTTCAGGAATGAGGCTGGTGTGCCAAGCAGGCTAAGATAAAAGATGGGGGGGGGGGGGGGATTTGGTGGAGGGGCGCTGGGAATACGATAGGTGGAAGGAGGTGAGGGTAAGGGTGATAGGCCAGAGAGGGGGTGGAGGCGGAGAGGTCGTGAAGATGATTGCAGGTCAAGAGGGCGGTGCTGAATCCGGGGGTTGGAACTAAGATAAGATGGGTGGAGGGGAAATGAGGAAGCTGGAGAAATCTACATTCATCCCGTGTGGTTGGAGGTTGGAGGGTGAAAGCTACAGGCACATGGTGCAGGTGCAATACTGATGTGATAAGGAGCCATACAGCCACGTGTCTCTCTCCTTGAGTGGTCAGTGGTCTGAGTTGTGGCAAGCTGCTTTCCTCTCTTTGCAATAAAAGCACTGTAGACCACAAATGCAGCCATTGTGCAGAATGCCCGAGAACTCAGAACCATAAGATGCATCCTGTGTAAATGCATGAGATGTCAGAGTGCCTGTGCATGCAAAGTGCCCTTGAAAAGCATGCAAGACATAGCTGCTTCCAAACTCCAAACTGAAGGCATTTGTCTGAAAGCAGCCATGATGTGGTGAAGCTGATGGTTTGGTGATGTCCACCTGGTGATGGATGAAAAGGTGGAAGAGAACAGTGTGTATAGACCATGCAGGGACAGAGTTGGATAAACAAGTGGTGGCCTGCTGCTGCTGTGTAGCCATTGACTTTAATGTCAGAATCTGGTGTTGTCTACTTCTTAGGGAAGGTAAGAAGAATAGGGAAGTGCATTGAAATGAGGAGAGTTTAGCTAATACCAATTTGCAAATACATGGAAATAAATGCGACTGCTTCTCATTAGCAAGACACCAGACTCACCATTTAATTCTCGAGGGAACATTGGAAGTCTTTTTTCACAACGTTGGGAATCTCATTATTCCATGCGAGTTATATTTTCCAAATATCTTGCCTTTGCCTATGCCAATCATGAGTGTGGAAAATTCCACCCATTGTTTCTTCCACATTAAAAGGAAACATCCCCAAATTCCCTTTGACCAACATGTGCCAAGCAAAAGGCATGCCAGTCCATTTAACTTGATAGAAATAGCATGCCACTGGAAAAGTTCCACCCAATATAATTGAATTGGGCAAAATGTCAACTTGTTCATCCCAAAGGAATTCAAATTAAAGCCAGGAAAATGATCAGAATTGATACAAACCATGGCTAGGAACAATGGTAAATAGCAAGAAACTTTAAGGAGAGTTTAAAAGGGCCTGTTTGCTATTACTATTGGCTCACGTTCTGGAATAGTCAGCTCGAATCTTTCTTGTATAAAATCTCGGATGTAACAGCAACACAACAGAAAATTTGCACTTAATTTATAGACTCTTTGCTCAAACATGAGTAGAAAATAATACAAGCAAATCACTCGCTGTACAACCAGTTATGCATTTTGTGGGCTGTTTTGATTATCGTCACTTTTTGGTAGAACGATGGCAAAAAGAAAGAGTTTCCAGTTAACAGGAAAGGATAAGAATAATCCCTACCAAAACCCAATGAATACAGAAGAAAGCATGAGAATGATAAAGTCTTGTGCAAATGACAACAGCTAAAATGAAGGAATTTGCAAACATTTCTTCTAAAACAAAATCTATAAATGTCCAGTTCAAATTGATCTTCTGAAATATTCATCAGGAGTAAGAAATCAAAATTTTCATAACAACAATAAAGTGAGATGCAATATTTCAATTTTTTTCTCGCATGTAAAAACAATTCAAAAAGGTGGTACCAAAAAAGGATTAACTGGGTCAACAGGACAGGCTGGATCAATCTTTGAGACCCATCTCAAATCTCTAATGCTTTTCAGGAATATATGCTTCCTTTGTCAAAACAAGAAGGAAAGATTTGAGACTTTAGGCTTGGTGGTTTTAGTTTATTTGGACTGGTGGACTCCACAAATAGTTTGTGAAGCTGAAAATGAACCTGTTCCTGCTACAATTATGCTGATAGCTCAACATTTAGAAAAAAATAATATGATTAAGCACAGTTTCATGTTTGAAATTTGTTAGAATTCTTTGAGGAAGTAACAAACATAATAGATAGCAAGGAAGTAGTGGGTGCAATATATTTGGTTTTTCAGAAGGTATTTAGTAAGATACCACATTAGGCTACTTAATAATATAAGAGGTCATGGTTTTGGAGATAGTACATTAGTCTGGATAGAGGATTGGTAGTTAATGGATGACAATGAGATGAGGTGAAGGGGGATTTTTCAGCAACTAATAGAGTGCCACAGTGATTGGTACCAAGGTCACAATTTATGTACAATATATATTTATGACTTGGATGCAAAACATAAACATATTATATCAAAGTCTGATGGTGGCACAAAAATAGCTAGTAGGGCAAGTGGTGAAGATAACAAGGGGATTTCGACAGATGAAGCAATTCGACAA
Source organism: Chiloscyllium plagiosum (assembly GCF_037043375.1). NCBI lineage: Eukaryota > Metazoa > Chordata > Chondrichthyes > Orectolobiformes > Hemiscylliidae > Chiloscyllium > Chiloscyllium plagiosum. The sequence continues at coordinate 105,576,744 of NW_028270142.1, forward strand.
AAACTTGGCAGATAGAATAAAATATGGGAACTGTGAGGTTATGCACTTTGGCATAAAGAATAGAGGATCTGAATATTATATACATGGAGAAAGATTGGAGAAAGACTGGAGAAAGACTGCAGCACACAGGGTTTTGGGAGTCCTCATGTGTGAATCACAAAAGGTAGCATACAAGTTCAGCAGGTAATAGAGATAGCAAATGGAAAGTTGGCCTTTATTTCAAAGGGAATGGAATACAAAAATAGAGAGTTTTGGTTGAAACTGTACAAGGCACTGGTCAGTTCACAGCTAGAATACCTTGATTAGTTTTAGGTCCCTAATCTAAGGAAAGATACACTGGCAGTGGAGGCAGTCCACAGAAGGTTCGCTATGCTGATCTTGAGTATGGGGGGTCTGTCTTACAAGGAGAGGTTGAGTAGGTTGAGCTTGTACTCATTAGAATGACAGGTGACCTGATTGAAACATACAAGGGTCTTTGAGGACTTGTCAAGGCAGATACAGAAAGTTTGTTTCCCCTTGTGAGGGGGTCGAAGGCCAGAGGGCATATATCTAAGAATTAAGGGGTCACCTTTACAAGACTTGGGATGAGGAGGAATTTCTTCTCTTAGAGGGTTGTGAATCTATGGAATTCTTTACCACAACGGAGTTTCTTACACATGAAACTGGTCAAGAAGGCAGCTCATCACCACCTTCTCAAAGCCACCATCAACATCCACATTCTAAAAGGTAATTAAAAACACCTTCCACAAAAGGAAAAGAAAATTAAGAATGGAATTCTGGTTAAAGTGCTAAAAGGGTAAACTTCTGAATTCATATGTGTCATTGGATTTTGTAAGGTCAGTCAGGTTATAAAGGACTGAATGGGTTTGCTTATCTGAACCCAGTGGTTTTACAGGCAGTATTACCATTCCATTTGATAAAACAGTTTAACAACTTATACAAGGGACATTCATTACTTGTGTAGAACGTATGCAATTTCTAAATGCTTATGATTAAATTTCTTCACAATATTATACTAAGAGTCTTTGACCAGTAAAATCATAGGAACTCATTGTAATTTTAATTATCAAAATAAAATTTAAAAGCTCGATCTCCACCAGAGGATTGCTGGCATTAATCAAATAATGGGTCCAGCTGATGATACAAACTTTTCACACACGCAAATCAACAACGCATGGCTGGATGATTGAGCTACGTAAACCCACTGTCAGTCACCCAGCAGCACCTGAATAACAAACCACGTCTAAAAGACATCTGACTAGCACGTTGGCCGGAGGATGGAAGCAGACTCAGGGTTGCCATGGCACTGGCTGGCTACAATCCAAAATCCCAGGAATCGAACGCCAGATCCTATTGTGACATCACGGAGCTCTACCGAATCAGGGGAAGATGGAACTCGAGCAAGAACTGCCTGGGAGCAGGGCAGCGGTAAACGTCCGGTACATGGCCACCGCCATCCGACGCCTTAAAACGGCAGTGCTCGGACCCGACGTAGTGCACCAGTTGGAGGACGCTCAGGTGTGCGGTGGGATCCTGTCCGCGCTCACCCCAGCCCGGACGGAATTTCACATTGGCCCCAAGGTCCCGTACTTCCCGCGGGAGCCTGTGCCCCACAACCTGAGCCGCCTCCAAAATTTTAATTTTGTTTCATTTAAGGAGGTGAAGAGAAAGGCCCTGTATCGACTGCTGCTGTACACCGTCCACCTCTTCTCCCTCATCCACCGTCCGGACACGCCTTGGCGTGCCCATTTGCCACCGGGCGGTGGGGATCCCCAGTGGAGGGCTCTCTACGCGGGAGTCCTCCCCCTTTCTCTCGGGGATCTGGGGTGGAGGGTGCTGCACGCAGCAGTCCCCTGCACCCGCAGATTGTGGTGGTTCACGGACTCCCAACCCAACTGCTTCTTCTGTGGCGCTGTGGAGTCCGTTGACCACGTTTATATTGGGTGTGGGTGTTTGTACTCCCTTTTTGATTTCCTTAAAAACCTTCTCCTCTGTTTTTGGTTGCACTTCAGTCCCACGCTCCTGATCTTTGGGCACCCGGTACGGAGGAAGGAGGGCAAGTCTGAAGACCTCCTCGTGGGTCTGCTCCTGGGCCTGGCCAAACTGGCCATCAACAGGTCGAGGCAGCGGGCCGTGGAGGGGGTCGTTAGGGCCGACTGCCTGCCCCTCTTCCGCGGTTACGTTAGAGCCCGGGTGTCCTTGGAGAAGGAGCACGCAGTGTCGACCAACACCCTGGGGTTGTTCAGGGAGAGGTGGGCGCCGCAGGGAGTGGAGTGCATCATTTCTCCCTCCAATTCTATTTTGATTTAGTCCCTACCCTCCCCTTCACTGTTTTGATCACACAGCACTGCCCTTTGATGTGAAGGGCAGTGTTTGTCACTGGCCACCCGGGTGTTTTCCTATCTTCCTGGTGGTGGAAATTGAATAAAGATTCGTGCACTTTGTGTCTTTCACTGTGTCTCACACCTGCACACACACACACACACACACACCATGGGTGCTGGGGATAAAATAAGCACTACCGCACTTAGGTGGTAGTGTGGGGGTTAATTTGAAGGAAAGGGGAAAAAAAATTTAAAAAAATAAACAGAAGTGTACGTTAGAGCCCGGGTGTCCTTGAAGAAAAAAAAAGAAAAAAAAAGAACTGCCTGGGAGCAGGGCAGCGGTAAACGTCCGGTACATGGCCACCGCCATCCGACGCCTTAAAACGGCAGTGCTCGGACCTGACATAGTGCACCAGTTGGAGGACGCTCAGGTGTGCGGTGGGATCCCGTCCGTGCTCACCCCAGCCCGGACGGAATTTCACATTGGCCCCAGGGTCCCGTACTTCCTGCGGGAGCGCGTGCCCAACAACCTGAGCCACCTCTGGAATTTTATTTTTGTTCCCTTTCAGGGGACAAAAAGGCGGGCCCTGTCTAGACTGCTGCTGCACACCGTCCACCTCTTCTCCCTCATCCACCGTCCGGGCACGCCTTGGCGTGCCCATTTGCCACCAGGCGGTGGGGAACCCCAGTGGAGGGTTCTCTACGCGGGAGTCCTCCTCCTTTCTCTCGGGGATCTGGGGTGGAGGGTGCTGCACGCAGCAGTCCCCTGCAACAGCAGATTGCGGTGGGTTACGGACTCCCAGCCCAACTGCTTGTTCTGTGGCGCTGTGGAGTCCGTGGACCATGTATATATTGGGTGTGGGCGTTTGCACTCCCTTTTTGATTTTCTGAAAAACCTCCTCCTCTGCTTTTGGTTGCACTTCAGTCCCACGCTCCTGATCTTCGGGCACCCGGTACGGAGGAGGGAGGGCAGGTCTGAAGATCGCCTCGTGGGTCTGCTCCTGGGCCTGGCCAAACTGGCCATCAATAGGTCCAGGCAGCGGGCCGTGGAGGGGGTCGTTAGGGCCGACTGCCTGCCCCTCTTCCGCGGTTACGTTAGGGCCCGCCTGTCCTTGGAGAAGGAGCACGCGGTGTCCACCAACACCCTGGAGTTGTTCAGGGAGAGGTGGGCGCCGCAGGGATTGGAGTGCATTATTTCTCCATCCAACTCTATTTTGATTTAGTCCCTCCCCTCCCCTTCACTGTTTTGAGCACACAGCACTGCCCTTTGATGTGAAGGGCACTGCTTGTCACTGGCCACTCGGGTGTTTTCCTATCTTCCTGGTGGTGGAAATTGAATAAAGATTTGTGCACTGTGTGTCTTTCACTGTGTCTCACACCTGCACACACACACCATGGGTGCTGGCGAAAAAATAAGCACTACCGCACTTAGGTGGTAGTGTGGGGGTTAAATAAAAAAAGAAAAAAAAAACTGCCTGGGAGCAGGGCAGCGGTAGACGTCCGGTACATGGCCACCACCATCCGACGCTTTAAAACGGCAGTGCTCAGACCTGACGTAGTGCACCAGTTGGAGGACGCTCAGGTGTGTGGTGGGATCCCGTCCATGCTCACCCCAGCCCGGACGGAATTTCACATTGGCCCCAGGGTCCCGTACTTCCCGCGGGAGCCCATGCCCCACAACCTGAGCCGTCTCTGGAATTTTAATTTTGTTCCCTTTCAGGGGGCAAAAAGGCGGGCCCTGTATAGACTGCTGCTGCACACCGTCCACCTCTTCTCCCCCATCCACCGTCTGGACACGCCTTGGCGTGCCCATTTGCCACCGGGCGGTGGGGATCCCCAGTGGAGGGCTCTCTACGCGGGAGTCCTCCCCCTTTCTCTTGGGGATCTGGGGTGGAGGGTGCTGCATGCAGTGGTCCCCTGCAACTGCAGATTGCGGTGGTTCACGGACTCCCAGCCCAACTGCTTGTTCTGTGGCACTGTGGAGTCCATGGACCATGTGTATATTGGGTGTTGGCGTTTGCACTCCCTTTTTGATTTTCTTAAAAACCTCCACCTCTGCTTTTGGTTGCACTTCAGTCCCACGCTCCTGATCTTCGGGCACCCGGTACGGAGGAGGGAGGGCAGGTCTGAAGACCTCCTTGTGGGTCTGCTCCTGGGCCTGGCCAATTGTCCATAAACAGTTCCAGGCAGCGGGCCGTGGAGGGGGTCATTAGGGCCGACTGCCTGCCCCTCTTCCACAGTTACGTTAGGGCCCAGGTGTCCTTGGAGAAGGAGCACGCGGTCCCCACCAACACCCTGGAGTTGTTCAGGGAGAGGTGGGCGCCGCAGGGAGTGGAGTGCATTATCTCCCCCTCCAACTCTATTTTGATTTAGTCCCTGCTCTCCCCTTCACTGTTTGATCACACAGCATTGCCCTTTATGAAGGGCACTGCTTGTCACTGGCCACTCGGGTGTTTCCTTTCTTCCTGGTAAAAAAAAGAACCGCCTGGATTCGGAATCCCTTCGGTCAAGTCATGTCCCCTCCACCAGCAGCATCCACAGCAGGAAGCTTATGGTTGTGTTGCAATATAAATTAATCACTATAATGTAGATTAACAAATCTACTGCATTAAATGGTCCAATTCTTTGTTCGTCGAGAACAGTTTCATTCCAGAACCACGAAGTCACATCCCACCACAAATAATCCAAATTTATTTCGTTCAAATTTATTTCGAAATATATTGAAATTGAATTATCGATTTCGGCAACATATAAAATTACTATCCAGAAACCGCAACATTGATTAACCAATCATTGAACATTCCACGCAGGAAGACAAACATCCGCAGAGGATCTTGTGAGCAACAGCAAAATGTCTCTAACCTCATCTTCTCGAAAAACCGCAGAGCCCAGTTCAAGACTGTTTAGTTACGCCTTAAAAAGCTAACGTAAGCAATTTAAAGAGCCCAGCTGGACGCCTGGCTGTAAGAAAAGATCGCGTAAACCGACACCCGAGCAACTGACAATATCAGACACAAAAGGGTTCGGTGGTCGGGTTTTAAAATGTCAACATTGTCAGATTAATGCGACACGAAAACACCCCACAAACGACCTAACAACATACACTTCATCCAGATTGCACCCGTTCCTGTTGCTCGCTTGAGATTCCCTTGGCTTTGTCTTTTTCTCGGTTAAGGAAGAGAATCAACTCGACAAGAAAAATCGCAACCGGACGCAAAGGAAGTTCATGCCACTTGCCTGACTTTTAGATATTGCACTGTCTTCTTCTCCTCCTCTTTTACATGTAAACAATACTTTCGGCTCGGTTTCTTTTCGTTAAAAACACGCGCATGTGAGGTAGAAAACAAAAGAGAGAGGTTGAAATGAGGGTTGGAGCAATCTGTCTTTTTGTTGTTTGTGTTTTGAGAGCGTCTCCGGGTGAATGTCCTGTTTGCTCCCCTCAGTTCTCACCTCCCTGGATTGTTATTGTTGTGGAACTCCAACAGCTGATCGCTGCCCTGCGTCACAATGCTTCTCTCCGCCCCTCCGGCCAGCGCCGCTCCAATCACTAGCGCGCCCCAATCTGGGGACGTTCTATCACTAACGCACGTGATGTGGTGCGGGAGCCGGGAGAATGTCGAGCGAGTTCTAGCGGCTGGTTAGGTGCACAGCAAGGAAACCTGCTCAGCAGGTTAACCCCGAATGGAAATTAGCAACTTCTCATCATGTTGAAATGATTCGTATTGTCAACGTACACTTAGCAAAGTAATAAGCATAACATACTGACAAAGCTCCTTATTACTAAAGACCATTGTTTACATTTTATTTAAATATTATTTGCATATCTTACTAGACCGATAAGGAAGCAACAGAGGAAAGCTAAATTATATTTTCGACGTTAAATTTGTTTCCCATATTACATTTTATTAGTAAATATTAATTAAATTAAAAATATATTGACGCGTCGGACTTTACGCCCATCATTCTTTCGAATCGCGCACTTCAGAAGTGAAGGTAATATTTAGCGTACAACATCCGGAACCTTAACTGGCATCGTGCCATAATTATTTCCATTGATTGTAGGATGTAATAGAATACTTTTTTTGTCCTTTGGCCTCCATCAGAGAGAAGCGAAATAATAACAAACCTTGCCGCTGTTGAGTTTAACAAAACTATATTAAACTGCATGCAGGTTCTGAAAAATAATCAAGTATTACCGTAGCTGATTAACAATAAGATTCGAATCATTTCATTTTTAAAAAATGCAATGTTGAAGTACATCGACTCTCCGTATTAATGTACTCCATTCAGATTCTGTATTCCACCTGTTCTATCTTGGTTTTTCAAGAAATCTTTGTTAATATTCTCCAGGACTAATCTCGAATCCTTTTGAAAGTATTTGAATTATTCGCGACAAGGGCTTGCTGAGATATTAAGTTCCACATCCTGTCTACTCGCCTCCGTAATCCATTTTTAAATTTTTTTCAATTGGATGTATTAGTAATTATCTTGTATTTGCCGTTCTATTCTTGTACTTATGGGGAGGTAATGATCTTGTAGTGTTATCACTAACAATCGAGATACTCAACTAAAGTTATGGGGACACAAGAATAAATCCTGCAATAGCAGATGGTGGGATTTGAATTCAGTAAAGAATTATGATGACCAGGAAACCATTGTTAATTGTCAGGAAAAATTCACCTGATTCACTTATGTTCTTTAGAGAAGGAAATTTGTCCTCCTTTCCTGGTCTGGCCTAAATGTGACTCCAGACCCACAGCAATGTGACTGTCTCTCAACCCGCTTCTAGGTGGTTAGGGATGGGCAATAAATGTTGGCCCAGGCAGAGAAGCCCATAAGTTAAAAAAAAATTGCTAAATGTTCATCCTGACTTAAATTTCTCTCTGAAGGTGTATTTCTAATCCCCGTTTTAGGTCTTAGATTAAGCTCTAATTCTTGTTCCATGATCTCACCCTGGTTTTGAAGTTCTGTGTTCATTCATCTTGTCCCTTGGCCTTACCTTCTGGTTTCAGTTTTCCTTCTGTGGTCTGTTTTCAGTGCTCAGCCTTGCTTCTTTGCTGGTTTCTTTAGAACAACTGCCCAAAAGGAAAATGAATATATAACATAAAATCTCATGTTCAATTTGCTATTACCAATGATAGAGACTTCTAAAGAAAATGAGTTTATATTATCTAAAATAGAATTGCAAAACTGAAATCCTGCAATGATTCAGACTGGTAAGTATATGCAAGCCAGGGGTTAAATACATTGTTGCAATTAAAAGATATACTAAAAATTACAATGACCATATCAATGCATTTTTCAAAGATACAACTTAAAGATCGGTGCTATAAAATAAACATATATTCCATGGGCTGAACTTTACCAGAAATTAGCAAAATTCTCCACCTCCTCATGCTGCCTGGCTTGCCATGTTCTTCCAGCCTCCTGCCTATTTAAAATGCTAGTTTTAGCAAGTTTCATGGAGGGATTTTCTCTGCGAGGTTTTGCAGCTTTTCTCATGTTATCTTCTCAAACTTGCCTCATTACCTATGTGCCACACTCCAATGGCATCCCATTTGATGTATTCTCCCACAGTCTGTGCTGCCAGATCATTCTGTGATTCCTGGGACTGATGATATATTCAAAACACATTGTGCACAAGGTCAAATGCTGATAGCTTGGAGCTGCCTGCATAGTTTATGTCATTTGCTTCAGACTTGTTTGAAAAAGGAAAATTGGCATCTTGCTTGAATGGGGCTTTGGAGGTGAGGATTGTCCTCTTCCCTCAGGACCAGCAAAGGAGACAAAGTCATCAGACCCTGCTAGCCTAGAATTGTTAACCCAGGTCAATGCATTGTCCATGTTCCAGGGAAACACCCAACAATGCCACACGAAGGTAAATGATCTGTGCTTTGTGAGTGTAAATGCCACTATAATCTCTCTGCCACCTCACACTCACTCTATTTCTGCTACTGCACTCAGCTTCCACAAAGATTCATGGCCTATTCTCTCAATATTGCCTGTAACATCTTCCCTCACTCGCTTTCACTTACCCAATCCCCTACACGACCAACCCTGTGAGGACTATGTGCTATCTACCCATTCATTCATGACACCATAACACCTTACCCCACTGGTACCAGCACTAACAGCTGTGCTGGCCACTTTCATCACACTCAATCTCTCCTTTTATTTCATTCAAGGAGAAAATGGTTCACAGTTGGGCTTGGAGAGCCAGGATGAGGGGTTGAGTGCCCAATATTTGGCTCCTCATTTCGGGCCCTGTCCATTCCTGTAGTAATGCCAAAACCTTCATGTCATAGCGACCAAGTAAGAATCATTGTTCATTGCTGTGCTGCTATCTCATTACTGCCACGGTAAATATACTCTAAAGATGTTCAAATCTTGACCCCTTTTTTATGGCATTCACTGTGCCAGCCAGCGTCTGCCTTGTGGGAGTTCAAGCAGAAGAGGGTATACCTGCTTCAGAGCAAGTTACACTCAGCATGTCCAGCCCCTTCAACTGTAAATGCTCCTCGGGTTCATCCAACCAGGACTCCAAGGCCAACAATCCAGGAGGCCATGGGACTTCACTGAAACGTGGAAATGAGTAGTGGGAAGGAAAGAAGGAAGAAAAGAAGGGCACAGGTGACATTTCATTGAAAATACGCCCTCACATTTGTAAGTATATGTTCACTTATCATTTTCAGCTGTGTGAGCTAATGTCTGTCTAGCAGTAGCTACAAGATTGAAGGTGCACAGCATAGCCATTCTCAGCATCACACAATGTTTAATGATCTGAGATATGAAGTGAACAGCTCCTTACACCCTGTAGGAAGGTATGGGAACTTGGAAAGTGCTTGCAACTTTAGGAACATGAATAGGCCATTCAGCCCCTTGAGCCTGTTCCACCATTCAATTAGATCATGGTTGATCTGTGACCTAACTCCATATACCTCCATTTGGCCCATATCTCTTAATATCTTTGTTTAGAAATGTATCTATTTAAAATTAAGAGCTGATCTAGCATCCATTGTCATTTGAAGAAGAGTTCCAAACATCTATTACCCTTTGTGTGTAGATGTGCTACCTAACATCTCTCCTAAATAGTCTGGTTCTAATTTGCAGACAATGGCCCTAGTTCGAGAATCCCAACTTTTATCTATTCTTTCTTTTCCTGTTAATATCTTGAAGACTGATCAAATCATACCATAATCATCTAAATACTACAGAAAACAGGCCTAACTTGTATAATCTCTCCTCAGAACTTAACCCCTGAAGTCTAGATATCATTCTTGTAAACCTACATTGTACCCTTTCCAAGTCCAATGTATCCTTCTTAAGGTGTGATGCTCAAAATCTCCTCACAATAGTCCCAGTAGGGTCTAACCAGAGTTTTGTTAAACTGTAGCATAACTTCTGCATCCTTGTACTCCAGTCCTCTATATACAAAGGCCAGAATTCTATTAACCTTTTTTGATTCATTTCTATACCTGTTCTTGCCATTTTAAAGATCTATGCACCCAAAATCCAAGTCTGTTTGGATAACCATTGTATTTAACTTCATACCACTTAGAAAATACTCTGATCTATCCTTCTGTTGTCCAAAATGGATCACTCATACTTGCTGCGTTGAACTCTGTTTGACACAATTTTGCTCAAATACATTTGTAATTTTGTGCAGCCATCTACAATGCCACCTAAGCTTTGGCAACTAGAGTGAATCTTTCGAAGTTGCAATACACTGCTTGTGTATCACTTTTAGTGGGATTGATTCCTGATGCTGCATGACCTGGTCAAGACAACTTGGGGCCAAGATTTGGATTCCATACGTAATGCTTAAGATTCAAAAACAATTTGTGGTGCTCAGGGATGTCTTCATTTTTATTGTATGAATGTCTGTGTAATGCTGTTACCCTTCAAAGGACCTCATATCACTTGGAAGTGAAGCCCCACCACCCTCATTGAATGAAACACTTATCCTACCCACTCCCATTTTCAGCTCCATTGTACATTTGCTATTTACATCATGGTGGAAGGAAACAGTACTTGCTTCTCATGAAGTGAGCCTCAGGTATAGACTCTTATTGTTGGTGAATCCCAAATGTACACATTCCCACTTGGTAGTCTACCCAATCAGCCCCTTCAGCGTTCAACTTCCCTAGTTCCCACTCAAGCCACAAATCTAACTGTTCACCTGCCCAGTTAACTCACGGCTTATTGAAAATACCACAAATAGACTTGCTCTGTCTATCTAGTGAAGGCAAGGTTGTGCTGATGTCAGTCCCTTTCTCTCCCATATTCTATTGTCTTGCCCCTTATATGTGGAGTTGCCCTGGCCAACACAATTGTTATCCTCTCTGCACCTCAGCTTGCTGCCTCCAATCCCCAAAATTGAGTTTCTCAGCTTGCCTCTGATAGCAGCGGCCCACAATAAACCCCTTAACTTTTAATGGGACAGACCCCCCTAAACTGACCATGGCTCACTCCATTGACCGACTTGGATGGACATCCCCACCTGATGACAGACTAGACCCTGGCTGATCTTTAAATCTCTCCAATAAAAGCAAAATATTTTAGATGGTGGAATTCTGAAACAAATTCAGAGAATGCTGGAGAAACTCAACAGGTCTGACAGCACCTGTAGAGAAAGACACAGAGTTAATGTTCCGAGTTCAGTATGACTCTTCTTTAGAAGAGACTTGAAATATTCACGCTGTGGCTCTCCCCATACTTGCTGAATTTCTCTCTGCAGCACTCTGACTGATTTCTTGTGACTCCCTGGACTGGTTTCAGGTTTGACCATGGACCGCCGTGATATGCAGTCCCTGATACTGATCATCCCAAGTGGCTGAGTGACCACGTCCAAGCTTCTGGACTGATATCAGAAGCTGTGCTTAAGATACCGTGGACTGTAGGGTTCTGATTTGTGATCAGTAATTTGCTGATTTTTAAGTGGTTCAAATCACCACCAGATCCCTAGTTCTAGACACTGGACCTATTTAGGGAATGTGATTTGAAGAAGATAGTCGACAGATATTTTAGGGCAAAAGAATGTCTGCATTAATTTACAATACAGAAAGTATAATAAAACAATAAAGGTAAATGCAATAAAACTGAAATTGTCATAATCAACTGTACAGAGGACAATAATTGAATACACTATTAAATTGAATACAGGCTAAACATTATTAGAAGCTAAATGCAGTTTTAGTCACATAAACTTTAATCAAGATTCCTACCCTTGGGGTCCCTGCAATGTCACCACCTGCCTTCCCCTCCCTGCTGGCTAAGTTGGAAACTTTGGGGTCTTGAGAGTTTCAGCTCACCACTGGGGAAAAGTATAGGTTTAAAGTGCATCCTGAGGATCTTGCAATCGGTTCTCTTGGCTCGGAACAGGCCTGTGCCTGGAAGCTGTTGTTTGGATAGCACTTGGTTGGCATCCCCCCCCCCCCCCCCCCCCCTCACAGATGTCTGTTGTTGCAATGATGTTCTTGATTTGTTTTCCTGATTCATCGTTTTTATTTGGCCTCTGTGGTTCTTGGTTCCAAAGCGGCTTGTTGAGGCTGGACTCTGTGGGGAAGCTGTTTCTACGGAAGCTTGTTTTTAACAGACTGTGTGCCCCATTACTTCCTCTCAAATCTGTGTTGCCATTGTATTTCTGGTGTTCCCTTTGAAGTCAATTGGCGTCTTGATAGTTAAGAGTACACGTAAATGGATTCTGATTGAAATTGATTGCCCGATATTTTTGTGAATGAGGTGAAGGTGCTGGTGTTGGACTGGGGTGGACAAGGTCAGAAGTCACACAGACACCAGGTTATAGTCTAACAGGTTTATTTGAAATCTTAAGCTTTCGGAGTGCTTCATCAGGTATTTGAAGTTGAATGTTACACAGATAGCAGGTTATAGTCCAACAGGTTTATTTGAAATCTTAAGCTTTCGGAGTGCTTCATCAGGTATTTGAAGTTGAATGTCTGGTATCTGTTCGAAAATGTCTGTGTTGGGTAGCCTGAGGTGTAAAAGTTAAGTTTCAGTCTAACGTGTTAGATCTGGTTGATTGTTTTCTTGGAATGGAGATGTATATTGGAATTCCAGGGTGAATAATAGTCCCAGACTGAAATCATTCTGGCTATTTGTTATAGCCTGAGCTCAGGCTTTTGTCCAGTATTTTAGATATTAGGAAAATCTCAGGTCCTGTCCAGTATTTTCGATGATGAAGATTTTTGCTCAATCTTGCAGACCTTTTGACTGAAAGGTGGCTCCCTTGACTTGACTGAGGACTACTCCCATTGACACATACAGTATCTTTGAGCAAACATGGCAGGCACATGGTGCAGGTGAGAGATTGATATAGCCCAGTAGTGTACAGCAACATGTCTATACCTTGACAGTTGACTACTGAAAACCATGACAAGCTGCCTGGCTTTGTGACTGTACTAAAAGTCATGACTGGACAGAAAAATTGTGAGCTGCGAGACCTGGCTGAGGGGGCAAAATGCAAAAAGGCAAGGTAAGGAATGGATGCTGTGAGCAAAATGTGAGTAAGTGCTAAGTGAACAAATGAGGATCATAGAGATGCAGTCTGTTCCAATCCATGAGTTGGGTGTTAACCCAGTAAGTCCTGTCCTGGCAGTAGCACTTCAATGAAAAGTGCCAATGCATTTTAAAGTACAGCATTGAATTTGTAGAACAATCTTGCAAATAGACTGGACATGTGTCATGGGATACATTGAGACTGGTGCATGTGAGATGACAAGATATACAGATGTTTGCATCACAAGAACATTAATAAGCTTTTGTACTCTGCAAGAGTAAGTGTCACCATCATCTTTCTACTTCACACTCACGATAACTATGTGGTGTGGGGGCAGTGGCTGAGGGTGCATACACTCATTGCCTATGGAATATGTCCTGAGATGTTTCTGACCAGCGTCCAAGGGTGAAGTCTGGAGGAGCTAGTTGTGAGCTGCAGGCACCATTTTCATGATGGGAATTCTTGGTGTCTACCTTCTCTCTGGCTAATGGGAGAATGGGAAATTGCAAATAAATGAGGCAGGATTAACTAATAATAAAATGTTGATGCTAAAGCATGCAAATAGGTCTGTTGCCGCTCACTAGTGAAAATCTTGTTGTGGTTCTGTTCGCCAAGCTGGGAATTCGTTTTGCAGACATTTCGTCCCCTGTCTAGGTGACATCCTCAGTGCTTGGGAGCCTCCTGTGAAGCGCTTCTGTGTTGTTTCCTCCGGCATTTATAGTGGTTTGTCTCTGCCGCTTCCGGTTGTCAGTTCCAGCTGTCCGCTGCAGTGGCCGGTATATTGGGTCCAGGTCGATGTGTTTGTTGATAGCATCTGTGGATGAGTGCCATGCCTCTAGGAATTCCCTGGCTGTTCTCTGTTTGGCTTGTCCTATAATAGTAATGTTGTCCCAGTCGAACTCATGTTGCCTGTCATCTGCGTGTGTGGCTACTAAGGACAGCTGGTCGTGTCGTTTCACTAACTTATTTTGCTGTTCAACATTTGGTTTCTGTTAATCTCAAGAAGGTCCTCATGAACCTTCTCATGTGATTTCCCAACTTTCTTATCAGCTGTTCAGTTCCTGGGATGATTCCGCCTGTTTTGTTGAAAATCTTGCAATTACACAGCTGAACTCAATATTCTTAAATCTGAATATTTACATATAAAGCATAAGGTTCAAAATCAATGTTAATAATATATATCACTGTCTAAAACCCTAGTTTCCAGTAAGAAGCACGATACATCAATAAATATGTTTCGTATTATGCACACTACCTGGCTACCTCAGAATAGCAAAATTTTATTGAATCAAAAGAAATTGTGAAACAGATGCTCATCCACACAGGCATTTCTCTTTGTGCAAAATATTGCACCTTGATTTCAAGCAAGTTGACATACCAGGTTTTATTTGAAATTATCCATTGTTCCAAACAAGTGTTGAAATTTTCCCAAAATTTAGTCAATGTCAATTTTAGGGAGTTGCCTCTATGAGGCCCAACGACTTTTCCCATACAATTTTACACTGCTCATTGCAGTAAGTATGTACAATGCCACCACAATGCAGCTCTTGCACAATCTTGCACGAGGCAGTGACATCAGTATATGTTGGTACCAGGGCCTCTTGGTATTTATGCTGCAGATGCCATATTTAAACTAAACACCATTTTGAAAGCTGCCAGCCTGGTCTTAAGTAGTCACCCAGTTCAGTGCAGGATCCATGCTCTGACCAATTATGCCACAATTTTAATAAGCTTTTGTACTCTACAAGGGTAAGTGCCACCATTTTCTTTCTGCCTCACGGTCACTCTAACTCTGCTACTGCACCGAGCTTCTACTAAGACTCATGGTCTACCACTCTCAACATTGTGTGCAGTTCAGCTCAGTTGGCTGGATTGTTGGTTTACAGAGCAGTATGATGCCAACAGTGTAGGTTCAATTCCCATCACCAGTTTGAGGTTACCATGAAGGACTCTCCTTCTCAACCTCTTCCCTCGCCTGAGGTTTGGTGGCCCTCAGGTTAAATCATCACTCTCAAATGAGAGTAACATATAAAGTATAAGGTGAGACTATGGCAACACAACAATTGTGTGCAGAATCTTCCCTCAATGGCTCTTATCCACCCCATTTCCTCAAACCATTAATCCTTCCTGCCTTTTGCACCTCGAATTCACTCACTTGGGACACCTCACCTCCTTTTCTGACTGAGGACAGACCAGCTCCCTGACTGGCAATAATCCTCCTTGATTGGACTAAGGACTACTACGCTTAGACTTTCAGACATAGCCATTGGTAGAAGCACATAAGACCATAAGACGTCAGAGCAGAAGTAGACCATTCAGCCCATAATCCTCAACTGTAGTTTCCAGCCTTTTTCCTTGATTCCCTGTGTCTCTACGATCTGAGAGAAAAAAAATCCTCATCATTTCTGTTTTAAAAAGGTAGTACCTTGTTCTGAGGTTATCCTCATTGTTCCTAGACTCTCCTAATGGAGGAAACAAGCTCTCCACATCTGCCCTGTCAAGTCTCCTAAGACTCTTTAAGCATCTGCCCAAGGCCCCAGACAAACCTTCCAGGTGAGGCAGCCATTTCTCTGCACTTCATTCAATCTAGTCTACTATATTTGCTGCTCACACTATAGTCTCCTCCACGATGGAAGACAAAGCACAGACTAGGTTTGCCAATCACCTATGCTTTTTCTGTAAATATGACCCCAAGGTTCCACTTGCTTGCCACTTCAACACATAATGCCAACATTTCTGTCTCAGGCATGCTACAGTGCTTCACTGAGACTTAATGAAAACTGGAGGAACACCAATTCATCTTCCTAGCTACCTTGTAGTCTTCAGGATGCAACATTAAGTTCAACAAATTAAAAATATGAATACCTTTGTCCATATTGGTTATCTACTGCCATATTCCTAGGTTCTGTTTTGTATAGGTGGCTTCTTGTACAGTCAATCTATTTTCAATGATTTACATTTCTTGTTAGCCCTCTTCCCAGTATATCTCTCTCTTTTGGCTTCTCATCAGTAATTTCTTTATTTGCCTCTCTCTTTTTCTCTCAGTCTCGTTCTCTCTTTGGGCACCAACTACTCGATTCACAAACACCCCACTTCATCATCAGCATAAATACCACCCCTACCCAGCTATTTTCAGTTCTCTAATGCTTTCTGTTTTTGATTCAGGTTTCCAATATCCACAGTTCTATTTTTATTCCTCTACAAATCAAGCATCATTCAACAAGGTTGCCTTTCATTCCTTGAAACTCTAATGAATACAGCCCTAATCCACTCAACCTCTCCTTATAAAGCAACCTCTCCAAATCCAGGATCAGTCTAGTAAACCTTCTATGGACTACCTCCAATATCAGTATATCCTTCCTCCAATGAGGGGACCAAAACTGTTCACAGCATTCCAGCTGTGGGTTCTGATTAGTACCTTGTATAGTTTGATCAAGACATCCTTATTTTTATATTCCATTCCCTTTGAAATAAAGGCCAACATTCCATTTATCTTCCCTATTACCTGCTGAACATAGATTCTAAATGTTTGTGATTTATACACGAGGACTACTAAAGCCATCCGTTTTGCATATTTCTCAATTTAAATATTGTTCAGCACCTCTATTCTTCCTGACAAAATGTATCATCTCACATTTTCCCACATTATATTCCATCCAAAAAAAATTTCTGCACTTGCTTAACCTGCCTATATCCCTTTGCAGACTTGATGACATCCTCACTAGTTGCCCTCCCTCCAATTTTTGTATCATCAGCAAAGTGTAGAGTTTCTGCCTGCAAGCTGCTGCCACCTACTGTAGATGTAGCGTTAAGGTATCTCAGATTCATAGAGCAACATATTCACCCCTTTGACTGTCCATTACTGGCAAACATTACAAACTTTCTGTCTGCGCTAATAGGCAAAGCAGACATGCTGTGAGCATCCAAGTAATTTGCAAATTGAGCGAGTGCTAAGAAAACAAGCTAAGAGCCCAAAAATGCATCCTATTCCGATGAAAAGATGCATGCCTGTTCGATAGTGCAGCAATGAAGTGCTGATCTGTATCATTCCTTTATCTGATGTGTGCCATGCTGATGCTGGTGCTTTGCCAATAATAATCTCTGTGGATGGAGAGTGCAAGTGTTCATTGCCCTTAGATGTTGAGGAATGCTGGCCAAGACAGATTTCTGGAGAAGATGCCAGTGAACTCCAGCCGCCAGGTAACCATTCTGACTCTCAAGTCATGAGTTGTTGTCATCTAGTTTTTCATGCATACCTGGAAAAATAGCAATCTGTGTATAAATGAGGTTAGAAATAATAAGATGTTAATGTATAAATTGGCAGCTTGCTGATCACTAGCAATATTGTCATCTAACCCTTGAAACCTTAAGCCGAATATTAGACATTTGTCTCTCAACAGAGAGAAAATCATTTCTCATTCTTGCCAATTTTTACCAACTGTTGCACCATTGCCCATATCATTCAGAGGCTTCAAAAATTCAGTCCATAGATATATTCAATAAATCAAGAGTTAACATTTGGAGTCTAGTGACTCTTCATCAGATCAGCAGTTCTGATGAAGAGTAACCTGACTCAAAAAGTTAATTCTGCTTTCTTCCTATGAATGCTACCAGACCTGCTGAGTCTCTCCAGCAATTTGTTTAATTATTAGGACATTGACTTGGAGAGTTATTTGAAGCCATATGAGAAAGTTACAAATCTACGTGCCATAAGTCTCCAGCTCACACAAATGAATCAAACTCAGAAATCATTCATTAATGGGCAGCACGGTGGCTCAGTGGTTAGCACTGCTACCTCACAGCGCCAGGAACCCAGGTTCGATTTCAGCCTCGGGTGACTGTCTGGGTGGAGTTTGCACATTCTCGCCGTGTCTGCGTGGGTTTCCTCCAGGTGCCCCGGTTTCCTCCCACAGTCCAAAAATGTGCAGGTCAGGTGAATTGGCCATGCTAAATTGCCCATTGTGATAGGTGCATTAACAGGGGAATGGGTCTGGGTGAGTTACTCTTCGGAGGGTCGGTGTGGACTTGTTGGGCCGAAAGGGACTGTTTCTGCACTGTAGGGAATCTAATCTAAAAAAGTGCCCTGACACTGAGTTCTAATTTTCCAGTGTCAGTGTCAGACATATAATATTGTTTAAAAGCCGAAAGAACGATGGATGCTGTAAATCAGAAATATAAACAGAAATGGCTGGAAAATCTTAGCAGTTAACATTTCTTCATGATGCTACCGGATGTGCTGAGCTTTTCCAGCCATTTTTGTTTTCGATACAATCTTGTCTACTTGATCCACATTAGGACTTTCTTATCCCTTTCTGTCTCTAAAATAGGTAGTTGCTGGTTGATCACAATCCATGACTTTTATATAAGCTATGGTATATATGCAGTAGAACAGAAGGCATAATAAATGTTCACACATGCTGTATAATCCTTAAAATACGGCAGTGGTAAATATTCATTAAAACTCACCTCAGCAAATTGCTTTAGTTCAAGCTCCCACAATGACACTATAAAGCTCTTAATTATTAGTTATACAATTGTGGTTCTCAGGTGTGGTCCATGGATTATGTTGAGGCTCCTCAAGATTTGGTTGAACAATGCCAAGATTGAGGCCTTCTGAGAGAACAGATAGAAGCCTCACACCCACTATTTGCATGACACTACTCAATTTGACTGGTTCCATTGTGTGCTGCATGTGATCTTAAAAAAAAGGTCTGTGGGGTCTTCTAGGCAAACTAAATGATCTGTTGTTGAAAAAGTGCCCCAAAATATGATGTGAAGACCTCAGTTTACTGAGCCAAAATTAAAGTTGAACTTCTGTTAAAGTTTTTCTTGTTCTTATTTAAAGGTTCAGCATGCCTTAAAGAAAGAAAAATCCTACATATTTACATGGCATCTTTCACACTTATTGGACATCTCCAAGCACTTTACAGTCAATTTAGTACTTCTGAAATATAGTCATTGCTGTAATGGAGGGCACATGCACACAATCAAACTGTGTACAGCAAACTCTCACAAACACCAATGCCATAAAAAAAATCAGACAATGTGCTTTTCAAAGGTTGATCTACAAATGAATATTGATCAGAGCACCAGAAATAACTCCCCTGCTTACTTGTATACGTTTTAAAATTTAATTTTTGTTGGTCACTTAATTACTAATTTTAAGAATTCAATATTTTGGAAATCATTCTGTAACCTAGGCAGATCCATATTTTTCCATGCTGTTTCTGAGTCAGTTCAGCAATATGTGTCAATGAACGCATACCATTGCAGCTCATGAGTCAGTGTCAGAATACCATTGAACAATCAGTCTTTCTACCTTCAAAAAGAGTTTTTTTTACACAGGAGACTCTAGTACCAACATGCCAAATTATAACTAAAACTCAAAATATTCTGCCAAAAAAACAATGGTGAAAATACCAACAAATGGTGAAACAACAAATACAATGGCATTGTTGTTAAGAAACTGTAAGGTAGTCAACCAGTTTGAAATCAACACTTTATACCATTTTACTATCAAATCTAATCACTACAAATGTGGTGCAGTGTAACCACTTCCACTATCGAGAGTAGCCAGACCTAATCATATCATTTTTAATAACTTTGACTATCTTTCCCATTTGGTGAAAAGTAAATCAATTTTCTCAAGTCAAAAACTTGTATGATCATAGTGTTATTCGGGCCCTGATCTTCTGTGTTACAAAACCAACCTTCCTTATGGTATCACACTGATCTGCCCTTATACCATCTGCTACAAGATAATACTGGGCCAAAGTATACTGCAAAAATAGTGGTGAAGCTTTCTGTATCTTATCGGCACATTGAATATAATCCAATTTGCAGTTGCTGGTTCAGTCACTGTGCCGTTTGCTGTTAGTTCTTTAATCTGATTGATTAGGGAGTGACAATATTTGAATGACACATGTGGTCTGCTCCACACTGGGGAGACGAAACGGAGGCTGAGCAACCACTTTGTAGAAACCTATGTTCTGTCTGCAAAAATGAGTTTCTGGTTGCCTACCATTTCAATACACCACCCTGTTCCCTGTCCAACATTTCTGTCTCAGGCTTGCTACGGTGTTCCAGTGAAGCTCAGCACAAGCTGGAAGAACAACACCTAATTTTCTACTTGGGAACCTGCAGCCTTCGGGATTCAATATTGAGTTCAATAATTTTAGGGCCTGAGCACATTTTCCCCATGTTCTTACCTCAACCCCCAAAACACGACTTTGCCACACATGGGCTGCCGTCACAGACAACCAATAGTCAGCCACAGCCAGTCCCCATTAGCAGCTATTAATTCTCCCAGACTGACCTTTAGCCATGCCTTTTTCTGCCCAACTGTTTTTCTTTCTCCCTGGACTCCATTTCCACCTACCATTTACTCCTCTCCCTCAATTCTGCCCCAAGTTCAGAAAAAGGATCAATGGATCCTAAATGAGAACTCTTTCTCTCCACAGATGCTACCAGACCTGCTGAGTTTTTCCAGCAATTTCTGTCTTTGAACACATTTGTTTGCACTGTTCACATTGGATACAGATGCCCTAAAGGGGATACTGTGTCATTTATATCACATGCTGCACTTCCTTAGCCTTTTGAAGAAGTACAGGCATTGTTATGTTTTCTTGACTGTAGCGTCAACATGGATAGACCACGATAGGTTGTTCGTGATATTTACTACTTGGAAATTGAAGCTCTCGACCACCTCCACTGTCAGCACCATTGATAGGGCCGTGTCCTCTATTCCACTTACTGAATTTGATGACCAGCTGTTTCATTTTGTCAACATTGAGGGAGAGATTGTTGTCTTTACACCATGCCACTAAGCTCTCTATCTCTTTCATGTAGTCTGTCTCGTTGTTGTTTAAGATCCGAGCCACTGCAGTGGTGCAAGCAATTAATTTGTAAATGAAGTTACAGCAGAATTTGGCCATACATTTGTGAGTGTATATGGAGTATAGTAAGAGGCAGAGTATGCAGCCTTGTGAGGCACTGGTGTTGAACATTATTGTGGAGGTGGTGTTGTCACCTACATTACTGATTGCAGTCTGTGGGTCAGGAAATCGAGGATCAAGTTACATGGGGGGAGCGGAGTCTGAGGTCTTGAGGTTTGGAGATGAGTATTTTGGAATTATGATGGTGAAGGCTGAGCTAAGGTCAATAAATAGAAGTCTGATGCAGGTGTCCTAGTTACCCAGATGTTACAGGAATGAGTGTAGGGCCAGGGAGCTGGCAACTGCCATGGACCTGTCGTGGCAAATTGTAGTGGATCAAGGCAATCTGGGAGGCTGCAGTTATACCATACTAATGCCATTTACAAGTTCTCTGATGACACCACCATAGTCAGCTGAATCTCAGATGGCGGCGAAACACACTACAGACAGAAAATGGAAGACCTTGAAAAATGGTGCACCGAGAACAATCTAGCTCTCAATGCCAGCAAGACCAAGGAACTCATTATTGACTTTCGGCAGGATGTTACTCATGCTCCCCTACACATTAACAGCAGAGGTGGAACGAGTGGAGAGTGTCAAGCTCCTGGGAGTGGTCATCTACAACAAGCTTTTTTGGACTCTGCATTTGTATGCACTGGATAAAAAGGCCCAACATCTCTTCTTCCTGAGGCAGCTGCGGAAATTTGGCATGACGGCGAATACCCTTGCCAACTTTTATAGGTGCACCATCAAGAGCATTCTGTCTAGATGTATCGCTACCTGGTATGGCAACTGTATCATTCAAGGTCAGAGACAGAGAGTGGTGAACTTGGCACGGACAATCACAAAGGCCAACCTTCCATCTATAGAATCCATCTAACAGGCCCGTTGTCAAGGAAAGGCCGCCAGCATTCATGAAGATCCATCCATCCCATCCTGGCATTGTTTTTCTACATCCTCTACCATCGGGGAGAAGGTACAGAAGCCTGAGCACACGCACCAGCCAGTTTCATAACAGTTTCTACTCTACTGTTGTAAGAATACTGAATGGACTCACAAACTCTTAACATTTGCTTGTACATGTATTTTTGCTGCTGTTTACCTATTATTTACTTATCTACGCGACTTAACTATGTGATTTGCCTGTATTGCTCACAAGACAAAGCTTTTCACTGTGCCATGGCATACGTGACAATAAATTTAATTTAATTCAATACAATTCAAGCCAGTGGGGAACCTCATATTGTAGTAGGGAGACATTAAAGATGTCTGCAAATACGTCTATCAGCTGGCCCACCAGGACTCCAGACAGACCAGTCGCTTCCCGTGAATTCACTCACGAGAAGGCCAATCTAACATCTAAGGCAGTGCCTGTGGATACAATTGCAACCGAGGCTGTTGGGGCAAGTTACATTGCTTCACTGACCTTCTGTTCAAAATGAGCATAGAATGCATTGAGCTCATTGGAGAGCATTGCAACAGTGAACATGCGTTTGTGTGGTTAGTCTGGGAGTCTAGTTTAGTCTGGTGTTGTCTCTTAGCTTCCCTGATGGCTTTGTAAACATCATACCTAGATCTCCTGTATAGGTCAGGGTCACCCAACTTGGGAGCGTCAGACCTGGACTTCAGTACGGAGTGGATCTTGTGGTTCATCCATGGTTTCCGATTGGGGAACACTCAGATTCTTTGGCAAGCAGTCCTCTACCCATTTACTGATGAAGTCTGTGATGGTAGTGGCAGACTCATTTAATTTGGCCTCTGAGTTCCTGAATGTGGACCAGTCCATCAACTCCAAGCAGTCATGTCAGAGCTCATCCATTACCTCAGAACATCACTGTACAATTTTCTACATCAGATCCTTATGCTTCAGTTTCTGCTTGTAAGCTAGGAGAAGGAGCACAGCCTTATGGTATGATTTACCAAAATAAAGGCGAAGAATGGAGAGGTAGGCATCTTTGATGGTTGGCCCGCTGGTGGGACAGGAGACATGTCAATGATATTTTGGTAGTACATTCTTGAACTTGGCCGGTTGAAGTCACTGGCTATGATGAACAAGGCCACAGGGTATTCCATTTCAAGGCTATTTATAGCGGTGCATATTTAATCAAGTACGCTCTTCACTTCCTCATGGAGTAGGACGTAAACTGCTGTCACGATAGCAGAAGCAAACTCCTGCGCAGGTAGTAGGGATGGCTCTTCACTGATATTGTAGGCCTGCAGAGCAGTAAAAACTTACTAGGATCGTGATTTCCGAGCACCAAGAGGTGTTGATCGAAAGGCAGATTCCTCTGCCCTTTGCCTTGCCCAAGGATGTTGTGTAGTCCTTCCATGGATTGAGGAGCCTTCAGGTTGTAAAGCAGGAATGAGCTATATCTCACAGAGTACACAGCAACCTCTTAATTCCCTTTGCTAAGTGATTAGATTAGAATAGATTCCCTACAGTGTGGAAACAGGCCCTTCGGTCCAACCAGTCCACACTGACCCCCCGAAGAGTAACCCACCCAGACCTATTTCCCTCTGACTAATGCACCTAGCACTATGGGCAATTTAGTATGGCCAATTCACCTGACCTGCACATCTTTGGACTGTGGGAGGAAACCGGAGCACCCGGAGGAAACCCATGCAGACACGGGGAGAATGTGCAAACTCCACACAGACAGTCGCCCGAG
Organism: Chiloscyllium plagiosum; assembly: GCF_037043375.1. Lineage (NCBI taxonomy): Eukaryota > Metazoa > Chordata > Chondrichthyes > Orectolobiformes > Hemiscylliidae > Chiloscyllium > Chiloscyllium plagiosum. Next base: position 105,600,187 of record NW_028270142.1, read on the forward strand.
GCTGGAATCAAACCTGGGACCCTGGTGCTGTGAGGCAGTACTGCTAACCACTGAGCCACCATGCCGCCCAGGTGAGTCGAGCTTTAAAATTTGTCTGGCTTGTTTTCAATAGCTTGGACGTTTGCCAGGAGAATGCTGCGGGTGTCATCAACAGTACTATTACCCAGCACATTTTCAGTGGTTACTCGTTCACTAAGCCTTGGTTTGGATTCCACCAGGGCCACTCAGCTCCTGACCTCATTACAGACTCAGTCCAAAGATAAACAAAACAGCTGAACTGCAGTTGTCAATGACAATGACTACTCTTGACATCAAGGATATATTTAACTGATTGTGGCATCAAAGAGCATGGCAAAACTGGATTCAATGGGAATCATAGGGAAACTCTCTAATTGTTGGAGTTGTACCTAAAACAAAAGATCTTTGGAGGCCAATCATCTCACTCACAGGTTATTTCTGTAGGAGTTCCTCAGGATGGTGTCATAAGCCTAACCATCAGAACTAAGCTCAGAAATGGAGATGTTCAGTGATAACTGCACAACACTCAGCACCATTCACAATTTGTTGACTACTTCAGTATCTGACATCTATTTACAGCAAGACATGAACAACATTCCAGTTTTATGATTTGGAGATGCCGGTGTTGGACTGGGGTGTACCAAGTTAAAAATCACACAACACCAAGTTATAGTCCAACAGGTTTAATTGAAAGCACACTAGCTTTCGGAGCATCGCTCCTTCATCAGGTGATAGCGACACTCCGAAAGCTAGTGTGCTTCCGATTAAACCTGTTGGACTATAACTTGGTGTTGTGTGATTTTTAACTAATTCCAGTTTTAGGTCACTAAGTCACAAGTAACATTCACATCACACAAATTTCAGGCAATGATCATCTCCATCAACAGACTAACCACCCATTGCCCCTTGACGTTCAATAAACTCCCATGCTAAATCTACTATTATCACCAACAGTGTTAACAGTAATCAAAAACTGAACTGAATCAGTCATATAAATGCTGTGGTTACAACAGCAGATCAAAGACTAGAAATTCTAAGCCAGTAACTCACCTCCTGGCTCCACCAACTACAAGTCATGATCTAGAGTGTGACTGAGTACTTTACAATTGCCTGGATGAGTGTAGCACTAATAACATTCATAATACTTGATACCATTCAGGACAACTCAGCCCATTTAATTGTCACTCCATCCACCACTGACAGCATCAGCAGTGTGTACTATCTACAACATGCAGTGTAGTATCTCACCAAGATGCTTTCAACAGCATTTTCTATACGCATAGGGAAATTTGAACAGAAGGTGCACTCAACAAATGGAGGGTGAGGCTAGGGTTTAGGAGTCATTAAGTGTGTTGCGGCTCTATGCTTGGGGAATATAAGGTGGGATATGAGATGTGGATAAATGAGAATTTGGAGGAAGAATGTTGGTGATATTATAGGAAGACAAGATCAGTTTGGAAGTACTTGCATGTTGTCCTGGATGGAGCCAAAGATACATTACTAAGCCCTAAATGCTGTCTAGTTCCAAAGAAATCATGTGGCAGGTCAGGAAATTGGAAAAGATTAAAATGGGTGGCTTATTCAATAGCTATTGTGAAAGTCAAATTGATCTTCATAGAAATGAGTTTTGAATGTACAATCTGACACAAAAGAATACTTACAATGTATAATTTCTTCTTTTACTAATTTTATAACAGCCAATGCTAAACTTTGAGTATTATCTATCTTATATTGAACCTAATTACTTTGTTGTCAATATTTACTGATTTTCTCCCACACATATCAATTATTTCACTTTGTTGTCAATATTTATTTATTGTTCTCCTACTTATATCAATTATTTTCTACTTAATTTTCTGAAATTACCAGATTTGATTTAAATACTCAGAACTAAATGTTATAAACCTGTTTACTGTACTTTACTAAGCTGATGGACTTCTGTAAGTTCTTACCAATATATTACTGCATAGGCGAAGGAATATTGAAAACTGCTGTAATTTGTAGTTTGTTTTCATTTGCAATATATTTCTACAATTCTTGATTAAGTTTTTTTTCTATGGCAGATGTTAAAGTGTTTGGTTGTCAATAACAAAAATAGAGGGATAGCCAAAAGAATTTTTGTCCCTGTGATGGTTGATCATTTGCTGCTACCTGTCATGGCTTTGGCATATAGTATTGCTTCCTGGTCACAGCCAAAATGAGGATGCTTATGTTCATGAAGCTGTTTGGATGAAGAGGAGATGGAAATGGAGCAAACAATAATGGAGCACCAAAACACATCTGAAACAAATTATTCATGTAATACTTGACTGTTAAAGAGGGCTTTAATGTTTCAACCAATTGATAATGTATAATGTAGTGAGGGAATATTAATAAATGAGAGGATTAACTCTAGTGGTAGAAATACCTTGCAGCCAGGAAGTGTGTAGGGGTTAATATGTTAATGTAATTTGTATATGGAATGTGGGTTTATACTAGTTAAAATTAATTCTGGGTCAGGTGGACAAAACAGGTGACAAGGAAGGAAATTTAACATCTTTAACTAAAAAAATGTTGTTAATCGCATTGGAAAGTCTGCTGCACTTTATGCAAATTCTTTCCCAGTTGCAATGTAAAACTAATGTGTACACACATGATTGGTAAATATTCAGCACCTGTTCATTTTCCTGTTGGTAGAATATGCTTTCCAGTACAATATTTTTAAGGGACATATTAGAACATGTTATGGCTTGTTTCTATAACATGCTGTGACATGACAGGGACAGGACATAAGTTAAGTCCAGCGTGGTCTGTCCTTTTTAATGTGTCCCAGGATAGTTGTTGAGTGGGGGTGGTTACTTTGTGAATCTATTTGGTAATGACACTCAAGAAAAACGACACCAGAAAAATTAAAGGATTGTACTAGGAAATTCATTGTCAATTTTAATTTTGATCCATTGTCATTTAATAAGCCAAAATGTTTGGTGACCTACACTTTCCAAGAAGGCACTGTAATAGAAACTCTGTTGCTCTGTGCTAGAGACCTTGAAGAGTTTAATGTCAGTATTCATTGAGCAGCAGCTACAATTTCTCATGGGTGAATACAACTTTTGGTTCAATGTACGTATAGGTGTTGGGATGTTATGTTGCAGCTGTACAAGATATTGGTGAGGCTCCTTTTGGAATACTGCGTACAATTCTGGTTGCCCTCCTATACGAAGAATGTTGTTCAACTAGAAAGGGTGCAGAAAAAATGACAAGGATGTTGCTTGGACTGGAAGGTTTGAGTTATAAGGAGAGACTGGATAGGCTGGGATGTTTTTCTCTGGAACATCAGAGGCTGAAGACTGACCTTATAGAGGTTTATAAAAATTACCATATATACTCACATATAGGTAGAGTTTTGAAGACCTTTTCTTTTAAGGCTGAAATTAGAGGGTCGACTTATACACGAGGTATTGTTTTCAAGGGCATGAAATTCATATTTGGCGTGAGTCAAAAATGGAGAAACAAGAGCCAAATCTCTTTCTAAAATAAGAAACAAAAGGAAAAATAATTATGGCTACTATTTATTAAATACTTATCTACAGAATAACTGTCTCCATTCTGCCTGCTGTGGTAGAACAGTAGTCGTATTTCAGTTAACAGTAACATAAAGTGCATGTAAGTCTACATATATGTAGAAAAGTTAATAGGCATACTAACAGGTGGTCAGGCCATCTACCGACGCTATTTGTACAACACACAATTCACAAAATACACCAGAGGAGCAGTAAAAACAAAAAAAAAGCTTGATAATATTTTATTAAGAAAAAAAGACCGCATGAAACTTAATAATACACGATAAACACTTTACATTAAAAAACTGATATTCACAGCAAAAAACTCTTCTCACTGTATATCATAAATATTATGGGATAGCTGCTTCAAAGAAAACTTACCGGTACATGCAAAACTCCATTAGAATCCTTCAAATTCACTGCCCTCATCAGTTGGACCACTGAATAATTCATTCTAGTCATCTGGGTCAAGCATATCATCGTATGGATCATCTTCAACTGCACTCTCAAAGGTGATCATCAATTGATTTGCCATCATTTCCATCTAACCACAAATAGTCATCCTCTGTACCACCTAAAGCATCAGAAATTTCACAATTTTTTAAGGCTTTCACAATTTAATTTTACATTTCCTTCCAGGACTCAACAATCCACTCACATACAATTGCAAGTAATGGAGCATGTATGTTGCCACCTTTTGTGAAGCGATTTTCCCCTTCTAGCATCTATGTGTCTCATTTCTTCCGTACTAAGTCCTTAAAGGGTTTATTTATGCTAATATCCAGTGGCTGCACCATGCTTGTAAGGCCCCCATGAATCATTGCAGTCTTGTTGGTTCAAACATCAGTGATAACACTTTTCACTCTATGTGATCTGAACATATCCCAAACCAGTAAGCTTTTTCCCTTTCTAAGTCTACCTGGTCGCATATTCCAGACCACCCTAATCCAAGTCGTGCAGCCACCTTCATCCATCTATCCTTTTTCATGGATAAGGACAACAACGCCTTTTGGAAATTTCTGTTTGGGCAACAGTATTTTCCACTTAAAAATCACCATAGGCTTTAACTTTGTTCCTTCTGCCATACAACCAAGTACCACAGCGAATCAACTCTTTTCATGGCCATTAGTCTTAACTAAAATTGCCTTTACTCCAATCTTATCCACAGTTCTGTTCCCTGGCATATCAAAGTTCATTGGGGTGCCGTCCATATTGCTGATGCATGACAGCCTGTACCCATTTTTATTCCAGCTTCTAATTACAAAGCAATGGAACCCCAAGGGATCTCTATACTGCTGACAGTGAAGAGATGGTGATATGGTTCTGAGTCAGGATGGTATGTAGTTTGGAGGACAGCTTACAGGGGTTCCCATCTATCTGCTGTCCTTGTTCTTCTTGGTGGAAAAAGGCTGCACATTTGAAAGGTGGTATATTGAAGCCTTAGCGAGTCGCTGCAGTGCATTTTGTAGAAGTACACACTGCTGCCACTAATGGTGGAGGGAGAGAGTTTTGAAAATGATGGTTGGGATGCCAACCACGTAGACTGCCTTGTCTTGGGTGCTGTTAAGTGAGAGTATTGTCAGAACTGAACTCATCCAGTCAAGTAGGAAGAGCATTTCATCACACTCCTGATTTATAGATGGAGATATGCTTTGGGGAAGGAGGTGATGAATTATTTGCCACAGGATCCCTAATCTCTGACCTTCTCTTATGGCCACAATATTTAAGCGGCTGATCCTGTTCAGTTTCTGGTCAATGGTAACAGCAATAAATTACCATCACTAGTTAGATTCCCTCTTGTTGGAAAAATGGTCATTGCTTGACACTTGTGACATGAATTCTAGCAGAATAGGTCTGGTGTGATTTGCCTAACAATTGTTTTTAAAATGAGGAAATATCCATCATGTTATTACAGTAAAAACAATTTTTGCAAGGTTTGTAGCTCAAGTTGAGGTTTAGGGTGTAGGTTTGCTCGCTGAGCTGTAGGTTTGATATCCAGACATTTCATTACCTGGTTAGGTAACATCATCAGTGGCAACCTCCAAGTGAAGCGAAGCTGTTGTCTCCTGCTTTCTGTTTATAGGTTTGTCCTGGATGGGGTTCCTGGGGTTTGTGGTAATGTCATTTCCTGTTCATTTTCTGAGGGGTTGATAGATGGTATCTAGATTAATGTGTTTGTTTATGGCATTGTGTTTGGAGTGCCAGGCCTCTAGGAATTCTCTGGCATGTCTTTGCTTAGCCTGTCCCAGGATAGATGTGTTCTCCCAGTCAAAATGGTGTTTTTTTTCCTCTGTGTGTAGGGCTATGAGGGAGAGAGAGGGTCTTGTCTTTTTGTGGCTAGCTAGTGTTCGTGTATCCTGGTGGCTAACTTTCTTCCTGTTTGTCCTACGCAGTGTTTGTGGCAGTCCTTGCATGGAATTTTGTAGACAACATTGGTTTTGTCTATGGTTGTACTGGGTCTTTTAAGTTTGTTAGTTTTTGTATGAGAGTGTTGGTGGGTTTCTGTGCTACTAGGATCCCGAGGGGTCTTAGTAGTTCTGGCTGTCATTTCTGAAACTTCTTTGATGTATGGTAAGGTGGTTAGGGTTTCTGGCTGTGTTTGGTCTGCTTGTCGTGGTTTGTTCTTGAGGAATCTGCGGACTATATCTTTTGAGTATCCGTTCTTCTTGAATATGTATAGGTGGTTCTCCTCTGTTTTCCGATGTTCGTCTGTGCTGCAGTGTGAGGTGGCTCATTGGAATAGTGTCCTGATACAGCTTCGTTTGTGTGTGATGGGATGGTTGCTGGTGTAGTTAAGCATTTGGTCAGTGTTTGTTGGTTTTCTGCATACGCAGGTTTGTAGGTCTCCGTTGTCCTTTCCTTCGACTGTGATGTCTAGGAATGTGAGTTTGTTGTCGGTTTCTTCCTCCTTGGTGAACTTTATGCCTGTGAGGGTGTTGTTGATGATGTTAAATGTCTCTTCTATCTTGTTTCATTTTGTGATGACAAAGGTGTCATCTATGTAGCGAACCCAGATTTTTGGTTTGATGGTTGGTAGGGCTGTTTGTTCTAGTCTTTGCATTACTGCTTCTGCTATGAATCCTGATAGCAGAGATCCATTGGGTGTTCCGTTGGTTTGTTTGTAGTTTATGTTGTTGAAGGTGAAGTGGGTGGTGAGGCACAGGTCCACTAGCTTCATGATGTTTTCGTTGGTAATGTGATTGATGGTGGTTGGGGTGTGTGTGATGGTCTCTTCTAAAAGTGTGATAAGTGTTTCCTTTGCCAGGTCGATGTTGATGGAGGTGAACAGTGCTGTTACGTCGAATGAGATCATTGTTTCAATGAGATCAAAGCAATATCTTTATTCGGTCATCTGGTAGATAACTTGCCAGATATTGCTTTAACTACAGAGCACACACCATCGTTTTAGTATTTAAACAAAATGCATTGAATATATGCTAAACAACATTTAAAGTTCAATATATTTTAATAAGTCTTTTGTAAGGAAGGTGTTTTGTGATCTTGTAATCTCAGTGGAGAGTGGTAAAGATTGGAATTTTAAAAGTAGAAATCAAGGACATGATCTCCCAATTAAAACAAATATTGTATTTGTGTATCTTTAAGAATAAAAAGAATCCACAACAATTGCTTAGCCAAGTCAAGTGGATAGGTTAACAAATTGGATGAATTGTGGATGTTATGAAAGCAAGATGGGGAATTTATGCCATTCATTCCATTAGATAAAAGTAGGCAACCACTTTCCAAGTCAAATTCACCATGATTAGATTGCAGGTTACAGCAATAATGTAAATTTCTCAACAGGCTCTATGAAAAAGTCAGAACTTAGCACAAGAATTATTTAACAACATTTGAAAAAATTACATTCCAGACTGACAGATGAAAATCTAACATTTTAAAATTAAAACCAATAACTTGATAAATCCCAGCTGAGAACAATACTAAAGTGCATTATGAAATGCAGATCGATAGAATACTTTTGTCATTCATAATCTGATACAAGAGCAACATCTTTTCAACCAACACATTGTTAATTTGACTTTCAAATCTATGCTTCCTCTCTACAGCACAAAATTTATATAGCTGACTCAGCCAAAATGGCTCCATGATTTCACCTTAATCTCAATTAAGGCATAATTTAAGAAAAACTTCATTGGCATCCAGAGAAAGATTTATATGGCAGTTAAATATTTGGCACTCTCAATCATCCATTAGCAACAAAATAGGATTTGAAGTGGTGCCCACAATTGTGTGTGTAAATGTTACTCTCATGCAGCATCATAAGCCAAAGAATTGATGAGGTGATACTTTGCAAAATCACAAGCACATCCATCTTTGTTAGTCTCATTTATGGCATTATCATTTACAGAGCAGAACTGATGGAATCTTGGGAACCACTTATGCCAAGAATGCTGTATAATGTAAGAATACGCAATCAGCAGATAAAATATTTTGAAAGCAAATGGACATGCAATGGTAAATATCAATTTTATCGTACCTTGTCCCATTGCATAGCCCAAGAACATTAAGTGCGAAGGAATTGTGTTTTCCAAAGAACAGTGTAAAAATCTGGAGGCAAAGCAAGGGCATTGCATTTTGTTTACTCCAGTCAGCAATACTTTGAGCAAGTTCTTAGATTGATACCAATTTCAGTTTTAAGTTGCCTTAACTGCTTGAAGTCAAGACCCCATTCATCAGTACGTTCCAAGAACAGGCAGTATAGAAAAAAGTTTAAACTTAATTTTAACCGTCTGTAATAAATATACAGTAATTACACCACAGAGTCACAGATTTCTACAGCACAGAAACAGGCCCGTTGGCCCAAACTGCTCCATGCCAACCAAAATGTCCAGCCACGCTAACCCCACTTCCCTGCACTTGGCCCATATCCTTCTAAACCTTTTCTATCTATGTATTTCTCCAAACGCTTTTAAAAATGTTGTTAATGTGGGAATTTAGCTGTCCTTTGAGATGAAGAACAAATGCTGATGTAGAATTTACCCAAATCACCAGTTTGGCGAATTGCATTCAGAATCAGCTGACATGCATGAGCAGTAGTCAAACCATACATTTAATTCTGATTCCCATGTCACAAGTACAGTATTGATTTAACAGGTAAAGCATCTCGTTAATTTATGAATACCTGCGATTTATTAAAAACACTAAGAGGACTAAACCAGTTAATCCCTTTAATTTATTCCAGTGAAATCAAAGGCTGATTTGTAACCTAACTCCATATACTCAAAATTTCCCTATATCCTTTTCTTAACAAAAATCAATTCAGACTTAAAATTAACAATTGACCTTGTATCAATTGTTATTTGTAGGCAAGACTTCCAAACCTCAAGCATGGCATATGGAAATGCTTCCTAAGTTTACCTGAAAGGTTTAGTTCTAAATTTTAGGCTATGCTTTCCTTGTTGGAGACGTCCCAATCAGCTATTGGGACTGATAGTCCCAAATAGTTTCTACCAATTAACCTGAACAGTTCACCATATTATCTTGAAAAATTAGATCAAATCACCCTGAATATTTAAAGTTTATGGAATATAAGTTAAGTTTATGTATTTGGTCACATTAAACAAAATTATGGTACAAAATAAAAGATGTGAAAGGAAACCATCTTGCCAAAAATATATCTTCAGATTTTATGATTGGAAACGTGGCAAATGAATTCTAGTGTATTTTGATATTATTTCAAGTTATTCTCTCACATGCAGAAGTACATTTCTTTCACAGTGTTGCAATTCCTGAGGATGATGTCTAGGTGACAACTGGCTGTAGATATAGTTCACAGGAAACCCATTCAGGTTCTCCTTATTCAAAACAAATTCAGCTGCTCTTTGTTAGAAATAAAACAAGGCAGCAGTAGAGATTGTATCCACATGCAAATATAAAGTTGTTAAAAATTCATAGGTTCTGAGCTTCTGTCTTCTTCAATAGATGAATTAGTCTGTTTCAATGGGATAATTTCAGGGAAGTCCATAAAAGTTAATTGTCCATTAGATGCATTCAATCGTTGATAGGAGTACTCACTGCGGAATCCAGAACAACCATTTTTTTGACAATATTGAAAAATATTTCCTGCCATGCTCAGGATTAAAAGGACGAGAAGGGTGATCAATATGATTATCCAAGCTTTCCTATCAAAAGATTAGAGATATCATTTTAATGTTTCCTTACCATGCAGTTGGTATAATTTCTCAAATACAATACAGAACAAACTTTATTTTCATATATCTGACTTTCTACTGTTTGAAAGAATTCTTAAAAACAAGGCATCTAGTTTCAAACCATAAAGGGAAAGAAACTAAGGTCCAAAACAGTGTAACATTCAGATCACTCAATCGCTCCTTCAGTCACCAATGGGGCAGCTCTTGGCAGTCATTATGAAAAAAAGTTGCTAAAATAAGCGACTTAAGTTTTTTTGTATTCGGAGATAAGGTGAAGACACTCAACTGAAAAAGGAATATTTTGTTAATTCAAAGCCTTGAACTAGATTTGTATCACTGATATTGAGGTTGCCATGAGATTTGACCAATAATTTCTCTGCATTTGCAGTGAACATCCTAAACAAAAGAATGAGAAATATAACTAGCCACTCATCTAGTAAGCAAAATCTGTTCTGCTAAGTGCAAAGAGAAGGGAAGTCATTTGGCAAAAAAAAATCAGAGCATTGTTGAAATGGTATTTGAAGCAACCTGAAACAAAGGCTACTGAACAAACAGGTTACAATGCTGCTTATTACAAGATAAATGAACCAAGATCAGTAGCTTAACTAATCCGCAAAGATACTCACTTTTCTGTTAGCACAATTTTGTCATCAGTCATCAAAATGGACTAATAAACCAGTTTAATGATGGAAGAGGATTCCATGCTCCATTTTCCAATAGTAGAGAAGCAGGTAATGACAATTCAATTCCAAATTCATTCCATTTATATACGAAAGTGGACACAATAGGTGTTTAGGAAAATGGCTCCAAGAATGATGGGCTCACTTCAGATTTGCCCTTTTCAGGTTGGACATATTTTGTCCATTCCCACTAAATTAGCACAAAATAGTACTGATGAATGTTGCTTGGACTAGTGGCTGAGGATCAAAGTTTGTAACTAATAGACATAATAGTTTTAATTTCAGATTTCCAGCATCTGCATGATTTTGCTTTTATACACTTAGCTTAACTGTCCCACTAATCTCAGTGGCCCCTTCTGGTCCTGGCTCATTGATTTATCACAGATGCAAATTTTACCTATATCATTATTTGGAGATGTCGGTGTTGGACTGGGGTGTACAAAGTTAAAAATCACACAACACCAGGTTATAGTCCAACGGGTTTAATTGGAAGCACTAGCTTTTGGAGCACCACTCAGGTGGTTGATGAAGGAGCGGTGCTCCGAAAGCTAGTGCTTCCAATTAAACCTGTTGGACTATAACCTGGTGTTGTGAGGTTTTTAACTTTACCTATATCAATTTAGTTAATCTAGTTAAATAGTGCATTAACTTTGCTGAAGCGAGATTGACCTGCTCAGGAATTAGATAAGTGGAATATGGCTTTATAGTCAGAGGCTATGTAAATCATAGTGGATGTTTCTTAGCAGTTTGGAGATTTAAATGTAGTGATCAGACTTTGATCAAAAACCTTGGTTGGCTAAATGTACAAAAACACCAACCCAACTATCGTGATATATTTTATACTAAATGAACAACTTAAAATGGCATGTTTTTAAGATGATCAGATTTTATTCCTGGAACTTTTTTTTTTGCCATTTGAAAATAATGTGGAATTATGAACAAAAATGAAAAAGTAATCAGCTTGCTCAAATGGGAGATGCATTTCAATCATACATTGGTTACTGTTACAGATTAACGTCAATTCAAATCTGCATATTATGAGTTACACAAAACAAAAATATACAAACTCTTTAACTTCATGCTGGTTCTTCCACATTTCAGACATCTGTGATCTGAGGCACTGATCCACTGTAGAACAAATAATATGTTTTGTTTTCAGGACAGTATCTAGATTTAAGCTGATATTTAAAGATTCCAAATTATTTAAAAAACACAAACCTACAAAAAGCATAACAGTGATATATATCGATCGATCAGGCATGTCTGCATTCCTATGTATTTACATCTACAGATTCTTTCCAAAGTTTATTCCTATTGGCAGTTTGCTTTAGTGTCAACATGTTCTACTTGTAATTTTTATGCACAAATTTATAATGGAAACTAAGTAAACATGTCGCAACACATACATTTTTCTCAGTGGTAGCACTGTATTGGTCGAGTTTTGCATTACCAGCTTCCCAACTTTTAGTGCAGAGAAGCTCAATCCCAAGTGTCTTAATGGCTATTTTTGTATAAATACTCTAAAACTTAAGTATTATAAAAACATAAGGGTTAAATGTGTTATTTTAAAATCGTGAATAAATAAACACTGTGGTTCAATTATTGTATAAAGCACAAGCCCTTCCCTTAATTTTACAGTTAACATGGACTGCTTAAAGGGTTGTGGTAGGTTTGAAGCAGAATACAGAGATATGGAAGGGTGAGAACATGGAGGGGCTACGTAATATTACTTAACGAGTGATCCTGATGACCAATGATCTGGAGACATGTTCAAATACTGTGGTATTTGGGAAGTCAAATTAAATTATATCTGGATACACAATGTGGCAGATTCCAGGACAGTGGTGGAGTAGGACACGTCAGTTGGAGCTTGACTGCTTCATCCATTTCCTTTTAGTTTTCTTCTTGTGCTTTTTCCCTTCTTCTCCCAGCCTCGGATGCCCGGCATGACAGGGCGGCCTCCCGGGCCAGTTGGAATTGCGGACCAGAGGTGATTCCTCAAGTGTGGTCCTACTATAGCTAAGCGCTTAAGACAGACTGCAAACGTTTGAACTTTTAGCTTTATTTATCTTCTACTTAAAACCAGGAAGCATAACTTACAACTTTATTTTGTTTGTTTTATGCTATACTATAATTACCGCAAAGTTTAACTTTTAATTTTATTCTCTCTTTCTACATTGTTCTTAAGATTCTGTATCTAGGTACCCTGTGTCACGACATTATTATATACTTTTCACTGTACTCCTGTGCTACTTCAGTATGTGACAAAATAAAATCAAATAATATTTAATAAATAATGGAAAAGATATGCTTGAAGGAGGTATGAGGTGGACAGGAGTGAAACTGGACAAACCAATGATTTCCAGACTATGAGGGGTAAACGTTTGAGGAACTTCGGCCTATTGCTGTGGAAGGGAGAAACTGAGCACAATCCGCATGCTGACAGCCCCCATCTTGATAGGATCAGAAATGGAAACAAATTCTTTGATAGAATATTGGGTGTTTTGAAGAAAATAGTTGCATTACTTTGAATACCTCTGTATAAGGTGTTACTAAACTTGGAGTCCTGTGTAACGTTACAACTTCCAGTCACTGGATGGCAGGAGCAAATCTTTGGACAATGACAAGCCTGTTGACAGCTCAATCCATACCAGCCCATGGGACACACTGTTGAGAATGAAATAATATTTAGAATAATGTAAACATATGTGCACATAAAGACACCTCATATCTTCCAACAATTTATGTCCAACAATGTCAATAAAATGAAAAGAGAGGATCCAATAAATCACGGTACTACTGATAATAGAAGAAACTTTGTATTTAAGTTTGCAATCACTTTGTATCTAAAGACTTTGTATCCAAATGCACAAAGTAATCAGAATAAGGTCTCTTGTGGAACAGCGGTAGTAGCCTACCCAGGACAAGGAAGCACGGGTTCAAGCCCACCTGCTCCAGTGGTGTGTAATAGCATCTCTGAAAAAGGCTGATTAGAAAAATTGTAACATATTTAAAAAAAAGGGAGGTGAACTGATGGGAAATCAAGGTTACAAGGCCTTTAAACTGAGGGAGGGGAAGCGGTTGCAGTCAGGTCATATTATTGAAGTTTCCAGAACAAAGGGAAACACTCAGGATCTAACTGCAGAAACGGCAGATAAGGGCTAACAATCAGACAATGGTGGTATGCAGTCAACATGGGACTGAGGTTGTTGTACTTAAAATGTAAACAGTATAAACAACAAGTTAACTGAGCACAGAATGTAACTGGCAGTTACAATGGTGTGGGCATCAGAAAGACATGGCTGCATGGGATCAGAGTTGGAAACTAAATATTCACGGATATGCATCCTATCAAAATAACAGACAAATGGGCAGAGAGAGCTGGGTTGCCTTGTTACTAAGAAATTGTAAATAAAAATCAATAGGAAGTGATATAAGATCAGAAGGTGCAGAATCTGTTGGGAACTACAAAGGAATAAAGACCCTGACGGGAATTATGAACAGGTATACTAGCATAGTCAGGATGTGGAACAGAATATAAATCAGAAAGTGCACATAAGAAAGGCACTATTAAAATAATCATAGGGGACTTCAATATGCATGTGCAGAGGGAAAAAAAAAATCAGGATGTTAGCAGATTCTCAGAAAAGATAATTGTGGAAAGTCTACAAGATTTTTTTTGAGTAGTTTGTGGAAGAGACCAGTAGCTCTATTTCTGAATTAGGTGATGTGTAATAATGTGTATTAGGGAGTTAAGACAAAGGTAGTCTCAGGGTGCAGTGACAATAACATGATAGGATTCAGTGAAATTGAATCAGGTGTAATGGTATTTGTAGTGATTATAACAAGGTCAGCCAGGTGGGTCTCATTGAATGAATTCCCCGATGGGACCTGTTAATCTGGTCCAATCAAGAAGCCTGATTGGACCAGACTAACTGATATAACTGATATAAACAGGATTATCAGCTGGGCTGAATATAAAATGATCAAAAGCGGATCAGAAACGTCCTCTGTGCACTCCTGATGAGGGCAAGGGATCTCTGCGCCCTTCCCCTGTCCTCCCAGTAAATGTATATAGTTTAATTGTATTAGTGGTGATTGCAGAGCTGGCAGTTCATTCCACATACAAACCACTCTGTGGTAACTATAGATTCCTGTAGTTGCATGCTGTTTTATTTTCAATTCTATAAAATCACCTTGTTCACAGAAGTCTCCATAATAACCAGATGGACAGGTACAAGTACCATGTATAGAATCACAAATCCCACCATTTATGCAGTGACATTTTTGGCTACACCCATCGCCATAGAAACGATCAGGGCATACTGTTGAGAAAAGAAATCAACAAATGTGCTAGAAGTTCAATCAATGGTATAGGAAAATGTAAGAGATTTAGCATAAACTGTACAGATATTGACATCTTGATATAGATACCTTTTAGTACATGGAACCATTTAGAAAAAGTTTCAGTAATTCATAAAAAAAAAACAAATTTACATTGAATTGTCTGGGAATGAAATGAAAACTAGCTCATCCGATTCAAAATATTGTACCGATGTTAATGTAATGTATGTTCTAGTTCACGGTGTTTCAAAACAAGATTTCCAACATGTAGGCCTCAAATTCTAGCAACTTAGCCTTCCAAAAAAAATCACATTCAGTCTCAGTTGTACTTGCATCTAATTTCTGAATTTCCTTTTTATTTAGTAGGTCTAGAGGTCTGGACAAGTTGTTTCAGAGTTTCAAGATGGCTTCTTGGTAGCTAGTAGGGATACTGTTTATTTGGAGATCTCTCTGTAGCTATCTATTGATATTTCCCATCCCAAATTCTCTTTGCAAAGGTTTACATTTTGCAGATCTTGTATTTGGGCCCAAACTTTCAAGATAACTATTAGTTTTAACAGGCCTGTCCAGTAGTTCAAACCCAGTCCCCATCTTACCTTAAGCGCTTTGGAAAAAAGATCTGAATTTACATATTTTTTGGCAAGCTTGCTTCAAATTCCTAGATCTCAAGGCACGAAGGCCATGTTTTGGTGCTGAACTCCGCTGGAATAAAGCATAACTCCACAGCTGTCTCTAATCTGCACTTTTTCTTTGCTATCAATTGTGGAGAAAATCTGGATTTTCTTGACATTAAATAAAGTTCTGCTTTAGTCTACTTTGGCTACCCTAAGGTCCAACTTCTGTCTTTGACCTGCTGGTCATCAGTATATATTTAAATAAAGTTTTAGTTTATATCCCTTTCTCAACCACTGCTGAATTTGGAGACATTGATTTTCATTGTGTCTATGCCTAATGATTCTAATCATTTTCAACTTCAGTCTGTTCCCTACCAGAAAATCACAGCAGAGCTGAAAAACATCAGTCCCTGCTGTGTGTGCCCATGGAAATACTATCAAGAATGCATCTTATGCACTACCCTCAAACAGGTTCTTGATTCCACTATTTTCATCCATCTTAAAACTGAATTTCTTGACATTATGCCATCTCCGGTCTACTAAAATGACCTTTATTACCAGACTTCTGACCAACAATGAACTTCTTCCAACTGTCTCTTGTTTCCTATATTCTATTTATCATCAGGTTTTAATTATGCTGTTTACACAAAAATGAGATTAATGCACCTTATGTTTTGAGTCCACTACCATTTAAGAAATGGCTCCCTTTAAAAATACTTATTTTCCTTTCATCTTCTTAGACATCTCTTTTCCATCATTATGCCTCCTTTTACTACTACCCATTCAATTAATTTGCCCGCAACTCCTTTACCCAATCTTTCCAAACTGTACAGCTTTCTGCCTTCTTAGACTTTACTCTCTCGTAGTTACTCATTCAGGTGTTCATTGTAAGCAGCAATCAATTCTCAAAATCAGTTCTGAAGAAGGGTCACTGGATCAGAAGCATTAACTTTGATTTCTCTCTGCAGATGCTGCCAAACCTGAACTTTTCTAGCAATTTGTTTTTGTTTCTGATTTCCAGCATCCGCAGTCTTTCAGTTTTCACTCCAAAATTCTTGCCCAGCAAGTCTGCCAACTCTGTGAGCACGGTTAGGTCAGCTTGTCAGAATGCCTGTTCTCATTTATTTCTATTCAAAATATTCCATGATACTGCCTCAAGTGGTGGAGACAGAGTTCCAAAATTGAAAAATACTCAAATTTTCTTCCCCCTCTTTTCTGTCCTGAAAGGATGATTACTAATTTTAAAATAGAGTGCCCTAATTCTAGACACACCTACTAGAGTAAATGTCCTTTCCACATCTATTTGGTCAAGGCCACTTAGGATCTTAGAAACTTCAATTAAATCATTAAACTCTCGTACCTTAATATACAATTCTTGCTGAACTGCAAATGTGTCGTATGATAACATGCATTTTAATGCAACTGATGACATTTCTGCAGATTCTAAGTTTTAAAATTAAAAAAAAAGGAATTTGTAGCAAATATTAAACAAAATAAAATGTAAGCATATCCAGAATATGGAACATGTGAAAAATAAAGATATGCTCACCATCACTACAATTGGGTCCCATCCACCCAGCATCACAAAGGCATCCATCTATATGATAAACAGCAAAGCCATGTAAATAACTAGCTTTCAAAATTTAAGTACTTCAATCATGTTAAATATGTTTTTGTATGCCAATATAAATTACAGCATGCAACATTTATAATAGAACTATATTCACCTTTAACCTGATAAACAGATTTAGAAAATACAATGATGATGAAAATGTAGATCATTGAAAATATACCAGATATTATGAAGTTCTGGAAGTGACATCAGAAAAGAAAAATCACAACATAGCTGTGAAAAACAAAATTGTGTGCTATTTAAGTGGTGATCATTTACACTCCACAAGTAATCTAGTTGGTCAATTGTCTAGAGTATTTGGCTAGTGAAAACAGCATTAAGACCTTAACTAAAAAGAAACAAAATGAAACAATTAGGTAAAAGAATTGTTTTAAGGTAGATCAATTCAGAAAATCTTGTAGGGGACACAAGAAACAGTAACTATAAAAAGAAATTTTGAAAAGAAAGAGGAAAATGCCAATCAGTGAGCAGTGCAACATCTCAAACATTTAACTTTTGTGGACCTTTAATTGTAAACAAAGAAACTTTAAAAACCATAAGATGGAAAGAAGAAATCATCACAAATTAAAGAAACAATTACAAAGTAAGACTTCAAAAAATTCTGTGTACAATAAAAACTGCAGCCAGAGATCTTGTTATTTTGCACATGAAAAGAAGAAATTGTGAGACAAATTGTGTGATTTATCTTTCACTATCATTTATCTTGGAATTTTGAATTTTTTATAAGTGGCAATTTGTTTACAGCATATTTATGAAAACAAAATAAAAAGTTTTGCATTAGGTTCATAAGGTCAAGATTGATGTTTTCTATTGATTAGGGGCAACACCTATAGCTTGGAAAGAAAGATTTTGTTTCAGTTTACACAATTTGCAAATGTCCTGGCTGAAGATGAATGTGCAGAGCTAGTTGAGAGCTAAAGAGGTGGTTACTTCAGTTTAATTTAAAAGTTCCAGACCTGAAGTGTTTGGTTAAAATGCTGAAGGAGTTAATTGAAGCTGAAAAAGTCCAAGCTCAGCTGTATGAAAGCTCTAGGGACAGGATCAGATTCACAAGGCAAAAAAATTCAAACAACAATTAAATTTATTCTTTCTGGTGTGTGTCCTGTAATGGGATTATGTTGCAATTAATGGAATTATGTTTATGTGCTTCAAAATCTTTAAGTTTGTGTTATAGGCAAACAGTTTGGTTTATTCTATTTCTAATTTCTTCCGAATAATACATTTGCTGAATTGTAAAGCCGAAATATGAAGCACTGCATGCTCACGTTTCAGTGAGAAACCACCAACAAAAACAAAGTTCAGTCTGGGGTCTGACTTGTCTAGTAATAAAAGAATATTCTATTATAATTTGAATTGATTAATCAAATCAAAGAAACAGATTGGGTGAAGAGATCAGGTGAGAACTAAAATTATAAATTATCACAATGACTTTCAATACACAGAATCATCGTTGTTAGTACTGTCGGTCACATAGTCCATTATGGAGCAATTCACTCACCCTACCAACTCTACTCCTGGATCCTGACAAGTTATTTCGCTCAAGTATTCATCTAATTATCCTTTGAAATCATGAGTCATCTTTGTTTCCATCACTCTTGTAAGTTGTGAGTTCCAGGTGATTACCAGTTGCGCCACAAAAATACTTTTTCTCTCATCCCCATTGTACCTCTTGCTCCAAACCTGTGTCTCTTAGTTCTACTGCAATCAGCTAACGGGAAGCTTTCTTTAAAAAAAAACCTTATCAAAACCCACTAAAATTTTGTACACCTCAATAAAATCACTCCTCAATCTACTTTGCTCCAATGACAGCAACCAAAACTTTTCCACCCTAACTTTGCAATGAAAATTCCTCACCCCAGAACTGATAAAGCTCCTCTGCATTCTTGCAAGTATTCTCATATCTCTCCTGAAGTCCAGAGCAAGATGCAATACTCAAGTTATGGTTTAATTAGAACTTTATAAAGGTTCAACATAACTTTCTTGCTTTCGTATTCAAATTGGAAAAGTCACGATTGCCCAATGTACCAAATAAATTGTGTCCCAAGCACTAGTCTTTATTATACTGGGAAGTATTTATGCACAGAAGTTGAATGATGAGGAAGATCTTGATTTTATAAAGTAGTGTTAAGATATACTTAAAATCAAATTCCTCGATTGAATAAACCTGACCAAGACTCCTATTAGATTCCCCTTAATGTAGTCGCTTGCGATGGCCAGGAAATTAAATGTAACTCATCTATGGCTCCATAGCGAGATAATATCTTTGGTTGTAGTCAGTTAGCTGGACAGCTGCTTTGCAATGCAGGGTGATGCTAACAATGTGAGTTCAATTCCTGTAATTGCAGAGGTCACCGAAGGCCCTGCCTTCTCAACCTTGCTGAGGTGTGAAGCTCAGGTTAGACTCACCACCAGTTACCTCTCTCTAATGAGAGCGCAATCCCATGCTCCTCTGGTAACTTTACTTGGAATATCTTTGTTTAATTTGGCAATAATATCACAATGCAAAATTCAGATATGAGCCTTCGAACTACAACTAAAGTGGTACAATATCACAGTTGCAATTTTGTCTAATGGTTCTTAATACCACATTCTTAGTTGAATTAACTGTTCAGTGTCAGCTGTGGATCACCTGGATTTGATTTGTTTTAGAAATTAAGCACAAAAATAAGGCTGATTTTTTGCAGTTGAGGAAATGCTGCCCATTGGCTAAGCTGTTGAACTGAGGGCCCACTTGCCCTCTCATGCATGCAAAAGATTCTATTGCACCATTCTAACAAATAGGGAACTTATTCCTTGTGTCCTAAACAAAACTACCCTCAATCTTAAAACCAATCTAGTCATCAACAGATGCAGCTTGAGGAGAAATTTGTAACTCAGTTGCTGTGACTACATAATAACAGCAACTATACTTCAGTAGTACTTCATTAGCTATAATGTACATGGGAAGTCTCATGGTAATGAAAAGCAATTTATATTTGCAAGTGTTTATTTTTATCAATTTAAATCAGCAAAAATAAAAATCAACACATACGCTCAGAACAGATTCCATGTTGAGAACAATTTGAAGGCCCACAGTTAAGGAGGTTACAAGCTGGGCCAGACCAAAAGCCTCTACAGTAACAATCTCCGAGTAAACAATCTCCATGGCCACTGCAGTCTGGAGGCGCACATTCAGGTTCATGAACACACACGACCGTGGAAACAGCCCGAGGGCAGCGCCACATAGGATCAGATGAGCTGTTGAAGAAAATAATTGACTTGGAAGATGATTGTAACTAATTGACAGAAACAAGACATTAACATTCACTGCAATTTAATTTAGGTGTGCACAAATTGATTATAATATTTGGAGTTTATAATTTAGAAAAACTTAAGATTATTTTCTGTTGCACGCTTGCACTTACCAATTCCTACAGAGCAACTTGGCCTCCAGAGTTTTCTGTGGTCGAGAATTCCACAGGTTCACACCACCATGTTATAATGGTGCCTCCTTTGGAACCAGAAATTATATAGCAGGTAGACAAATGGTGAATCTGAACAGGAATGCTTTATTGATGATGCACTGAAATTGTGCCACTTGCTTTGGTACATCTGATTTGCACTATATTTATGACTAAAGTGGAGTCACAGGTAGATAGGATAGTGAAGGTGGCATTTGGTATACCTTCCTTTATTGGTCAGAGCATTTCTGGAAGGAAGTTGTGAAACTTGAAAAGGGTTCAGAGAAGATTTACAAGGATATTGCCAAACTGCCAGGGTTTGAACTATAGAGAGGCTGAATAGGCTGGGGCTATTTTCCCTGGACCGTCATAGGCTGAGGGGTGACCTTATCGAGGTTTTTAAAATCACGTGTGGCATGGATAGGGTAAATACACTAGGTCTTTTCCCTGGGTTGGGGGAGTCCAGAACGAGAGGGCATAGATTTAATGTGAGAGGGGAACGATTTAAAAGTGACCATAAGGGGCAACCTTTTCATGCAGAGAGTGGAACGTGTTTAGAACGAGCTATCAGAGGAAGTGGTGGAGATTGTTACAATTACAACATTTAAAAGACATCTGGATAGGTATGTGAATTGTAAGGGTTTAGAGGGATATGGGCCAAGTGCTGGCAAATGGGACTAGATTAATTTAGGATAAATGGTCGGCATGGATGAGTTGGACTGAAGAGTCTGTTTCCTGCACTACTTTGCTGTGATTCCAAAAATCAAATGTCCTTTCTTTATTGAAGATTATGAGGTATTATTCTCTACTGCATTCCATCACCACAAACCAACCTCTCACAAAGCATAATTTGTAATTTTTTAGTTTCCTTATCAGATGGCCTGGATGAGCTGACCCCTTAAACAATATTGTGGATAACTTCATCCTCCACATTATCATCTCATCAGGCACCATGACGGGTATTTCTTATACATAGCACCATGACTATTGTCATATTTTATGTACTTTGGGCTACATTTCTATTCATCCTCACAGATCAACCCTGCAGACCCTGTTTACATAACAATGGAGACAAGGGATCCTGGAGGCCTGAGTGACAGTGATCAGGATGCTACTCTACATGTAATTAAATGCACACCTTTTAAAAATAGATTATCTTTAGTGTTAGCTTCTATAGTCAACATTGTTGCTTTGCCTTGAGGCAGACAGTAAAGTGGTGATCAGGAATTAGATTCTTTACTTATCTATGTAAACAGCCTCATGACTGAGACAATGGTTGACTTTTGCGTAGCTTACACAAAACGATAATTGGGAGTGTTTGCTTGCCGTCAGTCCTGTTCCCAACTTAGGCCTCGTAGATCTGAAAAATTGTCTCAAATTTTAGATCATGACATTTAGTTAAAAGGAAGCAGGAGAAATCTGGCAAGGCATAGAAATATGGAGGACCAATCACATGTAGATACTAGTTGTAGACTTTCTACCTATTGACAGGGGATTCCAATCCTAAAACCCACCCCCTCTTTCTTCACCCTGATCTACAGAGACTGATGTATTGCATCATCAGCGCCTGTCGACAAAGAAGATGGCAGTAACAAAAACAAACTGCATGAAAAGCTCTGCAGGTCTGGCAGCATCTCAGAGTCATAGAGATGTACAGCATGGAAACAGACCCTTCGGTCCAACCCGACCAGATATCCCAACCCAATCTAGTCCCACCTGCCAGACTCGGCCCATATCCCTCCAAACCCTTCCTATTCATATAGCCATCCAGATGCCTTTAAAATGTTGCAACTGTACCAGCCTCCACCACTTCCTCTGGCAGCTCATTCCATACATGTACCACCCTCTGCGTAAAAAGGTTGCCCTTACGTCTCTTTTATATCTTTCCCCTCTCACCCTAAACCTATGCCCTCTAGTTCTGGACTCCCCCACCTCAGGGAAAAGACTTTGTCTATTAATCCTATCCATGCCTCTCATGATTTTGTAAACCTCTAAGGTCATCCCTCAGCCTCTGACGCTCCAGGGAAAACAGCCCTAACCCATTCAACCTCTCCCTGTAGCTCAAATCCTCCAACCTTTGTAACAGCCTTGTAAATCTTTTCTGAATCCTTTCAAGTTTCACAATATCTTTCCAATAAGAAGGAGATCAGAATTGCACGCAATATGCCAAGTGTCCTTATAGCCGTAACATGACCTCCCATCTCCTGTAGTCAATACTCTGACCAAATGCTGCCTTCACTATGCTATCTACCTGCGACTCCACCTTCAAGGAGCTATGAACCTGCTCTCCAAGGTCTCTTTTATCAGCAACATTCCCTAGGACCAGGACCATTAAGTATCCACTCCACCCCGCCCCCCCCCGACCTATCACCTTCATCCCCTCCCCCACTCACCTATTGTACTCTTATGCTACTTTCTCCTCACCCCCACCCTCCTCTCACATATCTCTCCACCCTTCAGGCTCTCTGCCTGTATTCCTGATGAAGTGTTTTTGCCTGAAACGTTGATTTTACTGCTCCCTGGATGTTGCCTGAACTGCTGTGCTCTTCCAGGACCACTAATCCAGAATCTGGTTTCCAGCATCTGCAATCATTGTTTTTACCCATTAAATATACAAGTCCTGCTAACATTTGCTTTCCTAAAACGCAGCACCTCACATTTATTTAAATTAAATTCCACCTACCACTTCTCAGCCCACTGGCCCATCAAATCAAGATCCCGTTTGCAATCTGAGATAACCTTCTTCGCTGTCCACTACACCTCCAATTTTGGTGCCATCTGCAAACTTACTAACTATACCTCTTATGCTCACATCCAAGTCATTTATATAAATGACAAAAACTAGTGGACCCAGCACCGAACCTTGTGGCACTCCACTGGTGACAGGCCTGCATCTGAAAAACAACCCTCCACCACCAACCTCTGTCTTCTATCTTTGAGCCAGTTCTGTATCCAAATGGCTAGTTCTCCCTGTATTCCATGAGATCTAACCTTGCTAACCGGTCTCCCATGGGGAATCTTGTTGAACGCCTTACTGAAATCCATATAGATCTCATCTACTGCTCTGCCCTCATCAATCCTCTGTTACTTTTTCAAAAAACTCAATCAAGTTTGTGAGACATGATTTCCCACACACAAAGCCATTTTGACTACCCCAAATCAGTCCTTGCCTTTCCAAATACATGTACATCCTGTCCGTCAGGATTCCTTCCAACAACTTGCCCACCATTGACATCAGGCTCACCAGTCTATAGTTCCCTGGCTTGTCCTTATCATCTTTCTTAAACAGCGGCATCACATTAGCCAACCTCCCATCTTCCGGCACCTCACCTGTGACTATTGATGATACAAATATCTCAGCAAGGGGCCCAGCAATCACTTCCCTAGCTTCCCAGACTTCTAGGGTACACCTGATCAGGTCATGGGGATTTATCTACCCGCTTCAAGACATCCAGCACTTCCTCCTCTGTAATATGAACATTTTTCAAGATGTCACCATCTATTTCCCCACATTCTATATCTTCCATATCTTTTTCCACAGTAAATGCTGGTGCAAAATACTTGTTTCGTATCTCTCCCCATCTCCTGCGGCTCCACACAAAGGTCACCTTGCTGATCTTTGAGGGGTCTTATTCTCTCCATAGTTACCTTTTTGTCCTTAATATATTTATAAAAACCCTTTGGATTCTCCTCAACTCTATTTACCAAAGCTATCTCATGTCCCCTTTTTGCCCTCCTGATTTCCCCCTTAAATATACTCCTACTGCCCTTATACTCTTCCAAGGATTTCTCAATCTATCCTGTCTATACCTGACATATGCTTCCTTCTTTTTCCTAACCAAACTTTCAACTTCTTCAGTCATCCAGCATTCCCTATACCTACCAGCCTTTCCTTTCACTCTAACAGGAATATACTTTCTCTGGATTCTCGTTATCTTATTTCTGAAGGCTTCCCATTTTCCAGCCGTCCCTTTACCTGTGAACATCCGCCCCCAGCTTTTGAAAGTCCTTGCCTAGTACCATCAAAATTGGCCTTCCTCCAATTTAGAACTTTAACTTTTAGATCTGGTCTATTATTTTCCATCACTATTTTAAAACTAATAGAATAATGGTCGCTGGCCCCAAAGTGCTCCCCCACTGACACCTCAGTCATCTGCCCTGCCTTATTTCCTAAGTGTAGGTCAAGTTTTGCATGTTCTCTAGTAGGTACACCTGTGGAGAAAATTCAGAGTTAACGTTTCAGGTTGAGCCACCCTTCGTCAGAACTGTGTTCACCCAGAAACATTAACTGTAATTTCTCTCCACAGATGTTGCAGACCTGCTAAGCATTTCCAGCAATTTGTTTTTGTTGCAATTTTCACTGACGACAGGTGTTGATGATACATTATATCAGCCTCTGTTTTTATTGTTTTTGTTTCTGATTCCCAGCATCCACATTTCTTTCAGTTTTTAAAAAAAAGGGTACATTGGTTAAAAGCCTTAAGTTGTTAAACTCTGGTTCAAGTAAAGAAGGCTATAAAATTCTGGTACTAAAAATGCTGTTCCTTGAGTTTTCACTAGAACAGTGTAGGAGATCAATATCAGAAAGATCAGGGTGGGAAGGGAATAAAGTAATTAACACTACAGATCCTCACTGCATCATCTATTTTTAAGATCAGTACAACGGGCATGGAACATTCACTGGTGGTTACTCATTTCAGTGCTCCCAGTCTTACCAGCCATTCCAGGTCCACCTCCGCTTTGGGCCAGATGACAGATGGTGTGATGTGCCTTCAGACCTCTACGAGATGCCTCTTGCTTCAGGTGTAATTTAGTTTCAACTTGTTTAAATCCCCCCAGGGTTCCTCTGAAGACATCTTTGTACTTGTCCAGGATCACTTGAAAACTTGCATTTGAGTCTGCCAGCCTATTAGCCACCCCCAGTTTAACCAAGAGTGTCCAAATAATGCCTTTTACTCTTTGGTAACAATTCTGCACATTGGTCCCTTAATGGTACTTTCACTAGTGGCACCACTTGTTCCATGTGTGTCCGAAGTATAATCTTGGCAGGCTTCAAATGGTAGTGCCTTCAACTTCTCTCTATAGACAGATTCAGGAATCAGGGACACTGCTGTATCCATACAAACTTCAATTTTTACTAATGTACACCCCCCCCCCCCCCCCCCCCCCCAAGTCTAGTGGCTCGAGTTCCCTCAGTGAATGCTCCCAACGTAGTATGCTGCCTCACTGGCTACATTAGCATACTGTTCTTCCCTGGCGTCACCCATAGCCCAGGTCCCCTTGTGATTTCTCAGTGATGACTTTGGTAGATCCTGGTACGTACTCTCTTTAGCCATTGGTAAGAGACTCCCATGACTGCCGCTCTTGGCCCACTGCTCAGTGAATACCTTCTTTCCTGGCGTTGAGTACTTCCATCAACATTATCTCCTTTATCCTGTGTCACTTTTGAAGGTAGGGAGACATCTCCTTGGAGAGAAAGAAGGCTTTTGCACTAAGTTCATGAACTGAATCTCATCTTTATGCTAGTGCTTCCTTGGAAACCAGGAATTATAAACAAATGACGAATCTGAAAAGAAACACTTTATCGCCAATGGTCACACCTCCATAACCAGTTCGAGACTGGACCCAAACTCTGTCCCCACAGGGTCACCTGACCAGCTCTCTTAAAAGGGCAGCACCCCCGACTACATAGATAACAAGTCCGAATGAAGAAATTTCTCATTTCAGTTCAAAATGGCATAGCCCACATTCTGAGCTGACCACCTCATTATTCTGGATTGTCAGCCAGTGGAAACATCATTATTGCATCCAGACTGTCCAGCCCTATCAGAATGTCATAACTTTCAGAGTCAGAATCAGAATCAGAAAGCATGGAAACAGACTCTTTGGTCCATCTAGTCCATGCCAATCTTGTTCCCAAACAGAACTCGGGCCAGTTGCCAGCGTTTGGCCCATTTCCCTCCAAATCTTTTCTATTCATGTACTTATCCAAAGTTAGTTGAGAACTCACTTGGAATTGGCTTGTGAATTCTGCCCGCCATGGATATGGAAATTAATTAGCATTCAGTTTCTAAGAAAATAAGAGAAATAAGTGGGGGTATGAATTGAAATGGAGAGGGGGGAGTGAAGGACTGCATCAGGTTCAACTGCTTTTGTCACAATTGGGACAAAGGCTCAGAACTGAGGGCTGCCTTCTAACCAGGCTGCCTCAGCACTCCTTCCCCTATTAGCTTAAGATCTGCTTTTGGGGTTGGCACCCCTCTCATTTTAAACAGCAGTGAGATTTTGGGAAATTTCCCAACTCAAGCTTTGGGAAATAGCAGGCTTATAATTGGTCTTTAGACTTCCTACAGTTTGGAAACAGGCCCTTCGGCCCAACAGATCTACACCGACCCTATGATGAGTAACCCATTCAGACCCATTTCCCTCTGACTAATGCACCTAACACTATGGGCAATTTAGCATGGCCAATTCACCTGACCTGCACATCTTTGGACCGTGGGAGGAAACTGGAGCAGCCGGAGAAAACCCACACAGACACAGGGAGAATGTGCAAACTCCACAGACAGTCACCCAAGGCTGGAATTGAACCTGGCTTCCTGGCGCTGTGAGGCAGCAGTGCTAATCACTGAGCCACCGTGCTGCCCCACATGGTCTTGTCGGACACCATGTGACGAAGCTTACTGCAGCCTGAAGTCTAAAGCATTGCTTGATGGAGGCTACTTTCCTACATATTTTCTGAACTTTTGATTGTGAAGATCAATAAACAGGACTAAAATTGCAGACAACTAGTTTGTGGACACAATTGCTAGCAACTTAAATTGAGTCATTAAACACATTCAAGTACAGTGCCTAATGCTCAACGAAGAGCATTTAAACTTAATAACCTGCTACTTTGGGACTCATGAAAAAAGGATGATGATTTCAAGGCAGGGATGAGGCAATGGAAGAGAAGAACAGACAGTGCAAAGCTAATTTCTGTTGGAGAAGGCGAAAAAGTAAATTATTAGGAGCCAAACGTGAGCAAACAAGGGTGGTAATGGATGTGGCAAAAAAAAAGAGGGAAGTAAAGATAAATAATTGAAGAGTAGATTAGATTAGATTCCCTAGTGTGGAAACAGGCCCTTCAGCCCAACAAGTCAACGTCAACCCTCCGAAGAGTAACCCACCCAGACCCATTTCCCTCTCACTATTGCATCTTACACGATGGCCAATTTAGCATGGCCAATTCATCTGACCTGCACATCTTTGGACTGTAGAAGTACACCGAAGCACCTGGAGGAAACCCACGCAGACACGGGGAGAATGTGGAAACTCCACACAGACAGTCACCAGAGATTGGAATTGAACCTGGGTCCATGGTGCTGTGAGGCAGCAATGCTAACCACTGAGCCACCGTGCCACTCTAATTGAGTAAATTGAGTGAAGTATCAAAGATATTAACAATTAAATAAAGAAGCCAGTGAAGGTATATTCTAAAGAGAGAATGGCTGAATGAGATGGCAGGTTTGTCTACATAAGTCACAATCACTTATGATTTATGAAGAACATTGAAACAGCTAGACAAGATACATGCACATTCTCACTATATGGTGTAAATTTTACTTCGGCTAATTTTTCTTCTCTTGCTGAGCATTTGGAAATTAAACTCCTGATACAGAAAGCTGCTCTCTTGGTTCCTGTTTTAATGGCACATTTCCAATATCCACTTTTTCATGGGAATCAAACCACTGAGTGAATTCTAACAGACTTAAAAAAGATACAGTACCAGAAAATAATTATTATTGATCAGTCAGCATCATCAATTACTTCAGGTCTTCCCAAATATAGTCATAAGTTGAAGAAAAATAATTATTTCACTGATCAGAGTGTAAGCATTTTCAGTAACTTTGGTCCATTGTCAGATAAAATTATTTAAACATTTACATGATCAACATAATCCAAATAAAACAAAGCAAATAAAAACAAACTGCTACAGAAACACAGCAAGTCTGGCAGCATCTGTGGACAGAAACCATAATCAAAATTTCAGGTCCAGTGACACTATCCAAATCATATTCTACACAATCAAGTTCAACATTAGTTATATTACTTTACATACTTAGCAATTTACATACCAGTGATCTGATGGATAATTTGCAAGAGATCCATTGAGTACCAAAGTAGCTGACCCTCCTCCATCCAAATTAATGGCATTAATAACTCCATGGTCCTTTAAAAACCTTGCAACCTCCCACAAACTCAGTCTGTAATGAAATTTTACTTCTATTAATTCAAACTTTTTTTATTGTACTATCAAATTTAATACAAATCATTATGTACAGAATTATCAGCAACGTAAAATTCAAAAGAGCAAAGGCCTGGGACAAATCAGCATCACCCTTTTTCATGATGGAATCTAGGCATATTTAATTAAGCTTGCCAAATAGAACGACTGCCTTCGTCCATGCTATACATGATGCTAAACATTTATCATCAGATTTCAGTCAGATTTCAAGGTTTGTGTTAAAAAAAGACTGATAAGGAATTGATCCTGTTTATTAGAAATCATGTATTTGAATAAATAATTTCATGTTCTGTATTTTACATCTCACTGAGGTAAAGTGCTAGAAATCAAGCTCCATCCACTATTCCAGGAGTTATCAATAAAGTTGAAGATTTTTTAAAGAAGTGTACAGAACCCCTCCTCGTTTACCTAACTTTCAGACCCAGGTTGACAAAAAGCATTGGCCACGATTCTTACTTAAAAAAGCTATTTATTATAAATTGACTGTAGCTACAGGCAAGCAATTAAGAACTATCAGTATTTAACTCTATGAGATAAAACTTTTGAGCCATTATAAATTTGCCTTTACACATTCAAACAAACAGGAAGAAATGGGTACTATGGCAGACGGAAAGACTGGCAACGCAACTCAATGGTTCCTTTTGCAGGCTTTGCTGAGACGATTCTTGTGCTAATCAGAATGCTGCTTCTCAATCTTATTTCTCTGAATATTTAACTTATTTGAAGTGGTTCACATTTATAACAAGTCTCTAACTTATTTCTTAAAAGTTACAGCTTACAGAAACTGTTGAAAGAAAAATAAACTGGTTTTGTTCGAGTTTTAAGTTGTATTTTACTACAGGGAACTGAGACAATGTCTGACCTAGTAGAGGTCTGATGGCTTCTCCTGCTCTTGTTCGCCGACCCAAAGCTGTCCATTTAGCTGGCGACCAAGCACACGGTTGTTGTTGGCAGGCAGAAGACCTTTGTCAACTATAACTGGTCATTAGCTCACAGACCAGTCAGCTACTTGCTGCCACTAGATTCTCCATTTGCACACATCACTTGGTTCCAGTTCACCTGCAAATCATCTGCTTGAACCAGCAGCTAGCAAACTGTACTTCTATCAAGTGTCAAGTATTTTGCTTTCAAAAAAATGCAGCAATTCCTCAATAATTCTTGGTTTTTAAACAGTTCTTACCCCATTTCAGTCCACTGTTTCAAAAAAGACAAAAATAAGAAGTCTTTACAACGATTAAAATATTTTTTGGAAAAGCTGTAAGTTATATTTCTAAAAGGCAGCGAGGAATTAAGGGAACAGTGGCTTGGAAAAGCAGAATTTAAATCCTCTGGATCAAGGTGTTTACACAGTGTGCCACAAACATCAGTCACCTCACCCTCATTTTCTATTTACATGCTTAAACATTTAAAGTGGCATTTTTGACCAAAGTAGCAGTTTTATTTAATGCTTCATTCCCCAAATTCAGCTGTGCAAGCTTCAAACAGAAGCAGTAAAGCTGCAGTGAACAAGAATGCAGAAGATGAATACCAGCTGAAGTCAGGAAAGTATGTGTGAAGTACCAGCCACCAAAGAAATGGTAAAAAGTATCAACCACTGCTTGTTTACATTAAAATCAGATTGCTAATCAATGATTACTTTTATTTTTATTTTGGTTGTCAATTAGAAATACTGTATTCATTGAGATCCCTACAATTTACTAAAGTTTAATTTATTTAATTTGTGAGAAATTTAAATTTAGCTTAAGTCTTGCTGGCATCTCTTGCATGTATCATATATACTTAAAACCTTAAAGATTTATAACTGTAAAGTTAAACAGGTGAATGAATACTTCTTTTCTAAAGGGCAAAATGGAACCACTTAACCATGGCAAAGTCATGTTTATACCGCAAAACAGTTTTTATAGGGTTTCAAAGTGGAATATTGTTGAACATAGTGCATAATAATTACTGGATGAGATAGGATTAAATATACACAAGAATGACCTATTAGACAGCTGTGTGACAAGGTTATAGAGTCATAGGAATGTACAGCACGGAAACAGACCCTTCGGTCCAACCCGTCCATGCCGATCAGATATCCAACCGTCCATGCTGACCAGATATCCAAACCCAATCTAGTCCCACCTGCCAGCATCCAGCCCAAATCCCTCCAAACCCTTCCTATTCATATAACCATCCAAATGCCGCTTAAATGTTGTGATTGTACCAGCCACCATTTCCTCTGGCAGCTCGTTCCATACACGTACCACCCTCTGCATAAAAAGGTTGCCCTTACGTCTCTTTTATATCTTTTCTCTCTCACCCTAAACCTATGCCCTCTAGTTCTGGACTCCCCGACCCCATGAAAAAGACTTTGTCTATTTACCGTATCCATGCCCCTCATAATTTTGTAAACCTCTATAAGGTCACCCCTCAACCTCCGACGCTCCAGGAAAAAAGCCCCAGCCTGTTCAACTTCTCCCTATAGCTCAAATCCTCCAACCCTGGCAACATCCTTGTAAATCTTTTCTGAACCCTTTCAAGTTTTACAACATCTTTCTGATAGGAAGGAGACCAGAATTGCACGCAATATTCCAACAGTGGCCTAACCAATGTCCTGTAGAGCCGCGACATGACCTCCCAACTCCTGCACTCAATACTCTGACCAATAAAGGAAAGCATAACAAACGCCTTCTTCATTATCCTATCGACCTGCGACTCCACTTTCAAGGAGGTATGAACTTGCACTCCAAAGTCTCTCTGTTCAGCAAAACTCCCTAAGACCTTACCATTAAGCGTATAAGTCCTGCTAAGATTTGCTTTCCCAATGCAGTACCTCGCATTTATCGGAGTTAAACTTCATCTGCATGGACCAGACTTTGATTTTAAAAACGTGTCAAGCAAGCCAATACCTAAAGCTGCAAGATGATATCTTTAAACTTCTAATACATTGACCAGAACACCCAAACTCTTGCCTTTACGAGGTGCTTATAAGGGAACCATGTAGGCCACATCTAAATTAAAAATCAATATTTCTGCCGATTCGCTTATGTTTGGATGCTGAGCAATCTTTAGTGGACAAATCACAAATGAGATTTTGTTCAAAACCAGCTCTTGTACTAAACCAAATAAAACGAAAAAAAAAAGCGAGAGAAACAAACAGATTGAATTGAGTTGTTTGGACAAGTTTTGTAAAACGTGGAATACAATTTGAACACGCTACCTTTAGAAAATTTATGACTACATTAAACTGACTACTTACTTTTCCATGTTTGGAAGTACCCCATTTTTGTGAATATTTGTTGCCTTTCTCAAGCTTCTGACTGACATTTCTGTAGCCAAGAAAAGGATTCATTGTTTTGAATATTTCTGAAGCCCACTGGTAGATTCGAAATAACTTACGATTCCCTCCCCAACAAAGAGTTGCTAAAATCAAAGCTGCAGAACCTTGGTCAGTATCTCCTCTCCATTGCATTTCAGTTCAGAGCGTAAACTGAAGGAACAATATTCTTTTCTGAGGGTCGGAGTGAAGGGAAAGACAGAACTTTAACATACCTTGAAATGTGGAAATGCTAATGAGTAAAGCCTGTCCTTTAAGAGGTAGAAAATCAGACACCAAAGTCAACAATGGGATATTAATTCATAACTTCAGCAATGAATCTTAGAAATGAAGATACCAGTCTCATTTCTTTTTTCATGCTCTTCATAAAGGAAATATGAAATATGTTTCACATTTGGATTACAAGAATCAAAATCATAGCAATGGTTACTATGTAAACACTAGAATTTGGAGAGGCCAGCAATTTGGCCCATCAAGCCTGCTCCTTTATTCAACATCATAGTCAGCCTGATTGTAGTCTCACCTCCTGGCAACCCAACATAACCTTTGACTTATAGAGTCATAGAGATGTACAGCATGGAAACAGACCCTTCGGGTCTAACCTGTCCATGCCAACCAGATATCCCAACCCAATCTAGTCCCACCTGCCAGCACCTGGCCCATATCCCTCCAAACCCTTCTTATTCATATAGCCATCCAAATGCCTCTTAAATGTTGCAATTGTACCAGCCTCCACCACTTCCTCTGGCAGCTCATTCCATACACGTACCACCCTCTGTGTGAAAAAGTTGCTCCGTAGGTCTCTTTTATATCTTTCCCCTCTCACCCTAAATCTAAGCCCTCTAGTTCTGGACTCCCTGACCCCAGGGAAAAGACTTTGCCTATTTATCCTATCCATGCTCCTCATAATTTTGTAAATCTCTATAAGGTCACCCTTCAGCCTCCAACGCTCCAGGGAAAACAGCCCCAGCCTGTTCAGCCTCTCCCTATAGTTCAAATTCTCCAACCCTGGCAACATCCTTGTAAATCTTTTCTGAACCCTTTCAAGTTTCACGACATATTTCCGATAGGAAGGAGACCAGAATTGCACACGATATTCCAACAGTGGCCTAACCAATGTCCTGTACAGCCGCAACATGACCTCCCAACTCTTGTACTCTATACTCTGACAATAAAGGAAAGCATACCAAATGCCTTCTTCACTATCCTGTCTACCTGCGACTTCACTATGAAGGAGCTATGAATCTGCACTCCAAGGTCTCTTTGTTCAGCAACACTCCCTGGACCATACCATTAAGTGTATACGTCCTGCTAAGTTTTGCTTTCCCAAAATGCAGCACCTCGCATTTATCTGAATTAAACTCCATCTGCCACTTCTCAGCCCATTTGCCCATCTGGTCAAGATCCCTTCCTTGATCCAAAATCTAACTCAGTGTTGAATATATTTATGGAACCAAATAAACCTGTAGTGTATTATTAATTGAATCAAGATTACTTTTTGATCTTCTATTGGAATACATTTACATACAAGATTTGAACAATGCCAAGAAAATCTAATATTTCAAAAATTGAAGAAATTTCTAATAATTAGTTAATCTATTCATCTTGATTACAAATGTAATTTATATATCTGTATTAGGACAAGAGAATCATTAATCTGAAGATTTTATCTTACCCTCTGAGGTCAGTTTGTCCATCGATTTGCAACAAAACAAGCCTCCCATATTTATCATGTCCTATAGAAGTTCGGGCAGACACCACATTAACAAATCTTTCAAAAGATCCTATTTAAAATAGAAGGCTTAGTAACTACTTTGCTTTATATTACATAATTGCAAACTACATAAATTAATGTATTTTACTGTATAATGGCCTAAGATACACAGGACAGTATTGGACAAATTTACATCAGATCAAAGGACAACATCATTGAGCAGGTGATCAAAGGTTTGCTTGTAGAGCCAACTTAAAAGCATCTTACAGCAAGGAAAAAAGTTAGAAAACGTAGATGGTGAGTTTCAGAGTTTAGGACTCAGGCAACTACAGAAACAACCATCAGCAGTAGGGTGAAGTAAATGGCCAGAAATAGAGGAACAGGGTTCTCAGTGCCAGCATTACTTTTGCATTTCTAGATCTGCATTGTGTTACAAATTCAATGTCTGCAGACTATTATTTTGCATGAGATTCAACAGTTACGACCTCCCAAAGTGAACTTCAAGCAAGGAATTCGGGACCAATTCTTCAATCTCAAAAGGTGGATGTGTCAAAAAAATCAGTGTTCCTACCACTGGTCTAGTTGAGATGAGTCAACTTAATTGAAAACCCGAGACCTTCTAATCTGCATCATTCAGCCATTGGAAGAACTCATTAACTCAAGTTATTCGACAAATTATAAAATATTCAGGAATATTTTAGGATAATAGTTGAAGGATGTTTCAATATTTTAAATTTTTTATTGCATGTTTTATTTTTCTTTACTACTTTCACATTATGATGACAACAGTACTGGGGAAGGGGAGTGGCAATGCCAGGAACGAAATCCAGAATTGACCCACAACCACTGTTGAAGTCACTCTCCATTCATGGAGGATCAATATTGGTTTTCCCCTTGAACTGGTCACCTTGTATGCATCAAGGCAATTTGCAAGACAAAGCTTTGACAAAGTTATCTTTTGAAAGCAATATTTAAATTAATCATTGTATTCATTTCAAACAAGGAAACATTGCCAACAAACATTACTGAATCAACAAGAGTATATATACTTTATACAAAGAAAGAGTGCCAAAAACATCAAAATACAAAGGTTCCTGCAAGAACACATGCTTTAAATACTGATGTTGATCCATCATATGCAAAATACAACTTACATTAATATCGAAGTTCATATAAAAACAAATTATTTACTGGGGGAACGTGATGTTAAGAATAAGGATAAAGGAGGATTGAGATTTTAGAATAGGGAACAAATGGATGGGCAAAGAGGACAGTTTTAAAAAGATTTCTAAAAGCAGAAAAAGATGGATGGCAGCCATTCAAGGCAGCAGTTCACTACCACAGAATAACGAGGAATGGGTAATAAATGGTGGCCCAGCTAGCAATGCCTGTATTTGGTGAGTAATTAAAGTAAAATGGAGCAAAGCAGAGGGGGAAAAAGATAAGGGTGAGTTTATTGCCAACGCCTAACTGCACATGAGAAGGTAGTGGTGGTGAGCTGCCTTCTTGAATTGCTTCATTCCAGTTACTGCCAGTAGAGAGGGAATTCCAGACTTTGACCCATGACAATGATGGAACAGCAATATGGTGAGTAGCTTGGAGGGGAACATCAATGTAGTGGTGTTCCTATGTATTTGTTGCCCTTGTCCTAATAGAAGGAGTCTAGATTAGAGTGGTGCTGGAAAAGCACAGCATCCGAGGAGCAGGAAAATCGACGTTTCGGGCAAAAGCCCTTCATCAGGAATGGAGGCAGGGAGCCTACAGTGTGGAGAGATAAATGGTGGGGGATATGGCCATCGGTTTGTAAGGTGCTATCTAAGCAATTGCCAAAGGTGGAATTGGCAGAACAAAGGACGAGTGGTCTGTTACAAAATTACAGAAACCAGGTGGAGTTTTATAACTAGATTAGATGGAATATGATATATATAGAAACAGGCCATTTGCCCAGTTCGTGCATGCCACACTTGACCCTCCTCCCATCTTTCCGCAAATTTCTACCAACATAAGCCATTATAAATGGTTAAAATATAACTGAATAAACCCTTCTACATGTTCACTTGAATAAATCAATATTTGCTTCAGCTACTCTTTACTGGCAAGTTTGACATTTGCACCAATCTGGGTCATGTGTTAGGCATTTAGTCTTGAGGTCCGAGTATTTGACTGAATTGAATTGAATTTGGATTTGATATTGAAATTTAACAGATTCTTTTCTTTGGTACAACATTTAGAAAACTCTAAGATATGCACATGAATAGGAAAGGTATGGAGGGAGGTGGGCCAGGTACAGGCAGGTGGAGGTAGTTTAGTTTCAAACGTTCAGCATGGACTGACTGGATTGAAGGATTTGTTTCCATGCTGTATGACTTTATGATTATGACTATAATAAGATTTTTCTACAGTTCCTATTTATTTCTGGTGTCTCTTTTAGGTTAATAGCCTCTGTACATTTGCTCTTCCCACTAGTGTAAAGACCTCTCTCTTTTAAAAAAAATTCAATTAAAATTCTTTTTAATTTTGAAGACCCCTACATGGTCACCCCATGAAAGAATCCCCAAGTTGTTCTTCCTCTGATACATGACTTCCACAGTTTTGATTTTATTCTTGTCAATATTGTTAGCATCCTCTCCAGTACCACCACCTTCTAAACAGAAAGAACCATCACAGGCTCCTACTTATTCCATGTTGATTCCAACCAAAATTTTGTCCTGCGCACTTTGGATCCAAATACAGATACAAACAAGTATCCTCGAAACTCAGTTTAGCAACTCACTGTTTGTCAGATGCGAAGTCGTCAATCAGTTGAACTCCACTCACTTCCTCCAAATGAAAAAGGTATTCTTATGGGCCCTTGTATGACCCAGTTATTGTGGGAGGTAAAGAACATTTCATTGTACCATTCCTGCACACTCATTAAGTTGCATTTTAACAGTATTTGATTGCAATGAAGGCCAATTTGTGCATTCTTCCTGAACCGGATATAGGTGAGTTTGTTTCTAACTTCATCTTTTTTCCACATTTACATGGTTAACTGCAGAATGTTCCATTTGCAAAAACATACTATCAACAAGTATTCATTACAAGCCTACTGACTCCCATAGCAATTGTGACTGTGCTATCCGGCATTCTGTTTTGAAAGGATGTTATTCTTAGCCTGAATTTCTTTAAAATACTTTCAGATAATGTAACCTTACATACTAACACAAGCCAAAATGTATTTCTTGTTCCTCAAAAAAGGATTCAAATCATCAGCCAACCCCTCTTGACTCAGCATGGTTGCTGGAGCTCATGAAAATACTACTTCTATTTCATGTACCTGCACTCACCACTTTCTCCACACCTTCTATCCAACCAGACTTCATGCTCAATGAACTATTTTCACCATCTTGTTAGAGAAATTGATGGGATTGAAGGCTGATAATCTACATTCCAGACTGCTCAAGAAAATGGCTCTAGAAATGATGGCTGTATTGATAGTCATCTTCCAAGATTCTTTAGACTCTGGAACAGTTCCTACAGAGTGGAAATGTAATCCTAATTTACAAGGGAAGGTAGAAAGAAAACAGAGAAACTGTGGAGCAGTGAGTCCGATGTCAGTAGTGGGCAAGATGCTAAAGTCCATCAAGGATTTTATAGCAGAGCACTTATAAAACAATGGCAAAATCAGACAAAGTCGGCATGAATTTACAGAAGGGAAATCATGCTTGACAAATTACTGGAACTCTTCCAGCGTGTAACTAGAAGAATTGATCAGGGGAGCCAGTAGATGTAGTTTATTTGGACTTTCAATAAGCTTTTGACAAAATGCCACATAAAAGATTATGATGCAAAGTACATAGGTTTAGAGGTAATGTATTGAGATGGATAGAAAATTCATTAACAAACAGGGAAGAGTGTCAGTATAAATGCATCTTTTCCGAACAGCAGCTAGTGGGATACTGCAGGGATCAGTCTTAGAACCTCAGCTATTACAATATATTAATGATTTAGATGAGAGAATTAAATATCTCAAAGCTTTCAGAT
This sequence comes from Chiloscyllium plagiosum, assembly GCF_037043375.1. NCBI lineage: Eukaryota > Metazoa > Chordata > Chondrichthyes > Orectolobiformes > Hemiscylliidae > Chiloscyllium > Chiloscyllium plagiosum. The sequence goes on from NW_028270142.1 coordinate 105,637,968, forward strand.
GACACAAAGCTAGGTCAAAGGGTGAGCTGCAGAGAGGATTTTTATTTTCTTTATGCATGGGATGAGGGAGTGACTGGCTAAGCAGCATTTATTATCCATCCCTAATTGTCCAGAGGCGAATAAAGAGTCAACCACATTGCTGTGGGTCTGCAATCACATGTAGGTGAGACAAGATAGGGATGGCAGTTTCCTTCCCTAAAGGACATTAGTGAATCAGATATATGTTTTCAACAATCAACAATGGAAGCATGGTCATCATTAACCTCTTAATTCCACATTTTAAAAAGAATTGAATTCAACTTCCTTCGTTTGCCATGACAGGATTAGAACCAAGGTCCCTAGAACATGACCTGGGTCTCTGGAATAAAAGTCCAGCAATAATACCACAAGGCCATCAGGCTGAGTGTGTGGACAAATGCATGGCAAATGCAGTATCATGTGAATAAGGTGAGAATTTTGCTATTTTTATGGTTCTACGTAAGATGCAGTGCACAAATTCACCTCAGCTCCTGAGGTTACACCTTTCACACCCTTTCTTATGCAAAATGTCCATATTACAGAGGAGGAAGTGCTGGATGCCTTGAATTGCATAAAAGTGGATAAATCCCCAGGACCTGATCAGGTGAAGCCTAGAACTCTGTGGGAAGCTAGGGAGGCGAATGCTAGGCCTCTTGCGGAGATATTTGTATCATTGATAGTCACAGGTGATGTGTCAGAAGACTGGAGGTTGGCTAACATGGTGCCACTGTTTAAGAAAGGTGGTAAGGACAAGCCAGGGAACTATAGACCGGTGAGCCTGATGTCAATGATGGGCAACTTGTTGGAGGGAATCCGGAGGGACAGGATGTACACGTATGTGGAAAGGCAAGGACTGCTTAGGGATAGTCTACATGGTTTTGCACGTGGGAAATCATGTCTCACAAACTTGATTGAGTTTTTTGAATAAGTAACAAAGAGGATTGATGAGGGCAGAGCAGTAGATGTGATTTATATGGACTGCAGTAAGGCGTTCAACAAGGTTCCCCATGGGAGACTGATTAGCAATGTTAGATCTCACGGAATATCGGGAGAACTAGCCATTTGGATAAAGAACTGGCTCAAAGGTAGAAGACAGAAGGTAGTGGTGGTGGAGGGTTGTTTTTCAGGCTGGAGGCCTGTGACCAGTGGAATGCCACAAGGATCGGTGCTGGGTCCTCTACTTTTTGTCATTTACATAAATGATTTGGATGCAGCATAAGAGGGACAGTTAGTAAGTTTGCAGATGACACCAAAGTTGGAGGTGTAGTGGACAGTGAAGAGGGTTACCTCAGATTACAACAGGATCTTGACCAGATGGGCCAATGCGCTGAGAAGTGGCAGATGGAGTTTAATTCAGATAAATGCGAGGTGCTGCATTTTGGGAAAGCAAATCTTAGCAGGATGTATACACTTAATGATAAGGTCCTAGGAAGCTTTACTGAACAAAGAGACTTGAATTGCAGGTTCATAGCTCCTTCAAAGTGGAGTCACAGGTAGATAGGATAGTGAAGGCGACGTTTGGTATGCTTTCTTTTATTGGTCAGAGTATTGAGTACAGGAGTTGGGAGGTCATGTTGTGGCTGTACAGGACATTGGTTAGGCCACTGTTGGAATATTGCATGCAATTCCGGTCTCCTTCCTATCGGAAAGATGTTGTGAAACTTGAAAAGGTTCAGAAAAGACTTACAAGGATGTTGCCAGGGTTGGAGGATTTGAGCTATAGGGAGAGGCTGAACAGGCTGGGGCTGTTGTCCCTGCAGCGTCGGAGGCTGAGGGGTGACCTTATAGACGTTTACAAAATTATGAGGGGCATGGATACGGTAAATAGACAAAGTCTTTTCCCTGGGGTCGGGGAGTCCAAAACTAGAGGGCATAGGTTTAGGGTGAGAGGGGAAAGATATAAAAGAGACGTAAGGGCAACCTTTTTATGCAGATGGTGGTACAATGAGCTGCCAGAGGAAGTGGTGGAGGCTGGTACAATTACAACATTGGATGGGTATATGAATAGGAAGGATTTGGAGGGATATGGGCCGGGTGCTGGCAGGTGGGACTAGATTGGGTTGGGATATCTGGTAAGCATGGACGGGCTGGACCGAAGGGTCTGTTTCCATGTTGTACATCTTTATGACTCTATAACTACTTCCATATAGGACAAAAGCAGAAAATACCAACACCTGCAAATTCTCTTCTAAGTTACTCACCAATTCTAACTTGAAATTTTTGTTAATAAGTCATCCCTTGCTGCTTTCTAAATTTTCTCACCTATCCAGAATCTTTATAGCAGTGCACGCAGAATCAAAATTGTTACAGCAATGGAGATGGTTCTTTGGTATGTCACATCTGCACCATTTTTAAAGAAGCAATTTGCCTAGTATCTTACCCACTTCCTCCCGCTGTCTCCTTTACAGATAATACCTTTAAATTCTTTATTTGATTTCCTTCCACCACACTTAGCAATTTCAAATCCATACCATTCACTGCTCAATAAAGTTCCTTCTCCTATCTTTAGCAAAATGCTTCTGTCATCTTGTTCTGAATCACTGTATGAAGGAGAAGTCCCAACTTATCTACTCTTAAAATACTAGAGTCTTTTCTGTTCTCAACTGATATCAGCACAGACATCAATAAAGTTTTCAAATTTTGATTTCTTTTGCTCTGTGGACAGCAATTGATATGGACATCTCTGCTTATGATGAGAAACAGATGTGGCTGTAAAAACAGATTTCAATAAGTTTTGAAATAGAGACAATTTTCATCTTTAACACATACTTCTACTTGATCAATTGCAGCACCAGAATACTTGTATGTCATAACCCTAGTTAGAATGCATATTCTAAAAGTAAACAAATATTTTTTCAAATATAAATAGTTAACAGTGCTTTGAAACTTGTACACAAGAACAACATACAAAATGCTTGTAGGAAACAAAAACCAATCTGTACACTTTTTTGGCTTTTGGAACGAGAGAGAAAATTTGGATTTCAAAACACATTTTAAATACAGTTTTTAAATACTTCTGAAGCCTTTTCTTACTGAGTCACATGTTTTGGCTTTTGGATAGTACCTGTTTCCTGTGTCTCCGAACACTCAGCTGATTTGCTCTCGTTAATATAAATGGTACCATTTCGCAGAAGCCATATTACTCCAGTCACTAGTTGAACAAAGGGGTTTTCCTTATTCATGACATCATCTTCTGACAGATATCTATCAATATTTAAGAATTATAATTATATTTCTAATTTAGCATAATATATTATCTTACTTAATCACGATTAATTAGGAAAAGTTTACTATTAAACAACTGTACTGGGATAACAGCAAATGAAATTTGACACAAGTACAGAAATAGGTTTCTGTAGCATGAGGGCATCAATAATAGTATTGAAAGGTAATACATGCATTTTCAGATAGATGCAAAAGATCCCCGGCACTACTCTGAGGAGAGCAGAGGTGTAATGCCTAATGTCTTGACATATGTTTATTCTTCAATCATAAGTGCGTTGAGACATTTGTGTCCCTGCATTGTGTTCTGTAATTGCAAGCCTTCCTTTTTAAAAAAATGCCTTTTAAAATGCCTTTGGCAATAATATATTTATCTTTGCATTAATCTTGGCAAATTGAAGCAGAATATAATCTTATAACAACAGAGAACTAGAAAATGAAAAAGGCATGAATGTGTGTGTGGAAGTAATGGTGAGGGTAACCACATTCACTGTTCAAATGTAGACCAGCAACCACACAGGCACAGAGAAAAAAAACAAGACAATTAACAAATTTGTGTTCTTCTGCTCCCTGAGGAGTTGTGCAAGACTGTTAGCTCATTAATAAAGGAGTTTTCAGTACTGTTGAAAACAGAAACAAATGTTATTCAAACAATAACTATGCTGAGTAGTCAGAATGATGTTTGGTAATGCTACTCCTTTTGGGGACGGTGCAACAATGAAGTACTGGGGAGAATGTTTCAGGCGTTCAGATGGCATATTTTCTGACATATTTAGATGAGTGTCACCAAACGTAGGTATTTGCCTTTGGGATCTTGGAAATTGCAGTTTATCTGGGGAACAAAAATTGAAGATTCTTCCCAGATGATCTTTGAGGGAGGACAAACAGATTTTAAAAGTCATTTTCCAGAAATAGGAGAACAGGTGAGTGAGGCAGGTCTTTCACAACAGATTCCTTCTCCAAACTGAAAATACAAACCATCTAGAAGCTTGCAAAACACTATTCAAACAGAACAGTAATAAAATCCAGTTGCAAAAATGATCAGAAATTTTCAGTAAAGTGATTTCAAGCAACCAAGACTCTTAGTTATGTGAATCCAGGTAGTTTCCAACTAATGCTAAAAACATTTTGAATACATCGTTTTATTGACCTCTTTTTAAAAAAAGGTATCTCCCCAATCACTTGGTGCCCTGTTCACAGATTCATCGACACGAAGGCAAATGTTCTTAATTGCCTTACAGAATCCTGTTATCGCTTGGTGAGCCCAGATGTCCCTATCTTCTGCATTCCTTGAGATTCCCCCTTTTTCTGAGCCTTCCTGCCTGCCTATTTTCCAGTGCAGTAAATGTGTTCCATAATTCAGCATTACATTTTAGTCTAAATGTTTAAAGACAAGTTTTAAGACTATAGATTTTCTCAATAAAGCCCAATCAGAGAGAGAAAAAAAAAGTTGGACAGACAAAGAAGTGGATAATGGTCAGCCTAGAAGAATGAATAGCTGCTAACAGGGACTATTAGGAGCTGACAATGGATTGTGGGTGATATCAGCCCATGTGATAACTGGTACGTGGGGTTGAGAGAAGAGATGGGGAAAAGTGTTTAATATTGTTCAACAACTTTAGGGCTTAAATCCAGAAGGCTGCGGAGTTTGCAAAGTGCATATGAGGTGCACTGAATTTGCACTGAACTTCACTGGAGAACTACAGCAAGGCTGAGCCAGATGTTGGACAGGGAACATGGTAGTAATGAAGTGACAGGCAACTGGAAGCTCAGGGCCTCTTTTGCAAACAAAACATAAAATGTTCTGCAATCTGGTCGCCCTATCTCTGCTTTGTTTCAATACTAGCATTGCAAGCAGCGAATACAGTAGACTGGATTAAGCTAAGTGCAGATAAAAGGCGCTGTCTCACCTGGAAGCCATGTTTGGGACTTTGGATTCATAGGAAGGAAGTAAACGGGCAGGTATTATACCTTTAGTGACTGTAGGTGAAGGTGTCTTGAGGATGTGTTGAGAGTAAAGGAGGAGTGGATCAGGGTGTGCCAGAAGGAACGGCTGACAAGGAGGTGGTGGAAATGGTAACTAATGATCGTTGCTGGTGGGATGGTAGGAGATAACAAGAGGGAACCCTAACACTGTTGTGGGAGGGAAGAGAGGGGGAGATGGCCAAAGTGCAGAAGATGAGTTGGATCTATCATTTACAGTACTCAGGAATCATCGTTTGAGGAAGATGTGCATTTTGGAGGCCCACTTGCTGAAGTTGGCATTATCAGAACAAGTTAAAAAAATCACAACACTTTCGGACCGCTGCTCCTTCATTAGGGGTTGTGGAGAACACAACCACCTGAAGGAGCAGCACTCTGAAAGCTTGTGCTTCCAAATAAACCTGTTGGACTATAACCTGGTGTAGTGTACTCCCCAGTCCAACATGTCTACAAATCATGATTGTCAGAACAGATGCAACAGAGACAGTAGAACTGGGAGAATGGAATAGTCTTTACAAGAAGCAGAGTGGAGGATGTATAGTCACTTAACTATGGGAGGTTGTGGGTTTATAGTGGATATTGCTGGTGGGCCTATCCCCAGAAATAGATAGAGAGATGTCAAGGAAGGGAAAGATGGAGTCAGAGATGGATCAGGTGAAGGTGAAACCTGGATGGAAATTAGAAGTGAAATAGATAACTTTTCCAATTCCAAACTAGAGGGGGGGGGGGGAAGTAGCACCAATTTCATTATCGCGATGTGGAAAAATTTGAGAGTGGGGGTTGGAGAGTGCTGGAACAAGGAACATATCACACACCCCACAAAAACAGGCATAACTGAAGCCCATATGGGTACCCACAGACACACCTTTGATCTGAAATTGGCATTTTACTGTGGTTAAAGGAAGTGAATGCTCAAGATAATGGATGAAGTCCCAAGATAGGCTGAGATTAACATTCAAGGACTCCATGAAAGACTAACTTAATGGAACACATCCACCATAGACAGGAAGAATAACATAAGAGAACGAGCCATCACTGCACCATTAAGGGTGTTTAACTGTCACTTGCCCATGTGTATCTCAGATTATTGTGGGTGATAAAGTAGACAAGGGTTTCACAACTTGTGTGGCAAATCTAACACTGGTAGCGCACAGGTTTAAAAGCAAGAGGCCCTGGAGTTGCTTAAAGGCTTGCTCACCAAAGTAGATACATCGATCACTAACTACCTCCACATCTAGAGGATAACCATTTATCTACATGATTATCTTAATTAGGGCTACGTTGGGAGCATTAATGCAATTTAGGAATCAATTTCACATTCTTAGGCTGATTTATTTGCAACATCAGATCTTGAGGTGGCAGTGTTTTGGACTAGATAATATGCATTTAGCTGGTTTCAGTAGCCTTGTCTGTGGTGAACTTTATGATTGTAGTACAGCACAGATATTCATGTTCCTCACTGCATTATGGAGAAACTTCTCGTCCAGTTGTGGAATCTTACAGCCTCAAACTCCAATCATTCTTCCATGGCAACAAACTGGATCTGAGTGTATTATGCACTGGGACCTTGGATCTGTGGTTCAGGGGGCATCCAAGGCCGCAATCTATGGATCCTTGAAGTACCCAAGCGACTTTTTTTTGTGTTTTTGTGGGAAAGGGCAAGTGCTATGGTTTTCTTGAGGTCCAGATTTGGTTGAATTGGTAGCTTCCTTTGGGTTGCAATATTATGAATTCCACAAACTAAGCAGTCCTTTAACATACCCAAATGTGACCTGTGTTATGTTCCACCGATTTATGGAGTCATACAGGTGTATAGACCCTTTGATCCAACTCGTCCATGCCGAGCAGCTATCCTAAATTAATCTAGTCCCATTTGGCAGCACTTAGCCTATATCTCTCAATGTTTCCTATTCATGGGTAGGTTAAACAGTTTATGATGCAAAAGTCACTGCAACCCCACAAGTGGTCAACACGATGACTTTTTGTCAGTAATCCTCTTCTAATACTTTGGTAATGGTACTTAATTCCTTTCCTGCATTCTTTACTATTACGAGATATTCAAAATATTCCCATCCATAAAACAGATGCAAAATGTGTTTAACTCCTCTGTCTCTTTAAAATCTCAATTGTGATTAAAAGGCACCTAAGCAGAATTAAAGTGTTACATAAAATTAGTTTGAATTAAAGGAATTACACTCATTTTTCATATTTCATAATGAAAAATTACAGGCAATTCACATTTATTCTCCATAGCAAATCTGTTCAGAAGGATTCTCAGGCTTCAAAAGTTGTCTTAAAAGTCAACATCTATAGTATTGTTTTTGCTACACAAAAAAAGGTAATGGTCCAATGGATGAACTTTGAAAATTGAATTTTTTTTTACATTTTACAAATGGGAACTTTACAGCAAAACAACTAAAGATATTTGACGATACAAATCGGCAGTTATGCTTCAGGTTACAAATGCCATTCATTGTCGTGTTCAGCTCTTCAGCATGCTCAAATGTACTTTCAGAAATGGATTAATACAGGCAACAAGGAAACTATGCTCAGTGATGAGATGAAATATTAAATGATGTTGCTGATCAATGCAAGTTAGAGAAATTACACCAACAGAAATGTGAATAACAGCACTTAAAATCAAGCTCAGGTGGCTGCTTGGCATCGTAAAACATTGAGAGACAAACCTTCTCACAATGATGGAACAGTTATTGAAAGTCATCATGTTAGATTCTTGATCCAACTGCATTCTCTACCCCTAACTCCCCACCCTCCTGTTATCCCAAAGTGAATCTCTGCAGAGAGAAATACTTTTATTTTCCTTTATTATACACACCCTTAGCAAAGGCAAGTTCAGCAAAACAGTTTCTCATGTATTACCTCCAGTCCCAAGGAGACCAAAATAAAACAAGTCTAAACAAACACAGACATTTCAACACTACTGACAACACCTCTCCACAAGAGAAATAGCACAGAACAAATCCCTTTAAAGCACAGTGCCATCACACAATTTAATCACACGTTTCAGAGGCTTAATGACATTCCTGTTCTTTTACTTCTGAAGTTATTGAAGTAGATTTTATGATAAAAATAAAATAAGCCAAATCATTCATTGTTACCTGTAAAAGCTAAAGTCAATGCTTTCATTACAAATATCTGTAAAACATCAATTTTAAAAGATTTTATTTCTTTCTGAAACTGGATGGTTTGACCGTTTGAGGGCCATAAAATAAATTAAAGCATATACAGTTAGCTTCAATACCAAGACACTGGCATACAATCTGCCATATCAGTTGCACACAAGAAAAAAAATGAGCATGGAAAGATTTTAACGGCAGTAAAGCTCTTTCACGTATATAAAGATTGCCCAATGTACTTAAGTTCAGTTTATTGATAAGCATATTTAAGTACATAATATTACACATAATTGTGTTGAAAAAGGCAGAATATCCTCTGAAGATCACCTGAATGTGGCACAAAGCAGAAATAAAGCTGATGCATTAACAAGAGATGGGAAACAACTGTCTAAAGATGCCAGTGCAGGATTCAAAAATTATATCCCAACCCAATTCAGCCATTGCCCCTTTTGAGCCAGGTTTCCAACTTCACCTCACTTCCCTGGTTCTCTCAGCAGTGGCACATGCACTGATGACGTTACTTCTCGCTGAATGTGTCAGCACATACAGACACTTGGTGCAGCCTTTATTGACATTGCCAGGTGATATCACTTCGTAGAATCAGAATCCCTATAATGTGGGAGCAGGCCATTTGGCCCAGAGTCCTAACCAACCCTCTGAAAAGCACCTCTCCAGACTCACCCCATCCCTGTAACACTGCATTTCCCATAGCTAATCACCTGGCCTATACATCCCTGGACATAACTGGCAATTTAGCCTGGCCAATCCACCTAAGCTTTCGGAGGAAACCCACAAAGACAGGGTAAACATGCAAACTCCATAGAGATAGTTGTCCAAGGGTAGAATCGACTCCAGGTCCCTGGTGCTGTGAGCAGCAGTGTTAACCACTGAGCCACTATGCTACCCTAATGGTGTGGCAACCATGTTGCATTATGGCTAATTATTGCATTAAAGAAATGCAAGAAGCTTGTAAGTAAGCCAGACATTCTAAATTGAATTTTAATTAGTTTACAAATGGGAAAGTCAAGTAAATTTTAATTCTACAAATTAGGACTAATTTCTTAGATATAATCATCACTGCAATAATATCACCAAGTATATATATTTATTTATATTCTTACCCAAATACTAATGTGCCATCCTTCTTAATCCCAAATTGTGCATTTTGAATGCCTTTTCCATCTTGTACCAGTTTTCCATTACTCACTACTGCACCCAAGCAACGTCCTGTGTCCATGTCAAAAAATCCACCATTCTGAGCCACCAAACACGTTTTGGATTTTATAGTTTCCTGTACTGTTGCTCTATAAGACTCACTGCATCCACCTGATTTTAATGGTTCTAAAACTGAGACAGTTCTCAAAGGATTATTCACAAATGTGAGGTGGCCAGTAACAGCTTTAAGCTTTCCTCCATCAATTGGAAAGTTTGAAACAAATACAGTAGTTCTAGTTACAGGGAGGTTTGTAGATTTATCAGCAGGCCAAGTTTCATGTGTCACATTTCCAAAAACTATAGGCTGACAATCTCTGACATATCTGTGAGTATGTTGAGATCCATGCTCCAAGGGATGGTATGGAAATAGATCATTTAAAGGTGACCTGCAAAAGGAGCATACAAGATTGTCAAAAACCAGGAACAAAAACAAAATGAATTGAAAACAAGTAAAGAGCAAAAGATAAAACACTACAACCTGTTATATTTTTAAAACAAGACATTTAGCATATAATGAAAAGATTTTTTATTCCTGACTGGGTAAAGGGGTTCAAAACTTTGACAATGAGAAACTCTCAAACTTCCAATTTTATGCAAGATAGACAAATTTGCTAATCAGAGGCAGATTGGTGACAAACATTTTAAGGAGACTCACATGCATAGTTTTTTTGGGCCTCAGGAAACACAGGCAAACAGAATTAATTGTATCTGAATGCTTCCAGAAAAATCTGTTTTCAGCATGGCTTTTGGGCCAGCATAAATAGGAATGCTACCCAGGAGCGCTAGACAAACACGTTCACCCACATAAGACCCTCAGTTCAAAGTTTAGAAATTACAAACGTTTTGAACCCACATCCGAAAACTTGAAAGCCAGAATCTTTCCTGAGAAAGGCTCTGAATACTCTCAACATTTTCCATTTGACAGCAAGCCTCATCTATGGCCAATTGACAGACAGGAACCGGTTTGGAAAAAAATGGTAAAACAAGCTGAGTTTGATACAGAACAATACTTCCAGTTTTACTGTCTGCACATCCTCTAACCACATTCTTCTGACTTTGTTATTAGGCTCACCAAACTAGTAGTCATAGTAGCTCTTGATGAGTTATAAATTTTGATGTGGGAGGAAACCCACGCAGACACGGGAAGAATGTGCAAACTCCACACAGTCACCCAAGACTGGAATTGAACCTGGGTTCCTGACATTGTGAGGCAGCAGTGCTAACCACTGAGCCACCATGCCACCCCAAAGGGATGGCTGGAAAATGAGTACAGCCAGAACTAACAGGAACTCCAAAGAAACAAACATCACAACTCACCATTAAGGTTTAAGAGTTGTACAACTGGGCGCAACTTGTATTCGAATGGGACATAATTAGTTTCGAGGTACTACTTGCCAGTGCCTATACGGTCTTAAGTATCAAGTTTCAAAGGGATCAAGCCCCAAGGGATCCTTCCATATCCGCTACAAATTCACCTGCACCTCCACACACATCATTTACTGCATCCGCTGCACCTGATGTGGCCTCCTCTATATTGGGGAGACAGGCCGCCTACTTGCAGAACGTTTCAGAGAACACCTCTGGAACACCCGGACGAACCAACCCAACCACCCCATGGCTCAACAATTCAACTCCCCCTCCCACTCCACCAAGGACATGCAGGTCCTTGGATTCCTCCATCGCCAGACCATAGCAACACAGCGGCTGGAGGAACCCTCCGCCATCATCCGCCTAGGAACCCTCCAACCACAAGGGATGAACTCAGATTTCTCCAGTTTCCTCATTTCCCCTCCCTCCAACTTGTCTCAGTCAAATCCCTCGAACTCAGCACCGCCTTCCTAACCTGCAATCTCCTTCCTGACCTCTCCGCCCCACCCCCACTCCAGCCTATCACCCTCACCTTGATCTCCTTCCACCTATCGCATTTCCAACGCCCCTCCCCCTACCTTTTATCTTAGCCTACTGGGCACACTTTCCTAATTCCTGAAGAAGGGCTCATGCCCGAAACGTCGATTCTCTTGCTCCTTGGATGCTGCCTGACCTGCGCTTTTCCAGCTCTGATCTCCAGTATCTGCAGTCCTCACTTTCTCCTATCAAGTTTCAAAGCCTTGTAGAGGTACGTGTCTCTGAACTGGTTGCTCAGGAAAAAAATGGAAGATTTCTCAATTCGTATCACGGACATTTGTACATCTGCCTTCCGTGTAAGGAGGAATTTACCATAAGTTTTCAGTTCCTCCCAACTCGATACTCCAAAATGCCCCATTGCCCATGTTTATTATCTCAGATCCAGCAGCCCCTCCCCCCCCCAGACTTTTTCAACTTGAGCCAAGACATTAAGAAATTTGAGGAAGCGAACTACTCGTTGTGGAACCGACTACCCCTCCAGGAACTTCAGCCGCAAAATGCAGCGCTGACCCTTCCACTTCAGAAAAGTTAAAGAGATTAAGAAGGATCAAACAAAAAGGCGGATAAGAACATACCTACTACTAACAACCCCGCTGGACTGAAAAAGCAACAGAAAATCGACAGCTAGCCTCACAGACCAGCCATAAATCCAGCGCCAGGCAACGCTGCGGCCACCAACCGCCATTCGCACGCTTCATGACCCCATCACCATCGTCTCCAGGGTCACGTGAAACTAGCCGTCCTCTCGCCTCACCTCCTCCACCTCCTTGTGGTCATGTGATCTCAACACCCTTAAATCGAATTTAAAATCCTCCCTAAAACTTGACAGGAGAAAACCCAATGACCATTTCGTTTATAATACTAACTTTCAAAATCGGGTGACGCTTTAAAAGCACCGATACTCCGGACGGATTGATCGCCAGAGTCGACTGGCGGGGACCGCTTTCATCGGTGCACTTCTCATAGCGGGAAGTGGTGGGCGCATGCGTAGCTTTGGACATGGTGTCAGCTGCGGTCGCGGGTGCTCGATGCACGCGCGCCTTGAGGAATGTTTTACTCATAAAGGGTCATAATGTGCTTCTGGCGGAGAGGGTGCGCGCGGCTAACACTGGGGTAACGGTCCCCGGCCATCACCATCAACAGTACTGCATACAGCTTGTCAGGTTAGTGTGTTAGGTGAAAGTGAGGACTGCAGATCAGAGTCAAGAGTGAGGCGCTGGAAAAGCACAGCAGGTCAGGCAGCATCCGAGGCGCAGGAGAGTCGACGTTTCGGGCAAAAGCCCGAAATGTTTGGACAGCCGCTGTCAACACTGCTGTGATTCAAATAGTGGATTGTGGATCACCGCCACCTTCTCAAGGGCAATTCAGAATGGTAATGAATGCTAGCATCTATATTGTACTACAACAACAACAAGAAACTCCTCTGTAGTCTCCTTATCCACACTACCCTAACAAGTATCTTCATTACAACAACACCTGCACTGCACTTGTGTACGAGGTGTAAATGTGCTGAGGAAGGGTCGCTGGACCCAAAATGTTAACACTGAATTCTCTTCACAGAGTGTTGCCAGACCTGCTGAGCTTTCCCAGCAACTTCTGATTTTATTTGTAGTTGTAAATGTACTGGGACTGAGTGATCTGGCAAAACCTTTGTCAAAATGATTAGGCTGCCACTTTTTAATTCATTTGCAAGGATGTGGTTGTCACTGGCCATTTTAATGCCTATCCCTGATTGTCCAGAGGGCAGTTAAGAGTCACCCACATTGCTGTAGGTCGGGAGTCATGTGTAGGATAGGTGGGTGAACCAGATTTTTTTTCCTCTGACAATCAACAACAATTCTTAATTTTATTGAGGTCAAATTCTATCATCTGCAGTGGTAGAAACCAAAGCCAGGCCAATAGAACATTACCTGCATCTCTGGATTAATAATTAAGAGGGTCGTTGCCTCTCCTGCATCCTGATTCTGTTTAAACTCAACCCAGTATACATTACTTGAAACATTTCTTTGTTATCTAGATTCACAACAAAATTCAGCACAAGAGATTGTTTAATCCACCTTCCTTTGCCCCTCCAATGGAAACAGTCCCTGAAGACTTTCCACGATGATAGTATCTTTGCTGTTATAAGTGCTATCACCCAATATTGTATTTTTCCATGTGTCTCCTGATTCTGCTCCACCATTCAATAGTGTCTGTTGATTTTTCACCTCAATTCTGCTTTCTTGACAGCTGTCCTGATTTCTTGATTCCTAGAAAGCTTAAAAACAATCTGTCTCGATGTTGACATCCTCAACAGTGAAGGGTCCACAACATTTTGATAGAAAATTCCAAACATTTACTCTGTCAGTGAACGCATCTGTTCTCATCTGCATTCTAAACGATTAGCCCCCTACACTGAGGCAGTGATTCAATGTTCAAGATTTCCCACCCTGTGGAAACAAGTTTTCAGACTCGATCTTGTCAAACCTCTTCAGAATCGTAGAAAGAAAAGTCATATTGCACTCAAAATGTTCACTGTTTTTCCCCTATCCACAGGTACTGCCAAACCTTCAGAATTTTGCATGTTTCAATAAGATCGCCTTTCGTTTTTCTAAAGTCCACACAATATAGGCCCACAGGATAGAAAGTTGGAACAAAAGAATCTGTAGCTTCCTAGTGATGAAACAGACAGAGTAACATGAAAGCAAGGAAAGTGTATATGACAGATTGCAAATGCTTATACAATTGAGAACAAAGCTAAATGAAGATTTGGAGGAAATAATTCACATCTTTGGATAATGTATGAGACAGCAATTTCTTATATTTTTGGGATTGTGTGTATGTAGAGTTTAAATTTTTAAGTATTGAGTGACAAACATTTGGCCTGTTTTGACAGACTGGAGCATAGAGGTGTTTGCAAGGCTGTAATTTTTCCAGTGACAAATATGGTCGTCATTCTTTTGCATGGATCCTTTTAAATTAACAGTTTAAAGGATCTTTAATGTGTAAATAGGATACAATTTCAAAGCTTCCAGAACACAGACTTGGAAATTTGGTTGAATGATGAGGTAGATAGTATAACAAACCTTGTTTTGACTGCCACTTAATGACCGGCAGTTTTGATAAACCGTCAAAAATTATATACCTGAAACACCAGAAGTATACTGTATTATCATGGTCTCCATGATGTTCAAGTAGTCAGCTGATGGTGGAGTGAGAAAGCTCTCTGCTGGTAAGTATTATTCAAGGCAAAGTTGCACTATTATTTAAGTAATTTATGCTGTAAATAAAGTGTAACAGTGATGTATATACCCCTTGCATTATGTTTCTATTACTTATATGGTTTTTTAACATTGATTATGTGGGCCTCTAGATCAACCAGAATATTTGATTAACCGGCCCACTGCTGGTCCCATAGGTGCCAGTATATTAAAGTTTTGCTGGAATGGATTCGAGCAGGACATAGAAGGCAGGTGTATGGCAGATGACATTTATTGCAAGGAATTGAGAAGCACCAGTACTACATATTTATCAGGAAGATTGAAAGATGCAATACTAAATAGTAAAGTTTTAAAGGATGAGACTTGAATATATATGTGCATAAATCTTTGAGAATAGCATTCAAATTAAGGTGACTTTTAAAAATAAATACTGGATCCTTGCCCTTTAAAAGTAAATTTGAAGTATCAAATGGGGTAATGTATTCAGTCTGTGCGCTGCATTTTAAGCAGGATGCCAAATTGTTAAAATGGATTTGTCATAAACTGCTTCAGAATGATGAACTTCACTTATGTGGAAAAACTGGAGAAGTTGAGATTGCCCTGTTTGGAACTGGGAAAGTTAAAGGGACATTTGTTGCAGATGTTCAAAACTATGCAGGGTTTTTACAGAGTAAATAAGGAAACCTGCTTTCAATGGTGATGTTGATTACCAGAGAGCACAATTATATGGTGATTGTCAAATAAAAAGAGACTCTTTGATGTTGAAAAGTTTCACCACTGCAGTCTTTTCCCCACCAAATCACTGAGTTTATAACACTAAGCACACAGATTACAACTAACATGCACTAGTCATTCAATATCTATCTTTTTCTCATCAAATAAGAATGTGCTTGCATATGTACTTTGCACAGTGTTGTGAATAAATTTTATGTCACCAGCGTCACAGTTGAAGGATAATCGTATGTGGAAACTTATGATTTCAGAGATCTATGTCTGCTATCCAGTACAGATTGTCAGGAATTGTTCACAATGCAAAAATGTCCAGGGCAAGATGGTGAAGCTTTAAGATAGCTTTAAAGGCAGTTTAGACTGGCAGAATAAATAACAGAAAATGGTTCAGTAATAATTGAAAAGGTTGGAAATAACAGCTGAGAGTGAAAAGATACTTGCTAAAATGTAATTAGTTATTTTGTTCTTTACTGCCACTGTCATGGAATCTCTATAGTGTGGAAACAAGTCCACACCAACCCTCCGAAGAGTAACCCACCCACACCCATTACTCGACACTTACTCCTGACCAATGCACCTAACCTACAGATCCCTGAACACTATAGGCAATTCAGCATGGCCAATTCACCTAACCTACACATCTTTAGATTGTGGGAGGAAACCGGAGCACCCAGAAGAAACCCATGCAGACATGGGAAGAAAGTGCAAACACCACACAGACAATCGCCCAAGGCTGGAATCGAACCTGGGTCTCTAGTGCTGTGAGGCAGCAGTGCTAACCACTGAGCTACCGTTCCACCATGGTTCATAATTTTGCTTAAATATTAAAATCTAGGCTTTATGTGCAATTGATCATTGCCTGCTTCGCTGTGCTACATGAGGACCCATACATGAGAGAAGTGTGAGAGATCCTTGAAATTTTAATTGTATTGAAACAGATCTCCAAGTGAACAGGTGGCTAACAGAGGTTAGGATGCACAATTTACTTTTACAAATAAAATTGGTTCTTGGACAGTAGAATTAATTATAGTCTGCATTTGATGAATAATGGCTCGAAAGTTGTTAATTGTCCTTATTAATTTACTGGCTTATTTTTGTTCTGATCTGATTTACTTTTGAAGAAATTAACAAGAAATTCTGAGAAACTTCATCAAATTGTAATTTTTTTCCCCACTTCCTGGATTTCATAGTGAGAAAGATTGGGTTTGGGGATTTCAGTATTGTTTTGAAATGGAATAGCAGGTATGATCTTGATGACATTTTCTCATCTGAAGCCATATCATGATGTTCTCTTTAAATACTGTAGAGTATTTCAACCCTAGTCTTTTTGTTTAGAATTTTCTGGCTTAGGATTTCTTAAATTGAATTTACATCATATTGTAATATGAGCTGAGTTTTGCTCTGAAGCATACAGAAATAGCCTGACCGATGACAATTGTTTGGAACTTTTGATATATTATTTCTCACTAGCAAATCTTGCGATCACATCAGTAAAATTGACGACAGAGTTAGACTTCTGGTCAAGTCAGTTCTGAAGAAGACTTACATTTACTTACAAGATAATGCATGGCTTAGAAAGGGTGGATGCTGGGAATTTGTTTCCGTTAGGTGGGGAGACTAGGATCCATGGACATAGCCTTAGAATTAGAGGGGGTCAAGTTAGAATGGAAATGAGCAGTCATTTCTTCAGCCAAAGAGTAATGGGCCTGTGGAATTCATTGCCATGGAGCACAGTGGAGGCTGGGACATTAAATGTCTTCAAGGCAGAGATTGATAAATTCTAGATCTCGCAAGGAATTAAGGGCTATCTGGAGAGTGCGAGTAAGTGGAGTTGAAATGCCCATCAGCCATGATTGAATGGCGGAGTGAACTCAATGGGCCGAATGGCCTTACTTCCACTCCTGTCTTATAGTCTTATGAACTTTATTTCTCTCTACTCAGATCTTACCAGACCTGCTACGTTTCTCCAGTACATTCCGTTAATACTTCAAATTTCCAGAAGTTGCAGTACTTTGCTTTAATTTTATTCATGTCCTCAGGTGTCTTGCTGTGTTTGGTGCAGCCAGTATTTATATTCTGAACGAAAATAAGCAAAGCCTGTCCTTATATGTCAGTGCTCTTCTTCCACATAGAAATCGAGATTATGAAGGTTTCCTGTCTTCTCTGCTGCTTCCTGCAGAATTCCGTAGCTCAGTGTTTGCATTAAGAGCATTCAATGTGGAATTGGCTCAGGTAAGTATTCTCATCGACCTCTTACAAGTGTGTGGTTTGTAAATTAATGATTCTCACCTTTTATTCACGTTATGACATGAATTAGAAAATTCTGTCATCATGTAAGCTGAATATCTCCAGATAATATGAAATGCAACATATCTAAATATCCAACACTTCTGTTTTGAAATGATTATTGTGCATAAGTAAGGTTAACACCATTTTAACATTGACTACGCTTTAGATGTTCTTCTTAGATTGTATTATGCTTTGGATAAGATGTGGTCATGAAAGGCATTTTTCTTTATTTTCTTTTCTTGCTTGAAGAAAGCCACGAACATTTTACCAGCAAATCGTCAGATTTTTGCCTACTTAACTAATCTATAACCGTCTGAAAACTCCTCTTTACTTCCCAACATACTTTCCTACCTTTCTTGCTTTGTGTTGACTTCAAATTTAACTACCCATACCTTTTCTCCCCTCTTGATGTAAATTGTAAAAAGTTGTGACCCCAGCACAGATTCCTGTCGGACTCAACACAGCACATTCAGCTCATCAGAAAAATAATTTTCGATGTGTTTCCCCCTATTTTCTGCTCACCAGCTAATTTTCTAACCATGCTAATATGTACTCCCTATACCATGAGCTTCTATTTTGTGCATTAACCTTTTATGTGGAACCTGATCAAGTGCCTTCTAGAAATCCAAGTTCAATGTAAGAATGCTATTGTAATTGAGTGGTGCAGTTCAGAAATGAAATCACCTTGCCAATTCAGATTAGAGCTATCCATTTTTAAAATCTGACCTGATTGTCAAATCATGCTTCAAGATCTCAACAACTATTTCCATTTTTTCACAGAAGTTAACTCTTTGTCCCAGGCTGAGCTATTTTGTATGGACTTCGCATATCCATCCCTCTGCTTCAGCTTAATTATTCCTCATCATCTTAGCTTTTTGAAGTGGATTGTACTTGATCTTGACATTGTGTGCAAAAATATAGGAAATTATAATTCATTACAGTATGAGTCAAGAACATGGCTATTTTAGCTAATACATAATCTTAATTCTATTTTCTCACTTTGTGCCTTGGTATTTTTTTTATAAGGTTCAAGATTTAGTATCTCAGAAGACAATAGGTCTGATGAGGATGCAGTTTTGGAGGCAAGTGATTGAAGATATTTACAGTGATAACCCTCCCCATCAACCCATTGCCATCGAACTGTGGAAGGTAAATCAGCTTTAAAAGATTATTTGATCTTCAGGCATCTGAATTATAATGTGGAAGTCATGAAACTAAAGTTTCATGTAAAAATGTTCTTGCTAAATTCCACTGGAATCTGTGGCAGAGATTTTGGAGCAGGTTGCTCAGCAAATAAGCCATAAGGAAAGAAGAGTACTGAAATATTCTCAGCAATATTGTTCTATGGGTACTGCTTACTCTTTGGCACCTTATTCAAATGACCATTATCAATATGTTAACCTTAATGAATCAAATACTGGCAGAACTTTGTATAATAGAAATTATCACTATTGAGTTCTTGTCCTCTACTGTCCTTGGCTATTCATATGTGTTGTGGTTCTGTTCGCCGAGCTGGAAGTTTTTGTTGCAAACGTTTCGTCCCCTGGCTAGGCGACATCATCAGTGCTTGGGAGCCTCCTGCGAAGCGCTTCTTTGATGTTTCCTCCGGTGTTAATAGTGGTCTGTCCCTGCCGCTTCCGGTTGTCAGTTTCAGCTGTCCGCTGTAGTGGTTGGTATATTGTGTCCAGGTCGATGTGTTTGTTGATGGAGTTTGTGGATGAATGCCATGCCTCTAGGAATTCCCTGGCTGTTGTCTGTCTGACTTGGCCTTTGATAGTAGTGTTGTTCCAGTCGAATTCATGTTGCTTGTTGTCTGCGTGTGTGGCTAATAAGGATCCTGATGTAGCTTCGTTTGTGTGTGTTGGGGTGGTTACTTTTATAGTTTAGGACTTGGTCTGTGTGTGTGGCTTTCCTGTATACCCTTGTAGTGAATTCTCCATTCGGTGTTCTCTGTACCATCACGTCTAGGAATGGGAGTTGGCTATCCTTATCCTGGAGATCATCTGAAACATACACATAGACAAAGAAGAAACCATGATATCATTCGACGTGATGGCACTGTTCACTTCGATTGACAAAACCTTAGCCAGAGAAACAATAGCCAACCTACTGGACATACAGAACAGAAAACAGGACGCTGAACCTATCAACAAAGACGGCATACTTAAACTACTGGACTTGTGCCTCACAACACACTTCACATTCAACAACCAGATATACGAACAAATCAACGGAACACCCATGGGATCACCAATCTCGGGACTCATAGCAGAGGCAGTTATGCAAAGGTTAGAACAAACAGTCCTACCACAAATTCAACCCAAACTCTGGGTCAGATATGTCGATGACACGTTTGTAATCATTAAAAACACGGAAATAGAAAAAACACACCGGATCATCAACTCACAGGAATCCGATTCACGAGAGAAGAAGAAAAGGATAGCCAACTCCCATTCCTAGACATGATGGTACAGAGAACACCGAACGGAGAATTCACTACAAGGGTATACAGGAAAGCCACACACACAGACCAAGTCCTAAACTATAGAAGTAACCACTCCAACACACACAAACGAAGCTGCATCAGGACACTATTCAAAAGGGCCACAACACACTGCAGTACACCAGAACTGCAAAAAGAAGAAGAGGAACACCTATACAAGATATTCGCCAAAAACGGATACCCGCGCATCTTCATCAACAGATGCCTAAGAGAAAGATCATGGAACGAGGACATACCACAACCAAAAGAACTAGCCACACTACCATACATCAGGAGCATCTCAGAACTGACAGCCAGACTACTGCGACCCCTAGAACTCATAACGGCACACAAACCAACAGCCACGCTCAGACAACAACTCACCAGAACGAAGGACCCGATACCCAACATGAGCACAACTAATGTAGTGTACAAAATACCATGCAAGGACTGCACAAAACACTATATAGGACAAACAGGAAGACAGCTAACAATCCGCATACATGAACATCAACTAGCCACGAAACAACACGACCAGCTATCCTTAGTAGCCACACACACAGACAACAAGCAACATGAATTTGACTGGGACAACACTACTATCATAGGGCAAGCCAGACAGACAACAGCCAGGGAATTCCTAGAGGCATGGCATTCATCCACAAACTCCATCAACAAACACATCGACCTGGACCCAATATACCAACCACTACAGCGGACAGCTGAAACTGACAACCGGAAGCGGCAGGGACAGACCACTATAAACACCGGAGGAAACATCAAAGAAGCGCTTCGCAGGAGGCTCCCAAGCACTGATGATGTCGCCTAGCCAGGGGACAAAACGTTTGCAACAAAAACTTCCAGCTCGGCGAACAGAACCACAACAACGAGCACCCGAGCTACAAATCTTCGCACAAACTTATTCATATGTGTATTTCCAGCAGAAATCCCTTGGTAGTGATCAAGAGTGGAAATCAAGATAACTTTTACCCCTCATTTTCCTTAATTTGGACACCAACCCTGCTATTGTGTTCTGCCAGCCAAGCAAAGAAACTGCTTAACAGCAGAGGTTGTCTTGGATTTTTTGAATTGGATACTCGCTGAACTTACTGACTGGTTATCCTCACATTTGACTTTAGAGAGTACCAATAAGTGAGATAAGCGTGACTTCATCCTCACTAGTCTATATGTTATAGATGCATTTGACCGTCATGCTAATGGTAAGCATGACAACTACCTTTTGAATCTTGTCACATTAAGGATACCCTTCATTTTCCTATGTGACATTACACAGTGCTACATCGCATAGATATCAAATGAATCTAACCGCTCAAAACTGGGCATGCATGAGGTGCTGTGGGCCATCAGCTGTAGCAGAATTGCATTCAACACAATCTGTAGCCTCACATACATCCCTCACTTTGCCATTGCTATCGTCTGACGGAATCAATCATTGTTCCATGAAATGTACAGGAGGGCATACCAGGAGCAGTAATAGGCATACCTAAAAATGAATTGTCAGCCTGGTAAAATTACCAAATAGGATTATTTGCATGGCAAACAGCAAAAGGCAGCATGCAACAAACAGCTAAGATACTCACCACCAGTGGATTAAATCTAAACTCTACAGTTCTGCCTCATCCATTTGTGAATGGTGATGGACAATTAAACAACTAAATAGAGGAAGTGATATCAAATAACCCCATCATAAATGATGGGAAGCCGACCTCATTATTGCAAAACAGAAGGCTGAAGCATTGGAAACTGTATCCAGCCAGATGTGCCATGTGAATGATTTATCTCAACATCCAAGGATGTCCCCAGCATTTCAGTTACCACAGTTCAGCCATTCATTTCACACCATGTAAAGAAATAGCTGAAGGCACTGGATATCACAAAGACTGTGGGCACTGACAACATTCTGACCATAGTACTGAAAACATCTGCTCAAGAATTAGCTGTGTCATTGACCAGGCTGTTCCAGTTCAGCTACCACATTGGAATCTACCTGACATGTGCAAACTTGCCCAGGAATGTCCTGTGCCTTCTCAGTCTGCTCTTAAGTTATAAGCAAATTGATAGAACATTCTATTAAGTGAAACTTACTGATTAGTAAATTGCTGACTCACGTTTTATTTGGTTCCCCCAGAGGAACACCACTTTGACCTCATTGCAACCTTCGTCCAAACATAGACAAAACATCTAAACTACAGAGATGAGATAAAAATGACCACACTTGACCTCAAGGCATTAATTGTCTGGGTGGGCATCAAGGTTAGCAGCACTGAATTTGATGAGAATCAGTGCAGGAATTTGAAATCCTATCTAGCAGTGAACAAGATATTGGCGGCACGGTGGCACAGTGGTTAGCACTGCTGCCTCACGGCGCCTGAGACCCAGGTTCAATTCCCGCCTCAGGCGACTGACTGTGTGGAGTTTGCACATTCTCCCCGTGTCTGCGTGGGTTTCCTCCGGGTGCTCCGGTTTCCTCCCACAGTCCAAAGATGTGCAGGTTAGGTGAATTGGCCATGCTAAATTGCCCGTAGTGTTAGGTAAGGGGTAAATGTAGGGGCATGGGTGGGTTGTGCTTCAGCGGGTCGGTGTGGACTTGTTGGGCCGAATGGCCTGTTTCCACACAAATGTAATCTAATCTAATCTAAGATGCTTGTGGTTGTTGGAAATCAATCGTCTCATTCATTTTCAGCAGCTTCAGCAACAACTGTAAGGTCAAAAGTGAGAGCATTGGCTGATTCCTCAGTGTTTAATACAATTCAGTAACATTCACAACTCCTCAAATATTGAAGCAATTCATGTACGTGTGCAGTCAAGATCAATGTGCAGATATTATGGTTTGAACTGATAAATCATAAGTAACATTAGCTCTCCTCAGGTGTCAGGCTATGATCAAAACCCATCAAACACCGATTTGGGCACAAGTCAGGACTGTGTTAGGATATCCAGCCCCTACCTGATAATAAGTGAGGCTGAGCAACATTGGTAACCTGCAACATTCACTGCCTTCACCATAGAAGTACAGTGACAGCATTTCCAAGATGCACTGCAGCAACTCACCAAGATTCTTTCAACAGCATTTTCCAAACTTTCACCTTTTCTAGCTGAAAAAGACAACAGCAGCAGATGTATGGGAATACTGCTACATGCATGTTTCTGTTCTCGCTACTCATCATCCTCTTTTTTTTTTTCTTTACTGTCACTGGGACAAAATACTGCAAATCATTTCCTATCAGTACTGTTGTATCTAACCAGCAATATTTCTGTGTATTTTCAGTATTTTCTGTCATTACTATAACAAGTGCATGCAGTGGATCAATTAACTCAGTTGATGGATGGATGGTATGTGATACAGAGTGATGCCAACACTGTAGGTTCAGTTACCACACTGAGATCACCATGAAGGTCCAAGCTTTCTCAATCTCACCCTTGGTCTAAGACTTCTAAACTCAGCACCAGGAATTTCTCTCTAATTAGACAGCAGCTCTTTGGTCCCCTGGAACTATGGCAACTTTACCTTTACATTATCATGCTGTGAATTACTATACTGCACATATTTCGGATTCATCTGCTTCAACACCACTTGTTGTTTTGCAAAAAAAAAATTGAACAGAACTTTATCCATTTATATTTCTTGTCAGACCAAAATGTGTTTTTTTTTTGTGTATGGGTTAGCTAGAACTTAACATTAGAACATAAGAAATGGGAGCATTCAGTCAAACCTGCTTTGTCATTGAGTTGGATTATAGCTGATCTTGGGCTTTGACTGAACTTTTTCCTCTTGCTTTTCATTCCTTTGACTCCCTAAATCAAAGATGGATTAATCTCGGTTCAGTATGCTGACAGATCCAAAACATTCAGGGGTTAAGAATCTCAAGGCGAAATGAGAAGAAACTTCCCCTCAAGTCAGTGATAAATAATCAGCTCTTTTTGCCAAAAGTATACTTCATGTTTTAAAATCCCAAGCCAAAGAAAAGCGAAAAACGATCCCACTTACCCTGGGCAACAAGAAACGCCAGTTCCAAATTCAAAGTTTTCCGGTCATGCTGCAAATACTATTGCTACTTGCTACTAGGACATAGAACATAGAAGAATACAGCGCAGTACAGGCCCTTTGGCCCTCGATGTTGCGCTGATCCAAGCCCACCTAACCTACACTAGCCCACTATCCTCCATATGCCTATCCAATGCCCGCTTAAATGCCCATAAAGAGGGAGAGTCCACCACTGCTACTGGCAGTGCATTCCATGAACTCACGACTCGCTGAGTAAAGAACCTACCCCTAACATCTGTCCTATACCTACCACCCAAAGGGGATAATGTTAATTTTCTGTTTCATTTCCCCTTGTGTTAACATTTTAACTTCAGCCTCTTTTATTTTCCACATTAATGATGAGAGGGATAAAACAAGCATTGATGGTTGGTAATAAGTTGATAGAAACTGTAGTGGGAAGTAGAAAAGCTGGTGAGTAAATGCTAGAATTTGGGCAAGTAGAAAGATAGTGCTTTAAACATGAAAACCACAAAACTTGACAGGATAAAAGCTTGTGAATATTACAGTCACAAAATTGCTTCTGCGGTATTATCACTTAGTGTGAATAAGCAGTGAACAAACAAGAAGTGTTGAAATATTTGGTTCGTTTTTCCAGTTCATTTACCCAGTGGGTAAATTGTCATTGTAATGTGACAAATTAAATGTGTACAAAACATGTCAGCTGGAAAACAAATATACAACCTATTAGATTTAAAACAATTAAAATGGAATGATAACTGAACAGAAGGAGACATTTGGCTTTTTATGTCTGTGACAGCTCTCTGCAAGAGCAATTCAGCTCATCTTATCCCTGCTTTTTCCCTATATCCTTGCAATTGTTCTTTCCAAACACAATCATCAAATTCCACTTTGAAAGTTACAATCAAATCCATATCCATCACTTTATCTGAGAGTGTATTCCAGATCCTTAACAAACAGTTGTCCTCATGAATTTTTTTAGTCTTTTACCAAACGCCTTCAATCATTGCCTCTGGTTCTTGAATTTTCTACCAAAGGAAACCATTTCTCCCTATCTACTCTGTCCAGATCCCTTGTGATTTTGAAAACTTCAATCAAATCACTTCTTGACCTACACTAGGGCAAATACTGACTTTTACAATCTATCCAAGTCCTTTTGATACCTCCACAGTCTACGTCCATTGACCAGACACTGAACTGGACAAGCCATATAAATAATGTGACTACAAGAGCAGGTCAGAGGCTGGGAATTCAGTGCTCAGGTCCTAAGTCCCCAATGCCTGTCTACCATCTATCTGGTACAAGTCAGAAGTGTGATGGAATACTGTTCGCTTGTCTAAATAGGTTCAGTTCCAGCAATATTGAAGAAGCTTGAAACCATCCAGGACAAAACAGCCTACTTGATTAGCATGACATCTAATCCTTTCACCATTCACTCCCTTCATCACCAGCATAAATGACAACAGTGTGCACTTTCTACAAGATGCACAACATTAATATAGGAAGGCATCTTTGACAGCACCTGTCAAAGATGCCTTCCCAACATTACCTGTGACCTTTATAATCAAGAAGATCAAGTGCAGCAGATACACAGAAACATCACCAATGCAACTTCCCTTTCAAGCCACACACCACCATTATTTGGGACTAAATTTCTGTTTCTTCACTTTTTCTGGGTGAAAATATTAGAACTGAACAACACTGGGTATGCCTACACCCTAAGGACTGCAATGGATCAAGAAGGCAGCTTGCTACCACTTAGGAACATAGGAAGAGGAGTAAGACATTCAGCCCCTTGAGCATGTTCTACCATTCAATGAGATCATGGCTGCCTTTGGGCCTTAGCCCTTAATAAACTTCTGTTAAGCAAAGTTATTTATCTTAGATTTTAATTTAAGAATGAATCTAGCAAATATTGCCATTTGAGGAACATAGTTCTAAACCTCTACCACTCTTTGTATGCAGAAATGCTTCCCAACATTACTCCTAAATAGTTTGACCCCAATTTTTACATCAGTAATTCTCAAATCCCCAACTAGTGGAAATAATTTATCTTCATCAGACATGACTTTTCCTTTTAATATCTTGAATATTTTAATCAGATCACCTTGTAACCTTCTAAATTCTAGAGAAAACAGACCTAATCTGTATAATCTCCTTATAACCCCTGAAATCCAGGTATCATTCTTGGAAATCTATGTTGTGCTTCCTCCAAGGTTGGAATATCCTTCCTAAGGTGTGGTAGCTAGATCTGCTCACCAAGTGGGGTCTAACCAGGGTTTTATATAACTGCAGTATAACTTCTGCATCCTTGTACTCCAGTCCTTTAGATGTAAAGGCAAGCATTCCATCAACTTTCTTGATTATTTTCTGCACTTGTTTATAGCATTTTAAAAATCTATGACCCTGCCCCCCCCCCAAAAAAAAAGTCTGTTTAGACATCAATAGTATTTAACTTCATAGCATCTACAAAGTACCCTGATCTACCTTTTTTCAGTCCAAAATAGATAACCTCACATTTACATACTTTGAACACCAACTGCCACAGATTTTCCCATTTAATTAGTCAATAACTCTTTGTAATTTTGTGCTATGATCTGCATTGTCTACAATGCCACCTAACTTTGTGTCATCAGCAAGTTTGGATTTATGACGACTTGTGCTTTTATCCAAGTCATTAATAAATAATGTGAATAATTGAGGTCCTAACACAGATCAACTGGACACATCCTGCCAATTCAAATATTGGCCATTATCCTTATTTTCTGTCACCTGCTACTCAACCAATTTCTCAGTCATGTCAGTAATTATGCATCCAGGGCAATAAGATATAGGTAATAAGTGTTGGCCTAGTTACTGATACCCAGATCCCATGAGCAAATGTTTTCAAAGTCCCTCATTCCAGCAACCATTCCTTTTTAATCTTTTCCGCATCCTCTATAATGCTTTAATGTTCTTAAAGTATAGTGTTCAGCATTGGGCACAATATTTCACTTGAGGCTAAATCAGCATCTTTTATATTTTTGCCATAATTTCCTTATATATGTCGTCTATTTTTAAAGTCTAGAATTATTTGTGATCCATGAATCACTTTCTTAACCTGCCCTACTAATCATTTGTGTACATATATATATATATGCCCACATCTTGCCTTTTAGAATCATATCTTTTACTTAATGTTGCCTCTCCTCATCCTATCAAATTGTATCATTTTGCCCATCATTACATTTTATTTGCCACATGACCATACAGACCACACTAGCCTGTTTTATGACGTCTTGAAATCCATCACAATCCTGTTTGCAATTTACAATACAGTTTTGTGCAATCTACAAATTTTGAAATGGTGTTATGAATGTCCGAGACATGGATATTACTATAAATGTGCATTAAGTAAAATAGTAGTCCTTATACTGACCCTGGAAAATTCCACAGTATTCCAGCCTTAAAAAAAGTGTTCATTATTAATTTGTCACTCACCCAACTTTGTATCCATGCTGTGATTGTTGCTTTTACAGCAAGAGCTTTAATATTTTGTCAAATTCTTCAATATTTTAGCCAGATCAAAATGTAATTGGTTTTCGCACCAATTTAGAAAATTTAGCACCAATGTAGAAGTTGCTTTTACAAAACTCACAATCTTGTGCATGTATTTAAGTTGCAGTAGAACTTACGGAAAATTTAAATGAGCAAACAGTTGTCTTTTTTAATAATTTTTGTGAAATTCTGTTGTCATCTAATAGGCAGTAAGAAAGTACAAGCTGACTAAGAGATGGTTTCTGCGTATTATTGAGGAACGGGTAAATATACTTTATTTAAATATGTTGAAGCTAATATTATCCAAGACTGACCTTAGATAGTAACAGACCATTAGTTAGGCCCCTCCAGGTTTGATTACATCTGTTTTGATATGCCCATACACAGAGATCCTTTCTGCTTGCAGATAATCACAGCTGATGATGAAGAGACTAGCCCTATTTTGGCATCAAGATTGCATGGTGCCTTGGGCACTACTTTCCAGGTTGCTGATGAGGCAAATGCTTTTGAATATGGAGGTTTAGGAGGTCCAATATATTGACCAGTGAAGATAGGCTTGCGGTAGATAGTAGTAGAGAATCCATTAGCAGAATGCACAACTAGCACATTCAAAAAAAAGGGACCTTGCTAACTTAATTTCAAACAAGAATTTGAGTGCATGATGGAGGCCATTCGTGCTATCCTGAAGGATAATGGCTAAACCATTCAGAACATCTCGCTATATATTAAGTAAGTTCATAAATGGGCCAAAAGGTAGCAGTTTCAGAGCTGAAAAGTGCCCAGTATACCTAAAGTTCCATTAGAAGGGAAAGGTGTATTTAAAATGTAATGAACCACGAAAAATGAAGATAGTTGTTTTACGTTACTACTATACAGATGGGATGCTGCCAACAAGTCCAAAAAGCATTCTGTCTACTGCATAAGTGAGTAATGCGGTATATGAATTTCATTGTCAGTGAAATGCCAGGTATGTCAGCAACAATCCCAACAATTGGTGGATCCATTGTATGTCCCATTGGCTGTTTACAAAGAGGACTATCTGTATTCACCCTTGAAAACATGAAAACTTGACATTAGACATGATTCCTTGATTGAACAATACTTATTGAACAGTGTTGAGCATGCTAAGAAATGCACGAACTATCAGTTTGATGTTATCAGTCAGGTTCCCAATGTGAACGACCTACATATTTTCAAATGCAAAACCCCATTCTATCCAAACAAAAATAAAATGTCCAGGCATTATGCCTCTTTCAATTAAACAAAACATTAGGGGCAACTGTTTCCTATTCCATTCTACATGGCAACCAGTCAGAATATACTTATCAAACAATCTAATT
The DNA here is from genome assembly GCF_037043375.1 of Chiloscyllium plagiosum. Classification (NCBI taxonomy): domain Eukaryota; kingdom Metazoa; phylum Chordata; class Chondrichthyes; order Orectolobiformes; family Hemiscylliidae; genus Chiloscyllium; species Chiloscyllium plagiosum. The sequence goes on from NW_028270142.1 coordinate 105,667,049, forward strand.
TTTTTTCTAATATAGTATAATTTTTTTTGATATTCTGAAAGTTACAAGTTTGTATTATCAAGTGACAGAGCATAAAATAGTTTAGCAAAGCAATTTCCTTGTCACTGCAAATGGCTGATGCACCAAACTCACGAAGACTGACTGTAGAAACATATGGCACCAATATGCATCTTATATACATTAGAAAAATGTTTTAAACTATAGCATTTTGCAGCAATGTACTTTTCATTAAGACCAGCCAGAATTAACCAACTTATGTCTATGCTAATATAATGAATTCCAGGAAAGGAATTTGAATGAAAAAGCATTTAAAAATATCCAAGAGCTGGAAGCTTACGCGGAAAACGCTCAGTCATCATTCATCTATCTCGTATTGGAAGTTTTAGGTAAGATTTATTTTCATAAATCATATTTTATTTTTAATTGAAGAGTTGTTTCTTAAACTGAAACAGTCTAGATTGAATAGTTTGACTTTTCAGATATTTTCCCATCAACACAAAATTGTCTTTTGTAACCTGATGAGATTTAGTTAGCTGAAGTGCTCCATCTATATAAGCGCTAATAAGATTTTGACAGCATACAATGTACAGTGTTGGGTTCCACATTTTGTGTTCAGCACATGTTCAATAAAATTGTACATGTTGAGAAGAAAAACAAGAACAAAAATGAGGCTGCATTTTTGTTCAAGTATAGGAGGTTGAGAAATTTCATAGAAACATATCAGTTATCAGAGGGTGAAATGACAATCCAAAATGGACTGTTCCCACTGATTGAAGGCTCTACAATATGTAGACATAGTTGATTAAACACAATATTTAAACAAGAAGATAAATGTTTTCAACAAAGGGTATGAAGCAGTGGATTGCACCATGAGTTCATCAATTCAAAGTAGACATAATGTCAAAATTTGAAGATTAGGCTAAACACAAGATTAGGTGTTCCAGATTATACTGTGGCAACAAGAGCAGGTTATAGGCGAGGAGTTCTGCAGAAAGTAACTCAACTCTTGATTCCCATAATGTCCACCATCTACAAGCCAGGAATGAATTAATTTTGACTTGCCCACATGAGTGCAATTCCAGCAACAGTTAAGAAGTTCAACACCATCCAGGACAAAAGAGCCTGCTTAATTGGCCCCTCATCCACCTCCGAATATTCACTCTGTCCACTGTTGATGTATAGTGGCAGCAATGTGTAGCAGCTACAAAATGAACTGCAGCCACTCATTATAGCTTATTCAAGATCAATTTCTAACCCCATGGACTGCAATGGGTCAAGAAGGCACTCTGTCTTCTTTCAAAGACGGTTAGGGGTGTTTATAAATTTTATATCTGCCTTGATTATGTTGACACACAATTAGCTAGCGACACTCATGTCCTGTGAAAGAATGAAAAATAGGTAGATAGTTGAATGTAAAGGGAGTAAAAGAATATTTTTAGAGTATATGTGTCTGGAATTGTGTTTACTGTTTCTGCGGAGGATGGATATTGATATGAAAACAACAAATTGCTGGACATCACAGTGGGGCATGCAGCATCCATAGAGAGAGACAGCAAGCTAACATTTTGAGTCCGGATGACTCTTTAGAGCTGGAGAGGTTAGAGTCGGTGAGAGGAGCAGAGAAACTGAGATGGCCGATGTCATGTTTGCAGTTTTCAATGAAGAGATCGGGGGCGTGTGAGAGGCCAGACGAGGGCGTCCAAGTGGAGGGTGAATACTGGAGGTGGGTGCGAGGGGAGGATTCCTGCCCAAAGAAGTGAGTCAGGAGACGGAAGCAGCAGAGAAACAGTTCAACATTATGATGAGGCCGAAATTCATTAAGTTGGGAAGTGTACGGATATGAAGTTGAGTCCTTTGCTGAGAATAGTAGAGATATCGAAAACATGGCAAGGGCTGGGTTTGGGGTTAGTGCCCTCAAGGGGACAAAGTGATGGCATCTGAGGGCTGGGAAGGGTGTGGGTGCTAAGGAACTGTCTGCGGGAGGGATGTTAGAGTCGTTAAGTTGCTAGAGCTTGCATGCTTTGATGTCTGAAAGAAAGAGGAAAATGTCTTGTTGAGGTAAAGGATGAAGTGAAGCTGGGCAATGCTACTGGAGTTGAAATGTTAGCTTGGTCTCTCTCCATGGATGCTGTTTGACCTGTTGTGATCTCCAGCAATTGTTTCCAGTACAGGTGTAGATGTTTCCAAGCAACATCCACAGTAATTTGCTTCTGAATATTGATATGGATAGTTTGGCTGCAAAGTCTCTGATACAATTTTGATGTAATCCTTTTCACGGTCTTCACTTCCTTTCCATCAACAATCAGGCTGACTCAGACCATCCTTTGTTCAAAATGTTCTTTCCCTCCTCAAAAGTATATGTCTTGGTCCCTTTTTCAACTCGTATTGTAACCCTTATCTATGGCTTTGTCACTCCAGAGTTGGACATTTGAACTTGATTTGTTGATCTTCATCACCTGCCTTACATAAATCCTAGGTCAGCCAACTGTTTTGGTGTTGATTGCTTTATTTGAAGTATTTTGAAAAAAATGTAACCATCTCGAATAACTCTTCATCTCAACAATTTTCAATGTTAATTTTGTATATTTTGAGGAATATAACAATTTTATTTGAAAATGAGGCAATCTTCATTATTAGGAATGTAGTAAAATCGAACTTAGCTGTAGGCTTTGAGAAAGATGGCCAGATTTCCAGCATTGAGATTGTTTAGGACCAATGATCAAACATCCATGTCATATTTCAATATGCTATTTCTGTTATGATGCTAGATGAGAATGATTAACATCTCCATTTAAGAGGAGAGTAAAAATTAATGTAGAGTGAAGTAAACTTGAAGTGGTCTGGTTTTCCAGTGTGGAGATCCGTTGCACTTCATCCTGTGAATAAACCTACTAACAAAGAATTGTATCTTACTTTGTATTTCAACATCTCTGCCTTGGATCAATTTCGCATAAGGCACTTCACAGCATTGTAATCATACACAAGTCAATGACAATCCATAAAAGATATCAGTAGGGAGCATTAATACCTTGATCAGACAGCTCAGCTTTAAGGATCATTTGAAAGTGAACGAGCGTTAAAGAGGTAATTCTCAAGTGTAGGATGAAAATAGTTGAAAGCACAGCTAATAATGATGAGATAGAAAGTGTCAGTTCACAAGGAGCCAGAATGGGAGGTGAATTGAATTGTAGATCTGCACAAAATTACAAGGCTAGGCAAGGTCATGACCAACAAGGGATTTGAGCACAAAGATTAAAATTTTGAGTCATTGGGAAATTTTGCTAATTTTAGTCAAAATTAAATTGTTTTCCATTGAACACATGCTGATTGTTAAGCAGGATGTGGTATTGGATAGGATACGGTAGCAGAGTTTTGCATGAATTGATATTAAAAGTGATTGGAAAGCTGGCTTGAAGAGTAATAGAAAATGCAGATCTGGGGGTGACTAAAATATGGATGAGACATTCGTCTGAGAAAGTCATGCAGTGTAATTCACTATTTCTTTTATGTTCTGCTTGCACTTGGGTATATAATTGTCCATTATAATCTTTTTAACCTGTAATCCAAATTACTGTCTCTTATTAATATGTCGTTGTTATTTTTAATAGGTGTAAAGGATATCCACGCAGATCATGCAGCAAGTCATATTGGAAAAGCTCAAGGAATTGTGACATGTCTACGTTCAACACCTTATCATTGTATGCGACGGAAGGTTTACCTTCCACTGGACATCTGTGTACTGGTAATTTCAAATGATACATTTCACTCTTTGAAAAGTATTCACCACTGAAGTATGTTGCGAAAACTGATTAGGTGAAGAATGTAACATTGAACACCCATGGAGCAGACTGAGCAGCAACTAGTAAATCAAAGTTTTGGAACAAAACTAGGCAGGATGCTGTAGAAATCAAGTGTACTGGGAGACAGTACATGAGTGATGCTTGGCATAGATGTGTCTGATGGATGTGTGAAATTTTGTGTGGGAAAAGACTCCTCCATGCAAAAGCAATATTTTACATTCGTATTGTGCTTTTATGATATGTGTGTCCCAAACTGTTTTGCACTTGAAGTGCAGTCACTGTTTGTAATACAGGAAATGTAACACTCAATTTGTGCACTACTTCCCACAAACAACAATATGACAATGACGAGATAATCATTTTGTAGTATTGATTGTGGGATAAGTATTCACTAGGACACTGAGGATAAATCCCCTGCTGATCTTCAGAGCAGTGCCAAGGGTTCTTATTGCAGACAGGGCCTCCGTTTAATGTCTCATTAGAAAATAGATCTCTGATGTTCAGACTTCTTTCTCAGTACTACACTGAATTGTCTGCCTTGATTTTGTGCTCACGTCGTGGAGTGGGAGTTGAAGCCACAACCGTGCCAAGGATGCTATTGACTGAGCTGAGGCTGACATTTGAGTTCTGGATTAATCTAATTTTAGTAAAGAATAGGAAACTGCTGACAAGTTAATTCAATAAATCAATTCTGGGCATGATTAGGTTTTTTGCTGCTTAGAAAGATGATTGGAGACAAAAAAAACTGCGGATGCTGGAATCCAACGTAGACATAGACACGCAGGAGGCAGGAAGAAAACACTACTTAAATGCCCCAAACTCACCACTCTTTGTTTTGATGTCTCACTCTCTCTGTAACTTACAATAGTATAAACCTGAATTGTTTGGATTGGCATTTTCTTTCCACAGAAATTTTATATCTGCCTTGGTTATGTTGACACACAGACTAACATCTTCATTCCACCAATATGTGTGTGGTTAGTCCTCGCTAAACCAGGCTTGATCTGATATTGAAAAAAAACTTGTAAATGGCAATAATCTAGAAATGAATGTTGAAAATTTCAAGTGATGGGGTTAAATGACTATTTACCTTTGCAACTCGTTCCATGGTAACATTGTCCTTGGGAAATATTGTTGATATGGTCTGAGAAGCTAGTGTTCTTTGTAGTTCTGTGTGGATGACTACCTCATGTTTTGTCATTGCTTGAGGGGGAAAGAGGAAAAGATGCATGTGGACAATGGTATAATGGCCTTATAGGCTTGGTATTGCTTTGGTATAAAATCTGCTTTGTTTTATATTATATCCGTTTGGTAATTATCTGTTATTTTACAGTTCTGTTTTTCTAGGTGAGAGGTGGTTACTTCTTTGGTGTAAAAATGTGTGGCGTTGAGATGTGGAGGGGGAGGGGAGGGTATCCATTGTTAACTTGCAGGAGTGTAAACAACATGTTTTTTTCCATTGCCTGGGTTTGGGGCACGGCCTTAAGGAAGGTGCCAGGCCGGCTGTAAGATTGGGAGTGAATACCCACTATGGGCAAGGGGGGAAATCTCTGGAGATTTGTGGTTTTTGTGTTTATTTGTGCAAGTTAGGAGTAGTGGTTAGTTTCTTAGTTTTAGTAGTATTTGTAGGAACAGTTTTTAGATTTGATACTACGGCACACATTGCATGAGCTTCTTCCACTCGGGGAACCACGGGCTGGAGTGTGCATTCATCGCTAGCAATCTGTTCAGGTGGTGCACCTGATATAAAAGGGTAACCATTCCCCCATTAAAACAAAAAAGGTGCTTTCAAATCTTAAGGGAAAGGTTGACATTGCTCTGTTGCAAGAGACACCTTTAACCGATAGGGAACATCTGAAGTTACAGCAGGGGGGATATGATAGGGTATTCTTCTCCTCCTTCAACTCCAAAAGCAGAGGAATGGCCATAATGGTACGAAGGAACCTCCCAGTTCAGGTGATAGATCAAAGCAAGGATAAGTATGGACGGTTCATCGTTCTCAAGGCTCTGGTACACTGAGAAGCTTTTGGCCTCCAGAATGTTTACTGTCTCCCGGCACACCCTCTCAAATTTTTAGTTGACACTTTCTCTAAATTAATGGCTGTTGAGATGCACCATACGATTTAGGAGGAGACCTTAATCATCTCATGGACCCTGGGGTAGACAGGATGCCAAGGGGTCTGTCGGATGCACCTCTGCAGTCTAGACAGTTAGTGGACATGTGCATGGAGTTGGGGCTAATGGATGTGTGGAGGTGAGTCCACTCTAATGGGAGAGATTTTACCTTTTACTCCAACTTGCAGAAGTGCTACACAAGAATTGATGTGTTCTTTATTCTGTCAGTTTGTTTGGACTTGGTGTTGGCCTGCAGGATTGGGAACATAACTATTGCGGACCATGCGGCAGTATTTTTGGCTGTTAAGACCAAGGGTAGTGGAATGGACACACAGCACTGGCACCTGGATCATTTCTATTGAGGGATGGCAACTTTGTACAGTACGTTACAAGGAGGCTCAGAGCTTTTTGGAACATCAGTTAGGGTACGGCCAGTAATCCATTAATGCTTTGGGAGACCACCAAGGTGCATTTAAGCAGTCTGATTATTTCATACTCAACAACAAGAAAAAGGCAGAGAGGAGAACAGCAGCTGATGCGTGAGGCCCAGCTGAAGGCAGCCGAGTCGGCATATTATACCAGACCATCTGTGGTTAAGTTACAGCGGGTCACGGCTCTCCGGGCTGCTCGGGACTCGATGCTCAAAAGGGTCCTTTTTGCAAAGCAAAGGCTGTTTGAATATGGGGATAAGCCAGGTAGATACTTCACTTACCTGGCTAGGAAGAAAAGTGCTCTGCAGTCTAATTTAGGAAAAGACCTGGCAACATCACTTGTGAGCTAAAAAAAGTTTAATGCCAGATTTCAGGAATTCTATGCAGAGTTATACCGTTTGGAGGGTTGTTGGGATGGCGTAGCCAGAGTAGAATCCTTTTTTTGAAAACCTGGATTTCCCTGGTATAAATGCTGATCAGGTCTCCCTTTTAAATGCACTGCTGACAGTACAGGAGACGCAAGAAGTGGTAAGGCAGCACCAAGGTGGTAAGGCAACCGGTCCAGACGGGTTCCCGAGTAACTTTTACAAGGAATTTATACATACGTTAGCTGAACCACTCCTGGAGATGTATAGTCATTGGCATAGCCAGGACTTCCTTCTGCCCTCTCTTAGGTCAATATCTCCCTTATTTTAAAGAAAGGGAAAGACCCTGAGGATTGAGAGCTGTATAGACTTATCTCGTTATCGAAGTTAAAAATCACACAACACCAGGTTATAGACCAACAGGTTTAATTGGAAGCACCTAGCTTTCGGAGTGACGCTCCTTCATCAGGTGATTGACAATTGAAAGCTAGTGTGCTTCCAATTAAACCTGTTGGACTATAACCTGGTGTTGTGTGATTTTTAACTTTGTACACCCCAGTCCAACACCGGCATCTCCAAATCATGACTCGTTATTGAATATAGACTTCAAAAATCTTATCAAAAGTGCTGGCTGTGAAGTTGGAAAAGATGTTGCCCGTTATTATAAAAGAGGACCAGACAGGTTTTATCAAGGGCCGCAGCTCTTGCAATAATATCAGGACGGTATTGAATAAAGTGCAAGTACGTCAGCAGAGGTTCATTCCAGGCTTGGTGGTCTTCCTGGATGCAGAAAAGGCTTTTGATTGGGTGGAATGATTGTATCTCTTTGATGTTCTAGATTGCTTTGGTCTAATGGGGGCCTTTGCCAGGTGAGTGGCAGTATCATATAGAGAGACCCCAAGTTGGTGGTTATCACAAATGGTGTCAAATTGAGCAATTTTAGTGTGGGGAGAGGCAGCTGACAGGGATATCCTCTCTCGCCACTGCTATTTACCTTGGTAATTGGGCCATTGGTGGAGGCCATCTGAAAGAACCCTGAAATAGTGGCACGAAAGTGGGAATTAGGGAACACAAAGTTAGTCTTTATGTGGATGATGTCCTTCTGTTTTTGGCTAACCCAGAAAAGTCCATACCCTGGCTAATACAAAATATTAAACTACTTGGCAATTTTCGGCATACAGGAAAAATATTGCAAATTCGGAAGTCACGTCCATGGGGGAATTGGTGGAAGTACCGAAGCTGGAGGACGGAATGGAGTTTCCTTTTAGGTGGTCACAGAAAGGTTTTCTCTATCTTCCGTCACCTCAGAGTTAACTTGGTACAATTGTTTGAGAGAATAAAGCAGGACTTGCAGCAGTGGAAGGGGCTACCCATATCATGACTAGGCTGTATAGCCTTGATTAAAATTGATGTTCTTCGGTTATTATATCCTATGAGGATGCTCCTGTTGTTACCCAAACAGGTGTTGCGGAGGTTGCCAGTTTGCTTGGATCATTTATCTGGTACAATAGGTGCTCCCTAATTAAACTTACTGAGCTACAACTTCCGTGGGATATGAGGGGATGGGGTGGACCTCCCAGATCTGAAGCGATACCAAATAGGCGCTCTGCTGTCATATGTGGGTGAATGGGTGCGTAAGGACTCTAGGTCGATATGGCTTGATGCTGAGGCCTAGCAGGCAAAATGTCCCCTAACCAACTTACTGCTTACGGACAAGAAGAGATCTGTGGCTGAGCACTGAGAGCCCGATTTATCATAAATACAGTGAAAGCATGGAGGATAATGCAGCAGGATGAAGGCAATTTGCTTAAGACTTCGCCGTTCACCCCATTAGTGGGAGTCACAAGATTTAGACCGGGGTCAATGGACTCCAGCTTTAGAGCATGGGAGGGAAAAATCTCCTGTTTGGGAGATTTTTCAAGGCAGAGGTCTTAACGTCTATCAAATAATTAAGTCAGAAATACAGGATTCTTAATACTTCCAGGTTAGGGATTATATACAGAAGAAGACCACACTCTTGGCTCAGCCCTACTGATCAGATATAGAAAGAAGAGTGTTCCGATGTGAGGGCACTCTCTCGGTTATATCATTTGCAGTGAGGGAGCACCTTGGGGGATATGGAGAGTATGGAGAGACTCCATAGGATCTGGAATAAGGAGGTAGGGGAAGAATACTCCTCGGAAACAAGGAAGGATATAGGGGAATGTAAAGAAAATTTAAATATGCAATAAAGCACAAGCTATGCAATTGATATCCTTCACCGGGCCCATGTGGCACCAGAGAGGTTAGCAAAGTTTAAGAAAGGATCTTCTCTGAAGTGTCCCAAATGTAAAATCAGCATAAGCACCTTCACACATTGCTTTTGACCCTGCTACAAGGTTCGTGGATACTGGGGTGCCATAGACAATGAGCTGGAGAAGGTTCTAGGAATTGAAGTTAAGGAGGATCCGATATCCCTCCTTTTGGAACTACTGCATCTGCCCTCTCTGGGAGCACAGGAAGAGGTTATTTAACATTCTTACACACTGTGAGGAAGAACATTCTAATGAATTGGATATTAGAAAAACCTCCAAGTCTTGTGGGTTTGCACGGACTTGTGATGGAGCAAGATTATCTGACAAGTATGGTACGCCATGGAACAGAGCACTTTTATAAAACATGGTGGCCCTTTCTAAATTATGTAGACATGGACCTATCGGCGGTACTGTTTAGGGCCTTTATATAGCTACAAGGGCCGTATATGGTGGTCCGGGGAGCCAAGTAAATATGGGTATAATAACTTTGCTCCCATGGATGGGAGCTTCGGTGGAGGTGCAGTGAGTGGAGTAATAATTTGAGTTTATTTTAATCTGGGTTAAGTAAATATGAGACATTGTATCTTGAAGAGTAGTAGGTAGTTTATTGTAAACATTGCTGTAATATAATGTGATATTATTTCTAATTTTCTGTACTTTTGTACTTTTATAAGTTTTCATTTTTTTGTAAAAGAATAAAAATTGTTAAATAAATATATATATTTTTTTAAAAAGTCAACCATGTTGCTGTGGGTCTGGAGTCACGTGTAGGCCAGACCAGGTAATGATGGCAGATTTTTTTTCCGTAAAGGGCATTAGTGAACCAGATGGGTTTTTCAAACAATTGACAGTGGATTGATTGTTATCAGTAGATTCTTAATTCCAGATTTTTTTTTCCCCGTTTTGAATCCAGTTCCACCATTTGCCATGGCAGGATTTGAACCCAGGTCCCCAGAACATTATCTGGGTCTTTAGATTAACAGTCCAAGCAATAATACCACGAGGCCATTGCCTCCCCATCTGTGCAGTACAGTTGAAGTTTTAGCCCAAATACTTGTTCAGTCATTTGTTGTTTGATTATAACACTAGATGGCAGCAATATTAAATAAATTCGAGCAAATTACATTAGATGTGTGAAAAGCAGAACATTTAAGTCTGTTTTCGCTGTGCAGAAGTTTAAAGTTTCTCTCTATAATACAATTTTCTTTGAAGAAATTAATCTACTTTTGAGTGGCCTAAAATATGTGACCAAATGCCAGAGAGAATTAAAAAAATGGTGAGACTGTTGTCACCACCATTGTTATACAGGATCGTTTCATGAGTTTAGCCAAGGTGACCTCATTGATATGACATGGTAGAAACCAGACTGCAGACATTTGAATAGGGAGCTTCAGGATATATGGGCATAAAGTTAGAAAGTCAAAATGTAGGACTTGGGCCAGAGGAAATGGGACATTAAAAGAGGATAGACTAAAGGAGGCCAATGTTGCTAAAATGATGATGCTACTTTTAAATGAAAGTATGATGGTTCTGACATCACCAAAACAAGAGATGTTTTCCCAGGGCAGAAATGGCTATCACAAGATGGTTGGAGGAAGGTTTAGGGGAGATGTCAGAAGTAGGTTCTTTACACAGAAAATGGTGGGCGCAAGGAATGCACTGCTGGCAGGAGTCGTAGAGTCAGATACATTAGGGACATTTAAGCGACTCTTGGATAGGCACATGGAAGATAGTACAAGGAAGGATATGTAGGTTAGTCTGATCTTAGAGTAAGATAAAAGGCCGGCACAACATCGCATGCCGAAGGGCCTGTGCTGTGCTGTACTGTTCTGTGTTCTCTGGGGACTGACAGCATCTGTTTATCTTTGCAGCTATTTATGGCATGTTACAGTTGCTGACATTTATCATCCTTGAATAGCTGATGGTGAGTTGTCCAATTGAAATTATAATCTACGGGGAGTAGATACACTTGTATTGCCATTAGGTAGGGCTTTTCATGACTATCAATCAACCACAGTGAAAAAAACTGTTCTATTTCTAAGTCAGGAATGATCCATGACTTGGAGGGGAGGTTTCAGGTGGTAGTGTTCCTATGTTCCTGCTGCTCTTGTCCTTCTTGGTGATTGAGCTTGCAAATTTAGAATGAACAGGTGAAGAAGCCTTGGTGAAATACAAAATCCTTGTTCTTAATGGTCAATACAGCAGTCTCTGTGCACAGGTGGCAGAGGTGATGCCAATTGAGTGGGTTGCTTTGTTCTGCATGTGTCAAACATTGAGTTTTATTGAAGCTTACTCAACAAGGCAAATGTATCATATTTTATCACACTCTTGACCTGTGCTTTGGAAATGCTGGAAAGACTATAGGAATCTGGAAATGAGATACTCACCTCAGAGTACACAGTCCACGACCTGTTCTTGTTGACATAATTTTGAAATGGCATTCTCTTCTTGGACAGTGATAGACCTTGCCATTTATCAGCCTAAGCCTGAATATGATGCACACCTTGCTATATGTAATTAGGATCAGGAATTGAGTGGGTTAGAATTTAGGGAACTGGAAATAAGAGAAGTAAAGACAAACTGCATAGTGAGCGACCAGTGAAGAAATGGTTGGAGTGAGAGAACAAAGAGTTGATAACTCTTAGAAGAGAAAACATTCTCAGGTTTCTTTGCATTTGCTATTGGAGGCAGGAGAAAGGTTTTTGAGGACACAGTTACTCATTTGGAAGAGGAGATTAGTCTTGCCCGTCAGTGTTATCTAGGCTACATATGTATGTGAAACATGGGAATTGTGAAAACTATGCGTGGGTTTCCTCCCACAGTCCAAAGATGTGCAGGTTAGGTGAACTGGCTGTGCTAAATTGCCCATAGTGTTAAGTGTATTGGGGGAAGGACATTCTGGCCATTGAGGGAGTGCAGCGTAGGTTCATGAGGTGAATTCCTGGAATGGTGGGACTATCATATGTTGAAAGATTGGAGTGACTGGGCTTGTATACACTTGAGTTTAGAAGGATGAGAGGGATTCTGGTTGAAACGTATAAGATTATTAAAGGAGTGAACACTCTGGAGGCAGGAAGCATGTTTCCGCTGATGGGTGAATCCAGAACCAGAGGACACAGTTTAAAAATAAGGGGTAGGCCATTTAGGACAGAGTTGAGGAGAAACTTCTTCACCCAGAGAGTAGTGGGTGTATGGAATGCTCTGCCCCAGAAGGCAGTGGAGGCCAAGTCTCTGGATACTTTCAAGAAAGAGATGCATAGAGCTTTTAAAGATAGTGGAATCAAGGGTTATGGGTTTCAGGTAGGAACAGGATACTGATTGTGGATGATCAGCCATGATCCTAATGAATGGTGGTGCTGGCTCAAAGGGCCAAATGGCTTATTCGTGTACCTATTGTCTATTGTGTATTAGTCAGAGGGTAATGGGTGTGGGTGGATTACTCTTTGGAGGGTCGGTGTGGACTTCTTGGGCTGAAGGGCCTGTTTCCACACTGTAGGGAATCTAATCTAAAAGAGAGATATGAAAAATTATACTATAAATTCAGAATGTGGAAATGTACACCTCTTACCTGTGAGTAGCACTACTCTGTAACTTGATATTCTGTGCTATGAGTTAATGATTCATTCTGTAGTTTGACTTCATTTGAAGTGAGTTGCATTGGTTGAAGTTAATTTACTGTGTTTTTATCGTTTTTAGCATGGTGTGTCACAAGAAGATTTTATTCGAGCAAATCATGGAAAAAACGTGAGGGATGTCATTTTTGATGTAGCAAGTCAGGCACATGTTCATCTTGAGCATGTACGTATTTCTGCTTTCAACAGAATTAGCAATATGTCTGTGGCCTCGTTTTTTTCTCCATCTCTGATTCTGATGTAATATTACCACCTGAATCTTTCTGGCTCTGTCACCTGACTCCTATATTTCCCCCACTCCGGTTTGACCACCACCATTTTTTTTTTCTTCCTACTACTCCCCTCTGCTGTTTTCTTTCCATACCTTTATTACTCATTTGTTTTCATGAATCTAATTGTTATTACCAGATGAAGTGTGCAACCTATTATGTTTTTCCCTAGGCCCGATCATTCTGTGGAAATGTTCCTTCAAAGGCCTACCCAGCATTTTTGCAAACGGTAAGCTTCTATTCTATTCTCGCTTTGTTTTTTGAAACGTTGCATTGTTTTATTTTTAACCCTTGTTGAACTTGTTTACTTGTAGGTTGTTCTTGATGACTATTTGGACAGAATCCGTAAAGTTGATTTCGATGTGTTTCATCCTAGTCTGCAGAAGAGAAATACAATGCTTCCTTTCTACTTGTATATACGTTCTTGGAGGAAAATCTATTAAAAGTCAATCAGGGTTACGGTAGCAAAGTTTAATAATAGTGCTTGATTCTTTAAAAAGTAAATATTATATAAGATTGATAAGGACAGTGTTCTATCCTTTTTATCCTTCATGAACTGGGCTCAAATTTAGAGCGGACTGACGGTTTGGAAGTCAATTCAATGACAACTTGATGGGTCCCACAAGAAAGGATTTGGGATAGACAGTCATTTCTATTGAAACAGCATAAAATGGCTTGCAGTTCAGCACCAATGTGCATATTTGCTATAGAAGGTTGTCGAAGATTTTTGACTAAGAAATGTTGAAAATACTTAATATTTTACCAAAATTGCATCTCATCTGGAAGTACATTGATGATAGAGGTAGAGGAACATGTTCCACTCTTTGGTGTTAATGTTCCATTCTCCACCTGTTAGCTTTAACATCTATGACACAAACACAAAGCCTTAAGGTTTTTTTTACAGTTCTGTTTAAAGCAAATAATAGTAACTTTAAATAACATTTTTTAATGTGGTTTGATATTATAAGGCACTTCACAAGAGTGTTACAAAATTTGACATGAGTCACATAATGCAATATTAGGGTAGATGACCAAAAGCTTGATGCAAGAACTAGATTTTACAAGAATATCTTAAAAGATATTTGGAGAGGTATAAAGTGGGATTTTCAAAGCTTTGGAGCTTGGCAGTTGAATACACAGCCAGCAGTGATTGAAGAATTAAAATTGGAAATGCGCAAGAGGCCAGAATTAGAGGCATGCAGATGTCTTGGGAGTTGGAGGTGTTGTGGAGTTGACGAAAATTTTAGAACTAAGGTGGTGACATGCTGGGATTTGAAAACAACAATATGAGCCTTAATGTGTAAATGTTGCTTAATCTGGAGTTCATATGGGTCACTAGGATCAGGATGATGGTGAATGGGATGCATTGGGAGCTAAGGACACAAGCAGCAGAGTTTTTGATTTCTTCAAGTTTTCAAAAATAGGACATGGGAGGCTGACTTAAGGTACGTTGGAAGAGTCAAGTCGAGATGTAACAAAGGCATGAATAAGGGTTTTAGCATCAATTAAGATGAGGTGGGGGACAGAGTTGAATGATGTTGCTGAAGGGAAAATCAGCATTCTTGATGGTGGCAGGGAAATGTGATTGGAAGCTCACTTCATGGTTCACAAATAACAGAAATTTGTGAATTATTTATTCAACCACCTGTATTTACTTTTCTGTCTTCCTTTCAAGTGAGTTCTTCCAGCTAAAACTAATCACTGAGTTTCCATGAATTGTGTTTATCTGGAGGTCTTCAAGGAGGCTATTAAAATTATGCTGTTTTTATTTTGGGTATAAGACCACTAATAGGAAAGTTCTAGAAGCTTTTGAATGTAACCTTTTCAACTTTCTAAAAAACTGACTACTGTACACTGATATAACTACCAGCTGGTTCTGCATAGTTTTCTCAAGTTATTGTCATTTAAAAGAGCAATGCTCAGATGGTGGGTGCACTGATTTTAAAATCTTAATTTTGTAGTACATTCAGTTGTTTAATTAAACTGTGAAAGTTACTATACTTAAGAATATAAAGGAATACTTGTCAAACTAAAGCATTTTTTAGAATCATGGTCATGGAACTGACGACAGCCATTCAGCTCATCACATACACACTGGTCAAAAGTTCTAAAGTGCTGTTCAGCCATCCTGGTTTATATAGATTTTATAGCCCATGTATAGTCTTATTACAATGCAACAAGACAAAGTTAAAAATCACACGACATTAGGTTATTTGAAAATCTGGTAGGAAAGTAAATCTGCCATAATTACCCGGTCTCACCTGCAGCTGACCCCAGATCCACAACAATGTGGTTGAGCTTTGACTTCTTCAACTTTGAAACACTGCTTTAGTGTTCTAACCAAACACATCTGGTCTGGAACTTTCATATTAAAATCCCTACACTCAGGGAGCCTATTTCCTAACACTTCTCATCTATCCCCTTTCTTCAGGAGAAACTGGTTCACACTAAACTCTGTGAACTGAACAATAAGCTTTCCAAATAATAAGTATTTCCCCAAGTAAATTTTAAAAAGTGACCAATCCTTCTAAACTGAAAGCAAACAAATGTTCCTTAATATTTACTCTGATAGCTCATTAAACCCTGTCACTGCAAACAAATCCCTCTTATCATTCTGGGAAATCACTGGTTCAAAGAACATCATGACTCCAGACATACTTACAAATTAACCATAAAATCTCCTCATAGTCACAGAACAAAACTCTCATTCCAAGAGTTTGAAGTAAAAATTTTAAAGCAAAAGATCAATCTATAAATATATGTAAATCATACATGTTCCAGAACACTGATAGTGTCTGTCCAATGAAAGATATTTCAGAGACGTGGTGATGCATGTATTAAGGATTAGTTTATTGCTAGTTATCTGAATGGATAGACTAATTTGGGGTTTACCATTTTGGCAAACTGGTTCAGATGTGCTAATTTGAGATTGGTTAAATTACTGTTTTGGTGATAATAAAATGGTATTGTTTTCTTTCTCCTGATGTATGCTTTCTTCCTTTCAATAAAATTATGTTTCTTTCTTATTTCCTTTTATATTATCACTTCTATTACTTACATTATAAGTGTGATAAAATTATTGTATTCAATGATTGTTGCTTTAACACGTTATCTCGTATTGTCACTCATTTCTGTTCCATCCACAGTACCATTCCAGAAGTAAGTGAGGCTTCACAGAGATAAAACTGTTGCAAACTTGCTGAAGCCAAAATCAACTAGCCAATCAGCATCTTATCGATCTCATGTTGTGTCTATACTTATTAACTGTTGTGTCATAATCTGCAGCAGTGAATGTGATTTAAATAAATTTCAGTAAGGCATTAAAGAATGCTCTGCTTGGTAGACTGGTTTGCAAGGTTAGATCACGTGGAATACCAGGAGAACGAGCTATTTGGATACAGAACTGGCTCAAAGGTAGGAGACAGAGGGTGGTGGTAGAGGGTTGTTTTTCAGACTGGAGTCCTGTTACCAGTAGTGTGCTGCAAAGATTGGTGCTGGGTCTACTATTTTTTGTCATTTATATAATTGATTTGGATATGAACGTAGGAGGTGTGGTTGATAAGTTTGCAAATGACACCAAAATTGGAGGTTTAGTGGACAGCAAAGAAGATTACCTCAGAGTAAAAAAACATCTTGATCAAATGGGCTGATGAGCTAAGCAGTGGTAGATGGAGTTTAGACAAATGTGAGATGCTGCAGTTTGGAAAGGCAAATGAGAGCAGGACTTATACACTTAACGCTAAAGTCCTGTGAAGTGTTGCTGAACAAAGAGATCTTTGCAGTTTCATAGTTCCTTTAAAGTGGAGTGGCAGGTAGATAGAATAGTGAAGAAGGTATTTGGTATGCTTGCCTTTATTAGATAGAGCACTGAGAATAGGAGTTGGGAGGTCATGTTGAGGCTGTACAAGACATTGGTTAGGCCATTTTTGGAATACTGCATTCAGTTCTCGTCTCCCTGCCATAGGAAGGATGTTGTGAAACTTGAAAAGGTTCAGAAAATATTTACAAGGATGTTGCCTGGGTTAGAGGGTTTGAGCTAGCAAGAGGCTGAATACACTAGGGCTATTTTCCCTTGAGCATCGGAGACTGAGGGGTGTCATAGCCAAATTACTTTCCCAAGGGTAGCGGAGTCCAAAACTGGAGGCATAGGTTTAGGGTGAGTGGGAAAGATCTAAAAGGAACCTAAATGGCAACTTTTTTCAAAAGAGGGTGATGCGTGTATGGAATGAGCTGCCAGAGGAAGTAGTGGAGGCTGGTACAATTACAACATTTAAAAGGCATCTGGATGGGTAAATGAATGGGAAGGGTTTAGGGGGATATGGGCCAAATGTTGGAAAATGGTTCTAGATTAATTTAGGATATCTGGTCAGCATAGATGACTTGGATTGAAGGGTATGTTTCCATACCATGCAGCTCTACGACTCTGTGACACTATGACACAACAACAAAGGGGTCTTCAAGGGAAAAAAAATCCTGACGAGAACTATAGCCATCCTGTAAGAAAATGGTGGAAGAGCTGAGCATTCCAGAGCACAAGATAAGGCTGAAGTATTCACAGCAATCTTCAGCCAGACGTGTTCAGTGGAAAATCCATTTTGGCATGCTCCAGTGGTCCGTAAGATTACAGATACTAGTCTTCAGCCAATTCAATTCATTTGTGATATCAGGATATTGCAAAGGCTAGGGCCCTGACAACATTCTAGCAATAGTATTGAAGACTTGTGTTCCTGAACTTTCAGCTCTCCTAGCCAAGCTCTTCCAATACAGTTATAATACTGGCATGCAGCCACCTGGACATAAAAAGCAGGATAAATTCAACCCATCCAATTATTGCTTAATCAGTCTACTCTCAATCATAAATAAAGTGATGGAAGGTGTCTTCAACAGTGCTATCAAATGGCACCTGCTCAGCAATAACCTGCTCAGTGAGACACAGTTTGGGTTCTGCCAGGGCCACTCAGCTCCTGCCCTCATTACAACCTTGGCACAAATATGGATAAAGGAATTTCATTTTAGAGGTGAGATGAGAGTGACAACCTGCGAGATAAAGGCTGCATTCGACCAAGTGTGGCATCAAGGAGCCCTAGCAAAACTGGAATCCATGGATATCAAGGGAAATGTTCCACAGGTTGGTGTTATACTGGCATGTAGGAAGATAGTCATGGTTGTTGGAGGTCTGTCGTCTCAGCTCCAGGACATCTCTGAAGGAGTTCTTCAGGGTAGCATCCTAGGCCCAACTATCCTCAGCTGCTTTATCAATGATCTTTCTTCCATCGTAAGGTCAGAAGTGGAGATGTTCACTGAGGATTGGACATGTTCAGCACCATTTGTGACTCCTCAGATACTGAAGCAATCCATGCTCAAATGCAACAATATCCAGGCTTCGGCTGACAAGTGGCAAGTAACGTGCCACACAAATGCCAGGCAATGACCATCACTAATGAGAGACAATCTAACCACCACCCCTTGACATCCAATGGTGTTACCATCACTGAATTCTCCATTATCAACATCTTGTGGGGGGAAGGGGGGGTGATGTTTACCATTGATCAGAAACTCAGTTGGACTCTCCACACAAACACAGTTGCTACAAGAACAGGTCAGAGGCTGGGAATACTGCGGAGATTTACTTACTTCCTGACTCCCCAGAATCTGTCGACAAGTAAGGAGTATAATGGAATACTCCACACGTTTCTGGATGAGTGTGACTCCAACAATACTCAACAAGCTTGATATCATCCAGGATGAAACCGCCCACGTGATTGGCAATATATCCACAAGCATCCACTCCTTCCAGCACTGACACTCAGTAGCAGCAGTGTGTCCTTTCTACTGGATGCTCTGCAGAAATTCACCGAAGATGCTCAGTCAGCACCTTCCAAACCTATGACTACTTCCATCTAGAAGGACAAGGGCAGCAAATACATGGAAACACCACCACCTGTAAGTTCCCCTCCAAGCCACTCACCATCCAGTCTTAGAAATATGTCAAAATCTCATCACTGTCGCCTGACCAAATTCCTAGAGTTCCCTCCCAAAGGGCATAGTATGTCGACCCACAAATGTGAACTACCGTAGTTCAAGAAAGCAGCTCATCACCATCTTCTCAAGGGCAACTAGGGATGGACAATAAATGCTGGCCAGCCATTGATGCCCACATCATACAAGTGAATTTTAAAGAAGTTAATGATTTTTTATTTGCCCTCTGACAGTGTCATTGTCAATTTGTTATCCACAATATAAGCCCTTATTTTGATGGTTACTATTTCACCCTGCCTCCCAGGAGGATTATTCACATGATTACCACACTACCAAACCCAAATGCATTTTTACATTACAACATGTTTCAAAGTTTGAAATAGCGGCTAGTTAATAAGACAAAGCTGTTCCAAATAACATCAACAAATGACATCAGAAGTCCTGGCTGTGGACCACAAAAGAAGAGCCTCTGGCCTGTAAAACTAACCAACAATTTGTAATTAAACAGAAATTTCTGGAGAAACTCAGAAGGTCGGGTGCCACCTGTGGAGACAGAGTCTGATATCACTTCTTGGCTGTGTTAGTGCTTTCTGCACAGATCCCTCAAAAGTACTTCAAAGAGACTTTTAAAGAGTGAAATGGTCTCTAAGGAAATGCTCTCAGAAAGGAATTCCAAACTATTATCTTCAAATTTGAGCTTTTGGACTCCATCTTAATAGAGAGAACCGTGTTAGGGAACTGGAGCTGAGCTGGACGAACTTCGGATCATTCAGGAAGTGGAGGGGTTATTGAGAGGAGTTACAAAGAGGTAGTTACTCCACAGCCACATGAAGAAGTTGGGTGGGTTACTGTAATGGTTAGGGAAGGGAACCAGCAGGCAGTGTAGGGATCTCCTGTGGTGGGTGCCCTCAACAACAAGTATACCGTTTTTGATACTGTTGGGGGGGGTGGGGTCAACTCACCAGGCATAAGCACTGGGGCACAGGTCTCTGGTGCAGAGTCTGTCCCTGTTGCTCAGAGGGGAAGGGGGAAGAGGAGCAGAGCTTTAGTCATTGGGGACTCCATAGTTATGGGGACAGATAGGAGGTTTTGTGAACGAGAGACTCTCACAATTGGTGTGTTGCCTCGCGGGTGCCAGGGTTTGTGATGTCTCTGATCATGCTTTCTGGATTCTTGAGAGGGAGCAGCCCCAAGTCGTGGTCCACATTGGCACTAACGACAATAGGTAGGAAGAAAGGTAGGGATCTAAGGCAGAAATTCAGGGAGCTAGGGCAGAAGCTTAGAGCTAGAACAAAGAGTTATTATCTCTGGTTTGTTGCCCGTGCCATGTGCTAGTGAAGTGAGTAACAGGGAGAGAGCAGAGCTGAACACATGGCTGCAGGAATGATACAGGAGGGAAGGTTTTGGATTCTTGGATAACTGGAGCTCTTTCTGGGGAAGGTAGAACCTCTACAAACAGGATGGTCTTCACCTAAACCAGAGGAGTACCAATATCCTTGGGGGGGGGTGTTTGCTAATGTTCTTTGGGGGGGGTTGAACTGATGCAGCAGGGGATTGGAACCTGAATTGTAGTTCCAGTGTACAGAAGGTTGAGGGTAATGAGGTCAGGGATAGGTTTACAAGGTTGCAAGAGGGCACCGGCAATCAGGTTTCCAATGTGTGTACTTCAATGCCAGGACCATCTGGAATAAGGTGGGTGAACTTGCAGCATGGGTTGGTACCTGAGATTTCGATGCTTTGGCCATTTCAGAGACATGGCTAGAGGAGGGGCAGGAATGGTTGTTGCAGATTCCGGGATTTAGATGTTTCCGGAAGATCAGAGAAGATGGTAAAAGAGGCTGGGGTGGCATTGTTAACCAAGAGTAGTATTACAGAAGCTGAGATAGCATTTGAAGACTCATCCACTGAAGTAGTTCGGGCTGAGGTTAGAAACAGGAAAGAAGACGTCACCATGTTGAGAGTTTTCTATAGGCGTCCGAATTGTTCCAGGGATGTAGAGAAAAGGATAGCAAAGATGATTCTCAATAGGAGCGAGAGTAACAGAATAGTTGTTATGAGGGACTTTAACTTGCCCAATATTGACTGGGAAAGCTATAGTTTAAGTAGTTTAGATGGGTCAGTTTTGTTCAATGTGTGCAGGAGGGTTTTCTGACACAGTATGTAGACAGGCCAACAAGGGGCAATGCCATATTGGGTTTAGTACTGGAATGAACCCGGCCAGGTGTTAGATTTGGAGGTTGGTGAGTACTTTGTCGATAGTGACCATAATTTGGTAATGTTTACAATAGCAATGGGCAGGGATAGGTATATACCAGAGGGAAAGAGGTATAACTGGGGGAAAGGCAATTATGATGCGATTAGGCAAGATTTAGGATGCAGAGGATGGGGAAAGAAACTGCAAGATATGGACACTCATGAAATGTGGAGCTTATTCAAGGAATATCGACGGTGGATCCTGGATAAGTACAGAGGAAACTCAATTATACGAATACCAATTATCCGAAAGAGATCTCAAGGTTCCGATAGAAACATTACATCAAAGACGTGTCTCCAGCAGTGGTGCTTCTTTTGTTTGCAGTGATTAAACAGGCACAGTCCCCAAATGACTGATATCTCTCTCTCTCTCTCTCTCTCTTCCCCCCCCCCACACTTTCCCTGGTGTTCCACAGAGGGGTGTACCCTAACCCCCCCCCGCCTTCCCAAGAATAATCTCTCCAACGTTGTCCTGCACAGGGCAAACATGGAACCTGTCAAAAACTTGCAGTAAAAAGTTGTATGTGTGGCTGTGGTTGTGTCTGTACGCTATTTGGAGACTTACCCTATAAAGACATCTGCAACAGTCTTGTTGGTGTACAGTCTGGCTGCCCCGGAAAGGGGACGGGGTGGACGGAGGGGACAGTGGGAGGGGTGGCTGTGTTGGGGTCGGGGACTTGCGTGCTTTGTCCTGGGGGGAAGGTGGCGTTGGACCGGGCTGGGAGCGGGGTTGGATCGATTCGGAGCGGGGGAGGGGTGAGGGCTCGCACGCTTTGTGCTGGGGAGTGGGATTGGTGCTGGACCGGGTCAGGGGATGGTGTTGGCCTGGGGGGTGAATCGAGAGGGAGGCGGTGTTGGGGGTGGGGTCTCATGCGCTGTGTGCTGCTGCAGTCACCTGAACAGGGAGCAAACTTTAAAACTCCAAGCCCCAGAGAAAAGGCATTTAACTGCTTTTCCGAATAATCGATTATCCAAACTAAATAGTGCCCGCCCATCACATTCGGATAATCAAGTCTTCACTGTATACAATGGAACCTCGATTATCTGAATACCAATTATCCGAAAATCGGATTATCCGAAGGAGAGCTCGAGGCCCCGATAGAAACTTTAAATCAAAGATGTGTTTCTAACAGTGATTACGTCTTTTGTTTACAGTGATTAAACAGGCACAGTCCTCAAATGACTGATCTCCCGCGCCCTCTCTCCCCACACTTTCCCTGGTGTTCTACAGAGGAGCGTACCCTAAACCCACTGCCTCCTTCCTTTCCCCAGATAGTCTGACGAACATTATCCTGTACAGGGCAGAGGGGGCAGTGTTGGGCGGGGATGCGGGGGCGGGGGCAATGTTGGACGGGGATGGGGGCGAGGGCAGTATTGGGCGGAGACAGGGGGCGTTCGCAGTGTTGGACGTGGATAGGGGGAGGGGGCAGTGTTGGGCGGGGATGTGGGGCCGGGGGCAGTGGTAGACGGGAATGGTGGCGGGGCAGTGTTGGACGGGAATGGGGGCGCGGGGCAGTGGTAGACTGGGATGGGGTCGGGGCCAGTGTTGGGCGGGGATGGGAGCAGGGGCAGAGTTGGGCGGTGATGTGGGGGCGGGGGCAGTGTTGGGCGGTGATGTAGGGGCGGGGGCAGTGTTGGGCGGGGATGGGATGGGGCAGTGGTAGATGGGGATGGGGCGAGGGCAGTGTTGGGCGGGGATGGGGGTGGGGCAGTGGTAGACGGGGATGAGGCGGGGGCAGAGTTGGGCAGGGATGGAGTGGGGGCAGTGTTGGATGGGGATGGGGGCGGAGGTCAGTGTTGGACGGGAATGGGGGCAGAGGGCAGTGTTGGACGGGAATGGGGGCGGGTGCAATGTTGGGCGGGGATGGGGTCGGAGGCAGTGGTAGACGGGGATGGGGGCGGGGGCAGTGTTAGGCGGGGATGGGCGGGTGGGGGCTGTGTTGGACGGGGATGGGAGGGCGGGGGCAGTGGTCGACGGGGATGGGAGGGCGGGGGCAGTGGTCGACGCGGATGGGGGCGGGGGCAGTGTTGGGCGGGGATGGGGGTAGGGGCAGTGTTGGACGGGAATGGAGGGACGGGTCAGTGTTGAATGGGGATGGGGGCGCGGAGGCAGTGTTCGACGGGGATGGGGCGGGACAGTGTTGGAGATGGGGGGTGGGGGCAGTGTTGGGCGGGGATGGGGGCGGGTTCAGTGGAAGACGGGAATGGGGCGGGGACAGTGTTGGATGGGGATGGGATCGGGGGCAGTGTTGGGGGGGCGGGGGCAGTGTTGGACGGGGATGGGGGCGGGGCAGTGGAAGACGGGGATGGGGGTGCGGGAGGAGTGTTGGGCAGTGATGGGGAGGGGGGCAGTGTTGGACGGGGATGGGAGGGCAGGGGCACTGTTGGGCTGGGATGGGAGGGCAGGGGCAGTGTTGAACGGGGGCAGTGTTGGGCTGGGATGGGAGGGTGGGGGCAGTGTTGGATGGGGGCAGTGTTGGGCTGGGATGGGAGCCGGGGCAGTGTTGGGCGGGGGCAGTGTTGGACGGGGATGGGGGCGAGGGCAGTGTTGGGCAGAGACAGGGGGCGTTGGCAGTGTTGGACGGGGATGGGGGCGGGGCAGTGGAAGACGGGGATGGGGTGCAGGGGCAGTGTTGGGCAGTGATGGGGAGGGGGCAGTGTTGGACGGGGATGGGAGGGCAGGGGCAGTGTTGGACGGGGGCAGTGTTGGGCTGGGATGGGGGGCGGGGGCAGTGTTGGGCTGGGATGGGGGGGCGGGGCAGTGATAGACGGTGTTTGGGGGCGGGGTGTCACATGCTGTGTTGCTGCAGTCTCCTGAACGGGGAGTAGACTTTTAAAACTCCGAGCTCCAGAGGAAAGGCATTTAATCGATTAACCAAATAATCGATTATCGGAAAGAAATAGTGCCCGCCCATTACATTTGGATAATCGAGGTTCCGCTGTATATCTGTCAGGCAGGGAGGTAGTTGTCAAGAGAGGGAGCCATGGTTTACTGAAAAAGTTGAAGCTTTTGTCAAGAGGAAGAGGAAGGTTTATGTGAGGATGAGACATGAAGGCTCAGTTAGGGGTCTTGAGAGTTATAAGTTAGCCAGAAAAGATCTAAAGAGAGCGCTAAGAAGAGCGCTAAGAAGACATGAGAAGTTGTTGACAGATAGGATCAAGGAAAACCCTAAAGCCTCATATAGGTATATCAGGAATAAAAGAATGACTAGCATAAGATTCAAAGATAGTTGTGGAAAGTTGTGTGTAGAATCTGAGGACATCAGGGAAGCACTTAATGAACACTTTTCATCAGTATTTACAATGGAAGAAGGACAATGTTAGTGAGAATCCAGAGATACAGGCTACAAGATTAGATGGGATTGAAGGAGAAAGTGAGGTCTGCAGAGAAGGGCTTATGTCCGAAACATCGATTCTCCTGTTCCCTGGATGCTGCCTGACCTGTTGTGCTGTTCCAGCAACACATTTTCAGCTCTAGATGGGATTGAAGTTGACAAAGAGGAGATTTTAGCAGTTTTGGAAGTTCTGAAAATAGATAAGATCCCAGGGCCGGATGGGATTTATCCTCGGATTCTCTGGGAAGCCAGGGAGGAGATTGCAGAGCCTTTGGCTTTGATCTTTATGTCATCATTGTCGACAGGAGTAGTGCCAGAAGACTGGAGGATAGCAAATGTTGATCTCTTGTATAAGAAGGGGAGTCGGGACAACCCTGGTAATTATAGGCCAGTGAGCCTTACTTCGCTTGTGGGTAAGGTGTTGGAAAAGGTTATAAGGCATAGGATTCATAATCATCTGGAAAGGAATAATTTGATTAGGGATAGTCAACATGGCTTTGTGAAGGGTAGGTCGTGCCTCATTAACTTTATTGAGTTCTTCGAGAGGTGACAAACCAGGTCTATAAAGATAAGGCAGTTAATGTGGTGCATATGGACTTCAGTAAGGCGTTTGATTTGGTTCCACTATTGCACAAAATAAGAAGTTTTAGGATTGAAGGTGATTTAGCAGTTTGGATTGGAAATTGGCTAGCTGAAAGAAGATAGAGGGTGGTGGTAGATGGAAATGTTCATCCCAGAGCTCATGATTTGGAGATGCTGGTGTTGGACTGGTGTGTACAAAGTTAAAAATCACACAACACCAGGTTATAGTCCAACAGATTTATTTGGAAGCACTAGCTTTCGGAGCGCTGCTCCTTCATCAGATGGTTGCGGAGTATAAGATCGTAAGACAAAGAATTTATAGCAAGTTTACAGTGTGATGTAACTGAAATTATATATTGAAAAAGACCTGGATTGTTTGTTAAGTCTCTCATCTTTTAGAATGAACACGTTGGTTTCAGTTCTTTCATATGTGAATCGCAGCACTTTTTTAAAGTTACAATCTCAATGAACTTTAACAATTGGTGTCATGTCAGCCCAGATAAAGTATGAGGTGCCCTGTGTGACGCTATCTGTGCCACAATGTTCAGACTGATTCTAATCTAAAAAACAGATTTACAGAATCTTACATGGATTCATGCAGTTTTTGAGCAAAGTAAAATGTAATTCTGCAAGTACAAATTCACCCCACAAACTTATGTTTTGGGGGGGGGATATGAGTGGCTCTGAGACAGTGTGTGTGAGTGTGAGTGTAAAGCAGTATAAGTCTGTGAGAGGGCGTGTGCGTGGGTGTGAGTGTAGGAATGTATGTCGAGCTTGTATTGCTAGAAAAGCACAGCAGGTCAGGCTGATAGTTAGATCTGGAGTCAGGCAGGGCTGCCCTCTCTCTCCTGCCTTGTTTGTGTGCTGCATAGAGCCATTTGCCGAGTCCATCAGGAAGGATGCGAGCCTGAGAGGGGTGACTATTCCTGGCAGCGGGGGCCTGCAGGTTAAGGCCTCCCTGTACATGGATGTCGTCGCCGTTTTCTGCTCGGATCCGCTGTCCGTGTGCAGACTCATGCGCATATGTGACCAGTTCGAACAGGCCTCGGGGGCCAAGGTAAACCGAGGCAAGAGCGAGGCCATGCTCTTCGGGAACTGGGCCGACCAATCCTCGCTCCCCTTCACCATCAGGACCGACCACCTGAAGGTGCTGGGTATTTGGTTCGGGGGGGCTGAGGAGTGCGCCAAGTCTTGGGAGGAGCGTATCAGCAAAGTGAGGCAGAAACTGAGCAGATGGAAGCTACGGTCGCTCTCCATCACGGGAAAAAACCTGGTCATCAGGTGTGAGGCACTGTCATTGCTATTATACGTGGCACAGGTCTGGCCTATTCCCAGAACCTGTGCCGCTGCAGTCACCCGGGCCATCTTCCAGTTTATATGGAGGTCAAAGATGGACCGGGTCCGAAGGGGCTCGCTGTACAAAGATCTGGGCAACGGAGGACAAAATACACCCAATGCCACCCTCACCCTGATGGCCACCTTTGTATGTGGCTGCATCAAGCTGTGCGTGGATCCCCGGTACGCAAACACCAAGTGTCACTACGTACTGACGTTCTACCTGAACCCGGTGTTGCGAAGGATGGGCCTGGCCTCGCTGCCGCGGAATGCTCCGAGTAGTTGGACCGTTCCGTATCACCTGTCCTTCGTGGAGAAGTTTATGAAGAAAAGCACCTTTGACCACAAGTCCATCAGGAAGTGGTCAGCACATAGTGTCCTTGAGACCCTTCGGGAAAAGGAGAGGGCGGATCCTATCGAGCGGTTCCCTGAGCAGACTGTCAAAGTCATTTGGCAGAAAGCCTCATCGCCAGAACTTTCCAACAAGAACCAAGACATGGCTTGGCTGGTGGTGAGAAGGGCTCTGCCTGTGAAATCCTTTATACACGCCCGGACTCTCAGCTGCACCACACGCTGCTCTCGAAGCGGCTGCGTGGGGGACGAGACTGTCACACACCTCCTTCTGGAATATGCCTACGCAGAAGAAGTCTGGAGAGGAATGCAGTGGTATTTGTCAAGGTTCGTCCCGAGCAGCGCCGTGACGCGGGACTCCGTGCTCTACGGCCTGTTCCCTGGGATGCACACCGAGACGAACATCAACTGTGCCTGGAGGATCATCAACTCGGTGAAGGACGCTCTCTGGGTGGTCCGAAACCTGTTGATCTTCCAGCTGAAGGAGTTGACCCCGACTGAATGTTGCAGACTGGCACATTCCAAGGTCCAGGACTACGTGTTGAGGGACGCGCTGAAGCTTGGGGCAGCTGCCGCCAAGGCGTGGTGGGGAAAGACCACCGTGTAACATCTGCCTGCCTAACGAAGAACAGGGGGCCCACGCAGTCATTTGGGCTCTGCTGACGCCTCAGCTAAAAATGTAATCGTACAGACCTGTAAATAGGAATGATTACTCTGTTTCGGTATGCAAACAAATGGAATGTTTACATATGTATGGCATGTCCAACTGTACAGACCATTAAAGTATTTTATGAATAAAGTATATTTTTGAAATAAAAAAAGTCAGGCTGATTCATGATAAAGGGCTCCATCCTGAAATGTTGATTTTCCTGCACCTCGAATGCTGCCTGACCTGCTGTGCTTTTCCAGCAACACACTCTCGACTCTGACCTCCAGCATCTGCAGGCCTCACTTTCTCCCTGTGTAGGAGTGTATGTCTGAGTGTATAGGAGAAAGCTTGTGTATGAGAAAGGGTCTGCGTGAGTGTATGGGTCTGTAGGAATACATGTGTGTCTGTAGGAGTGTATGTGTGTAGGAGTGTTTGTGTGTCTGTGAGTGTGCGCCTGCCTGTGTGTGTTTTTCTGTCTGTGTGTGTTCATCTATTTGTGTGTGCATGTGTGTGTATGCATGTGTGTGTGTGTGTGTGTGTGTCATGTGCATGTATGTGTAGTGCAGTGGGGTCACCTGTAGTGTGAGCATGAACCCAAGGTCCTGCTTGAGGCTATCCTCACGGTTACTGAACTTGGCTATCAGCCTCTGCTCGGCCACTTTGCATTGTTGTATGTCCCGAAGTCTGCCTTGGAGGACGGTCACCTGAAAGTCCACAGTCGAATGTCCCGGACAGCTGATGTGTTCTCTGACTGGGAGGGAACACTCCTGTCTGTTGATTGTTGTGCGGTGTCCATTCATCCATTGCCGTAGCCTCTGCTCGGTCTCGCCAATGTACCATGCCTCAGGGCATCCTTGCTTGAAACATATGAGATAGACAACGTTGGCTGAGTCGCATGAGTACACAGTATCACCACGTGTAATGGTGGTATCCGTGTCCACACTCTGACACGTCTTGCAGCATCTTCTGTGACATGGTTGTATGGTGTTGTCCGTAAATCCGAGCGGTTTGCTACGAACAATGGTCTGGTTGAGGTTTAGTGGTTGTTTAAAGACAAGAAGTGGAGGCGTGGGGAAGGTCTTGGCAAGGTGCTCATCCTCATTGATAATGTGTTGCAGGCCGTGAAGAACATGGCATAGTTTTCGGCTCCTGGAAAGAAACTACCCTGATATCTATTCTAAATCTATCACCCCCCCATATCTTTGTCACGAGATGGAATTTGACAGCTTCTGTCATGTCAAGAACACAATAGTCATCAAGAGAAATGTTGATAGTAAGCTGATGTGTGTTTCTTCATTGAATCCATTTAGGATTTGGTCAAAGTGTTCACACTATTTTTTTATAAAATAGGCTTTTTTTCTGTGAGTAGCATCAGCACCAGGAATTATGGTTGAAATCTGTAGACTGGGATCTGTTCAGCACTGGTTCTACTGAAGTTAATGAAGAGGAGAGTGAAGGAGGTAGAAGCTGAGTATGGTGCTGTCAGGTGGGTGAAAGTGACTGCTATCCTTAATTGAAAGAAGGTTTGGGAGAAAGTATGTCAGCATCAGTTAATTGGGAAGTATTTGAAATAATAAAAGAATGGAATAACTTTCATTTATATGTCCATCCATAACCTGAGGACATCCCAAATTGTTTCATAACAACTTAAGAATCAAAGTTTGTGCGAAGATTTGTAGCTCGGGTGCTCGTTGCTGTGGTTCTGTTCGCCGAGCTGGAAGTTTTTGTTCAAACGTTTCGTCTCCTGGCTAGGCGACATCATCAGTGCTTGGGAGCCTCCTGCGAAGCGCTTCTTTGATGTTTCCTCCGGTGTTTATAGTGGTCTGTCCCTGCCGCTTCCGGTTGTCAGTTTCAGCTGTCCGCTGTAGTGGTTGGTATATTGTGTCCAGGTCGATGTGTTTGTTGATGGAGTTTGTGGATGAATGCCATGCCTCTAGGAATTCCCTGGCTGTTCTCTGTCTGGCTTGCCCTATGATAGTAGTGTTGTCCCAGTCGAATTCATGTTGCTTGTTGTCTGTGTGTGTGGCTACTAAGGATAGCTGGTCGTGTCGTTTCGTGGCTAGTTGATGTTCATGTATGCGGATGTATTGTACAAAATACCATGCAAGGACTGCACTAAACACTATATAGGACAAACAGGAAGACAGCTAACAATCTGCATACATGAACATCAACTAGCCACGAAACGACACGACCAGCTATCCTTAGTAGCCACACACGCAGACAACAAGCAACATAGGCAGTTCGTTGTGGGTAAAAGGTTTCCAAAGAGTGGCCAGTAATGCAACATTTGAGAACATGATGATATAGTTGATGTGTTGAAGATTCAAGGTATTTATTTTCCACATTTATCACAAAAATTGTCATTTTTAAAATTAAGACAAATTTCAACATAAAAATTTAACATTTTTCAAAGGAGCATATGTGCATGAGAAGTGTAAAATTTTATGACTTCATCATTTAAAGTTCTTTATTAGACGTTCATATACTTGCCCTCCAATGCAGGTAAGGCAATGTTGTGTATATTTAAAACACCTGTATTTGTTTTCACTTTCCATAAGCTTACAATGGAGGCTGTTGTCAAATTTTAAGGTGTGGTGACAGCTATTTTGACCTTTTGTTCGCTTAGTTTGTGAGATTAAGTGACATTTGGATTTATTTATTTTCAACCGATACACCAAACTATCTCCTCTCATAAAGTTTCCGAAACAAAACACTCCCATCACAGAATTATCGACTTCACTGAACCATTTGATATAATTTTACCATGCCTTTGTGATCCCAATTGCAGTTCTTCCTGGTGCTGCTGCTGCATTCTAGAAACAAACTGTACTGCCGGCAATCTATTGTGAAAGTAGTAACCCCTCAGCTGCACACCAATGGACAGACAGGACCCCAAAGCAGCAAATCAATCATATGAACATAAATTTGAGAAATTTATTATCCCAGTAATGGACAAGGTATTGGATTTGAAACTACTGGGCACACCTGGTTACTTAAATGAGTTGTGAATACTGTAGGCAAGAGATTTATTTTCGTAGAGATTAGCCACATCCCTCTAGAAAATTTGATTTTTAAAAATGTTATTTGATAGAATTTCCACTGTTTTAACTTGTCTTATTGAGCATCATGAATTAAGGGAGGATTATCAACACTTTAAGCAGTAAAGTTAGGACTATAACATGACTTTATCTCACCCAAAATTTTAATTGGGAAGTTCAGACAAATCATGTATGCCAGAAAAATTGATTACTTGTGAAAGTAATATTTCCAGTCCACGTCAGATCAAGTTTCAAAGATAGTGCAAGTACAGCTCTGAGGAAAGCTGTGCCCATGTTTAATTAAACCTGAGAGATCATGCAACAGTGAAGCTGCAGTCAGTAGCACTGTTCATAGCAGGTATGGTTCACTATGCCTCTGCACAATCCAGCACAAAGAGAATCAAGCAAATGATTGCCTAGGTTGAGAGAATATTGATTTATCTATTTTACAGTTTTAGAACAAGGTTATAATAGTAGAGGATTTAACTTTCCTAACATCAAATAGGACTACTATAGTGTTAAGGGCTTGGAGGAAGAGAAATTTGTTAAGCGTGTTCAGGAAGAGTTTCTCATATATTATGTAGCTGGCCCTATTAAAGAAGGGGCAAAACTTGACCTCCTGTTGGGAAATTAGACAGACCATGTGACAAAAGTGCTAGTAGGGGAGCACTGTGTGATCGATAACTATAATTCCATTAGTTTGAAAATAGGTATGGAAAAGGATAGATCTGGTTTACAAGTTAAAGTTTCAAATTGGGGCAAGGCCAATTTTGATACTCTCAGATAGGAACTTTCAAAAGTTGACTGGGGAGGCTATTTACTGGCAAAGGGACATTGGTAGGTGGAAGTGAGTTAATGAGGGTTCAGAGCCAGCATGTTCCATTAGAGTGAACAGCAAGGCTGGCAGGAGTAGGGATCCCTGGATGTCTCGAGTTATTGAGGCCATGGTCTTGAGAAAGGAGGTATATGACACATATAGGCAGCTGGGATCAAGTGAATTCCTTGAGGAGTTTAGCAGTGTCAGAGTACACTTAAGAGGGAAATCAGGACACCTAAAAGGGGACATGAGATGACATTTGCAGATAAGGTAAAGGAGAATCCAAACAGATTCTGCAAGTACATGAAGGGCAAAATATTAACTAGGTAGAGAATAAGGTTTCTTCAAGATCCACAAGGTCAAGTTGAGGAGCCACAAGCGATGGGTGAGATTCTAAATGAATATTTCTCGTCAGCAATTATCATTGAGAAAGGTATAGATTCTAAGGAACATGGGGAAATTAGATTAGATTAGATTACTTACAGTGTGGAAACAGGCCCTTCGGCCAAACAAGTCCACACCGACCCAACGAAGCCTAAACCACCCATACCCCTACATTTACCCCTTAACTAACACTACGGACAATTTAGCATGGCCAATTCACCTGACCTGCACATCTTTGGAGGAAACCGGAGCACCCGGAGGAAACCCACGCAGACACGGGGAGAATGTGCAAACTCCACACAGTCAGTCGCCTGAGGCGGGTATTGAACCCAGGTCTCTGGCACTGTGAGGCAGCAGTGCTAACCACTGTGCCACCATGCCGCCCTGTGATGTCTTGAAGAGTGTCCATAATACAGAGGAGGAGGTGCTGGAAGTCTTAAATGACATTAAGACTGGGGGTCCTGATGAAGCATATCCCAGGACTTTGTGGGAGGCTAGGAAGGGAATTGCAGTGCTCCTAGCAGTGATATTTGTATCTCTGCCATGGGTGAAGTGCCCAAAGGTTGGAAAGTGCTAATGTTGTGCCATTATTTAAGAAAGGCTGCAGAGAAAGAAAGGCTGCAGAGAAATGCCTGGGAACTACAGCCTTACATCCGTAATGGATAAGCTGTACGAGGGGATTCTGAAAGACGGGATCTACAGGCATTTTTAGATTTTTTAGATTACTTACAGTGTGGAAACAGGCCCTTCGGCCCAACAAGTCCACACCGACCCGCCGAAGCGCAACCCCTTACCTAACACTACGGGCAATTTAGCATGGCCAATTCACCTAACCTGCACATCTTTGGACTGTGGGAGGAAACCAGAGCACCCGGAGGAAACCCACGCAGACACGGGGAGAATGTGCAAACTCCACACAGTCAGTCGCCTGAGTCGGGAATTGAACCCGGGTCTCTGGCGCTGTGAGGCAGCAGCGCTAACCGCTGTGCCACCATGCCGCCCACAAGATGCAAGGACTGATTTGGGATCGACAGCATGGCTTTGAGTATGGGAAATCGTGTGTCATGAATTTGATTGAGTTTTTTGGAGGGGTGACCAAGAAAATAGATGAGGGCAATGTGGTAGATGTTGATTACATGGACTTTAGCAAGGCCTTTGACAAGGCACCACATAGTAGGTTGTTGAATAAGGTTAAATCTCCTGGGATCCAGGGAGAGATAGCTAAAATTGGCTTGATGGTAGAAGGGACAAGGTAGTAGTACAGGGCTGTTATTCAGATTAGAAGCCTGTGACCAGCAGTGTACCACAGGGGATCAGTTTTGGGTGCATTGCTATTCATTATTTATATAAATGATCTGGATGAGAATTTAGGAGGTATGGTTAGTAAGTTTGCAAATGACATCAAGATTGGTGGTGTAGTGGACAGCGAAGGAGGTTATCTGGGAATGCAGTGAGATTTTGATCAACTGGGACAGTGAACTGAGGAATGACAAATGGAGTTTAAGTTAGATAAATGCAAGGTGTTGCATTTTGATAAAGCAAACCAGGGTAGAACTTACACAGTCAATGGTCGTCCACTGGGGAGTGCTATAGAACAAAGAGATCTAGGGGTACAGATTCATAGCTCCTTGAAAATGGAGTCACAGACAGGCAGGGCAGTGAAGAAGTCTCTCACAATGCTAGCTTTATTCGGTCAGAGCATTGAGTATAGGAGATGAGACATCTAGTTGCAGCTGTATAAGATATTGGTGAGGCCACATTTGGAGTACTGTGTGCAGTTCTGGTCACCCAACTATAGAAGAAATATTACTAAACTAGAAAGTGTACAAAAAAAGACTTACCAGGATGCTACCTGGACTTGCCCTATAATGGTAGTGTTGTCCCAGTCGAATTCATGTTGCTTGTCGTCTGCGTGTGTGGCTACTAGAGATAGCTGGTCGTGTCGTTTCGTGGCTAGTTGATGTTCGTGGATGCGGATCGTTAGCTGTCTTCCTGTTTGTCCTATATAGTGTTTTGTGCAGTCCTTGCAAGCCAAACAGGGAACAGCCAGGGAATTCCTAGAAGCATGGCACTCATCCACAAACTCCATCAACAAACACATCGACCTGGACCCAATATACCGGCCACTACTGCGGACAGCTGAAAATGACAACCGGAAGCGGCAGGGACAGGCCACTATAAATGCCGGAGGAAACACCACAGGAGCGCTTCACAGGAGGCTCCCAAGCACTGAGGATGTCACCTAGACATGGGACAAAACGTTTGCAACAAAAACTTCCAGCTCGGTGAACAGAACCACAGCATGTTAGGATTGTCTTATGAGGAAAGATTGGTTTGACTGGGCCTGTATTCACTAGTGTTGAGAAAGATGAGAGGAAATCTGATAGAAACATAGAATTCAACCAGGCTGAACAGACTAGATGCAGGAAGGATATTTTCCCTGGATGGGTATCTAGAAATGGGGGACGGTCTCAGTATATGGAATAGATCAATTAGGACTGAGATGAGGGTAAATTTCCTTCACTCAAAGGATACTGAAGCTGTGGAATTCTCGACCACAGAAGGCTGTGAAGGTCAAGATACTCAAGATATTCAAGCAAGAGATAGATAATGTTTTAGATTTTAAAAGTATTTAGGAGTACAGGGAGATCCAGAAATGTGACGTTGAGATCAGCCGTGATCATATTGAATGATAGAGTAGGCTTAAAAGGCTGACGGCCTACTCTGCCTATTTTCTCTGTTTGTGTGTTACAATGTTGAACCTTTGTATTAAAATTTGTAACATGCAGAGCTGCCAATGTATATTCAATTGCTTGAGAAAATAAGACATTGTAATATTTTTCTTTAGAGATCTTCCATATTCAAGATTTTGATTATCACAGTTTCTGCAATAACAATTTCTTTTGGAAGTACTTTGGAATTTACAAATATTTCAGATTTTAAAGAAATTTATTGCACGATGTTAATTTGCAGTTTCCCACTTGGAGCTTTTGTTCCACATTTTTTCAAAAGTGTTTCAAATCCCTACACGATGTTGAATCAGTGATTAAACATGAAGAGAACCAGCGAGGATTCCTCACTCAAAGTAAGGGAGACAGGATTACTTGCTATTAAAATCATGAAATCAATACCTTTCAATTATAATTCAGAATTCATCATAGACAAAGAAATTGAGTTTAGCATTGCAAATATTTTGAAATGGCAGTACAAGGCCAGATAATGGTCTACATTGTGAGGCTCTCAAAAAGGAAAAGCACAAGTGAAAGTATTAGAGCAGTTTCAAATATCAAAGATATACTAGCCATTTGTATGTTTAACAGCAATGATTGGTAAACAATTGGAGGATTCATGCATTTAGCAACTTGCTCTAATTTGGGTTATAAAGCAAAAGGTGCTGCATGAGAAGTTGTCACTGACAATGCAAGTTGTCATAGAATCCCCACAGTGTAGAAATAGGCCATTTGGCCCATAAAGTCAACACCGACCCTCCGAAGAGCAACCCATCCAGACCCATTCCCCTACCCTATTATTTTAGATTTACCCCTGATTAATACACCCAACCTACACATCCCTGAACACTATGAACAATTTAGTATGACCAATTCACCTAACCTGCACATCTTTAGATTGTAGGAGGAAACCGGAACACCCGCAGGAAACCCACGCAGACACAGGAGAATGTGCAAACTCAACAGACAGTCGCCTGTGTCCCTGGCACTGTGAGGCAGCAGTGCTAACCATTGAGCCACTGTGCCTCAAAGCACTGGTTTAAAATGACTAGACATTTGATTAAGACATCAGCTCTAATTTGACTTGTTCAGTGATAATTCAAGTGTTTATCAATCGTATATTTGAATGTTCCATGTGATTTAAAAAGATTGTGAGTATTTGCATATCTGTATCTCTCCTGAAGTCCAAATTTCTAGTATTTAAGTAAATGGTTTCACTAGGAGTACTTGTGAAGCTAGTAGCCTTGATTTCCTATCAGGCTGCATACCTATGTCAAAAAAGATGTGGTAGGAAACAGCAGCTTCCTACAAATTTTCAACTCTCCCTTCAAACTGATTTTGCACACCAGCACACATATCCTGGGATCTTGACTTGCAGTCATGCAAAACACAGTGAGGAGCCCATTAGTTTTGGCAGATGTGGAGTGCGGGTATGACTTTTTCCATTATGCATGCAATATGGGAATGGCAGAACAGGTAGAAGACCTTAACAAGCTGTTAGGACAATAGTTCAGAAGGTGTTGCATTCCCCAAGGCCACAGTCATGATGCTTGGTAAGGCACTGCAGCCAGTCACCTTTTGAAGAGTCTGGGACCTCACACAGTTATAAGCTCATGATTACATGTGGAATGTCATTATCAAAAAATACGTCCTACGGAAATAGTTGGGCCTCCTGTGCCTGATTCTGTTACAAATAGTGAGAGGGAAGTAGAAGCCCTTTAAATGAAGTAATCAATGCATTAATGATTGAAATTAACCTAAACAGAACTTAACATTTCAAGTTTCTTGACTATTCTACGAGAAAAAGAATCAAGATACTTGGAGTGTTAATTTTGTTTCTCTCTCCACAGATACTGACAGGCCTGAATTTTCCAACACAATGTTTTTATTAATATTTTTATTTTATGCTTTCACCAGCTTCTGGGCTATTTTACTTGCATAAGATATAGCATTCAGTTCAAAGTTACTATATAATCACAGATAACACGGTTGTAATCAAGGTTGAAGGAAATCCTTTTGATTTGGTTGTCATACAAGATTAAATCCCACAACAGGATCATAATGAATATAAATATGTATTGTGAGATCCCAGCGTGGTATGATAAAGTTAAGGCTTAAATTCTAAAACTGGTGAAAAGACATCAGGAATGCATGTTGGTGAATATCCCCTTGGATTAAGGCATGAAAGAGAAGAATAACTAATACAGAAAATGGTCTGATAGCAGCAAAAGTCATCTTTAAGCAATCCAAAAAGGAGAGTATACATTTGGAGAAAACCAGGCAATATGTTTGGAAATCAAAAGGATTATGTGATGATGAAACAACATTTTAAAAACTGTGTAAAGAACATTCATATGCATCCTAGTGTGGCTTTAAAATTGAATCATTGTCTCCTTGTGGAAAAAAATAAATTTAAACCAAAAGGGAAATAGACGGTGACATCTTGCAAAATGTCCAGATTACAGAGGAGGAAGTGCTGGATGTCTTGAAACAGGTAAAGGTGGATAAATCCCCAGGACCTGATCAGGTGTACCCAAGAACTCTGTGGGAAGCTAGAGAAGTGATTGCTGGGCCTCTTGCTGAGATATTTGTATCATCGATAGTCACAGGTGACTTGCCGGAAGACTGGAGGTTGGTAAACATAGTGCCACTGTTTAAGAAGGGTGGTAAGGACAAGCCAGGGAACTATAGACCAGCGAGCCTGACGTCAGTAGTGGGCAAATTGTTGGAGGAAATCCTGAGAGACAGGATGTACATGTATTTGGAAAGGCAAGGACTGATATGGGATAGTCAACATGGCTTTGTGAGTGGGAAATCATGTTTCACAAACTTGATTGAGTTTTTTCAGGAAGTAACAAAGAGGATTGAGGAGGGCAGAGCGGTAAATCTGATCTATATGGACTTCAGTAAGACGTTTGACAAGGTTCCCCATGAGAGACTGATCTCTATGACTCTATGACTAAGAGCTAAAAGCCACAGAGGTCTCTCATAGAAGTCTTAAGTGCAAGCGATCTCAACATACAGATTAAACAGATATCACATTGTGTTGGCAAATAAACTTCTGCCCTCATTTCTTCCTCCCAGTACAATGATAGGGTTCCTCATATCCTCACTTTCTATCCCAGTTGTCTCTGTATTCAAAGGATCATTCTCAACCATTTCAACCACCTAGAGCAGGATGCTACCTCCAAATACATCTTCACCTCTCCTCCACTGTGTGCATTCTGCAGGGACCATTTTCTCTGGTTCACTTATCTATCAGTCCGAACACTTCCTCACCACCTTCACCTCCACCCCCATGGCCCCTTCTTATGCAATTGTAGCAAGCGTAACACTTGCCAATTCACCTCCTCCTTCCTCACTGTCAAAGGTCTCAACACACACCTTCCAGGTGAAGCAGAGTTTCAATTCTACTTCTTTCAGTGTAGTCTATCATTGCTCACAATACGTCTCCTTTACACTTGTGACACCAAAGACTATCGAAGTTCTCATCTTTCTCACCAATTAGTAGCTCATTTAAAATTCTCAAGTTCTCCAGTTCATATACAACACTTGATCCAACAAATAAGAACAATTTCTAATTTCATTGATGAAACTTGATTTTCTTGTGTAAAATGCCAATAAGTTGATTCATGGATTAAAGTACTGACCGTCAGCTTCAAACATTTAAAGCGGTCATGAGTGGTTTGAGAGTCTCCTTGTTCTGAAGCTTTAGAAAGTTGCTGTGTTAAAAAAGCTTTCTTATTACTTTTAAATTAAGAAATCTCTTATCTCCAATTAATGAGTAAATGTGTTTTCTAACTCATGCACCCCAAACCACTATAATTGCCATAACTTGTTACATCTTCAGCCTAATGTATTCTTAAATGCATTGTAAGGAAAATACGGTATAATTAATTTATTTTACATTAGCTCATTAAGATAAGTCAGAATGTGCATCATTACTGAAAAATAGACATAAATTTGAAGCTCTTTCTCTTGTACTCATTAGGACTGGAATGGAAGAAACAAACTGAGCAATGTATTTTCCCCACATAGAATCGTAAAGTCTCACAGCACAGAAGGGCATTCTGCCATCCCTGCCTTGTCAGGCTGATGGAAAAGCTTTCCAATTAGAGAGAAGTTGCTCTTTGCCCATCGCCTTTCAAGTTCATCTTTTTCACACACAATTGAAACTGAAAGTTAGTATCAAATTAGCTTAGGCAAATTTGTTCAATCTCTCATTTGATAAATTTTGTCACTTGTGGTAAATATATGTCATTTCTTTACCACTTTCCTTGCCAGCGAAAACTGTTTCCAGGTACTCTTCTGATTAACATACTGAAATTTCTGGATTATTTTAAGTGTGTGGTAAGGTGATGGGTGAATATTAATGAGGCAAGATGCAGCATTAATAAATTGAACAAGCTAAATTAGCAATTCACACTGCCTAGCAAAGAAGTGCTACTTGGGAAATAACAGAACAAAATGTAGCAAGATACTCCCAATGTTGAGATAAGCCTTGTAAGAATTCTTTTCTGATTCTGCCACTAATCTCACCATAACCCACACTGACTGTATTTGTGTAAGATTCTGCCCTATGTATTTGATCACAAAAACCTGTAAGAATAGGCTCAGCAATTGCAGACCTGCCAACATACCTTTGGTGGTGTTTGGGTGCTACAGTTTAGAAAGGATGTGATTGCATTGGAGAGACTGCAGCAGAGGTTTTCAAGAATTATTCTGGGGATGATAAATATCAGTTATGAGGATTGATTAGAGAAGTTGGATTCT
Organism: Chiloscyllium plagiosum; assembly: GCF_037043375.1. Taxonomy (NCBI): domain Eukaryota; kingdom Metazoa; phylum Chordata; class Chondrichthyes; order Orectolobiformes; family Hemiscylliidae; genus Chiloscyllium; species Chiloscyllium plagiosum. Next base: position 105,706,183 of record NW_028270142.1, read on the forward strand.
TTTGCTTACAGACTAGAAGGCTATGAGATTTGGTCCAAAGTTTCAAAACTATGAGAGATCTGGACAGAGTTCAGACAGATAATAAAAACTGTCCCATAAAAAGTTCAGAAATAAGGGGTTGCAGATTTAAAGTGATTTGCAAAGGAAGTAAATGCGATGTGAGACAAAATGTTTTCACATGGCAAGCAGTTTGGGCCTGGAATGTACTGCTTGACTATAGTGGTGGAGTCACGTTCGAAAGGGCATGAGATGATTGCTTAAATAGAAATAATGTGCAAGAGTGTGGTGGAATGGCTGATAGAATGACACAAAATCAGAATGCTAATTTGAAGCACCAGTGCAAATATGATGAGCCAAATGGGCAGCTACAGGAGTCACTTTAGCATAATTTAAACCTCATGACTGTGAAGTTACTAAAACTCAGCTAACAAGTACCTTAGCTAAGCACAGCAAAATAGAGAAAAATGAAAATAACCACCTAAAACTATTCATAGAGCCAAGTTCAAAATTATAAATGTACAAAATTCTATTGCCTATTTTAAATTACAAAACTAGGATTTCGCTGTATCCTCAAATCTAAGGGTGTTTTCACTTTAAACAATTTAATATTTGTCTTGTGATAAATGAAAGCATAAACACGGTCTATTTCAGCATTTGTTTATTTTGACTCGAGGGCAAATGACACCTTCAATTTAACAGGCAGAAACGCACACAGACAAAAATTAAATTTTGTGACAACACAGTAATTCACTGACCACAGGTGAAAAAATATAATTCCGCCCTCACTGAATCAAAATAATAAAACCATAACTAATTAATGAAAAATAAATTGAATTCTACAGTAACAAAGGCACAATTTAAGAGTTTCAGCCACAGAAAGGAGCATGTAGGAAGGTAGAAATATAATAATGGCATGAGAATGCAGTTGCAGACTCATCTCAGGGTCAAATATGACACAAAATTTGTGTGAACAAACTTGTTATTCTCATATTATTACCAGGTAGAGGGATGGAGACAAAAGGTTGGGCATGATATTTGAAATTGTCTGAAAACATTTTCAGTAATCATAATATTCAACTGGAGGAGATCTTGATTCATCCAGTTATGGATATTGAATAGGAAGTCTAATTTGTCAACAGTGGAGCAGTCAAGTAGCGGTGAGGGAAAGCTGTGTTACGACCATCCATATAAAATCTGACCACATGCTTTTAGATAGTGTAACTCAGGAGCAGCATGTAAATAGTAAATGGGAGGAGGCATGTACAGAACCTTGCGAGATGCCAGAAGGAAATGTAGGTACAGGAAGAGAAGCATTGAAAGTGGTACTATTGTTAACATTGGACAGCATGCAACCAGATGAGACTGAACAACTGGATGATAATGGAGAGATGTTGAAAAAGAATGGTGTGAAGAATATGAAAGGCAGTGTAGTGATTGGAACCAGATGGATCTGATTGACTATGACAGGTCTGGGGAACCTTTTTACATTGGAAGGCCACATTGTATTCAACCGAGATCCTAATTGGCCGTATGCTGAGAATTTAACATATACAATATCATATTTTTGTCAACATTTTTATTAATTTTAATTATAGCCTATTATATGAGGACTCTAAACAAATAAGAATTCAACAAAGTCACATTTATTTGTTTCTCAAAGTTGACAATATAACTAACAATAAGTCAAAAACATTTTTGTGTTGCTTATTGCGAGATAGGAATCAGATATTATCCATCATCTGAGAACTTAAGCATGTTTTAATTTAATATGAAAACATTGATTCACAACAGTAGGTTGTGCCAAAACAAGGCAGCATTTAACAAGCCTGTTGATGTGGATGTGGGTATTCAATAGCAGTTTTTCATATTTCAATGGGATCTTTAGCATCAAATAGAGACTTCAGAATATTATTTCCTGAGAACTCAATCAATTCCACCTGTAAGTCATCAGGTACTTCAGAGGGATTAACCAGGTGTGGTTGAAAAGCTAGTTTCAGTGTGAGAACATGTTTCTCAAAATCTGCAAACATTCCAGTGTATTCTTCAATCAGGGAGTCTAGAAAGCTGTGTATTCTTTCACATTGTATTTCCCTAATGATTTGCTTTTATTCTGTTCATTAATTACCTTTGCCAGTTCAGGGAAGTGTTCAGCTGAAAGTTCCAATCGGATAAGGAGAGTTTTGACAAAGCTCAGCTTTTTCGAAATGCCTGGATTTTTAGCCACATGTCATATATAGATTTAGTTTTACCTTGCAAAAAAAATTCAGATAATTTTGCTTTGACATTATCTCACATAAAAATGCAGCATTGCTGCAGAATTCATCTTTTGACAATTCACATGATTCATTCAGCTTCTCAAAAATACTTGTGCTTTGTTTTCACAAAGATAAAAGTTTTACAAGTATTTGTCCTTGTGACAACCAGCACACTTTAGAATGATATGGCAGATCCATACTGAATGTTTCATCAAGCTGAAGCATGTTGCAAAATTGGTGATGCCTTGAAGCATTTGCTCAAATATAGTTTACAATACCTTTAACTTTCTTTAATGTGTCACGTAAACAGTAGATGTGGCATGGAGATTCTGTTGATGCAACAGACAGTGAAAGGAAATCATAGATCTGGATCTGGCAATTCTTTTTGTAGTAATGCAATAAATCCTTCACATTTTCCTTGCACGGAAGGTGTACTGTTTGTGCATACACTTACTAAATTCCACTAATTCAGTTTTGCTTCATAGCATTTTTCTTTGAGGATAGTGAAGATGTCAATTCCAAGTCTCCTTACTGTAAGGGTACCCTGTGGCAATGACAATCCTCAGTTACAATACAAAAACAAACCTGTGCTAAGTCGGTAATGTCAGTGGATTCAAAATAATAAATGTCTTCGCTTTGGCATATTGTATGAAGTTGTTCTGTTACATTAAGGGCTAATTCATGTTGTCAATCAATTATAGTCCTTCTTGAAAGAGGTAGTGATTGTACTTATTAACCTTATCTGAACTTAAACATCCTACAACTTCAACAATGCATTCTTATATGGTTTCCACATCACTAAATGGCTTACCTCTTCTTCCAAGTATATATCTTACTTTCTAAGTTGCTTCAGTTGTCAGTCCCTTGTCCTGACATCGTTCTAAATACTTGCTGCTGCTGCTTTGATCTTTCATTTCCTTAAGTGAAGACTTTTGGGTTCTCCTTCCAGTTTTAGCATATTTGTAGTCCTTATAAGTTGCACAATGCTGACAAGCATTGTATTTCTTCACTGTTACAATCATGGCGTTGTAGAGCAAACATGTCATTTAATCTTTCACAGCAACCATGTAATATTGGAATTCCCATTCTTCATTGAATACTCTGTTCTCTTCCTCTAGTGTTCTTTTCTTATTTTTTGACATGACTGGGTTACCAGTAAACATTTTTTAAATGGAACAGATTTAAAAAGATGGATTTAGTATTTGCAGACAAATGAGCAGAAGGCCACAACTAATACCCCCAAAGGCCACAGGTTCCTCACTCCTGCACTAAGAGATCCATGATTTAGTTTGTTAACCTGAGTCAATCAGGGAGCCCTAGCTGACCAAAAAAAACAATGATTCAGAATCTCCTCACTTCAGGGACTGACTCCGAGCTGACCGGCCACAGCCAGCGTACTGTGCAATATGTAAATAAAGGGGGACAGGATACCAGCCTTTATGCAGTTATTCAGGCAGCAGACAGGTTGAGAAGGAGGAGGAGGATAACTTACCCATTTACAGGCAGACATTATAGTTCCAATAATAGCTGTTTTGGTGGTGTAGAATATTCATCAGTGAGAACTCTGCACAACTCTGTAGATAGCAAGCGAAAGAAAAGGTAGGACGGAAAAATTATTAAATATAAATGGAATACTATGTAGCCATTGTTAGTTGTAAAAGCCCACCTGTTTCATTCATGTCCTTTCAGGAAGGGAAATCTGTTGTCCTTACTTGTCTGACCTCCAAGTAATCTACATCTACAACAATGTGGTTGACTCTTAAATACCTTTTGAAATGGCTTATCAAGCCATTCACTTGTGTCCAATCACTACAAAGTCTGATAAAAAGAATGAAATCAGACAGATCACCTGCTATCAACTAAGATACCAAAAATGACAACAATATATATAAAACTGTCAACTCTGAAAAGCCTTTCTTATTGACATGTGCGGATCATATCATAATTTGGACAGTTGTCCTACAGACGAGTCAACCAACAACCTGTCATTGCTTATAAGCTATAATTCTGTGAAAATGACTATGTCTTTGACATCAACGCCACCATCCTTGGGTATATCCTGATAGACTTACCAGAGGTGGCAGTCAGGAGGAAGCTTCCCTGGGAATCCTCAACATAGATTTTGGACCACGAAGTTTCACTGAAACAGGTCAGAAACGGATAAGGAAACCACCTGTTTATTACCACTTAACACCCTACCTTAGTTGATGAATCAGTACTTCTCCATGTTGAAGAACACATGGAGGAAGTGCTGACAATGGCAAATGCACAGAATATAGTCTGGTTAGGGGACTTCAATATTAATCACTACAAGTGACTTAACAGTTCCACTACTGACTGAACTGGTCCAGTCCCAAACGACTCAGTTGCTTGACTGGGTCTGCAATAGATGGTGAGGGAACTAATAAGGAGGAGAAATGTGCTGAACTCATCCTCACCAAGCAACCTAAAGCAGGTGCATGAAAAGTGACCACTGCAGAGTCCTTGTGGAGACAAGTCCCACTTTTACATTGAAGATATCCTTTATCATACTATGTGACAATACCATTGTGTTGAATAGGATAGATTATGAACAGATCTAACAAGACAGACCAAGAGCAGGAGAAGTTGCAGATCTCACCGAAGACCCTCCAACAGCAAACCTCCGCACAGACATTGACTTTGAGTAGACGTTGAAGGAAAAGATTGAAGAAGAAAGGTGATGTTTTTCCAGCTGTGGGACAAAAGCTAATCCATGCAGTTCAGGTGCAAGTTAATGAGTCCCTCAAGACATTTCAGTGTTAAAGACTTCATCTTTTAAGATACTGACATTCCGCATTCATACAGGAAGGTGAAGTTAAGATTATATGAAAAGGTATAGGCTACTTAGCCTCTTGAAATTGTTCCTCCCATTCAATAAGATCATGGTTCATCTGTGAAGTACTCATTACAGTATAACAGCATTTGCCTTGTGTCACTTTGCCTATCTCTTAATACCTTCAATTATAAAAAAGCCTACCAATCCCAGTTTTAAAATTAACAATCAATCACCATTTGTGGAAGAATATGACATTTCTCCTGCATCTCTCATGTCAAAATGTTTCCTGGTTTCATCCCTGAAAGTTTTTTTTTCTGTCCACCATCTCTGTTCCCCTTAATATTTTCAAACTTCAGTCAAATTGCTGCTTAATTTTTCAATTAAATCCATGGACTCCTGGTATCTTGGAAACCAGCTCTGTGACCTCTCAAAGACCAGTATATTGTTCTCAAAGTGTTACTGCAGGCTTAACTGCCCAGGGCTTTTCTATTCCTCATGTTTATCCAAAAAGAAAATGATTCCTGATTGGTCTGCCACTGATGTTCCAAGTACAGGAAATACAACAAAGATTGCACAAAGCAATGCTCCTCTAATCAGTGTCCATTTCTCTTCACATTTGCTGCTGATATTCACTTGCTATTCTTCCCAGCAGAGCCTAGTTGAATAGTTTTAGTTAGTCCAAAGTGTTATAATGGGAGTGGAGGTGGTCAGTTTGCTTGGAATATGGGACAGGGACTACAGTGAAGGGGTGGCGTTGGTGGGGAGAAGAGGATCTAGGTTGGGGGAGGACAAGACCCTCTCTTTCCCATGCAGGTGTCAGCCTCCTGAAGGACAAAAGTCGATATTAGTGGAGCAAGCTTCTGAATGCAGTGGGACCTGAGGAATGCTGTGGAGCTGAGAGAAAAAGAGTTGAAAGACTGAGTGAGAGTACATGAGAAGGAGACAAGGATGAAGAGGGCATGCATGTGTGGGACAAGAATCTGTGGACTGTGAGACCAACCCCATAGACATAGGCACACTCCAAACACCTCCCTTTATCCACACCCTGGTATTTTCCCCAACCCCTCCATCTCTACCACCTCACCTACTTTCCACCAAAAACAAAAATACCAAAATAGCCAAAAATCTTAGCACTGGATACTTCAAAGTCTATAGGCCCTGACAATATTCTGGCAATAGTAATGAAAACTTTGGTTCAGAGTGTTGCTAGTTGTACAGCCAAGCTGTTCCAGTACATTCAGTTTGGGTTCTGCCAGGCCCATTTAAATTCTACCCTATTACAACCTTAAATGGACAATAAGCTAAACTCAAGAAGTAAAATAAGGGTGGCTGCCTCTGACATCAAGGCAGTATTTGACTGACTGAATCCAGTTTTGCTGGGGCTCCTTGATGCCACAATGGAAATTGGGTTTCAAATGCACCCAAAACAACCAGATTGTTATCCACCCCTTTGTCGTCCAACTGTTCTTCTCTCTCTTTGTGTTCTACCCTCACCTATCATTTACTCTTTACCCCTTCCACCCACCCTATCTTCTGTATAAAAACATTTTCCTAGCTACCATCAGTTCTGAGGACCTGAAACATTAACTCTGATTTCTCTTCACAGATGCTGCTAGTCTACTGAATTCTTCCAGCAATTTCTGTTTTTGTTGTTGTAGCACCCAGAGCAACATCAGTGTTGAGAAGTAAACGGAGGACAGTGTAGAGCTGCAAAAGGACATAAAGAAGTTGGTGGAGTGGGCAGATCTGTGGCAGATCAAGTTCAATATGGAGAAGTGAGGTGCTGCATTTTGGTCGGAAGAATATGGACAGACAATAGAAAATGATGAAGGACAATACTTAAGGGGCTGCGTGAGCAAACAGGCCTGGGTGTAGATGTGCATTGATTACTAACAGTGGCAAGACAGAAGCAGAGAATATTTAATAATATATACAGTATCCTGGACCTTATTAATCAGAGCATAGAGTACAAGAGGAAGGTGGTTATGCTAGACTTATACAAGACACATATTAATTTCAGCTGGAGTATTGTGTGCAGTTCTGGTGTCATATGATAGGAAGGATATAAATACATCAGAGACAGTGCAGAAGAGACTTACATCAATGTTCCAGGCATGAGAAAAAGTTGAGGATAGAGTGGACTTATTGGGACTATTCTCTTTGAAGAAAATGAGGCTAAAAGGAGATCTGTTAGAAGTTATCAAAATCATGACAAGCCTGAAAGAGGAGAAACTGTTTGAGAAGGTTTGAGAACATGAGGGCATGGATTTAAACTGACTTAAACACAAAGGGTGATAAGAATGAGAAAGCAGCGGTTTGAACTTGGAATGCACTGCTTATAGATGTGGTATAGGAATGCTCAAGTTAGGAACTCAAGAGGGCATCAGATGGATATTTGAACAGAAACTAATGAAAATGGTCCAGGGAAAAGGCAAAGAGAAAGGCACTCACTCAGTCATAATGATCTTTGGAGAGCCAGTGGAATCATTATGGATTGGGTGGCCTTCTATTGCATTGACATGGAAGTGCTGGTGTGGGACTGGGGTAGATAAAGTTTAAAAAAATCACATGACACCAGGTTTATTTGAAAGTACAAGCTTTCAGAATGCTGCTCCTTCATCAGGCAGCTAGTGGGACAGTATCATAAGACACAGAATTTATAGTAAATTCTGGTCAATTTACCTTTGTCAAGGGTATATTTATAGGATGCTGCTATGTTGGAACTGTTGATGAATAGCAGTTAAAAAATATACTATCTAGATTTTGATAGAGTTAGAATCATGTCAATCCTTTCTTATGTGTGTTTTAACTGTGGAGTAAGAAAAAAGTGTGTTTTGTTTAAATAAGATAAAAGTTAGGGCCCAGAATATCTCCTTGTTATATTTTGAGGGGATTTGGACTGATCCATAACAAATGAAAGTTGTTTGTTGTTGTGTCACTATAGTCTTACCAGACCATACCTCTGCTCTCTCATTAGAGAGAAGTGACTGGTGATGATTTAACCTCAGGGCCGCCAGATCTCAAGCAAGGGAAAAGGTTGAGAAGGAGAGTCCTTCAAAGTAACCTCAAACTGGTGATGGGAAGTGAACCCTTATAATTGGCATCACACTACTCTGTAAACCAAAAACCAGCCAACTGAGCTAAACTAATTCCCAAAATGGAAGTGCATCTTTGCAAGATCAATTGTTTATTTCACAATGATCCTGGTGGATGCGTATGCTGCATTCTCGTGCAGTTTAGCATCAGCCCGAGTATTGTGAATTAGAGTCATTAGCTACGCCTTCTGGGAATACCCCTTGTCACCCATGAGCCAGACCTACAGATAAAATTGGGGAGTGAACATTTGAGGACACTGGGAATGTAAGCATGATGTCAGCTCCCTAGATAGTGGACACAGTGGTGTTCCAGTTGTGTAGTTACTCAACAGTTACACTAAGATTTTTTCAAGAATTCCAGTTTAACACTAAGTAAGTGCATCACAATTATCCAAAGCCTCAAATGTAACGCAGTCAGAGACATTTGTGGAGAATAGGGGAGTTGCCTGTCAGAAGTTGACATTTCTTGGTCAATTCCTGTGGAGGTCAGTTTTTTGGGACATCTTCAGTCTCCCACCATCCATTTTGAGTCATGTATCCAGCCGCTGATGATCCAGAGATCACAAGATAGACTTAAAAGTACGTAAATTAGCAGAAAAATCTGATTATTTTTCTTGAATTTGCTTGAGGAAAAAGCATTCAGTAGGTCACCAGGAGAAAGTTCTGCTTTGTGGTGTACTGACAGGTTATTTAAATTCTGCTTTAGTCGGGAGATGTTGTCACAGTTATATTGTATCCAAATATGGCAATGTAGGACAAATGTTGCACAGAAATGACACAATGCTATCAGCAATTGTCATATGGAAGTAGCATGCAATAGCCATGGCTCAACAATCCCACTACTATCATGCAAAAGGGAACAGAATATGAACAGATCCAGTGACTCAAAATTGAGCACCCATGAGGTACTGTGGAACATCAGCAGAATTTTATTCAATTATAGTCTGTAATTTTATGGGACAAAGTATTCTCTATTCTTCCACTACTATCAATCTAGGAGATTAACCCTGGTGATAAAGCTTGCAGGAGGGCATGCCAGGAACAGCACCAGGCATACCTAAAAATGAGGTGACAACCCATAAAGCTACAACACAGGACAAAGTATCTTCTTGATTGGTACTCATCTTGGTCCCCACCTTCAATAGTCATTTCCTCCACTACAAAGGTACATTAGCAGTTGCTGTACTATCTACAAGATGTACTGCAGTAACTCACTAAGCCTCCACCTTCCATGTCTACAACTTCTATCATCTAGAAGGGGCAAGAGCAGCAGATTCAGGAGAACAGTCCACCTGATAAATCCCCTGTATGAAAACATACACTGACCTGTCTTGGAAGTATATTGCCATTTCTTAGTGTGTCTGAGTTAAAACTGTACAACTCTCTTCCTATCAGCACTATGGGTTTCCCTAAATCCCAAAGTCAGTAGTGGTTCAAGAGGGCTGGGCACTAAATATTTGGCTTAATCAAGGGAGTCTTTCCTGTTGCTCTGGCTAACAGGTATCTCTTAACCAATATCACTAAAACAGATGATTTGGTTATTTTGCAATTTCTATTCATGAGACCCAACTGTGTGCAAATTTTCTGGAACAAAACATTCCATCAGTGATGACACTTCATAATTACCTAATCAGTGAAGAAATATCTTCACACATCCTGAGGTTATGAAAGGTGCAAGTTCTTTCTTTTACCACAGTTATGTAGTTGAGCAGGCACTAAAGACTGGCGAGATCAAAAATTCATGCATGAATTTAATTTAAACAAGTGTGGTGTCAACATGCTTATATTATACTTCAAACTTCAGCCTGGATCTTCTGGTCAGTGGCAATGAGGACATATGTGTTGAATAAAAAGATAATTGCAATCAACCTTTTTGCAACTTGTAACTGCGTATTCTGTCTCAGCTGCAGCAGTGATCCCTCAGCACATCCATCCTTGTGATCAGGTGGCATCTGTTAGTCTCTTGAGACCATGGATCTGTGCCTAGAGAGTCTTGCTTCAGTCTTTGTTGGTAGAGCAGCATCTGTTGTGACTGTAAAGGCCCACATGGGAGTTGCAGTCTGAGCTGCAGTGATTGCACTTGAAGGCGCTGTCCTCTGGTGTTGACTTGGTGCTGTGTCTTCGGCAGTTGTGCTTTTCTTCAGCAGCAAGGCTCAGTTTCTGTTCTTCTCTTTTTAGACCTCTGCATAATTCTAGCCTCCAGCGAGAGTGATTGCTTGCAACGTCCTCCCATCTCTTGACATTCACATTCAGTGACTTCATGTCTCTCTTGCAGACGTCTTTGAAATGAAGATGGGGCCACCCTTGTGCTCTCTTGCTGGAGGCCAGTTCCCCGTATAGCAGGTCTTTTGAGCTCCTCCTGTCTGACATGTGGTATACGTGGTCCAGCCAGTGGAAATGGCATTGCTGGAGCAGGGTGAAGAGGCTGGGTATCTGGGCGCCGGCCGGGACCTTATTGTTGGTGACGTGGTCAGTCCACTTGATGTCCAGGATGCGTCTCGGGCCACAAAGGTGGAAGGCGTTGAGATGCCGCTCTTGTCTAGAGTAGAGGCTCCAGGTCTCGCTGCCGTAAAGCAGTGTGCTGAGGACGCAGGCCCTGTAGACTGCAACCTTAGTGTGCGTTGTCAGCCTTCTGTTCTCCCAGACTCTCTTTGTCAGCTTGACAAATGTTGAGGCTGCTCAACCGATCCCCCTGTTTATCTCAGAGTCTAGGGAGAGACTGTCCGTGATGGTGGAGCCAATGTATGTAAACTCGTGGACTACCTCCAGCTTGTAGTTGTTGATGGTAATGGCAGGGAGGTGCTTAAAGCCTTGACCCAACATGTTGGTCTTCTTCAGTCTCATGGTCAAGCTGAAGTCCTGGCAGGCTCTTGAGAAGCTGTCCATGAGGTGTTGCAGTTGCTATTCCAAGTGTGTTGCCAGTGCCGCATCATCTGCAAACAACATGTCCCTGATGAGTACTTCACAAACCTTGGTTTCTGCCCTCAGCTGGGGCAGAGTGAAAGCCTCCCGTCCAGTCTTGTGTGGAGGTAGACATCATCAGTTGATGTTCCAAAGGTGTGCTTCACCATGAGTGCAAAGGAGATGCCGAACTGGGTTGGGGCAAGCACACAGCCCTGGGAATGATGCAGGCTTCCAAAGACGAGCCGTCAACCTGAACAACGCCCTTCATGTCTGTGTGAAATGACTGAACTATCCTGAGGAGCCTAAGTGGACAAACCAATCCTGGTGAGGATTGTGAACAGGCCGTCTTTGCTCACTAGGTCGCAGGCCTTTGTGAGATCAATGAAGGTGACGTAGAATGGTTTGTCTTTGCTCTCTGCATTTCTCTTGTAGCTGTCAAAGGAAGAAGATCATGTTGATTGTGGAGACTTCTGACCTGAAACCACACTGAGACTTGGGATATACCCTCTTGGCAATTTTGTGCAGTCTGTTCAGGACCATGCAGGTAAAGACCTTCCCAATGATGTTCATCAAAGTGATTCCCCTGTAGTTGTTACAGTCACTTCTGTCCCTTTGTCTTATAAAGGGTGACAATGTTGCAGTCTCTCATGTCTTGCAGCACTGCTCTCTCTTTCCAACACTGGTGCAGTAGTTCGTGCAGGTGGTTTAGCAGCATGCTCTTTGCACAATTGATGACCTCTGGTGGAATGCCATCCAATCCTGGTGCTTTCCCAGTGGGCAGGCTGTTGATTTCTTTATTTAGCTCTTCGGCAGTCAGCAATGCATCCAATTCCACAGTGTCTGGCTCGCTGTCTGAGATGCTGTTTTCTCTGGAGTAGAGCTTGGAGTAATGCTCCACAATCTCTCCATCCGCTTGCCTTTGACTTTGATGGTCTCGCATGTTATGGTTTTCAGTGGTGCTGTCTTGCTCTGAGTTGGACCGATGGTTTTCGTGATCCCCTCATACACTCCAGAATGTTGCCTGTGTCAAATGATGACTGAATGCTTTTGCATAGTTGTAACCAGTAATCATTTGCGCAGCGTCCAGCTGTTTTCTGGGCCTTGTGTCTTGCTGTCGTTAGCGCTTGCAGTTTTGCTTGGGTTGGGTAGCGTTTGTGCTCTAATAGTGCAACACGCTTTGTCTTGATGACAGTGGTGAGCTTACTTTAGCTCGCTTCAAACGAGTCCTGTGTCTTTCCCTGTTTCTTCCCGAAGGCCTTGAGTGCAGTGCTGTGGATAATGTCCCTGAGAAAGTCCCATCTCTGCTGAGCATCTCCTTCTGGTGGGTCTACAAGGAGTGCATCTTCCAGTGACTTGATGAACTCTGCCACTTTGTTTGGGTGTTGTGTCTTATTAGCATCGATGCGCTGCTTGCCTGGAGGTTTGGCATGGCGCATCTTCTTTCGCCAAAGTCTGATCTTGCAGCAAACCAAAGAATAATCTATGTAGCAATCGACATTCTGAAAGGAGGGAATCATGAGCACGTTTCTCAGGTGGTGGCATCTGGTGATTATCAGGTCTATCTGGTGCCAGTGTTTGGAGCAGGGATGTCACCAAGACACTTTGTGCTGAGCTTTGGTCTGGAAGTAGGTGTTGATGACACAATTCATGAAACGTGCAAAGCTCAAGCAGGTGTTGCTCATTGACATTCAAACTGCCAATCCCTTACCAACCCAGGCAGCTTGGCTAGGAGTCATGGTCGGTGCCCACTCTGGCGCTGAAGTTGCCAAGTAGCAGCGAGTGTTCCTATTTGGGATTAGATTAGATTAGATTACTTACAGTGTGGAAACAGGCCCTTCGGCCCAACAAGTCCACACTGCCCCGCCGAAGCGCAACCCACCCATACCCCTACATTTACCCCTTACCTAACACTACGGACAATTTAGCATGGCCAATTCACCTGACCTGCACATCTTTGGACTGTGGGAGGAAACCGGAGCACCCGGAGAAAACCCACGCAGACACGGGGAGAACGTGCAAACTCCACACAGTCAGTCGCCTGAGTCGGGAATTGAACCCGGGTCTCTGGCGCTGTGAGGCAGCAGTGCTAACCACTGTGCCACCGTGCTGCCCCTGTATTATCATTGACAGGTGGCCGTAGAATTCTTCTTTTTGCGCCTTGTGTAGAGTAGTGGGTTGGGGCATAGACGCTGACAAGGTTGATAGGCCCGTTGGATGTGTGGAGTCGAAGTGAGAAAATCTACTCCGTCAAGTTCACCTTCAGTAGCGAGTTCTTCATGGCAAAGCCAACACCTCACTCTCTGGTATCATCTGAGCCCTTCCTCTGCCACATAGGGTTCCCGATTCTGCGAGGCATGTCTCTTGAAGCATTGCAATGTCCAGTTAGATTCTCAGCAGTTCATTGTTAATCACTTGCTGTCTTGCGTGTGTTGCTGATCTCCTGAAGATCATCTGATATGCCAGTGGTCATGGTCTTTATATACCAGCATCCTAGTCTGAGTGCTGGCTTCTTTCCTTGTCTTCTTGTTGTGCTTGGTGTAGTATTTACAGTCTGCAGTTCGGGCTACTTGTATCCCTAAGCCCCACGCACCCAGTGGAGCAGGTGGACTGTGGTGGGACAGCACCTAATTGGCTGAGGGCTGCCCAGCTTGAGGCAGGCACTAGCTGTCCAGTGAGGCACGATGGCCTTCCCTCCATTGAAAGCAACCCCTGCGCCTTGCTCTATGCCAATAAAGTGAAGGGATATAACGCCACTGATGTTGTCCAAGGGAAGGGCAAGGGCCGATACAGCTTGGCACCAGTGTCATCACAGGAGTTGCCAGAACAAGGTTGAAGACAACGTCAAACTGCCTTAGGGACTCCAGCTCTGGATCTGTCCTCAGGGTTTACTCCCGAAGCCTTTCCCATGAGTGGGTATGGCTGCAAGGCAGTGGGGTCTTGTAGATCAGTGGTGAAGGATACACACCGTTTTCCAACATTAGCTGCTGTTTTCAGAGAAGGTTTTAAAGGTCCAGTGGAGTGAGTGAGTTGGAGTGGTTTGGTGGTTAAGGAAGGGGCGAGTAAGTGTTTGGGAATCTGACAATGGGTGGTTGAGGAATTGCTACTCAGGACTGCAGTCAGGACAGCAGGCTAGTCAGGTTAAGGATGGGCAGTCAGGCTGCCCAGTCAGGTCATTCTCATGAGCGGTCAGTAAATGAAAGCTATGGGATGGTGGGAGTGGGATGGGGAGTATCTTTGGTGGAGCAGGCTGCATTTTACTGTTAATCACTGAGTTACATCTGAAATTAAACAGCGAAACAATACTAGGTAAGTATCCAGGTAAATATCGCGCATCTAAATCTCTGACTGTGGACTCAGGCAATTCAAATCATTAAAACAGTCATAGAGTCCTAGAGCTGTACAGCATGGAAACAGACCTTTCAGTCCAATTCATCCACCCCGATCAGATATCCTGAATTAACCTAGTCCCATTTGCCAGCATTTGGTCCATATCCCTCTCAGCCCTTCTTATTCATTTACCCATTTAGATGCCTTATAAATGTTGACTCCAGTTCTATGAGCTCCCCCACACAGGTTTCTCCAAGGTCAGCTGTGAGTTTCACTGCTTGTTTATTTTTCTTAGAACTAACTCTAGCTCCAGAGATACTTGTTACTAAACAGCAGAGGCAGTAAGCAGTGAAGGTTTCCTGCTGGGTCAGACAGGTTTAGTGCTCTTTGTTTCACTTACCCTGTGGTATCTGCTCCACCTCTCTTTCTCCTTTTTGAACGTGTTGTTGTTTTGATCTTTTTATTCTAAAGTTCCAAAACAATGCAACAGTTTATAAAACAGTAATTACTGTTCCAAAGATTCGAGGAAATCAGCCTCAACACTGATAATACCTCAAGAGAGGAAAAGCTCCTAACGGCCACATTTTCTTTTCGTCCTCCATCTTGGATTACCCAGAACCCCCATCAGAAGTTTTTACTTCCCAAACAATTATTGTACATGTGCATATGTCAGGATTTCTGATGGGCCCTAAAGCACACCAGCACCAGAATTCTCAACATTTCACTGCTGTTGACATTGGAAGATCTGACCTAAGTTTGACAACTTGACTTTAATAAGAGAGACCAGAATTGCATGTACACCCAGGGACCAGATCCCTTGTAGATTCCCCATTGACTAAATTTTGAGTGGGAAACTCTCCAGAACGTTTGTGGACAGAGTACAAATGAAAATAGCGCTGGCATGATTAGTCAGCCATTCACTGCAAGGTTTGCACTGAACATAGCATCTTGCACTTGCAGAACAATATAGAAAACTAAGTGGAAAATCCTTGTAACAGTCAACGTCGAAAAAAAAACACAGAAGAGTGATCTAGACTCGAAAGGTTAACTTGCTCACTCTCCATGGATGCTGCATGACCCGCTACGATCACCAACATTTTGTTTGGTTTCACAAGGAGGTAGTTTTCGTGCGGGCGGGCGGTAGCTGTCCATGGTACTAATGTGTAATTAGCTCAAGTTCAGTTGCTGCCCCTGATGGCAATGGCTGTAATTTTTTCTGTTTAGAGAGAGATCTGATTTATTCAGGACTCTACAGTCAGCGGGTGAATGTTTGTGATATTAGAAGACAGCGATAGAACAACGGACACGCATTCAGTTTTCAGTCTTTTTTTAAAGAAAAATGTCAATATTGGTTTGACAGCCTTATCTACCTGTTGGATGATGCTACCAAGGAGTTAAGCCAACATCTTGAGAAATATTTAATTGCCTAATACAATATATTTGATAAAGACCGTGGCAGCCCCCCAGGTAAGATTAGGTATTCCTTAATTTTGTCTGGACATAGCATTATCCCTCGCAGACTGTAACCACGCAAGTTCCGGATTTGAACAACACGAAATGCAACTAAAACTGACACAGTGTTAGGTGGGTAAAGTTCCATTACAGATTAACAAAACATTTCTCTTCACATTATCGGTCTTGTTCTATCAAGTAGACCATGCTGGGTTTGATAAACAGGAACAGGATATCTGCCATTATTTTATTGAAAGAAAGACCATGACCATTGGTCTCCTTACAGCATTCGTGAGAAATTACGCTTACAGCGGTGTGAAACCACTCAGCTTAACTGTAGGGGAAGATGTTGACGCGAAGATTGGCCCAACAATGTCAGTACGTGTATAGTTTGTGCTGAAATCAATGTAAATTGGGCCAGTGTTTTTGCTCTCATCCATTTGAAGATTGCCATAAACTCCTGGGATTGTCTGGGATTCCTGATTCCTAATCCTGGCAATGATCATGTTCTAGTAACTGGTTGGAGCCAGGATCCAAAACAAAAGACGACAACGACACCATTCTCCAAACCCTCAAGAATTGCGAGTGCCGTAAATCGGGAACAAAAACAGAGGCTGCTGGAAAAACTCAGCAAGTCTGGCATCAGTTCTGAGGAAGAGCTGTTGAGGCTTTTCCAGGAAATTCTGTTTTTTTTTGTTTTGCAGGATTGTTAACCCAGAGTGTTCTCCAGCACGAACTGGGCGAAGGGACTGAAGCCACAACCGTGAGACCCGGAGTCGATGTCGCTAGGGTTATTGCAGCCTGGCAGCGGAAGACTTCCGGCTTTTCGACAGGGGTTTCCTTTGTTTGGAATATTGCCGGATGCAGAAGGAGGGATGAAACGCGAGAAATCAAACGCTGCCAAAAGCAACAGAATTGTTCAGCCAGGCAGCGGTAACCTCCCAGACGCCAAAGCGAAGTTCCACGTTAGACTGCACGGGTTGTGGACTGGAGCTGAACAGCACAGGAACCAGGAAGGAACTCGAAGAGCAGCCGAGGCTGTTGACAGACCTGTTCTCATCTTGGTGATGACTGTCTCTTGGCGAGGAAACTTCAGACATGTTGTCTAAGTGCTCAGCATCGAGGAGAGCATAGTGCAGCCAGTGAAGTCTGTCCCAGTCATCGGGCAGAGATGGAAACTGCCGCCTTGTAAAAGATGCTGCAGAGAACTGTCTCAGCATGAGGAATATCTCCATGTGGACCGAGACTGAGATCACCCAACAGCCAGATCCGTGACAGCCGGAGAAGCTTTCAGATAACCCTGAGGCATGCAGAGGTGCCCTGAGTCTAACAGCATAACCAGAGTGAACGACTTGCCAACAAACATGGAGAAAGTCAGCCAGACCATAAGGACTAACAGCAACAGAGTTGATACAACTGGTTCCGCCGACTGGGTTCAATCAAGAGGTTTGGCTGCGTGTGCTTTTCCAGCACCACTCTACTCCAGAATCTGGTTTCCAGCATCTGCAGTCATTGTTTTTACCTGCGTGATGAACTATCTCATTCCCATCATTTCCCAGAAGAAAATCATTACTTACAGTAATATTTTATTTTCAAAAATCGTGTTCAAAGTGAGACATTTCCCTATTGGTGTGAGATTTAAATATGTTCCTATGTCATACACAGAGGGTCATTGTATTTTACATTTAGCAGCCATTGCTTTAAGACAATAGACAATAGACAATAGGTGCAGGAGTAGGCCATTCTGCCCTTCGAGCCAGCACCACCATTCATTATGATCATGGCTGATCATCCTCAATCAGTATCCTGTTCCTGCCTTATCTCCATAACCCTTGATTCCACTATCCTTGAGAGCTCTATCCAACTCTTTTTTAAATGAATCCAGAGACTGGTCCTCTACTGCCTTCTGGGGCAGAGCATTCCACACACCCACCACTCTCTGGGTGAAGACGTTTCTCCTCATCTCTGTCCTAAATGGCCTATCCCTTATTTTTAAGCTGTGCCCTCTGGTTCGGGACTCACCCATCAGTGGAAACATGTTTCCTGCCTCCAGAGTGTCCAATTCTTTAATAATCTTATATGTCTCAATCAGATCCCCTCTCAGTCTTCTAAACTCAAGGGTATACAAGCCCAGTTGCTCCAATCTTTCAACATAAGATAGTCCCGCCATTCCAGGAATTGACCTCGTGAACATACGCTGCACTCCCTCAATAGCCAGAATGTCTTTCCTCAAATTTGGAGACCAGAACTTCACACAATATTCCAGGTGCAGTCTCACCAGGGCCCTGTACAGCTGCAGAAGAACCTCTTCGCTTCTATACTCAATCCCTCTTATTATGAAGGCCAGTATGCTATTAGCTTTCTTCACTACCTGCTGTACCTGCATGCTTGCCTTCATTGACTGGTGTACAAGAACACCCAGATCTCTCTGTACTGCCCCTTTACCTAACTTGATTCCACTTGGGTAGTAATCTGCCTTCCTGTTCTTGCCACCAAAGTGGATAACCATACATTTATCCACATTAAACTGCATCTGCCATGCATCTGTCCACTGACCTAACCTGTCCAGGTCACCCTGTAATCTCCTAACATCCTCCTCACATTTCACCCTGCCACCCAGCTTTGTATCATCAGCAAATTTGCTACTGTTACTATTAATACCATCTTCTATATCATTAATATATATTGTAAAAAGCTGCGGTCCCAGCACTGATCCCTGCGGTACCCCACTGGTCACCGCCTGCCATTCCGAAAAGGAGCCGTTTATCTCTACTCTTTGTTTTCTGTCAGCCAATCAATTTTCAATCCAAGTCAGTACTTTGCCCCCAATACCATGCGCCCTAATTTTGCTCACTAATCTCCTATGTGGGACTTTATAAAAGGCTTTCTGAAAGTCCAGGTACACAACATCCACTGGATCTCCCTTGTCTATCTTCAGAGTTACATCCTCAAAAAATTCCAGAAGATTAGTCAAGCATGATTTTCCCTTCATAAATCCATGCTGACTTTGACCTATCCTGTTACTGCTATCCAGATGTGTCATAATTGCATCCTTTATAAGTGACTCCAGCATCTTTCCCACCACTGAGGTCAGACTAACTGGTCTATAATTTCCTGCTTTCTCTCTCCCACCTTTCTTAAAAAGTGGGACAACATTAGCCACCCTCCAATCAGCAGGAACTCATCCTGAATCTATAGAACATTGGAAAATGATCACCAATGCATCCACGATTTCTAGAGCCACCTTCTTCAGTACCCTGGGATGTAGACCATCAGGCCCTAGGGACTTATCAGCCTTCAGACCTAACAGTCTCTCCAACACCAATTCCTGGCAAATATAAATTCCCTTCAGTTCAGGTCCTTCAGCCACTGTTACCTCTGGGAGATTGCTTGAGTGTTCCCCAGTGAACGCAGATCTGAAGTACCAATTCAACTCTTCTGCCATTTAGAACATAACATAGAACATAGAAGAATACAGCGCAGTACAGGCCCTTCGGCCCTCGATGTTGCGCCGATCCAAGCCCACCTAACCTACACTAGCCCACTATCCTCCATATGCCTAACCAATGCCTGCTTAAATGCCCATAATGAGGGAGAGTCCACCACTGCTACTGGCAGGGCATTCCATGAACTCATGACTCGCTGAGTAAAGAACCTACCCCTAACATCTGTCCTATACCTACCCCCCCTTAATTTAAAGCTATGCCCCCTTGTAATAGCTGACCCCATACGTGGAAAAAGATTCTCACTGTCGACCCTATCTAAACCCCTAATCATCTTGTACACCTCTATCAAGTCACCCCTAAACCTTCTTTTCTCCAATGAAAACAACCCCAAGTGCCTCAGCCTTTCCTCATACGATCTTTCTACCATACCAGGCAACATCCTGGTAAACCTCCTCTGCACCCGTTCCAGTGCCTCCACATCCTTCCTATAGTAAGGCGACCAAAACTGCACACAATACTCCAGATGCGGCCGCACCAGAGTCTTATACAACTGCACCATGACCTCAGTACTCCGGAACTCAATTCCTCTACCAATAAAAGCCAGTACGCCATATGCCTTCTTCACCGCACTATTTACCTGGGTGGCAACTTTCAAAGATTTGTGTACATGGACACCAAGATCCCTCTGCTCATCCACACTACCAAGTATCCGACCGTTAGCCCAGTACCCCATCTTTTTATTACTCTTACCAAAGTGAATCACCTCACACTTAGCGACATTGAACTTCATTTGCCACCTTTTTGCCCAGTTCTGCAGCTTATCTATATCCCGCTGTAACCTGCCACATCCTTCCTCACTGTCTACAACTCCTCCGACTTTCGTATCATCCGCAAACTTGCTCACCCAACCTTCTAACCCCTCCTCCAGGTCATTTATAAAAATGACAAACAGCAATGGTCCCAAAACAGATCCTTGCGGAACACCGCTAGTGACGGCACTCCAAGATGAACCTTTGCCATCAACTACTATCCTCTGTCTTCTTCCAGCCAGCCAATTCCTAATCCAAACCTCCAACTCACCCTCAATGCCATACCTCCGTAGTTTTTGCAGTAGTCTACCATGGGGAACCTTATCAAACGCCTTACTAAAATCCATATACACCACATCTACTGCTTTCCCCTCGTCCACCTCCTTAGTCACCTTCTCAAAGAATTCAATAAGGTTTGTGAGGCACGACCTGCCCTTCACAAAACCATGCTGACTATCCTTGATCACATTATTCCTATCTAGATGTTCATAAATCCTATCCCTTACAATTCTCTCTAAGATTTTGCCCACAACAGAAGTGAGACTCACCGGCCTATAGTTACTAGGGTTATCCCTACTCCCCTTCTTGAACAAGGGAACCACATTTGCTAGCCTCCAATCTTCTGGCACTACTCCTGTAGACAACGAGGACATAAAAATCAAGGCCAATGGCTCTGCAATCTCCTCCCTTGCTTCCCAGAGAATCCTAGGATAAATGCCATCAGGCCCAGGGGACTTATCTATTTTCACCCTTTCCAGAATTTCCAACACCTCTTCTCTACATACCTCAAAGCCATCCATTCTACTTAATTGTGACTCAGTACTCACATTGACAACAATGTCCTGTTCCTGATTGAATACTGACGAAAAGTATTCATTCAGTGTCTCCCCAATCTCTTCAGCCTCCACACGCAACTTCCCACTACTATCCTTGACTGGACCTATTCCTACCCTAGTCATTCTTTTATTCCTGACATACCTATAGAAAGCCTTAGGGTTTTCCCTAATCCTACCAACTAAGGACCTTTCATGTCCCCTCCTTGCTGCTCTTAGCTCTCTCTTCAGGTCCTTCCTGGCTACCTTATAACTCTCAATCGCCCCAATTGAACCTTCACGCCTCATCTTTACATAGGCCGCCCTCTTCCCTTTAACAAGGGATTCCAATTCCTTATTAAACCACGGCTCCCTCACACGACCCTTTCCTCCCTGCCTGACGGGTACATACTTATCAAGGACACTCAATAGTTGCTCCTTGAACAAGCTCCACATATCAATTACGCCCTTGCCTTGAAGCTTACTTTTCCAAGCCACACATCCTAAGTCATGCCTCACCGCATCATAATTTCCCTGCCCCCATCTATAACTCTTGCCCTGTAGTGCACACTTATCCCTCTCCATCACTAGAGTAAAAGTCACCGAATTGTGGTCACTGTCCCCAAAGTGCTCACCTACCTCTAATTCTAACACCTGGCCTGGTTCATTACCCAGAACCAAATCCAGTATGGCCTCACCTCTTGTTGGCCTATCTACATATTGTGTCAGGAAACCCTCCTGCTCACATTGGACAAACACTGACCCATCTAACGAACTTGAGCTATAGCTTTCCCAATCAATATCAGGAAAGTTAAAGTCCCCCATAACAACCACCCTATTACTTTCACTCTTCTCTTGAATCATCCTTGCAATCCTTTCTTCTACGTTTCTAGGACTATTAGGAGGCCTGTAAAAAACTCCTAACAGGGTGAGCTCACCTTTCCTATTCCTAACCTCAGCCCAAACTACCTCAGATGGCAAGTCTTCATCCATCGTCCTTTCCACAGCTGTAATACTATCTTTGACAAGCAATGCCACACCTCCCCCTCTTTTACCCCCACCTCTGACCCTACTAAAACATTTAAACCCTGGAACCTGCAACAGCCAATCCTGTCCCTGTTCTACCCATGTCTCCGTAATAGCCACAACATCGAAGTCCCAGGTACCAACCCACGCTGCAAGTTCACCTACCTTATTTCGTATACTTCTTGCATTGAAGTATACACACTTCAAACCACTTTCCTGTTTACAGGCACCCTCCTTTGAAATTGATGCCATGTTCCTAACCTCCCTACACTCCAGGTCCTGCACCCTAAAGCTACAGTCTGGGTTTCCATGCCCCTGCAGAGTTAGTTTAAACCCCCCCCAAGAGCACTAGCAAACCTCCCACCAAGGATACTGGTGCCCCTCAGGTTCAGGTGTAGACCATCCTGTTTATAGAGGTCCCACCTTCCCCAGAAAGAACCCCAGTTATCCAAATACCGGAATCCCTCCCTCCTGCACCATCCCTGTAGCTGCGCATTTAACTGTTCTCTCTCCCTATTCCTCGACTCTCTATCACGTGGCACGGGTAACAAACCAGAGACAACAACTCTGTTCGTTCTAACTCTGAGCTTCCAACCTAGCTCCCTGAAAGCCTGCCTAATATCCTCAGCGCTCCTCCTACCTATGTCATTGGTGCCAATGTGGACCACAACTTCGGGCTGCTCCCCCTCCCCCTTAAGGACCCGAAAAAACGATCAGAGACATCACGTACCCTTGCACCTGGGAGGCAACATACCAAACGTGAGTCTCTCTCGTTCCCACAAAACCTCCTATCTGTGCCCCGAACTATCGAGTCCCCAATTACTATTGCTCTGCTCTTCTCCACCCTTCCCTTCTCTTCTCCTGCGCGCTTTTAAAGGGAAAAAACCTTCCCGGCTGCCCCTCTGGTCTTTGTCACTTCCCCCTGCTGCTCCCGCTCTTTCTGTAAAGAGAGAAAAAAACACCGCTGCCCGCTACTGGTAAGTAATTTTAAAACAAACTGTCTTACCTTAGCTGCTGCTCGCTCTCATTTCTTTGTTTCCCCGTAATATATTCCCCTGTTTCTGTCATCAAGGGCCCAATTTTAGTCTTAACCATTTTTTTCCCTTTCACACATCTAAAAAAGCTTTTACTATCCTCCTTTATATTTTTGGCCAGTTTACCTTCGTACCTCATTTTTTCTTTGCGTATTTTCTTCTTAGTAATCCTCTGTTGTTCTTTAAAAGCTTCCCAGTCCTCCGTTTTCCCACTCATCTTTGCTATGTTATACTTTTTCTCTTTTGACTTTATATGTTTCTTAACTTCACTCATCAGCCACGGCCACCCCTGCCTCCTCATAGGATCTTTCTTCCTTTTTGGAATGCACTGATCCTGCATCTTCTGCATTATACCCAGAAATATCTGCCATTGTTCCTCCACTGTCATCCCTGCTAAGGTATTGCACCATTGAACATTGGCCAGCTCCTCTCTCATAGCTCCATAGTTCCCTTTATTCAAATGAAATATTGTCACTACTGATTGTACCCTCTCCCTTTCAAATTGCAGATTGAAGCTTATTGTATTATGGTCACTACCTCCTAATGGCTCCTTCACTTCGAAAAGTACTGGAGTCACAGCGTCGTAAATGAGATCCTACTCCCCATCAGAATGACACCAATTGATGCTCCAAATAGCTTCATGATTTCGCTCCATAACAATGATCACTTGGAACTAAACTGTGCGCAGTTTCATATTTGAGTCTGAACCAACCCAGTTGACGATGCTCCAAATCATCCTTTCTGTCAACAAACAGAAAACGTCCCTCACTCGATGTGTTTGGGTTGGTCTCTTTCTGAACCCCGATCAGAAGAAGTCCCAATTCCAACAGCAAAATAAAACAGAGCTTGGCTGAGGAGCCAGTGGAGTGCAAGAATTCTTTGTGTCAGCGGATGTTCCATCCTGAGCACAAGGAGGAAGATTTTTCACTGCTATTTTCAGGAGCTGCAGTTGCGATGAACCGACTGGGTCAGTGGCGCCGTTCCAAGGTGCAACCGAGAGTAGATGTGCTGGTGGAGAATTATTTTCCCCTTTACTCCTGTTCGTTGTCGAGAACGATAGGGATAACCATAGTAGATTAAATCGCAGAGCTGAGGACTGAAAGCTGAGGAATGCATTTTCGGATCGATTGGGAATTATATGAAATTTAAGGATAAATTGGATGGGTGGTTGTAAGAAAGAGTATTGAAGGGTAATAAGAGACATTGAGTATTATTGCTCACGTCACATATGGACACAAGTGCTTGGCCTAAACGATCCGTTACCCAATTTCTGATAAGGGCAGGACTTACACAATTAATGGAAAGGCGCTAGAACAGAGAGACTTAGGGGTTCAGGTACAAAATCCTTTGAAATTTGAGGCACATGTAGTCAAGCTGGTTAAGAAGGCATTTAGTATGCTTGCCTTCATTGCTCAGATCCTTGAGTTAGGAGTCATGTTGAGGCTGGACAGGATGTTGGTGAGGTCTCATCTGGAGTAATGTGTACAGTTCTGGTCACCCTGTTTAAGATATTATTAAATTGGAGAGGATTCAGAAAAGATTTACTAGGATTTTGCAAGAAATGGAAAGTTTAAGTTTTATAGATAGGCTGGACAGGCTGGGACCTTTTTCAGTGCAGCATAAGAGATTGAGGGGTGACCTTATAGAGGTTTATAAAATCAGGAGGGGGAGAGATAAAGTGAATAATAAGAGTATTTTCCGTAGTGTGGGGAGTTCAAAACTAGGGGGCACATTTTTAAGGTGAGAGGAGAACGAGTTAAAAATGATGAATGGCAGCTTTTTTACACAGAGGCTTGTTCGTATATGGAATGAACTGCCAGAAAAAGTGCTGGATACAGGGACAGTTGCAATGTTTCAAAGACATTTAGATAAATTCATGAAAAGGAAAGGTTTGGAGGGATATGGGCCAAATACAGGCAGGTGGAACTAGTTTGGTTTGGGAATATGGTTGGTGTGGATGAGTTGGACTGAAGGATCTATTTCCATGCTGTATGATTCTATGACTATGTAATTTGATTAAATGGATGGTCTCTGAATACTCGTTGGTTATTTTGAGTTTTTTTTTCTTTCTGAACAATCAAACAATTCTTTAATAGTAGTTGCAGCCTTTACTGAATACTGTTTCCATGAGTAGCTGCATTGACATAGAACATAGAGCATAGAACAATACCACGCAGTACAGACCCTTCTGCCCTCAATGTTGCACTGATCTGTGAAACTGATCTGAAGTTATCTAACCTGCACTATTCCATTATCATCCATATATTTATCCAATGACCATTTAAATGCTGTTAAATTTGGCGAGTCTACTACTGTTGCAGGCAGGGCATTCCATGCCCTTACTATTCTCTGAGTAAAGAACCTACCTCTGCCATCTGCCCTATATCTATCACTCCTCAGTTTAAAGTCATGTCCCCTCATGCTAGTCATTACAATCTGAGGAAAAAGGCTTTCACTGTCCACCCTATCTAATTCTCTGATCATCTTGTATGTCTCTATTAAGTCACCTCTTAATCTTCTCTCTAACAAAAAAAGTCTCAAGATCCTCAGCCTTTCCTCATACAACCTTTTCTCCATACCAGATAACATCCTGGTAAATGTCCTCTGCACCCTTTCCAATTTTCCATGTCCTTCCTATAATATACTCAATACTCTAACTGTGGCGGCACCAGACTTTTGTACAGCTGCAACATGACCTCATGACCCTGAAACTCAAACCCTTTACCAATAAAAGCTAACACACCACACACCTTCTTAACAAATCTACCAATCTGGGTGGCAACTTTCAGGTATCCTATGCACGAGGACACCAAGATATCTCTGGTCATCCACACGACCAAGAATCTTACCGTTAGCCCAGTACTCAGTATTCCTGTTACTCCCTCCAAAGTGAATTGCTTCACACTTTTCTGCATTAAACTCCATTTGCCACCTCTCAGCCCAGTTCTGCAGCTTATCTATGTTCCTCTGTAACCTACAACATCCTTCTGCACTATCCACAACTCCACCAACTTTAGTGTCATTCACAAATTTTGTAACCCATCCTTCTATGCCCTCATCTAGGTCATTTATAAAAATGACAAACAGCAATGGCCCCAAAGCAGATCCTTGCAGTACACCACTGTAACTGAATTCCAGGATGATGAACATTTCCCATCAACCACCACCCTCTGTCTTCTTGCAGCTAGCCAATTTCTGATCCAAACAGCTAAATCAACCTCAATCCCATGCCTCCGTATTTTCAGCAATAGCTTACTGTGTTGAACCTTATCAAGCGCTTTACTGAAATCTATATACACCACACCAAACACTTTACCCCCAACCACCTGTTTGGTCACCTTCTCAAAGAACTCAATAAGGTTATTGAGGCATGACCTATCCTTCACAATGTTGAGTATCCCTAATCAAATTACTCCTTTCTAGATGAATGTGTATCCTATCTCTTATAATCCTTTCCAACACTTTACCCACAACAGAAGAAAGGCTCACTGGTCTATAATTATCAGAGTTTTCTCCACTCCTCTTCTTGAACAAGGGGACAACTTTTACTGTCCTCCAGTCTTCTGGCTCTGTTCCTGTCGACAATGACGACATAAAAATCAAAGTCAAAGGCTCTGAAATCTCCTCCCTAGCTTCTGAGAGAATCCTAGGATAAATCCCATTTGACCCAGGGGACGTATCTATTTTTACACTTTCCAGAGTTGCTAACACCTCCTCCTTATGAACCTCAATTCTGTGTAGTCATATCAATAAGGAGCAGAAGTAAGACATCCAGTCCCTCAAGTTACTCCACCATTTAATAAGGTCATGGCTGATGTGCTTGAGTTTTGATTCCACATTTACATCTATCCCTGATAAACTTTTATTCCCTTGCCCAAGAAGAATTTTCACTTTAAAGATAATTAATGACTCCATATCCAGTGCCTCCTGAGGTAAAATTTCTGAAATTTTAGAGCCCTCTTAGAGAAAGAAAATCAGTCATGAAAGGGGGGCAACACATTTTAGAAAACGTGGTTCCCAGTACTAAACTCACTTACAAGAAGAAATATCTTTTCCATATCCAACTGGTCAAGCCATTTAGGATTTGATGAACTCAGGTGCAGGCAGTAAGCTCACATAGCCAGTCCCTATCCAGGTCAGGGACTTGCAAACTCAAGGTGGCATGGTATTGTATGACTAGAGGCAATATGCTCCTGCCCTAACTGAATGATGAGATAAGGGACCAAGGACCATTGAATTTCAGCTGACAATCAACATGATTCCAGCCTTGGGTGACTGTCTGTGTGGAGTTTGCACATTCTCCCTGTGTCTGCGTGGGTTTCCTCCGGGTGTTCCGATTTCCTCCCACAGTCCAAAGATGTGCAGGTCAGGTGAATTGGCCATACTAAATTGCCCATAGTGTTAGGTGCATTAGTCAGAGGGAAATGGGTCTGGGTGGGTTACTCTTCAGAGGGTCGGTGTGGACTGGTTGAGCCAAAGAGCCTGTTTCCACACTGTAGGGAATCTAATCATGATTTCATGAAGTGCAAGGCAATCTTGAGGGTCCACGTGATGTAATCTTGTTTCTTGTCCTTTTGTTCTTACACAAATAGAGAAGTGGAAGTAAAGAGGGTAGAGAGTTTTAGGGATAAAATTCCAAGATTCAGGGCACTGGGAACTGAAGGCGCAGCAATAAATCTGCAGCAATAAGATTGTGTCTGAGTGTGTGTTTATTGTAAGAGTAGTCAAACCTGGAACAAAGACATGGAGGCATTTGAAAATCAAGATTAATATTTTTAAATTTGAGGCATTTCTTTGGCCATGGGGCAATATAGATCAACAAGCACAAAGGTGATAAGTCCAAAGGGTTTAGTATGAGTGTTTTGGATGATCCTATATTTATGAAGGCCAACAGGATTATGTTGCAATTATCAAGTCTAGAGGTAACAAAGTATTGGTGAGGATTTCAGTGTAGACGTGCTGAGGCAGAGCTGAGCTTGGGAAATGCTATGGAGGTGGAAATAGGTTATCTTAATCTTGGTGCAGATATGTAGTCAGAAGTTCATCTCATACTTAAATATGATTGCAAAGATTACCAAGATCACAAACAAACTAGTTCAGCCACAGTTTTCAAGAGGGTGGATAGAATCAGTGGCTAGGGAGATGCATTTGCGATGGGAACCAAAGATAGTTGATTCAGTCTTTCTGATATTTAGTTGGAGAAACCCTCTGCTGACCCAGTAGACAAGTAGTCTGACATTTTAGGGACAATGAGGAATCAAGAGAGGCAGTTGTGAGGTAAAGCTGGATGTCATCAGAATGCATGTCAGGGCAGATGCAATGTTTCCAGATCACATGGCTAAGGTTCATCAGGTCAGTGAGAAATAAGAGAGGAACATAGGATGGTATGGACAAAGATAGATGTTTAGGATACACCAGTAAAAATGAACGAATTGTGCAGGATCAGAAATAAAAGCCATTACAGATGGTTTTCTGATTGTGATTCGATAAATAAGAATGGAATCAAATGATAGCAGTCCCACCCAGCTGGACAATGGTGGAGAAGCATTGGAAGAGGAGAATGTGAATAACTATGTCAAAGGCTGCCGTCGGGTAAAGAGAGATGAGAAGAGGATTCTACTCTCATTGCTTTTGTGGGTAAATTGCAGCATGCAGAAAGCACCATCTTATATTTGATTATATATTTATGTCAATAGAAGCCACTCAAAATTGTTATACAAATTTCATTTTAATTTTTCTTTCCCCTATTTTGCAGTCTACAATATTTTACAGTAGTTTATTTTTATTGTTTCATGTGATGTGGGCATCTCTGGCAGCATCTAATTGCCCTTGAATTGAATTTCAGAGGGCAGCTAAGAGTCAACCATGTTGTGGGTCTGGAGTTAAATACAGGCCACACCAGGTAAGGACAGCAGAATTCGTTCCCTATTCAACATGAGTTTTTACAACAATTTCATTGATCACTTACTAAGTTTAGCTTTCAATTCCAGCTTTATTAATTAAATTTTAAATTCCACCAGCTATCAATGCATTTGAACCCGTGCCCCAGAGTATTGACCTGAGTCTCCGCTATGTCACTGATATTACCACCATGCCAGCATCTTCCACAATACTTTAAAAGTGAATTGCTATTCTGTGCACAATCCCGAAAATGTTTATAAGATACCATCATTAAAACCTACATCTTTGACAAAGAATCTGCCCTAATATCACCTTATTTGGCTTGCTGTCAAAGTTTTTTCAAACTATTCTTGTAACTCATCTTGGGATATCTTTCGACATTAAAAGAACTATGTAGTTACAAGTTGTCACTGTTGAGATGAAAGAAACATACTTCTGTTCATATTTTGATTGCATTGTACAAAATGGTTGTGGTTGTAGATATTTAGGACTGGAGATATGGAATGTTCATTGCCATTTTAGATCATTAATGGTCATTCTACATTACAATAATTTCCACACCTCATCAGCGAGCCCATGGAACAGTAAGATATCACATGATTTACAGATGTAACTAAAAGTAGCTGGCTATTAGTCAACCTTTAGTAATTCAACTCATGTTTGAACAGTAAGCCAACAGCAATTTATAGATTCATTAGTCAACCATATATTCTATACAGATTCAACCACAATAATGAAAGAACTAACTTCTTTAAACCATTAATTTTATCTGATAATTTACACAAATGTTCTCTTTTAACAGTAGGCTAAAATTTGTATGTTGAGATCACTGTCAATTGTACTTGCATTAATTTTGTTCATTTTTCAACTTGCCTTCAAAATTAAGAGAGAAATTTATTCTTCTTTACTTGTTTTGCCTCAACAATATTTAATCAGTTAGGAGAAAGTGAGGACTACAGATGCTGAGGATCAGAGCTTAAAAATGTGTTGCTGGAAAAGCGCAGCAGGTCAGGCAGCATCAAAGGAGAAGGAGAATCGACGTTTCGGGCATAACCCTGCCTTATTTCCCAAGAGTAGCTCAAGTTTTACACCTTCTCTAGTAGGTACATCCACATACTAAATCAGAAAGTTGTCTTGTACACACTTAACAAATTCCTCACCATCTAAACCCTTAACACTATGGCAGTCCCAGTCTATGTTTGGAAAGTTAATATCCCCGACATAACCACCCTATTATTCTTACAGATAGCTGAGATCTCCTTACAAGTTTATTTCTCAATTTCCCTCTGACTATTGGGGGGTCTATAATACAATCCCAATAAGGTTATCATCCCTTTCTTATTTCTCAGTTCCACCCAAATAACTTCCTTGGATGTATTTTCAGGAATATCCTCCCTCAGCACAGCTGTAATGTTATTCTTTATCAGCTCCCCCCCCCCCTCCTAAGTCTCTTGCCTCCCTTTCTATCTTTTCTGTCGCATTTGTATCCTGGAACATTAAGCTGCCAGTAATTTGCAGATGACACCATAATTAGTGGTGTAGTGGACAACAAAAAAGGTTACCTCTGAATATAACAGGACCTTGAGCAGATGGGCAAATGGGCTGAGGAGTGGCAGATGGGGTTTAGTTTAGATAAATGTGAGGTACTGCATTTTGGTAAGGCAAATTAAGGTATGACTTATGCACTTAATGATAAAGTCCTGGGGAACATTGCCGAATAAAGAGACCTTCAAGTGCAGGTTCATAGTTCCTTGAAAGTGGAGTCAGAGGTAGATAGAGTAGTAAAGAGGCATTTGGTGTGCTTGCCTTAATTGGTCAGTGCATTCCAAAGGAGTTAAAATGTCTTTTGTGGCCTTACAGGACATTGGTTCCGCCACTTTTGGAAAACTGCATTCAATTCTGCTCTCCCTGTTATAGGAAAGATGTCGTGAAACCTGAAAGGGTTCAGAAAATATTTACATGGATGTTGCTGGAATTGAAGGGTTTGAGCTTTAGGGAGAGGCTGACTAGGCTGGGTCTAATTTCTCTGGAACATTGGCAGCCAAGGGGTGACCTTATGGAGGTTTATCAAGCTAGTGAATAGCCAAGGTATTTTCCCAACGATAGGTGAGTCCAAAACCAGAGGGCATAACCTTCAGGTGACAGATGAAAGATTTACGGCAGCTTAATGGTTGAGGTGACTTTGATTTTGGCTTGAAGGTGGCGGAGGTAGAATTATTTCCCACAGGTTCTGTAAGCTAGCTCTACTCCAGCATGTGAGGTGAAACATTGCAGTGAGGTAGATCAAGAACAATGTTGGGGCGATAATACAGCCCTGCTTGACACCGGTCCGAAGGGGAATGGGTCAGTGGTGGAGCCATTTGTCGTCACCATGATTTTCATATCATTGTGGAGCAGGTGAAGGATGGTGAAAAACTTCATGGTGCAACCAAAGCAGAGAAGGATGCTCCATGATGCTTCCCAATTGATGGTGTCAAAGACCTTTGTGTGGTTGAAGAAGACCATGTATAGGGGGATGGCATTTTTGGTGATAGCGATGATAACTCAATAAATTTAAGGTAATTGTAGATAAGGACAAAAATGCACCAGAAAAAAAGCTCCTAATTTGGGGAAAGGCCAATTTTAATGAGATAAGACAGGATCTGAGCAAAATGGAATGTGAGCAGCTACTTGAAGGGGAATGTACATTAGAGTATGGGACACATTCAAAAGGGTAACAGTGAGAGTGCAAAGGCCAAAGGTTCCTGTAGAGATGAAGGGTAGGATTAACTGAAAGACAAGTTGAGTTTCCTAATGAATACATTGCATCTGTATTCACTAAACAGAAGGATTGCGAAGGTATAGAGATCAGGGAGTGGGATTGTGAATTACTTGAATTAATTAGCATTGAGAGAGAGGAGGCATTAACCATTTTATCAGGCTTGAAAGTGAATACATCCTCAGAACCAAATGAGATGATCCCAGGCTGCTATGGGAGGCAAGGGAAAAGATTGCAGGGGCTCTGACATTAGTTTTTGAAACGTCTTTTGTCATAGAAGGGGTGCCAGAGGACTGGAGAACAGCTAATCTGGTTCCATTATTCAATTAGGGATGAACCAGGAAACTATTGAAGGGTTAATAACAAGGGGACACACTTTTAAGGTGAAAGGCATAAGGTTTAAAGAGGTATTGAGGAAAATGTCTTTTGCCCAGAAAGAATGTGAGTCTGGAATGCACTGTTTGGGAGGGTTATTGAGGTGGATCTCACAAGCTTTAAAAAAACGTTGGATCAGCACTTGAAGTATCATAATATTCAAGACTATGGCTGAAGTGCTGGAAAGTGGGATTGGAGTAGATTTAGTGTTGTCTTGGCAGGACAGACCTAATGGGCCGAAGGCCCTTTTCTGTACTGCATGATTTTATGATCCTAGCATACAAGGCTACAGGCCAGGTGCTGCTAAATGGAATTAGAAATTTGATGACTTGCACAAACACACCAGACTGAAGGGCATTAATTATGATATGTAACAGATCTTCCAGAATTCTGTCAACATCTCCTAACCCACCAAAAATAAAGACTTTCAGAGTGTTTGCTTGCAAAAGAATGAACATTAGAAAATCACATTAATCTGGACCATGCTGTGCATTTAGAATGTGCAACACTTCCTTCTGGGTGTGGGGTCATGGCTAATCTCTCCTTTAAAATTCAGATAAAGTGAGGGAGAGTACACCGAACTGACTTTTAAACATTTGATCCAATACACAATCTGATTTTCTCAACTGACTGAAATAAATTGGGAGATTCATAGTAAGGATTGATTTAACTAAGTTACATTCTGGATTAAAATTAATATCAATATGCAGGAAATAATGGCAACATATTTATCTGTTGTGTGCTGCCAGTTGGCAAACTTCTCTGTAGGCAGAACAGCTTCATAAAATTACACAATGTAGGAATGCAGAAATCTAATTGAGGATCTAGCTTAAGAAGGGAAAGTTTAAAAAAAAGTTCTGGCTAACTTTTTAAGCCACCTGTGTATAATAGCTCACAACAAAAAGTCAGCTTAGTGATACAATCTTGGCACCGTTTGTCTGGCTGGTGGCGTAGAATTAGATTTAGATTTTTATTGCCACATGCGCTCAAGTACAGGAATACAGGAGAATAGTGAACAGTGTACAAAATCGCTATACTCCGGCCCCATCTTAGTGTACAAAAGACAGGATTAAAAACAGAAGCAGAAATGGCAGAACCAGTCAAAAGAAAAGGAAACATCCAGATCACTCTCCCACCCCCGCCATGGTCCTCGCCACCAGAAAACAAGCCACAAAATCAATCCTTCAGTCTGCAAACACTCAGGTGCCCTGAGTACCCACACAGCCATCCTTTTGGAAAATATTCCATCCACTGGATTCCCACTGGATTAGTTCAGAACACGTTTTTGGATCTTTTAACCCAATGAAAAATGTCCAAATGAAATGTATGAGAACTTCATTGACATTATCAATTCATTTTTTGAATAATATGGAGATGTAAATACTTCATTTTTTAAAAAGACATGAAAAACTGAGAACATTAGTTTTGCACAGTATTTGTTAACATTAACAGCTTATTCCAATTCCTGATTTGGAGATGCCGGTGTTGGACTGGGGTGTACAAAGTTAAAAATCACACAACACCAAGTTATGATCCAACAGGTTTAATTGGATGCACACTAGCTTTCGGAGCACCTGATGAAGGAGCGATGCTCCGAAAGCTAGTGTGCTTCCAATTAAACCTGTTGGACTATAACCTGGTGTTGTGTGATTTTTAATTTTATTCCAATTCCAATTGCTAGATGGCAATGTGAGCCGGTTCTTTGATAAAAACATTTTGATGTTAACTTTTGAAGGGAAACAGCTGAAGTTAACATGATACCGATTACTTACTGAGGAAACATTTCTTAGAATTCTTCAAACATTTCCAGAAATGTTTACAATGATTGATCATGGATTAGATTTATTTTATTAACAAAGGAGCACATAAAATTGATTGGTCATGAAACCTTTTAGCCCAATTGAAAACTAATGCTTATGCTCAACTTGAATCATTTCCCCCATCCTTCCTCATCTTACTCTATCAGCATTACAGCCTGATACATTCTTCTTTAGTTATTTTGATAGCTTCTCCTAAAATATATGCATGAAATTTGCTTCAGCTAGTTTCTGAGCTTGTAAGTTTCTTCATAATGTTTTTGGTCTATCCTGTATTATAATCTTGTATTGTTTGCCATAGCTTTTCTCTTCTCTCTCTCTCTCTCTCTGACTGTTTAAAATCTTGAATCAAAAAAATTCTGAATTCAGGAATGGGAGAAAGCTGGGAGAATACTCAATACTGAGGAGGATTGCAAGAACTTATCAGGTAGACGTTAATAAATCTGCAGAGTGGGAAATTATTTGCAAGTGATATTGAACAGAGGGAGCATACTTTTGTAGGAAGAGTAGCAACATCACTTATTAATTGGAAGGTGCAATTTGAGTGGGGTCATGTAACGAAAAGATCCTTGAGTACAAATACAATGATCACTGAAAATTAGGCCACAGGAGGAAAGCCATTAAAAAAGTTAAAAATCACACAACACCAGGTTATAGTCCAACAGGTTTGTTTGGAAGCATTAGCTTTCTTACAGTCTTATTCCCCACAATCACCCGATGAAGGAGCAGCGCTCTGAAAGCTAGTGCTTCCAAATAAACCTATTGGACTACAACCTGGTGTTGTGTGATTTTTAACTTTGTACACCCAGTCCAACACCGGCATCTCCAAATCATTAAAAAAGTTAACCTCGTATGAAGATTTATTTTGAGAATGCTAGAATTGAAACGTAGGAATGACGTCCTCAACCTAAACCAATATCAGGAACTGATTCACAGATTGGATGTCTTCTCTGTTGAAAAAGAAGGCTGACAAATGATGTAGTAGAGGTCTTTAAAGTTATGACTAGTTTTGATTGCCTGGATATAGAGATAAATTTTGTGAGAAAAAGACCATCAATGAAATCAATGAAATCTGCTGGGGAATTCAAGAGAAATTTCCTTACTCAATCAAGAGTGAGAATGTGGAACTCACTATCACAAACAGAAGGTGAAGTGAAAGTATAGTTATACTTAAAGGGAAATTAGACAAACATATGAGGGAAGAGGGAATATATGCTTATGAAGATAGACATAGATTGTAACAGATGGGTAGAGATTTGAGTTGAGCATAAACACCTATATGGACTGGTTGGGCCAGGCTTTGTGCTGTAGCCACTTTGTAATCTTCTGTAAGACCTTGCCGGCTTGTCTTTTCAGGAAACACAACCTGTTCGTTTTTTAAAATTTGTATGTGTTGCAGTTCCATTTTTATTCTTGTAAATTATTTTTGGATATTCTCCAATACCACTATATCCTTCAATAATCTGTCAATCAGAATTCAATGCAGAGCTCAGAAAAGGCAGAATGTTCCCAGTAGGCATCTGAACTCAGCTGTCAGACTCAATCATCTGTCAGAAGTCCACACCATGAGGAAAACAGCCACTTAGTGAGTTTCCTTGCAGCTGCCAAATGAATACCCAAAGGGAGAGCAGGCTTTCAAAACGGGATATGCCAGGTTGCAGATTGCATTGGAACATGATGTTGTTCCTGTTGATAGCCACAGTGCCTCTTGGATGCCCAGTCCTGAGTTGCTAGATCTGTTCCAAGCCTGTTCCTTTTATCACAGTGCTAATACTGCATAACACAATAAAGAGTATCCTCAGTTGTGAAAAAGGGACTTCCTCTCCACAAGGACTGCGTTTTAGTCACTCCTGCTGATATTTTCAAGGCAGACTAGTGAAGATGAGATCAATTTTGTTTTACCCTTTTGATGGTTAGTCTACCACCTGCCACATACCCAGTCTCAGAGTTACGACCTTTAGGACTCGATCATCTCAGTCAGTAATTGAGCTGCTGAGCTACTCTTAGTGATGGACATTGATGTCCCTCAACCAGAATACTCTCTGTGCCCTTGCCATGTTCATTGCAAATGGTGTTCAACATGGCAGCAGTTGGATAGGGGAGGACAGTACATGATAATCAGCATGAGGTTTCCTTGCCCAGAACTGGCCTGAGGCCATGAGACTTTACGGGGCATGAAATCAATGTTGGTGACTCCTAGGGTACTCCCCTCTGACTATCCCACTGTACTCCCACCTCTGCTAGGTCTGACCTACATAGGGATGGTGATGGTTTTGTTTGGGGTATTTACAGGAAGTATGATACAGTGAACATACTTATTTCAGGCTGTTGATTGAGTAGGCTGTGGGACATTTCTGAATTTTATCAGTTAGCTCCTTAATATTTGTAAGGAGGACTTTGCAGGGTCTTCAAGTTTTGATATGTTATTTCTTGTGCCAATGGCAAATACTAGGTGATTCATCTAGTTCCATTCCAAACCTTATTCAGATCATGCTACAATTGTACATCCTTTGACCTCACCTAATACCTTACAATTTTTTGTACAATCTCTCTCCCAGTTTTTTGGTGCATGTTGTTTCTTTTGCTACATCCTGGTTAAAATGCCCTGCCAAAATAGTTTAATAATTTTCCAACAGCACTAGGACATCACCCATGAAACTGATCATGGCACTGTTGAGGTGCAAGCTGTCCAGTCTCCATAGGTCCCACCTCCCAACAATTGGTCCAATGTCCCAGGAATCTAAAACCCTCCCTCATGCACCATCTCTCACAAGGCTGCTCTGGCAGCCTGATAGGCTCAGTTGGCTGCTCTGCCTAGGCCAGAAGACAGCAGCTTCAAGTCTCAATTAAGACTATTGACCACAGCAAGAGTGTTTATACAGTTCAAAGCAAGATGTTACTGAGGCTACAAATTCCTTCCAATACTCTGTATCATTCACCAAGAGACAAAAGAGCATGAAGATATGCCAAACTAATATTTGTTCTATTCTAAAAATAAAACAAAGAACTGGATTCTGCAGATTTGTCCTACCCTCCTGTTCCTATGGTCATTAGTATTTTACACCTGGAATAGTCTCCTTTTTGGCTCATTAAAATGAGTGAGAATGTAGCCTTTGGGGCACATTCAGGAAGATGCTTCATTTGTCTGTTTAAACAAGTGAATAACATATAAAGAAGGGTTTATTGCAAAGTCATGTTATGTAACGCAGGACAGGTGAAAGTGTGTTCTGCAGATGCTGGAGGTTAGAGTCAAGAGTGTGGCGCTGGAAAAGCACAGCAGGTCAGGCAGCATCCGAGGGGCAGGAAAATTGACTTTTCAGGCAAAAGCCCTTCCTGACTTGCTGTGCTTTTCCAGCACCACACATGTAACTCAGAACAGTTCAGGTGTCATGAAAGAAGCACTCAAATATTACAGTCAGTGTGCATGTGTGTGTAAGAGGAAAGGAGAGTGAGAGATGCTGACTACATATTAAGAGTGCTGCAGTGGGCGGTGTTGCTAAGAAGGCAGCTGAACCACAAAGATTCTGGATAGGGAAGTCAGTAAGAAGTCAAGACCAGTTGGATGGCTCAGTGTTGTTTGAACTGAGAAGGATTTTCTTCGAGTTGAAAATAACAAATGCTGGAGATCACAGCGGGTCAGACAGCATCCATGGAGAGGGAACAAGCTAGTGTTTCGATCTAGATGACTCTTCATCTATGAGTTACTCGGCAGCCAATATTGGAGTCAGGTTTCAGAAGAAGTCCTAAGGAACTAAGAAAATGAGAAGCTCATTGACTGTGTCGAGGAAAACTATGAGGGATTCAGAGACAGCTTTCAAGTGTTTTAAATTCAGTACAGCTGAGTGAATGTAAATTATAAAGCCCATTAGGAATATTTGCTGGATGCAACTAAGTAAGATTGGACCTCAGGGAAAAAAAAGGAAAGTTTTAGCTTGATGAAGATAGCTGTCAGGGAAGAGCTGGAGTTATACTGGTGAATGAGCAGTGGGGAGCAGTTTTGAAGTCCAGTGGAGCATAGAGGTACCAGAGAACAATCTGTCATTGAGGCTGTTCATGATGGACCTGTGCGAGAGAAGGAGTTTCAAGAGAGGCAAGATCAGTAAATGTGAAGAATTGAAATCCCCTGTCAAATTTAATGAGATTTGGTGACCCACTATCTAATTACCATGGCGGGGGGATGTTGCAAAGAAAATGGTGGGGGTGTGGTTTTTTTGCTTCTGCCATTTGATGTGTGCTATGGGGTGTTTGATCATAATCTGAGACAAATGTTTATTCTAAGTGCTAGAATATAATTTGAATTTATATTACTGATTGTTTTACAAATGTTGCGTCATGAACAGTTTGTCCAACATTGTGAAATCTTCTGTCTTTCTTTGTGTCCTCTGGATCTCACATTTTGTAGACTTGGGAAAAACCATGTTACTAGTCCCTGGCCAGATCATAACATAAATTTGGTGGTCTATCCCAGGATCAGAACATAATACTTATGTCTATGTTATTAGTACCAATTTGAATGTCAATAACTGGTGTTTTTTTTAACTTTTAGCCTATTTTTCTCTTCAACCTGTTCAGAAATGTTATTACACACCTTTTAAGCAGGTCAGACTTGAACCTGGGCCTCCTTGTCCTGGTGCATGGACACTGCCACTGTGCAACAAAGGCCCCTTCATTGGCTGTTTACCCTTTCTTTCAGAATACACTTAAGCTGCTCAGTAACATCTTGAATCCAGCTACTAGAGAAGCAATGTATGAAATTGATTTATACTATTCTTCTAACAATTGATCCTCTTTCACTATTGCATTTGCAATTTCCCTTCTGCCTTGTTTCCATGCCCATACTGGTGAAACATCCTTGATGTTAAGAACCTCGAAGACAGGGATTTGGCTGGGAGGAGTTTGCATCAAGTTGATATCATTATGAAACTGACTGGAAGGAATGTGCTGCAGGTCAGCATCATTGTGAAGCAGACTGGGAGAAAAGATTTCATGAAGTGGGTAGCAGTGGCAGAGAATCTCATTTACCTGTTCTATCTGTCAGAGCTAAATTGTGGTGGAAACTAGCTAGGCAATGTTTGGATATTTCTTGTGTGTTTCTTTTGAGTGAGTCAATGTTTTGAATCAGGAGATGTTATCACAGCTGAAGAGTACAGTTAGCAAATTAATTTTTAAAATACTTAACATCCAAATTAATTAATTAAATAGAGGAGAGAAGGCCTTGTAGGTGATCTGTTGTGGCAGTAGTATGTGAGACCTTGTGGATGCCAGTATGATTCAGTGTGACGAATATGCAGCAAGTCTTGGCTGCTTGAGGAACTTTGGCTCAAAGCCGATGAGTGGAATCTGAACTGTCGCGGACACTGCAAGAAGGGGAAGAGGTGCATGGATAATGTGTTTCAGGAGACACTCACATCCATTAATTAAATGAAATATAGTCCATGGTCAGGGACAGGAGGGTGTGACTGCAAGTGAGGTAGGTATTAGGATTCAGAATTTAATTTTGGAGCTTTGGACAGGAAAGGATGGAAAATATATGCAGAAGAGCACAGCAGAAATTAAAACCAGAATAAGTAATAAAGTTGAAAAATTAAAGCTCAAGTCTGTTTATCTGCTCACAGCATTTGTAACAAGGTCAATGGCTTGAAAGGACAAACAGAAATAAATGAACATGTCATATAGCTATTACAGAGATGCGGCTGCACGGTGATCAGTAGCGTGAACTCTGTATTCAAGGGATTTGATAGTTAGGAAGAATAGGCAAAAACGAAATGGAGGTGGGGTAGCATCATTCATAAAGGAACATATCGTTGGTGGCAGTCATGAAACCTCTGTCCTTTTCAGAGGGGACCGTTTGAAACAAATGCTTGTGGAAATCAATACCTACTAGCCCCAGTGCCCTTCTAATGTCATTTTCTAATTCACTGAGTAGTTTTATTTTTTCATAATATCCTACTTCAGTTCTTTTTTAGTCAGGCAGGCAGCAAGGATAATCCATTTGAAATCATCACTCCAGGATATGGGATTCTAAACATTTCCTTTTTTTATATAAGAAGGATATCAAAATTCATATCTACTATTATAGCCAATTCTTCCTTAAATGCTCTAGCTTCATCTGGTGACTGAAGTCTGTGCATGGTTTTCAATGCCTCTTTAACCACAGCAGGGCTCCCTCACCTCCTTTTTCAGCATGGCTCTTGTGACGACATATTACTGGCTTTGCTTCACTGAGAGAGGGAGAGATTGCTTTCAATTGCACTGGCCCAACAAGGCCTGAAATCACCAAATTGCTTTCCCAATAAATGTCAAGGTTGCTTGTCATACTTGCAGAGAATGCATCTATCATTGCTTGTTGTGGGCTAATTTCTGTCTGGAGTCATTTAAATTTTGCTGTTACCCTTTCAACCTCTAGTTCTTCCCTCAATGCTGCATTCTCTGCTCTCAAATCAGTGTTTTATTCTAATTTTTTCTCTGTTTCTTCTTACAGTGTTCCTCATTATGTGTTTCTATCTCCTATCTTAATTCTCTGTAAGATGTCATTTGACCTTCTTTAACTTTGTAACTTGACTCCTTGTATTTTTTATTCAGCTGCTAGGCACATATGTGGGCGCTGCAGGCCAATTTATTACAGATTTTCTTTATCTTAATCTTACCCTTCAAAACCTCCTGATAGAGTCTCTCAAAATAGATTTGTAACTCAAACTTTCTATTAACTCTGTCTAGAAAGGCGAGAACCATTGGACTTTTCTCGTTTCTCTTAGGGTTATTCCATACATGTTTAACTACAATCTATTATTGCTGCTTCCTGGCTTCCCAAATTTACAGCCAATCAAGTCTTGACTTCTGTTCAGATGTCTGATATCCGATTCTGATATATTACTTCTGACACCCTGCTGATTTTGGATATTCATGACAACAATTATGTAATATAGGCTGTCAATAATCTGGAGCACTTTTTTGATATTTTCTTGAGCTTGTTAAGAAGTAACAGGTTAGATATGATACATTAGTTAGTTATGCAAAAAACTCCAACTGTGACAGATGACAATGTTTCACTGATCCTGAAACTGTTCTGTAGAATGGAGAAGTAGTACTGTTGGTTTTGGGATGCGACTGTTTGGCCTCATATCATGCAGTCTGTGGTAGAATGGTCTTTGTTCATCTCTCGGGCTAATGTGAGGAGCTCCTGATTCCAACAAAGTCGTGGATCCTCTTTCTTTCTTCCCCCTTGTCCCTGTTGATGTATCTTATTTTGGTACTGGTCATCTCTGCTGTGTCAATCAATTGTCTAAACCCTTTCAACCAATGATCATAGGGAGATACTCATAATGCCAGGATGATTGTTGTCCCCTCTGCCCACCTCCATTTGAAGATTAGTTTTAATTTCTTCACAGAACAAAATATTTTTATTTTCAAAACCACTGTATTCATAATTGGGTAGTGTGGTGCTTAATAAATCTTTTGTTTATCTTTTTGGAAGGTTAATTTCTATTGTAACAGTTAAGTGAGGTCTCAGGAAATACTAAATATGGAATACAAAAAGAACTCAGTTCTAAAGGAATCCCAATGTCCAACGTTTGGTGATTAGAGCTTAAAAATAGGGACTGCCTATTAAGAAAGCAGAGTTAACGTTTCGAGTCCAGTGACTTCTAATTTTGGTGCCGTGACTCTCATTTCTGACGAAAGGTCACTGTTGTCGAAACGTTATCGCTATTTCTCTCCATAGATGTTGCCAGACCTCTACGGAACTTTGACAAAGAGTCAGTTACACTAGAAACGTCAGCTCTTTTCTCTCCTTACAGATGCTGCCAGACCTGCTGAGATTTTCCAACATTTTCTCTTTTTGTTGCTAGACCTGTTGAGTATTTATAGCAATTTCGATTTTGTTTCAGATTTCCAGCATCCAAAGTTCTTTGCGTTTTTTAAACCTACAGTGGTTCTCCTTTTCAAAACAAGAAAATAAATTTTATTTCAGAGGTCTGATGAATTGCCATCTAGAGTCGAAACCCTGGCCCATTGTAATTTCCAGCAATATTTTCGTTTTCAGTTTATTTCAGACCTCTTCATTTAGAAGTGTATGTTCTCTTGTTTTTTTTATCTGAGCCGATGTGGTCGTGGATAATCTCCTTTGATTTCTGTATTCTGTTCTGGTCTGATCACAGTTTGTTTGCTGCTTAAATTGTGATGTGATGGAGATGAGTCTGTGGAATGTGGTTTCCAGCCTTGGGTAACAGTGGTCTGCTCGGTGATGTAACCTCTTCCTCACGTGATGCGCTGGGGATTCCCTCGCGTCGACGTGATGACGCCACCGCCGCCGGATTGTGCGTACGAACGTCGCGGGCAACGGCTGGGCGCTCGCGATCCTGAGGCCAATTCCGTCGGCGCCATATTGCGATCCTCTGGGGACAGAGAAAGAAAGTGAGAGAGCCCGGAGGGCGAGGCGAAGGCAAAACTTTGGAGAGAAGCTAAGGGAGTCGACGCCCGCTTCAGGCTGAAGCGAACTGCACCCAGTTTGACGCCTGGCGAACTCAATGGTGAGCGAGGGGAGGCGGCCGTTGTCGTTTGTAGAAGTTGCGAGTCCACGCTGGCCGTTTGTGGGAATTTAAGTGAGAAGGAGGAGGACGAGGAGGGACTGCTGCCCCGCGTCCCCGGGAGCTTGGCGGAGCGGGGAGGAGAGCAGGGAGGACAGGCTCCGGGCGAGCGGTAACATCCAGCCAGTCCCGCCCGCTAAAAGGGTAGCGAAAATGGTCACCTCGGGAACTTATGTCCTGTCAGTGGTCGTGCTCCAAAGGAAAATCAACAATATTTGGGGGGCCGGGGGCGGGAGAGGTCCTGGGGCAGTCCTGAGTACCCGGGAGACGGGGTGGCTGTCCCGGTCCCCGTTTCCAGGGCATTCGGCTGTTGGGGATTGTTTTCCCGGGAAAAGTTCCTGGGGCTGTCGGTCCACTTCATTTCGTGAAATATTCACATGTTTTCGTCCACAGGCCGCGTTGCAATTTTAAAGGAAAAAAACCGCTGTTCTTTGACACCTTCTGTGTCTTATAAGGGGTTCACTGGGGATCTGTTGCAATTCGCCTTGTGCCGGTCCCGAGTTAATTGTACTTTCAGATCATAGGCGTTGACTTTTCGTTTTCCCTAAAAAAAAAGTCGTAGCAGCAAGTCCTTGTTTTCTCAAGTTGTCGTTTCTGGGCGTATGCTTCTGGTCGAACTGGTAATGCGAGCTTTAGCTGCGCTTAAATTTGTCGGTTGCATCTAGCACTGGAGTTGTTCAGATTGAACGCCACTGTTTGAAATTGACACGCTTGCCGTCAAAAAATAAATTGTGTTTAAACATGTCAGGGTAAAAGGTACAGTGGTTGCCAGCACATATGTAATTTAAGCATCTCGGACAGAATGTTTTTTTAACTAACCAAGTTTCTACCGTGTCTCAACCTAATGTTAATTGAGGATCTGAATGTGAACTAAGTTATCCGGACTGAAATCAGGAAGCGCTTCATGCAAACGCTCGACCAAATTAGGGATTCAAAAGGCTGTGAATGTGACTTGAATTGGTCAAATCTGTCATAAAAAAACTTTGATGAGGTGCCGGTGTTGGACTGGGGTGGACAAAGTTAAAAATCACATAACATCAGGTTATAGTCCAACAGGTCTATTTGGAAGTAATTTTCGGAGCGCTGCTTTGTTAGGTAGCTAAGTACGTCCGAAAGCTAGTACTTACAAGTAAACGTGTTTGACTATAACCTGGGGTTGTGATTTTTAACTTCAAAAAAAAACTTGTTACCTGCCTCTATAGAGTTACTGAGCAAAGGCGGCTAAATGGAATTTCAGGTATGGATCTACTCCCATTTCCGTGTGTTTCAGTTTAACTATTAAATGTCATAAACAGTCAATTTATAATTATCCTTATTTCATGAAATTCAGTGTATTCATCTAGTAACACTTCTAATTTAGCAGAACTTTTGGAATGGCTTTTATTTGAAGCACATTAATACTAAAGAATTTATTTTTCTTAATTGAATTTCTTTGTCAAGTTAACATTTAAGTTTAAAATATTTACTTTGGAATTGTGAGTACTTCATTACGATCTTTTGTTCACCAGTGCCATTAAATTT
Source organism: Chiloscyllium plagiosum (assembly GCF_037043375.1). NCBI lineage: Eukaryota > Metazoa > Chordata > Chondrichthyes > Orectolobiformes > Hemiscylliidae > Chiloscyllium > Chiloscyllium plagiosum. Next base: position 105,750,097 of record NW_028270142.1, read on the forward strand.
AATGGATAAGGGATGGTTTATTGATTTTTTTTAGTGACTTTCTGAAGGAAACTTAGGATGTTTATGGGAATGTTTGCGATGCAAAGAGCTTGAGCTTTGTGGGTACAAAGTATATAATTTAAATGAATTTTTTTAATGCAGCATTGTTTCAGTTGTGTTCTTGATTGTTGTGATTGAAAAACTGCTTTACATGATTAGGTTTGGTTTGTGACATATAGTAAAACAAACAACTGTGGATGCTGGGAATTTGAAACAAAAAATGGAAATTGCTAGAACAACCCTGCACATCTGGCATCATCTGTGAAGAGAAAGCAGAGTTAATGTTTTGAGCCCACTGATCCAACCTCTCCTGCAATTTGTTTCTGTTTGAGATAGTAATTTAAATGTTAGTTAAGCTGCATTTGGAGTTTTTGTCCACGCCAAAGGTACTCTATAGATCTTTCATAAAATGTTTAAAAGCTTAACATCCTACAATTGATTTGGATTCTATTTTTCCTGTTAAAATTCAGGATAATTCCTAAGGCTCTAATTGTAACATAGGTACACTTATTAAATATTTATCTGGTGTTCTTCCTCCAAATTGTTCTAAAGTACATCCCTATTTCAGTCCGTGAGACTTGGTTACCATTCCCTGACCAGTCTTCATTTTTTCCTTCTGTAAAAATGTTTTGAAGCATTTTTTTGTGAAAGAAAAAGATAGTGTCTGGAAGGTGAGCAACTTCGTTGAGTCACTGGGATAATTTGTAGAGGAAGAAAGGTCAGAAAATTGATGATGGAAAGCACTCTGTGTACATGGTGAAACCAGATTATGCAGTCTTTCTCACAGCTTGCATTTCAAGATGTTCATAGAGATAGACTTGGGGGTGATGGTGCCATTAAAAATCAAATTAATCCGGCCTTTCTTTTATCGAAGGTAGTCACTACTTGCCGTTGCATGGAGTAATTGTTACCAGTTACTTGTTAACAAAAGCCTAAACGTAATAAAAGTTCTGTTGTTGGCTGGCATGATTTGTTTTATTATTAAAGGAGTTGCAAATTGAATTGCAGAAATGTCAGCAAGTGACCTGACATTGTCAAAGATTGAAGGTCATTCAGCCAACTAGTTGGTTCAGCCAAAGATGCTTGCCTCAGGATGTGATGAATGGCCCATAATAGCCATTGCCAAATTTTTTGCTTTGTGTATTTCTGACCAGGAGATGATTTTGCTGTTGAATTTCCACTGGTTTTGATTTTAAGGCTGCTTGGTTCTATTCTTAGTCAAATGGTATTGAGTGTGGTTACTATTATGTTTCTGGATGTTTAGCTGTTGTGCCCATGTCTGACTTAATGAACTTTGAGATCTAAACTCTAGTAGAGTCAGTAGAGAGAGACTTTTAAGTGTGTACCTGTTGCTTGATGGTGCTGTCATTGACTCCTTCAGTTGCTTTACTTGTGACCCAACCTTGTAGCTGACATCTCCATACCTGGAACAATTCCAGTGAATCTTCTCTCAACCTGTCAAAAGTTCAAAACTACTTCCTAAACTATGGTGATTAGCAGAGTTGCAGCACCTGACTTATGCTCTAACCCAAACTTTATAAAATTTTGACTTAACTTCCTTAGAATTGACTAGGCTACCAGTGTGGTCTTTCACCTTCAAAGACTGATAAACATAAACCCTCAGTATGCTCTGTTTCTGCATGCTCAGTAGAACTGTCAATTAGTTTGTTTTGCCTCATGTCTCTTCTGCCAAATACATCACCTTTCACCTCTTGATTTTGAATTCCATCTGCCATTGTCTGTGTGTTTTAATAATATATCTTGTCTGATAGCTGATTAGTATCATCGAGGTTTGACACATCTCGGTTTGGCATAATGAATATTTAATTTTTAACTGTATTCTGCAAACTAAGCCTTTTATCTGTGTCAAAATAAAAGCTGTGGCTCGAGCATCGACCCTTAGGAAATACCACTCTCAATCATGCTGCAGTCTGAAAAAGATTCATTAACTATCTATGATCCCAGCTGATATTGCTGGACAAGTTGAATTCCAGATTGAATTCTGGCTATCCTGTATCATATTTTGGTTTGCTTCAGTTTTAATGAAGTGGCCTCTTGCATTGTGTTGTAGAGTTGAAAAAAGAAATGAAGATAGAATAATCCAAGCAATTTACTCGGAACAGAAGTTCATGCATTTTTAACTACATAGTATATGTATAATCACATTAATACCATTAATATGTACAATCTCATTAATGTCAAAATGCTACTTTATAAATGAAGAAAGTTATTAGGTTGGGTATAGAACCCAAAAGATACGTCGCATAATATCCAAAATTGTTACTCTGCAGTACTCATGAGTCCAAGTCCCTAACAGCTTGTTGGTTTCTTTCACTTGTGACTTCACCTTATGAATTTGAACTGCCTGTAGCTTATTCCTGGAGCTATTGTAAACCTCATCTTAAATGTAGTCAATAGGCAATAGTCAATAGTCCACTTTAAATAACCTCTTCTAGGTTTTATCCCAACATTTTTGACCTGGGGTAAATCTTAACTCTTTACTCTGCAGTAACCTACTTCATTATATCCTTTCCTTCCCAGGATTGCTTGTTTACAGACGTCTTCATCCAAGGACTTATAGAGCATGGAAACAGACCTTTCAGTCCAACTCGTCCATGCCGACCAGATATCCTAAATTAATCCAGTTCCATTTGTCAGCATTTCAACCATATCTCTTTCAATCCTTTGTATTTATATCCATATCGATGCCTTTTAAATGTTGTAATTGTACCAGCCACCATCACTTCCTCTGGTAGCTCATTCAATACAAGCACCATCCTCTCTGCGAAGCGGCCCTTAGATCCTCTTTTAAATCTTTCCCTCTCACCTTAAACCTATGCCCTCTAGTTTTGGACTCCCCCACCAGGGAAAAGGCCTTGGCTGTTTACCATATCCATGCCCCTCATGATTTTATAAACGCCCATAAGGTCACCCTCAGCCTCCGACCCTTCAGGGAAAATAGCCAGAGCTTATTCGGTCACTCCCTATGGCTCAACCCCTCCAACCTGGCAACATCCTTTGTAAATCTTTTCTGAACCCTTTCAAGTTTCACAACATCATTCCTATTGGAGGGAGACCAGAATTGCGCACAGTATTCCAAAAGTGGCCTAACCAAGTGCTGTACAGCTGCAACATGACCTCCCAACTCCTACATCCATGTACTGACTAATAAAGAAAGCATATTGAGTGCCGCCTTCACTATCTTATCTACCTGCACCTCCACTTACAAGGAGCTATGAACCTGCACTCCCAAGTTCTCTTTATTCAGCAACACTCCCTAGGGCCTTTACATTAATTGTATGACACCCCGGTTCACCTTTCCAAAATGCAGCACCTCGCATTGATCAAAAATAAACACCATCTGCCACTGTTCAGCCCACTTGGTCCATCTGCTCAAGGTCATGTTACTGAGGTAACCACCTTCGCTGTCCACTACACTGCCAATTTTGGTGTCACCTGCAAACTTACTAACCATACCTCTTATGTTCACATCCAAGTCATTTATATAAATGAAGAAAAACAGTAGACCCATTATGAATCCTCATGGCAGACTGCTTGTCTCAGGCCTCCAGTCTGAAAAGTAACTTTCCACTATCACCCTCTGTCTTCTACCTTCAAGCCAGTTCTGTATCCAAATGGTTCACTCTCCCTGTATTCCAGTTTTTCTAATCTTGCTAACCAGTCTACCATGACCCTGGGAAACTTTGTCGAATGCCGTACTGAAGTCCATATAGATCCCGTCCACCACTCTGCCCTTAACAATCCTCTTCGTTACTTCTTCCAAAAACTCCAATCCAATTATAGGACTGAGCAAAACTAAAACAAAAAATAAAATCTCTCAAAGGTATGGGTATTTCCCTTAGAAAATATTCTAAGTGGCAGAAATCATTATAACAGACCTTAAGGACCGATTATTTACCTGGCTGGTTTGTGAAACGATTGTAAGGTAAGCAAAAATCTATTAATTCAAAAGCTGGACCTTCAAGATTGTTGAAGAGAAATCACCATGGTTGCAGAAATATTCTGAAGTTAATTTTTAGCATTCCACACAGCGTTCATTACACATTTACAAAATCTCTCAATTTACATCCTACATGACTTAGCCTTGTTTGTCCTTAAACTTTTTTTAAAATTAAGCTGATTCCCCATTCCTTATGTTTCAATTATGGTAACCAGACTTTGCGAAATGCTTACTAAAATCAACACATCCATTGTGTTGCCTGCCTTTCTTAAATCTTTTGCTACTCATAAAATAATTGAATTAGATTACTAAAAGATCATCTCTCTTTTTCAAATCTTAAATTGGTTCTCTTTATTGGACTTGTAGAAACAGAAAAATAGAGCAGTTATAGACATTAGCCTGCTACACCATTAAGTATGATTCAAGCTTATCAATCAACTCTACTCTGTTTCTGCCTTCTCCCCATACCCTTTACTCCCTTCAGCCCTGAGAACTGTATCTCATTTTTAAAAACCTATTTTGGCCTCAATTGCTTCTGTTGCAGAGAATTTCACAGGCTGACTGAAGAAATTTCTCCTTGTTCCAGTTCAAAATGGTCTACTCTGTATCTTCAGACTAGGAACCCGGTTAGGAACCATTTGGTTATCGGGAGCATCCATTCTATGTTTGTGCTGTCTTGTCCTGTTAGGTTTCGACAAGATACCCCTCATTCTTCTAAACTCTAATCAATATAGTTTTAACCAATCCAGTCTCTTTTCAAAGGTCAGTCTTACTATCCCAGGAATCGGTTTGTTAAACCTTTCTTGCTCTCCCTCTAAAGCCAGAACATTCTTCCTTTTCATATGTTGGGCTCTTTTCCTGAGGTTTCACATATGAGATGTAACTCGCGCACACCAACTTTTGCAAACAGTTCAAGTTTATTAAAGCTTGTACAAGCTAGGTGGCCCCCTTTGGCCCTCTTTGCAGGCATGCGAAATCAAGTCAAAGTAAGGCCCTGAACAAACCTTTAACCAGGTAAATTGGCCATGCTGACAGATGCTCTGGCCGCTCCCCCACAGTCACCTGCCACTCAAGACAACTCAGTTACTCTGTCATGTTACCCCAGGTACAATGGCAGGATGAGATCATCCTCAGAGATAATGCTAATGCCCTAACCCTAGGGACTCGTTACGATTAGATTAGATTCCCTACAGTGTGGAAACAGGCCCTTCGGCCCAACGAGTCCGCACCAACCCTCCGAAGCGGAACCTACCCAGACCCATTCCCTCTAACTAATGCACCTAACACTATGGGCAATTTAGCATGGCCAATTCACCTGACCTGTACATCTTTGGACTGTGGGAGGAAGCCGAGCATCTGGAGGAAACCCACGCAGACATGGGGAGAATGTGCAAACTCCACACAGACAGTCACCCAGGAATCGAACTTGGGACCCTGGTGCTGTGAGGTAGCAGTGCTAACCACTGAGCCACCGTGTCGCCCAGTGCAGACGATTTCCTGACTGTGATTCCTCAAGACAATGCAGGTGCAACATACCTCTGGCCAGAAAGCAATTCTGGATGGAAGAGTTTGCATTATAGTCTAACTTGACAATAGCAGGGGAGTAATAGCAAATGACTGTCGAGATGAAGTGTAAATTACAATGGATAGTCATCCGCATTCTTTCATTGTTATCCCCACCCAAAGACAGTGCGATTTAACCCTTTAATATTACATTAATGTCCAGAGAGACATTCACATTTAATCTTTTGACATAAGGAGATCAAAACTGCATGCAATATTCCAGGTGGTCTCACCAAGGCCCTATACAAGTCTGATTTCTTCAAATGCCTTTTTAAAAAATTCTGTTATTGTTTTCAAACCTTGCCTTTGATGTCAAACTGACTAACCTGTCATTACTAGACATCTTCTTGACACCCTTTGTTTAACAGAGGTCAGTGTAGTCGTTTTCCAATCCACTGGAAACACCTGTATTTACAGAAGAATGGACGAATATAGAAAGTCCTGACACTATGTCCACTTCCTCTTGGTAAACTGAATGCATCAGATACATATCCTCTCTAGCATATTCAGCTTTTCAGCAGGTCCTTCCTATCAGATTTCACCCTATCTAATTCCTAAAACATCTCTGCTACTACAAATATTGAGATTCTTCATTCTTAGTAAACCCAGAAATAAAGTTCTCCCTGAGTATTGCAGCCTTCCCTGATGCCTATAAGTACTTAGCACTGTCTTTGTCGGTGGTGCCACCCAACCCTTACCTGCTTTGTATTTACTTGTGGTAGAAATAAAATTAATTTCATTACGTTTTTTGTTTCTTATTGATTCCTCACTAGTTTTATTTTCGTCTTCTTTTAACATCTCGATGTTTGTATTGGGCTGGTCCTTGCTTGAAGAATTTATCTGACATATAGTGCACATACATCTCGTATCATATTTTATATTCCCCTTATTTTTGTACTTAATAGAATGTAATGGCATGTATCTAAGAAACTTAGATTACCATTTCTTTAATTCACTGTACCCTCTTCAAAAGGGATTTATGTATTTATTTGAAGGGAAAGATATGTAGTTCCATGGGAGAGAGCATTGAGCAGTGTTCTTTGCAAGGCATGACACTGGCACAATATGCTGAATAGTTAAGTTCTGTCCTAATTAATTCATTCTTGTTTAGGACTAATGCTGTACACACAGTCCACAATGTACTGGAGTTTCACTTGCTGCCTTGATGATCAAGGAGTGGGAAGTCTGACAGTACTGCTGCTAACAGAATCATATAATATTCACTGCCTGGAGGATTGTGGTGCAAAGCTGTGTTTCCAGGCTATAAAAGAGGCCTTAGAATATTAGAAGCTGAAGCTTTTCTTCATCTGCTCCTAAGGATGTAAGGAGCAGGTTTGAGAAAAGCGACAGTAATTTATCAAGCATGGGAAAACAAGGCTGATTGGTTGGGCCATTATTGGCATGGAGAGAATACTTAAATATTCACCCATGGAATGTTGTTGCTGGCTGAGTCAAATTTATTGCATCTAGTTACCTTTGAGAAGATGGTCAGTTGTTGCTTTGAACTGCTGCAGTCTGTGTTTTTAGGTGGACCCACAATACTGTTAAGGAGAAACTTCCGGAATTGGAGTATTGAAGCAGTGGCAATATATTTCCAAGTCAGGATGGTGAGTAGGTTGTGGGTGAAATTGGAGGTTGTGGCATTCCCAAGTATCTGTGGCCTTTTCCTTCTATCAATTTTTATGGTGGAAGACACTTCAAGCATTCCTTTTAATACGAGAGGATACATGGGAGGAGTTAAGTAGCATTGTCCTCATCGGTAATGAAGTAATATTAGTCAAACTAGTGGGGCTAAAGGCAGCAAAGTCTCCAGAATAGAGATAGCAGATGAGGTAGTGGATATATTAGTTGTAACTTTTCAAAATTATTGGATTCTGGGTAAGTTCCACAGCATTGGGAAAACTATCAGTGACACACCTATTTAAAAAGGGAGGAAGATAAAAAGGTAACTATAGATGGATTAGTCTAACATCTATTGTTGGGAAAGTATTGGGATCAACTGTGAAGGAAGTAATACAGAACACTTGCGAAATCATCTAACCAAGCAGAGTCAATTTGACTTCATGGAAGAGAAATAGTGTCTGACGAATCTGTTGGAGTTTTTCAAGGAAGCCTCAACTCGAGTGGATAGATGTGTTGTATTTGGATTTCAAGATGACATTCAATAATGTACTTCTCAAAAGGTTATATTGTAAGAGCCCACTATTGGCTGTAGTATATTGGCATGGATAGAGAATTGGCCGTGGGCCAGAAATGGCAAGTGGGGATAAGGGGTTCTTTTCCAGGTTGGTAATCCGTGGCAAGTGGGGTTCCATAGCAATCAGTGCTGGAACTCCACCTGTTCACAAGATATATCAAAGACCCGGAGTAATAAAATGAAGGTACTGTAGCCAAATTTGCAGATGCTAAAGAAAAAAGTGGCGAGGTAGGTAGCGACAGGGATACAAACAGTTTACACAGAGATATTGATGGGTTAAGAAGCAAAAAGATGGCAAATGGAGTATAACATGGAAAAATGCAAAGTTCATTTTGGAAGGAAGCACAAAAAGGTGTTGGAGTATAAGAGTAGGGAAGTCTTACTGCACTCATACGAGGTCCTGCTGTGACCACATCTGGACAACTGTGAGCAATTTTGGTCCCATTATTCAAGGAAAAATATTTTATTGGAGGCAGTGCAGAGAAAGTTCACCAGGATGATCCCTGGTAGGAAGAGATTAGCCTTTGCTTATAAGTCAAACAGGATGGACTTTACTCATTGGAATTTAGAAGAATGAGAAGTGATCTCCTCAACAATTAGAACTCTGAAGCATCTTGACAGCATAAATGTGAGAGGATGTTTCCCCTCATGGGAGAGTCTAGGAGCAGGCATGGTTCCAGAATAAAAGGATGCCAATTTAAGACTGAGATGAATTTTTTCGAGGGTTGAGAGTCTTTAGAATTCCTTACCACAGAGAGCTGTGGAGGCAGAGTCCTTTTGTATATTTAAGGCTGAGACAGATTGTTAGTCAGTAGCAGAATTGAGGGTTATAGGGAAAGGGCAGGAAAGTGGATGTGAAGAATGCCATCAGATCAGCTATGATCTTATTGAATGCGGAGCAAGCTTGAGCTGTTCCAATGGTCTTATTTTCATGGTTTGGAAAGTGCTGTCTAATAAGAAGAAAATCAACTGCTGGTCCAAACTCTTGGATAAGGCAGGTAGACAGGTGGATTCTGATTACTCACGTATTGCTATGTGAATGCAGTAGAAATTGGCAGTCTTCGTAACCCTCTTGTCATAAAGTTATGCAGAAATTTCTTTGTTTTTGTAAGACAGGATATATATATTTCACTGAGTGGCTGACTGATGATCTTAAGTTGATTTCTAGTGTAACTTAGTACTGTTGGATTATTTAGTGATTTTCACTGGCAGAATTACATCTAATAGTATACACACTTAACTGAGGCTTACAACCATGGCCAATGTTGAGTATGCTATTATGCCTGTGGCGAATGTTCAATGGGGCATGTTGCTTAAAATGGTCAGCTAGTCACTGGAACAAATGACCTACAGACCTGACAGCACACCAGCACTGACATGCATTTGATTATTCATTTGTATGATAGGCAGAATGTCATTTTGGCTTGATGGTAGCATCTTGTTTAAACTAGCAGTGTATGGGAGAAGCATGAGACAACTTGTTTCTCCTGTTCAATTTATTGCGACACTTTCCCTTTCTGTGACAACCAGAGGTAGAGTGAGCACCGCTCAGGGCCAAAAGTGGTGAACGTGGGCTCTTTGGTGGGGTTTTGCAATATAAACTGATCCTCTGGTGTTGGAATTTGTATTATGCAGGATAGCTTTAATACTCCCTGACTTAGCATTAAGCCTACACTGAGCAGATGGCTATGGCCCTGTTGACAAGATTATCAATAAGTTATTGTATCATTTGTGGAAATGTAGGAATCCTAACACACAATGCCCAGTGAACGTCGGTTCTCGGCTGATAGTACTTCAGATCCCACTGATGTTCCTCTGGAGGAACAGTTAATTGTTCTTGCTGCATCATCCTATTAATAATAGCCCATTGTGTAAATGGTTTCCCTTTTTAAGTCTGTCCCTTGCATAGTCTGGATGAATGCAAGATGAGAAAGCTTCGATTTTGTTTTTTGTCTCCTTTTTAGTTATGTTGAGGTTCTGTACTACGAAGCAATCGTTAATCATAAAATAGTTACAATGTGGAAGAAGAATGTTGTGCATGTTTGTACATGCTGTCTCCCTGCAAGGGCAATTCAGCTTGTCCAGCTCACCATATACTTTTCCTGTCTTGCTACTATTTCTTTCCTTTCAGATAATTGCATAGTTCTCTTTAAAAAGCTGCAATTAAGTTGCCTCTAACACACTTTTCAGGCAATGCACTCCAAATCCTAATCATTGTGTGTGTTTTAATAAAAAGAAAAAACTCATTTTTGGTACTATTGCCATGACCTTAAATTGGTGTCTGGTAATTCTTGGTCTCTGCTCACCCTATCTACTTTGCCCATATTCCTCCATGAGTTTGAATATTGATATCAATTCCAATATTGATATCAATTCCTCTTGATCTTCTCTTCAAGGAGAACAACTCTAATGCTCCTCTACGTCCACAAATCTGAGATTCCTCATGAAGAGCTTGTGCTTGGATTTCTCCTGCTTCTCAAGTGCTGTCTGACCAGCTGTGCTTTTCCAGCACCACACTTTCGACTTGTGCTAAATTGCCCATTGTGTTTGGGGATGTGTAGGTTAGGTTCATTAGTCAGGTGACGTATAGAGTAATAGGGTGGGGGAATGGAACTGGGTGGGTTGCTGTTTGGAGGGTTGATGTGGACTTATTGGGCCAAATGGCCTGTTTCCACTTTGTAGGGATTCGATGATCCCAAACCTTGGTCGCTGGATTATTAGTGCAGTGACACGACCAGTATACTGCAGCTTGCCCAATTGAAGCTGATATGTTTAGTTAATGGATGTAAGTTTGTTTGCTGAACGTTCGTTTTCAGACGTGCTGAGCTGAGACAACTGAAAACGAACCTTCCAGCTCAGTAAGCAAATTTACATCCAGAACCCAAACCTGAGTTACAAATCTACTCAAAACTTGCCTAATTAATTAATATTATCATTATTAAGGATTTATTAATATCTCCTTCCTTTTACCTGTTTTGATTCTTGAGAAAACTCTTCTTAACCATTATCTCAATGTGCTCTGCAGCCTTCAATAATTTGTGCACTTGTACTCAAGTCCGTGTATTCCTACATCCCATTATAAATTGCATCCTTTTCTTTTACATTGTTTATTCCTCCTCCTCCCTATCAAAATCTATCTCTTCATACTAGTCTGCACAAAATTCTACCCACTACATGCTCAGCTACCCATTTCATTATCTTGTCTGTGTTCTTTTGTGGTCAGTCACAAGTTTAAGATGCATCCAAATTATAACATGAGCAAATACTGTATTGAAGTTAAACCCTTCACACACAAGGTCATTAATGTAGGTTAAGAAAAGCAATTATCCTAATTCCAATCCCTGAGGGAAATCACTATATACTTTCCTCAAGTCTTGAAAAACAACTATTCATCATTACTGTTAGCTGTGACTGCAAAAGTTGTATCCCTGCCGCCACATCTAATCATTTCCATAGCTTTGTGAAGGTGCTGGTGTTGGACTGGGATGGGCAAGGTCAGAAGTCACATGGCACCAAGTTAAAGTCCAACAGTTTATTTGAAATCACAGGCTTTCGGTGCACTGCTCCTTTATCAGGTGAATTGCTTCCTTTTATTTTACATGATTTATTTCTCCACCTACCTGTCAAAATCTACCTCTTGATTCTAGTCTGGACGAGTCACTTAATGAAGAGCAGTGCTCTGAAAACTTTTGATTTAAAATACACCTGTTGGACTATAACCTCGTGTGCTATGATTTCTGACTTTGCCATAGCTTGTTTCACTTCTATCCTCATCTTTCTTTTATCTTTTGATAGTTTCCTGATTTATGTTCCTACCTGTTCAAGCTTAACTTGGCACCTCTGCCTATCTGACGTCTGAGTTTTCTGATTGTTTCTGGTTATCTGATGTGTACGTTTTTGCTTTGGTCAGTTCCACTTTGCCAGTGTTGAGTCTTCAGTTCGTCGTCTCCCAGCTCTAACCATAAACGGGTAACAAAAATTGTTACTTTTTAAAATTCAGTTCAGCCGACCATTAGTCTTTATGCTCCTGTTAAGACCCATTGGTATAGTGTATTGTTTATTAGCCTTGATGTTCTGAGTTGTACCAATGTTCTTTTTTTTAAAACAGAAGTACAATGTCCCAATTTACCTGACTTTCAGACCGAAGTATAAACAGTTTTCAGTACTGATCAAGAATTATTGTTTATTACAAGTAATTAGACAATAGTTATAATTAAATAGATGTAAACCCTTGGCATATAAACTATTAAATAAAATTCTAATCCCCTTAAACGAGCCTGTGCACAGATGAACAAATAGAGAAAATAGATTATGGGAGGTAGAAAAACTAGGATGTCAGTTCATTGGAATTTGTTTCCCAATTCTGTTGTTGAGGTGATCCTTCTTTGACTGGCCAGACCCCTTGTTCAGATATCTTTCTCTGTATGCTTCCGTTGGCTTGTAAGAAGTATAGAATAACTGATTCACTTGGAAAACGTCTCTGATTTATCAAATCAGAAGTTATAGCGGAAGCCCTGTTGCAGGAAAGTTAACTAGTTTTATTCAGATTTGAACTGAATTTTTGATAGAGAACAGTAGCTTCTAGGCTGGGACAAGGTTTACACTTTTTTTTTCTCTTTTCCCACTGTTTCTCTGTGACTTGTTTTCAACTCCAAGCTGCTCAGCCACCTGAGGATGAGTCACAGTTGTTAGCAAGCAAAAGGTTTCAGGCATCAAAAACTTACTCGTCTGTGGACCATAGAGTCATAACGATGTACAGCATGGAAACAGACCCTTCGGTCCAACCCGTCCATGCCGACCAGCTATCCCAACCCAGTCTCGTCCAGCACCCGGCCCATATCCCTCCAAACACTTCCTATTCGTATACCCGTCCAAATGCCTCTTAAATGTTGCAATTGTACCAGCCTCCTCCACGACCTCTGGCAGTTCATTCCATACACGTACCACCCTCTGCGTGAAAAAGTTGCCCATTAGGTCTCTCTGATCTCTTTTCCCCTCTCACCCTAAATCTATGCCCTCTTGTTCTGGACACCTCAGGAAAAGACCAATTGCAACTTATTTCTAACAAGAGCTGTATCTGTACAAACCCTCTACTCCAGACCATCTCCAATTTAAGCTGCAATTTCTGCTTATTCAAATAGTTGTTTGCCATTGGTATCATAGTTATTTGGTATCAGCTGTCATAAGTATTAGGTTATTTGCTTTCAAAATTGCAGCCTTTTGCTTTCAAACCTGGTTTATAAAGCAGTTCTTTTCTGTTTCAGTCCCCACTTTTAAAAAACAGAAACAAGGATACACAATATTCCACTCTAATTGAACATCTTCCATCAGTCCAGGACTCTTCTCGGCAGCACTTTTAATCACTGTAAACAAAAGACACACTTTGTGTTGGACACACGTCTTTGATGTAATGTTTCTGTTGGGACCTCAAGATCTCCTTTGGATAATTGGTATTTAGATAGTTGAGGTTCCTCTATATGCTGAAGTAAAAATCAATCTCGTAAAAGCTGACCCCCTATTTTGGCCAAAAAATGTCAAATTTTCCATTATCTCCTGTAAAAGTTGACCCTAGTTCTTCAGATAGCAGATCAACATTTGTGAATCAAGATATTATCCTATACATAAGTGTTATGAGGAAATAAATTTGTCAGTTTGAAAAATTAAAACAACAGTGGACAAGAGAAAATAGAGGGAAATGGAAGAATTTGGTGCAAAAATTTAAGATGCATCAGGTCAGAGTCCGTTGACAACCTCCCTTTGTGTTGTTTTCTTTATTCGTTTGGGCTTCTGCTAATAGATATTTTGGACTGTAGCATGAATTTCAGCCCACCCCATAAATTTAACCTTTTAAAAATGTTCAAAAAACTTGACTTTTACATGGGTATATATGTACTTTCACAAAATAATTGGTAAAATAGTCAGTTTCACTTGGCAGTTTAACCAATTGGGTTTATGGGACTGTCGGATAAATGAACTAATTTTGTACCATTTACAATATATTCATACAACTTAATGAAATTAAATGGAAAAATAAACTGTCACCAGTTTTGAAGAGCATAGGCATATAATTCAGCCAGCCTTATTCTCCCACCTCTATATTGAATCATAGAATCTCTACAGTACAGGTAGAGACCGTTTAGCCCATTGAGTCTGCACCACCCCCCCCCCCTCCCCAAACCTATCCATGGAACCTAACCATGGCTAACCCACCTACTCTACACATCCCTGGACATTATGGGGCAATTTACCATGGCCAATCCACCTAACCTGCACATCTTTGAGAGGAAGCTGGAGCGTCTGATGGAAATCTGTGCAGACATGGGGCGAACTTGCAAACTTCACATAGACAATCAAACAAGCCCGGGTCCCTGATGTTGTGAAGCTTCAGTGGTAACCACTGTGCCACCTATGTAATATAAATTACATGACACTTTAATTTTCAATGTCATGAAGGGCCATGTCAATTCATGTGTATATTTATATCTTGTGTTATTTTTCAGCACAGTTTGCTGAAGAGTTATTTTATAAGGAGGATCTTTGTTACTATACAAGAGAGGCCTGACCATGAAGTCACAAATTTATTTTCCACTTGCTACAATCATTTGGAGGCTGTTTGGTCTTCAACGTTCTGACCTAAGGCAATGGGATGTAATTTGATTGTGAAAGAGGTTTTTATTTGATTTGTAAATGATTGACTTCATTTCTGTACTCTTTGTGACATAAAATATTTTGACAATGATAAAGGGGTTGTACATATTTCCTTGAGGATTGACTGCATTGTCGTACATTTGTCATGAAGGTGTAGATGTACTGTACCTTTGAGAGTTGAAAATCTAGCAAAACTGCCTGACACAGCATAGTGTTCTGAACAAGGTAACAATGTAACATGGTCAACACCAATAGAATAGCTGGGTTGCCATGAGACAAAAACTAATTCAACTTCGGCCAATCATTTTAAATTATGCCCCAAGATACCAAACTCCAATCGCGTTTGAACTTAGTATTTTGATAATGTTAAAACCAATGAAACAATCTGATGTTATGGGGTATTAAGCTGGGCATGTTTGAGCAATTAAGATAACTGCCAAAAGACCAACAGATGTAGGGTGCTAGTTTCTGAGATGCCTGTCTGTGGAAGAAGTCTGTGCAACAAAACATTGCTACTGACCAGGAGAGAATCTACAAAGGAGATTCAGCAAAGCTGGCTGGTTTTGAAACATGATTTTTTTTCGTAAATATTAATCTAGATTTTTTTTATCAGACTAGTATTATAGAGTGGGAAGTTTAAGAGAAAGGTGTTAGTTAATATTCTCTGTTAGACTTAAAGAATGAAGTTGTTAATTTTTACTTTAGATTAGATTAGATTACACACCGAATCATCAACGCCACACTCACAGGAATCCGATTCACGAGAGAAGAAGAAAAGGATAGCCAACTCCCATTCCTAGACGTGATGGTACAGAGAACACCGAACGGAGAATTCACTACAAGGGTACACAGGAAAGCCACACACACAGACCAAGTCCTAAACTATGAAAGTAACCACCCCAACACACACAAACGAAGCTGCATCAGGACACTATTCAAAAGGGCCACAACACACTGCAGTACACCAGAACTGCAAAAAGAAGAAGAGGAACACCTATACAAGGTATTCGCCAAAAACGGATACCCGCGCAACTTCATCAACAGATGCCTAAGAGAAAGACCACGGAACGAGGACATACCACAACCAAAAGAACTAGCCACACTACCATACATCAGGAGCATCTCAGAACTGACAGCCAGACTACTGCGACCCCTAGGACTCATAATGGCACACAAACCAACAGCCACGCTCAGGCAACAACTCACCAGAACGAAGGACCCGATACCCAACATGAGCAAGACGAATGTAGTGTACAAAATACCATGCAAGGACTGCACAAAACACTATATAGGACAAACAGGAAGACAGCTAACAATCCGCATACATGAACATCAACTAGCCACGAAACAACACGACCAGCTATCCTTAGTAGCCACACACACAGACAACAAGCAACATGAATTTGACTGGGACAACACTACTATCATAGGGCAAGCCAGACAGAGAACAGCCAGGGAATTCCTAGAGGCATGGCATTCATCCACAAACTCCATCAACAAACACATCGACCTGGACCCAATATACCAACCACTACAGCGGACAGCTGAAACTGACAACCGGAAGCGGCAGGGACAGACCACTATAAACACCGGAGGAAACATCAAAGAAGCGCTTCGCAGGAGGCTCCCAAGCACTGATGATGTCGCCTAGCCAGGGGACGAAACGTTTGCAACAAAAACTTCCAGCTCGGCGAACAGAACCACAGCAACGAGCACCCGAGCTACAAATCTTCGCGAAAACTTTGATTAGATTACAAGTCCACACCGACCCGCCGAAGCGCAACTCACCCATACCCCTACATTTACCCCTTACCTAACACTACGGGCTATTTAACATGGCCAATTCACCTTACCTGCACATTTTTGGACTGTGGGAGGAAACTGGAGCACCCGGAGGAAACCCAAGCAGACACGGGGAGAACGTGCAAACTCCACACAGTCGGTCGCCTGAGGCGGGAATTGAACCCGGGTCTCTGGTGCTGTGAGGCAGCAGTGCTAATCACTGTGCCACCCACAACTCACAAATAGTGACTTTTGAGTAGTTCTTTGCCTCTAAAATTTTAAGTTTACAGCACAGGGTGAATCTTTCCTGCGTTGCTGGTTTAAATTAGCAGAGGAGTTTACTCTGTTGTGTAATAACTTTTAATGTAAACTTTATCTAATAATTATTAAATTGTGCGACAAAGTTTTCCGTTCATTGGATTGAGAGCGCATCCCAATCAGTAACCAAAAGTTAGTAACATTTAAACTCCTCTTTAATGAGATTAAATGAATGAGCAAAGTCTCTGAAATGGTTGGCTATCTGGCAGCTGTCTTTTGTGTATAGATTCATTAGTGTTTTCTTATATTATGGTCTCTGACTGTTGATAAAGTTTAGGATTAACGTTTATAATTTATGTTTCTTAAAGCCAGGCTGATGCCAGCCTATCTCTGTTGTCGTCCTGTTTCCCTATTACCCTATCAGTTAACGCAAACACTGAGAGACACAGTGTGGCTTTACCTCCTTCATCTTTATCCTGTACCCTGGAGGGACAGAGAACGATCGCCCGTGTGCACAGAGACATGAGTTCTTGGTCTTCTCTTGAGGAAATTCTTAAGGAATTATTAGGTTTGATTAGATTCCCTACAGTGTGGAAACAGGCCATTCGGCCCAAAAGTCCACACGGACCTTGTGAATGGTAACCCACCCAGACCCATTTCCCTCTGACTAATGCACCTAACACTGTTTATATATTAACACATAGGCAATTTAGCATGGCCAATTCACCTGACCTGTACATCTTTGGATTGTGGGAGGAAACCCATGTGGACATGGGGAGAATGTGTAAACTCTACACAGACAGTTGCTGGAGACAGGAATCGAACCTGGGTGCCTGGTACTGTGAGGCAGCAGTGCCAGCCACTGTGCCACCCAAAATTATATAGGCACTTACAGCTTCTAAGTAAGCCAACATCTATATTGATTGGGTAACCGTTACAATCAGCGAGCGTAAAGCTTAAGCCATCTGGCATCATACAATGGATGTTCTTAACCTTGTTAGCTGGCTTCACACAATGAATGCTTTTCACCTCATTAACCCACTACCCTTGCCTCTAGCACTTCATTGTTCACTGCAATTTCTCATCTGTACCAAGTCATGCTAGCTGAGCCTTTGTCTCATACAACCCAAAACTTAACTCTTTCCCTACCTGCTCATACCTTATATGTATTCTCATTCCCTTTTATCATTTTGTGAAAACCAATGGCATAGGGGCTGACCTTGGTGCGGTTGTCGTTTGAATCCTTAACAGCTGAGTATCGGGTCACCAAAGCCCGTCCTGTTGGAAATATTCCCTGCATGAAGTCTATCACTCGATGTAAGATGCATTTCAGAACAGGTATTCCCAGGAAGCTTCCCATTATAATCACCCTTGCGTAAATAGCCACGTTCACCAACCAGTCCTTCCATCCTCTGAGCCCCCAGTTCCCCCATCCAACCCATCCCTTGCCCTCCTTTATAGACCCTAATTATTCATCTATCTTGTGGACATAATGGGTGACATTAGCTGTGACATCATCCAGACTCATACATTTGTCCTGTACTATAGAGCAAGCACCACCCTGACAGGCGAGGAGGTAATCCAATGTATAGTGACTTTGCATGAAGAAAAGTCTGAGTTGGTTCAGGTTCTGGAAGATGACCTTGAGCGCTCTGCAAGTAGTGTTGCCCAACATGGTAAGTCCGCAAGTTAGTTAGGGTTGTGGGCGGCCATGTTAGCCTCAGAAGCCCCAAGGGAGAAAAAAAACCTGCAGCACTGTAACCAGCTGCCTGTCCGGCAGGAAGGGTGGGAAGCTCTTTATAGGCAGTGCAAAATTCCTCTGAGACATCGCGCTTCTGACAGTCGTGTGCCGGTCCCCAGTGCCCCAGACAGGGTACTGTCCTGGGAAGTAGGTGCCAATGGCCACCGAGTGAGGGTAAGGTACCGTGAGGTGGGTACGATTGACTTTACCACATAGGAACTGTTCCTCTCTTTTGAAGGGAATGCCATTGGACCTCTCTTGACATTTCACATGTCCTGGGTAGGCATCAGGAGGCAGGGAAAAGTTGGAGATGTCCAAGGACCACCAATGGGCATGATGATCAGCAACACTGGAATTACTAATTTCCCCCATCAGCACACGCGACTGATAGATTCAAATGACAGAGAATGTCTCTACCAGCAAGGTTGAGGCTCGGAGAGGGAGTGACCGCAAACTGAATAAGGGAACTCTGTTGTCCATAATGAACCATGAGTTTAGAGGTTGAGGGAATTCCTGGACCTGGGAGGAAAGGCCTGAGAGGAGCAGTTTTTCATCAGTTGAGGGGAATTCATACTGTGAGCAGATGTCAGCATCTAGCATAGAGGATATAGTGCCAGTGTCCAAGTGGAAGAGTAAGTGGGCAGACTTGACACCAAGGTAAAGGATGGGTTCCTCCTCAGAAGAGTTGAGGTCGGGAAAATTACTGCATCTTAGAGCGGGGCCTTGTCTGCCGAGTGTTAGTCAGTGACAGAATGGATTGTGGGTGGAGAAAGGGGCAAGGCGGTCGGGACTCTGCCTGAGTTGTCGGGGAGGAGGTCCGATAGGCCTGGCAAAGGGCTGTCTATGTGGACAGTCACTCCTCCAGTGGCCAGAGGAACCACAGGTGAAACAACCTGTCTGCTGTTAAATTGAATTCCCCAATCCTGATCTCGAAAGTCCGGTGTGTTTGGGACAGGGCGAGGAGAGGCGCCTGGTGTAAAGGGGGGTGTCACAGGACCATTAAGGTATTTGGCACAGCCATTGCTGTATGGATCCACACACTCTGGAATACAGGGTACTGGCCCCACTTGATATCGTGAGGCCATATTGCAGACAGGTCTCTGAACCATTTTGTGCTAAACAGGCACAGATAGGCCCGATTTATTCAAACTTCAGAAGTGGGTGACTAGTTGTTTCATCTGGGACGTACTTTTTTTCTGACCAATCTAGGGCATGAGAATGGATGGATTTACCTATTTCATCAGGGAGACACTGCATCAAGAGTGCATTGAACTGGGTGGAAATATTACCTGCGTTAAAGGAGGTATCGCCAGCGAAAACTTTAATCAAGTGGGGATTCTGAGCGGTGGGACCTCTGATCAGGGTGGTTCGTCATAGCATTAATGCTCGTGGGGAAGTCAGCATCGGAGTCCGGTTTGGACGCATTACTCAGAATTAAGATCTGGGCACCCAGTCAAATACATGTTTTGCTGAGGCTTCCGGGAACTGCTCTGGCTTCCATGGAAGGTATTAGGAATAGACTTGGATTTTGATTTACCACAGTTAAAACGACTGCGAGTCCAGCAACAGACAGGATCAGTGCATGTGGCTGGGGTAATATCAATACTGGATTGAGCATCTAAGACCTGGAAAGTTAAGGGGGGACGTGGCGGAGCTTTGGGGGAGGGTCTGGGACTGATTGTAGGGTGGAGCTGATTCAGGTTGGGGGTAAAGGTTTGCCATCAGTGCTGTGGGGGGGTGCTACGAGATGAACAGTTTTCATTTCTATCAGATTCTTCCGCACTATCAAATAAGCCTGGATCCAGACGTGTCCAGTGGTACCGGAGAGTCACTTTTCTCTCTTTTATCTTTAGTAGGTTTTAAGTTCGTACATTTCACATAATGCCTTCAAAGCCTCCCAATGAAGGGTTTTTCCCCATCATCGGTGATGAGGGTGATATTATGTTTAGCGGTGTGTTCCCAAGAAATTTGGTGGGATTTTTTGTTTAATCGGGTGGCCACCATTCTCCAATTAGTAATAAAATCTTTCCATTTTTGTGAAATATTAGACTTCCACACCTTCCCTGCTGCTTTTGAACATTTATCTAGATTCCAGGTTTCCCTCCCAATGCCCATTGTTCATTTCCCAACATTTTAGAACATAGAAAAGTACAGCACACAACAGGCCCTTCGATGTTGTGCTGAGGATTAATCCTAGTGTAAAATAAAATAACCTAACCTACGCACCCCTCAATTCACTGCTGTCCAAGTGCATGTCCAGCAGTCGCTTAAATGTCTCTAATCGCTCTGCTTCCACCACCACCGCTGGCAATGCATTCACAACTCTCTGCATAAAGAACCTATCTCTGATGTCTCCTCTATACCTTCCTCCTAATATCTTAAAACTATGACCCCTCGTGCCAGTCAATCCTGCCCTGGGGAAAAGTCTCTGGCTATTGACTCTATGCATGCCTCTCATTACCTTTCATACCTCGATCAGGTCACCTTTCTTCCTCCTTCTCTCCAGAGAGAAAAGTCCGGGCATAGTCAACCTCTCTTCGTAAGACAAGCCCTCCAGTCCAGGCAGCATCCTGGTAAGCCTTCTTTGCAACCTCTCCAAAGCCTCCATATCTTTCCTATAGTGGGCCAAGCAGAACTGGACACAATATTCCAAGTGTGGTCTCATCAGGGTCTTGTAGAGTTGCAGCAAAGCCTCCTGGCTCTTAAACTTGATTTTGTTCAGTCAAGCACTTAATCTACGATAATTTAACTCATCGCGTGGATTATCACAACAATTTTTTCCTAATTGGCACGAAAGACCCTATCTATCAAGTGTCTGTTTCATTTGTCTCCCATGACTGTGGCGTTGGCCATGTGTTCTTGAAATAATTGGTTTCAGTTGACGTTTGTTGATGAAGGCCTTGTCATGTTTGTTTGGAGATGGAATTAATGCGAACTGAAATAACTGTATTTTAAAATTGTCAACTTTCAAACTTTTAATTTGTAAATGATTACAACTCAGTGCTGTTGGAAGTAAAACTGCGAGTCAGTTTTGGAAAGAGTGAAACAATCAAGTATGTTGCTGGAAGAAATTTGGGCAGCTTTTCTCAGTAATTGTGGAATCTCAATGTTCAACAGTGACAATACTGGTATTGCTCACTGTAATGTTGGTAGCTCTTGAACTGTCTCTAGCTAATTCCGTTTTTTTTTAGTTCTGATGAAAGATCAAAGTAAACTATGGAAAGCTTGCATATGAACATACAAGTTAGAAGCAAGAATAGGGTACATAGCCCCCTCCAACCTGCTTCGCCATTCAACAAAATCAAACCTGATCTGGTTCCTCTAAATTCCTGCTTATCCCCAAAACATACATTTGATAAAGTTCTGTGTTAAATTCTAGTATTAATCCAGGCTCAAAAATTTGGACAACTTTCTGGAATGAATAAATATTTATCTGACAAGACGATAACAAAGGATATTTGTTAGAAATTTCCCCGCTGTTGGGTGAATGATTCTAAGAAAAGTGTTTCAGTTGCTTTTTTTGATCATTACCATTTCTAACTTTTTGGTTCAGAAACTGATGCAAAATGGCCAGGTTAAGTGGGGCAGTGAAGTCTGGAAACCCAGCAACAATGTTAATTGATTTTGACCATACCTATTGACCTCCTTCATCCTTTCACAAATGCTGATTGAACAGTGTGATTTCCATTGTTTTCTGCGTTTAATATCCAGCCTTTCCCTGAATTCGTTTGTCCATTATAACACATTCCTTTTTAAATACCCTGTAGTTTACATCTTGATAAATATACATACAAGGTGTGTATGTTGAAGGATTAACTTTTTTTGAGCTTTCTTCTTATTTTGATGGTAATAAGTCATAATATATACTCTGTTTGTCCGAACCAGTGGAAACATATTTCCACTGTTAATGTTTCAAATTCTCATGTTTTAGAAACCTTTCTTTTCCATAGGGCAGCATGGTGGCTCAGTGGTTAGCACTGCTGCCTCACAGCGCCAGGGACCCGGGTTCAATTCCCGCCTCGGGCAACTGTCTTTGTGGAGTTTGCATATTCTCTCCGTGTCTGCATGGGATTCATCACAAAGGTGTGCAGGTTAGGTGAATTGGCCATGCTAAATTGCCCATAGTGTTAGGTGCATTAGTCGAGGGTAAATGTAGGGAAATGGGGCTGGGTGGGTTGCTCTTTGGAGGGTCGGTGTGAACTTTTTGGGCTGAAGGGCCTGTTTCCACACTGTAGGGAATCTAATCTGATCTAAAAAATAATTTAAAAACAAAACCCAACTTTTCAAAATTGCCTTTATCTGACTTCTAACCACTATTCTTGTGAATCTTTATTTTAGCTGTACGTTTTTCATGGATTTGTATTATTCCTAAATATTGCAATACTCAGAATTGCATGTATCTATAGTTGAACTAATTTATTGAGACAAACTATGCATATGTACATACACTGTTTAAAAACAGCAAATTAATCAATTCCATGTTTTGTGCTAGAGGTTTATAAAATCATGAGGGGCATCAATAAGGTGAAAAGCCAAGGTCTTTTTCCCATGCTAAAGGAGTCCAAAACTATAGAGCATAAGTTAAAGTGAGAGGAGAAGATTTAAAAGACATCTTAGCGGCAACATCTTCACACAGATGGTGATTCATATGTGGAATGAATTTCCAGAGGAAGTGGTAGATGCAGGTACGGTTACAACGTTTAAAAGACATTTGGATAAGTACGCGAATAGGAAAGGTTTGGAAAGATATCGGCCAAATGCTTCCATGTGGGACCACAGGAAGTCCCCAGGTTATGAACTTCTGACTTACGAACGTCCCGTATTTACTAACCAACCTCATTTTAAAAAATTATTTTTAAAAATAGTTCCGTACAATGTTTCATCCTAACGAATGGGTGGACTAATTAGCCCATATCTCTTCCGACATAAGCACAAATTCGGCTTACGAACAACGGAAAAACTGGAACTTGTTCGTAACCTGGAGAGTTGCTGTAACTCAGTTAGGTAAAATGGATTTGTTGGACTGAAGGGTCTGTTTCCATGCTGTACGACTTTGACTCTGAGATTTGCAAATAAATGCCTGACATTAAAATTTGCAACAACAGTGTGGCTCATTCCTTTGCATGCTTTCACAGTGAAAGAATACCCTTAGCCTAGATTCATCAGTTTGGAGAAAAATCAAGACCACCAGTTTGTGTTTTTTTAAAAAACACTCTGACTAATAAAGCTCAAATTTTAAGTTGATATCCTGCTTTTAATGTTTCATAAGAATCTTAAAGCTTGAGTTAAGATTAGATAGTATTCTGAGCAGGATTACGAAGTATATCAATACTGGCGCCATATTGAAGAGTATTAAGTGCTTTCTCTTAATTTTAAGGAAGTTTTTAGAGTCGTAGAGATGTACAACATGGAAACAGATCCTTCGGTTCAACCCGTCCATGCCGAATAGATATCCCAACCCAATCTAGTCCTACCTGCCAGCACGTGGCCCATATCCCTCTAAACCCTTCCTATTCATGTACCCATTCAAATGCCTTTTAAATGTTGCAATCGTTCTATCCTCCACCACTTCCTTTGGCAGCTCATTCCATACTCGTACCCTCTACGTGAAGAAGTTGCCCCTTAGGTTTCTTTTATAGCTTTCCCCACTCATCCTAAACCTACGCCTTCTAATTCTTGACTCCCCCACCCCAGGGAAAAGACTATCCTATCCTTGCCCCTCGTGATTTTATAAACCTTCAGAAGTCACCCCTCAGCCTCCGATACTCCAGGGAAAACAGCCCTAGCCTATTCAACCTCTCCATATAGTTCAAATTCTCCCAACCCTGGCAACATCCTTGTAAATCTTTTCTGAACCCTTTCAAGTTTCACAACATTTTTCCGATAGGAAGGAGACCAGAATTGCATGCAATATTCCAACAGTGGCCTAGTCAATGTCGTATACAGCTGCAACATGGTGACCTCCCAACTCGTGTACTCAATACTCTGACCAATAAAGGAAAGCATACCAAATGCCTTCTTCACTATCCTCTCTACCTGTGACTCCACTTTCAAAGAGCTATGAATCTGCACTCAAAGGTCTCTTTGTTCAGCAACACTCCCTGGGACCTTACCATTAAGTGTGTAAGTCCTGCTAAGATTTGCTTTCCTAAAATGCAGCACCTCGCATTTATCTAAATTAAATTCCATCTGCCACCTATCAGCCCATTGACCCATCTGATCAAGATCCTGTTGTACTCTGAGGTAACCTTTTTTGCTGTCCACTACACCTCCAATTTTGGTGTCATCTGCAAACTTATTAACTATACCTGTTATGCTTGCATCCAAATCATTTATGTAAAAGTTCAAAAGTAGTGGACCCAGCACCAAACCTTGTGGCAATCCACTGGCCACAGGCCTCCAGTCTGAAAAACAACCTTCCACCACCACCCTTCTACATTTGAGCCAATTTATTGTTAATTTATATTTTTTTCATTCCTGTCTGTAGTAGAAAGAGAATTTCAGCCATTTTTGGTATAATATATTTGGATGCTGTTTTCGAGCATAACCTAAGTGCAAAAAGCCATTGTTCATAATTGCATTGCTGGGTCTTTTCTGGCTTTGGATAGCTCAAACTTGACAACCCTTTAATTGCTGTCTATTGATTGCCCAAAATAGTAATTTTAAGTATAAGCTTCTAATATTCCTGCTTTTATGTGCATACATAGAGATATTGTTTTGCTTCAACCCACTATATATTTCATTTCAAAGAACGGCATTATTATTTAGCATATAGATTTTAGCGTACCAGTGAAAATGCAAGAATTAATGCACAATGTACTTTTGTTCAGATGTTTCTTGAGGTGGTAGTGCTGTTAACTTTTCTTTTTGTTTTTTGCTCTGAACCAGCAATGTTTCTCAGTATTAAATACATTTTGAACAGTCCGTGAATGGAAAGGATAGAAACAAATCTTAACGTACGTGGCTGTTGTGTTGGAACTAATACAAGTTTGTTTCATTATGATGTGATTTGTAATGTTCTTGAACTCTGTTTACAATCAATATGATAAGTTAACTGTCAAGTTCATAAATAAGATTGGGCTCAATGGTAGGGCTGTCTTGTCTTTGTCAAAATTGACTTCAAGTTCCATTTAAGAGTCTTGTGCATCTAGTCTAGATTAATGCTACAGTGCATCACTGAAGAAACGTAACACCATCTGAAGTACCACGTTTTAGCTGAGATGCTAAGCTAAGCCACTGTCTGATTTCTTAGGTAGACTTAAAAGATTCTATGTCAAGATTAGTGTGGTGCTGGAAAAGCAAAGCAAGTCAGGCAGCATTGGAGGAGCAGGAAAATCGGGCAAAAGCCGAAGGGACTTTGCCCAAAACGTTGATTTTTCCTGCTCCTCGCATGCTGCCTGACCTGTGCTTTTCCAGCACCACACTAATCTTGATTCTGATCTCCAGCATCTGTAGTACTCACTTTCGCCTTAAAAGATTCTATGTGCTATTGTAAAGAATACAATGTTCTAACAGTTTATAGTTTCATTGATAACTCTAAAATAAACTTGTGGTTGTTATTGCACTTTCATTGTGGGACCCTGCTGTGTCCAATTTGGCTTGCATATTTTCTACATTATAAAGTGAATGCCCTTCTGAAAAGTACTTAATTGGCTGTAATGTTTTTCCGTGTGGTGACATCACACAATTCAAATCTTTTTCCTTCCCTGTCTAAACAATAACAAATTATATAAAAACAGAAATACTTCAATACATTTTCCTCAGCTGTGAAGCTATAATTGTTGTGACTAGTTAATGCAAATTTGCTAGCTTTGCGAGCATTGTAATTTTTTTTGTGCCAACATAACGTTAAAGCTAATAATTGCCATTAGTTATATTAAAAAAAAAAGCTGGAGCAATCTGAGACAGGTTGAGAAAAGAAGTGAGTCAAGCAGTCAGGGCAAGCAGGGACAAAGCAGAGAACAATGTAGGACTGATAAATTAAACTGCACTTATTTCAATGCAAGAGGCCTGAAAGGGAACGCACTGGAACGCTGGGCATGGTTAGGAACATGGAACCGGGATATCATAGCAATTACAGAAATGTGGCTTAGGGATGGGCAGGACTGGCAGCTTAATGTTCCAGGATACAAATGCTACAGGAAGGATGGAAAGGGAGGCAAGAAAGGAGGGGGAGTGGTGTTTTTGATAAGGGATAGTACAGCTGTAATGCTAATGGTGAATATTTCTGGAAATACATTCAGGCATATTGTTTGGGTGGAACTGAGAAATAAGAAAGGGGTGATCATGTTGGGATTGTATTATCGGCCCCTAATAGTCAGCGGGTAATTGAGAAACACATTTGTAAGGAGATTTCGATTACCTGTAAGAATAATAGGGTGGTTATGGTAGGGGATTTTAACTTTCCAAACATAGACTGGGTCTGCCATAGTGTTAAGGGTTCAGATGGAGGGGAATTTGTTAGGTGTGTACAAGAAAATTTTCTGATTTGGTATGTGGATGAAGGTGCAAAACCTGACCTCTTGGGAAGTAAAGCAGGGTAGGTGACTGAGGCATCAGTGGGGGAGCACTTCAGGGCCAGCAGCCATAATTCTATTAGTTTTAAAATAGTGATTGAAAAGGATAGACCAATCTAAAAATTGAAGTTCTAAATTGGAGTAAGGCCAATTTTGACAATACTGTGTTAGGCAAGAACTTTCAAAAGCTGATTGCGGGCAGATGTTTACAGGTAAAGGGACGGCTGGGAAATGGGAAGTCTTCAGAAATGAGATAACAAGAATCCAGAGACTGTATATTCCTGTTAGGGTGAAAGGAAAGGCTGGTAGGTGTAGGGAATAGAGTTATAGAATTGTACAGCACAAAAACAGACCCTTCAGTCCAACTTGTCCATGCTGACCAGATATCCTAAATTAACCTAACCATTTACCATCATTTGGCCTATATTCCTTTCAATCCTTCCTATTCATGTATCAATGCAGGTGTCTTTTGAATGTTGTAATTGTACCAGCCTCCATCACTTCCTCTGGCAGCTCATTCCATACATGCACCACTCTCTGCGTGAAAAAGATGCCCCTTAAATCCCTTTTAAATCTTTCCCCTCTCACCTTAAACCTGATGCCCTCTAGTTTTGGACTTCCCTACCCTGGTTTTAAAAAAAGACCTTGGCTATTCACACTATCCATGCCCCTCATACTTTCATAAACCTCTATAAGGTCACCCCATAACCTCTGACTGTCCAGGGAAAATAGCCCCAGCCCTATTTAGCCTCTCCATACAGCTCAAGCCCTCAAGCAACAGCCTTGTAAAACAAACCTATCCCTCCACCTTTTCTTTCTTTCTTTCCTAAGATTATTGTGCACCAGACCATAGGGCTGCACTCTCATTAGAGAGAAAAAAACTGGTGTTGGTTTAACCTGAGGGCCACCATATATCAGCCAAGGGTAATGGTTAAGGAAATCCTTCATGGCAAACTCAGCTGTTGGTATCACTCTGCGGCACACATCAGCCAACTGAGCTAAACGGTCCCAGCAAGCGATGTCAGACACCAAATTAAAATTTCTGAGGAAGGAGGTGGAACCAAATAGGAGCATGACACTTGAGGGTTTGGTTAAGAAACAGAAGGAAGCATATGAAAGGTATAGACAGGATAGATCGAGTGAATCCTTGAAAGAGTGTAAAGGCAGTAGGAGTACACTTAAGAGGGAAGTTAGGAGGGCAAAAAGGGGACGTGAGATAGCTTTGGCAAATAGAGTTCAGGAGAATCCAAAGGTTTTTTTTACAAATAAATTAAGGACAAAAGGGTAACTAGGGAGAGAATAGGGCCCCTCAAAAATCAGCAAGGCGACCTTTGTGTGGAGCCACAGGAGATGGGCAGAGATACTAAATGAGTATTTTGCATCAGTGTTTACTGTGGAGAAAGACATGGAAGATATAGAATGTGGGGAAATAGATGGTGACATCTTGAAAAATGTTCATATTACCGAGGAGGAAATGCTGGATGTCTTGAAGTGTATAAAAGTGGATAAATTCACAGGACCTGATCAGGTGTACCCTTGAAGTCTGTGGGAAGCTAGGAAAGTGATTGCTGGGCCCCTTGTTGAGATATCTGTATCATCAATAGTCGCGGGTGAGGTGCCGGAAGACTGGAGGTTAGCTAATGTGGTGCCTCTATTTAAGAAAGGTGGTAAGGGCAAGCCAGGGAACTATAGTGGGCGGCATGGTGGATCAGTGGTTAGCACTGCTGCCTCACAGCACCAGACCCGGGTTCAATTCGTGCCTCAGGCGACTGACTGTGTGGAGTTTGCACATTCTCCCCGTGTCTGCATGGGTTTCCACCGGGTTCTCTGGTTTACTCCCACAGTCCAAAAATGTGCAGGTTAGGTGAATTGGCCATGCTAAATTGCCCATAGTTTAGGTGAATGGGGTAAACGTAAGGGAATGGGTCCAGGTGGATTGCGCTTCGGCGGGTCAATGTAGACTTGTCGGGCCGAAGGGCCTGTTTCCACACTAAGTAGAGTAAAATTTAAATCTAATCTATTAACCGGTGAGTCTGATTTTGCAGGGTGGGCAAGTTATTGGGGGGAATCCTGAGGGATAGGATGTGCATGTGTTTGGAAAGGCAAGGACTGATTAGGGATAGGCCGTGGGAAATGCCTTAGAAACTTGATTGAGTTTTTTGAAGTAACAAAGATGAGGGCAGAGCAGTGGACATGATCTGTATGGACTTCAGTAAGGTATTCGACAAGGTTCTTCGTAAGAGACAGGTTGGATCTCACGGAATACAGGGAGAACTAGCCATTTGGATATAGAACTGGCTCAAAGGTAGAAGACAGAGGGTGGTGGTGGACTGCAGGCCTGTGACCAGTGGAGTGCCACAAGGATTAGTGCTGGGTCCACTACTTTTTGTCATTTATATAAATGATTTGGATGTGAGCATAAGAGGAATAGTTAGTAAATTTGCAGATGACACCAAAATTAGAGGTGTAGTGGACAGCGAAGAAGGTTATTTCAGATTACAATGGGAGATCTTGACCAGATGACTGAGGCATGGCAGATGGAGTTTAATTCAGATAAATGCGAGGTGCTGCATTTTGGGAAAGCAAATCTTAGCAGGATCTTGGGTAAGGTCCTTGGGAGTATTGCTGAACAAAGAGATCTTGGAGTGCAGATTCAAAACTCCTTGAAAGTGGAGTCGCAGGTAGATAGGATAGTGAAGACGATGTTTGGCATGTTTTCCTTTATTGGTCGGAGTATTGAGTACAGGAGTTGGGAGGTCATGTTGCAGCTGTACAGGACATTGTTTAGGCCACTTTTGGAATATTGCGTGCAATTCTGGTCTCCTTCCTATTGTGAAACTTGAAAGGGTTCAGAAAAGATTTACAAGAATGTTGCCAAGGTTGGAGGATTTGATTTATAGGGTTAGGTTGAATAGGCTAGGGCTGTTTTCCCTGGAGTTTCGGAGGCTGAGGGGTGACCTTATAAAGGCGCTTAAAATCATGAGGGGCATGGATAGGATAAATGGATAAAGTCTTTTTCCTGGGGTGGTGGGTCCAGAACTAGAGGGCATAAGTTTAGGGTGAGAGGGTGAGAGGGAAAGGAGCAACTTTTTCATGTAGAGGGTGGTATGTGTATGGAACGAGCAGCCAGAGGAAGTGGTGGAGGCTGGTACAATTGCAACATTTTAAAAGGCATTTGCATAGGTATATGATTAGGAAGAGTTTGGAGGGATATGGGCTGGGTGCTGGCAGTTGGGACTAGATTTTGGTTGGGATAACTGGTCGGCATGGATGAGTTGGACTGAAGGGTCTGTTTCTGTGCTTATCATCTCTGACTCTAATTTGAGGGGAGAGGCTGAATTCAAAAGCTGTATGACCTGCATTGCTCTGCTGTTAGCTATGTCCAAATAGCATCTTGCTTTTCCCTTAATTGTCATACAGATGCGTCACTTGTGAGGCAGATATGAACTAAACCTGACAAAGTTAAGACTTGTCTGTTTCAGTCTAAGTATCATTTAATGTTATTAATCTTAGGCTTTGAACATTAACCATGATAAAGAGAAGCTTCAATTGTCAATTTAAAAAATGTCACATTTAAAATTGAACAATTTTTACTTCTGTTTCTTACTCCACCTGTTATTTTTTTGTTTTTTTAATACATGATTGTACATGATTTGACATTGAATTCCCCTACTCCAATTTGTCTTCATTTTCTATTCTTGCAATGCTGATTTGACAATCTCTCAATCTGTTTTGGTTAAGGAGACATGAATTACTTGCCCTGTTCGTTCAAGTCCCAGTTGCTCTTCATTCTTACAACTGGCTTATACTTTTGGCAATGTATCATTTTCAAAGAATTTAATCTAAGTGTGCAAGAGGCAAATGATTTTTATAAAAGAAAAATGCTGCGAATGGTGAAAAATCCAAGATATGGAGCAATTAGAGTCTGGCAGTTTTCTATGGAGAGATAAGCCATTAATGTTTTGAAATTGATATGACCGTTCTTTGGAACACGTGATTCTTTACAATATCAAAAGTCTAAGTTTGACTAACGGTTGTCAACTTCGTGTTCATAAAACTACGTTGATGCTGGTTGCTCAGAAGAGGTGTCATATTGGACTGTATGTTTAATATGTCCACAATTCCTGTCATACCTACTCACTAAATTCTACTTAATCAAAATTTGGCACATTTTGTCAACAGGTGAGTTTGTGCTGCTCTGACAAATTAACATAAAATTTGGATTGACGCTTGCATTTACTTCAGATTACTATTATTTAGAGCTAGAGGAAGCAACCCTTAGTATTTATTTTAAATACTAAGCAAATCAGGCAGTATCTTTGAATAGAAGCAGAAGTTAATGTTTACGGCTAGGGGAAGCGCTGATTTACTGGTATTATCACTAGACTATTAAATCAGAGACCTAGGCATTGTTGTCTGGTTCAAATCCTGCCATGGCAAATGGTGAAATTTGAATTTAAAAATCAGAGTCGAGTGACCAAGAAACCGTTGCTGATTGTCAGAAAAACCCATCTGATTCGCTAATTTCCTTTCGGGAAGCAAATTGCTGCCCATACTTGGTCTGTCCTACATGAGTCTCACAGACCCACAACATTGTGGTTGACTTTAATTGCCCCTTGGGTGATTGGAGGGGGAAATAAATGCTGGCCTATACAGCAACGCCCACATCTCATGAATAAATAAAAAGGAGCCTTTCGTCTGAACATTATTTCCAAATAGTTGAGTTTGAAACATTTTTAAATTTGCTGTATTCTTTTCAATATATATTTGCTGCAGTGAGCACTGAAGCAAGTGGACAAAGTGTATTCAATGTAAAGATTGCAAGCTAATCAGTTTTGTAGAGCTTTATCTTCTTTAAAAATTTAACATGTATCATCAATTCTATTTGTGTCAGATGACCTCTTCAGTTGACAAAGATCTGTTACGAAGATAGACATATTCGGCCCTTGCTGCAGGGAAGATTTTTTACTCTTGTTAATGAAAATTGAATCTCTATTTCTATCGGGAAAAGATTATAACTTTGTAAATATTTTATTCTCCTTTTTAATTTGATTGCTCCACCTATAAATTTGAGGGTTTTGTAGGGGATACAGAAAAAGTCTTAATATTTTTAATATCTGTAGAGTATAGATTCAAAGTATCTTGACTGTTTGACCTTTGAGGTAATATTAAAACTTTATAGAATCTAAGCATGCTTAAAGTCCTTGTGTGTGAGTTGCACCAATATGATATCATGCTTTACACAGAAAACTGAGTTTGTTTCAAATCCAGTGACCTTTTAATGTCACTGTCGTCATTACCAGACCAGAGGGCTATTCTCACATTGGAGAGAGACAACTGCTTGTGGTTCAGCCTGACCCCATGAGGGGGTCCTTCGTGGAAACTTCAGCCAGTGGAGGAATTGTTATCACTCTGCATCACAAAATAACGTCCAGCCAACTAAACATATCAATCTCATCTTCCTGCCTTTCTCAAAAGGTTAACTCTGTTTTCTCTCTGTCGATGCTGCCAGACCTGCTGAGTTTCTCCAGTAGTTTGATTTTGTGCCAGTTAGCTTAACATTTGTTGGCAAGTGGACTGTAATGTAAATTAGATAATAGCAGAACATAAATGCAAGCAGAGTAGCATGATTTCGTGAAGAAATCATGCCAACAAACAGAACAGTTTTTTGAGAGGGTAATAAGCAGCAGTGACAAAAAGGATCCAGCTGATATTTGGATCCTTGGAAAACTTTTAATATATTGGACACTTTCCTCAACACTTTCCTCATTCCTGAAGAAGGGCTCATGCCCGAAACGTCGATTCGCCTGCTCCTTGGATGCTGCCTGACCTGCGTTTTTCCAGCAACACATTTTCAGCTCTGATCTCCAGCATCTGCAGTCCTCACTTTCTCCTATACTGGACATAAGGCAATTTAATAAAATTACCCGTTTGGTGATGGGGCTTGTATATTAGCAATTATAGTGGATTGGCTAATTAATAGACAGTTGGGATAAATGGGGGATTTTAAAGGATAGCAACTTGTAACTAGTAGAGCGCTACAGGGATCATTGCACAATTATTTATAACTTATATTGGTGACTTGTATGACTAAAGCGAATGTACTGTTGCCAACAGATAATACAATAAGGCAAGTAGTGAGGATCCAGAAGTCTAGAGAGGGATATAAACAGGTTGAGTGAGCAAGAGCATGGCAGAAAATAATGTGGCAAAGTTTGAGGCTGTCCACTTTTGCAGGAAGAACAGAAAAGCTGAATATTATTGAAGTGGTGAAACACTGCAGAAAGCTGCACTACATGTGGGAGAACCTGCGTGAATCACAAGGTCGCATCCAATTTGAATTAGTATTGGGGAGTATACGTGGATTGTTGGCCTTTATTTCAAAGAGAATGGTGTATAAAAATGAGGTCTTGCTAAAATTATGCTGAAGTTGGACCACAGCTGAAGTACTGTAAACAGTTTCTTGAAGGAAAGATGTACTGGGATTGGAGAGAGTCTAGAGAAGGTTCATCAGGTTGATTTCATGTATGAAGAGATTTTCCAATGAGGTTGAATAAGTTAGGCTTCTACTTGTTGGAATTCAGAAGAATGAGATGTGACCTTATTGAAATATACAAGATTATTAGGTGACTTGATAGAGTAGATGCAGAGATGTTGTTTAACCAAACGATGTAATCTCAAAATAAGGGATTACACATTTAATATGCAATTCTGTCTCACTTGTATTTCTGAGGTTAAGTTAATGCTGGAATTCTTTACTGCACAGGGCTGTTGAGGTCATTAACTATACTTTAGGTTTAGAATTTTAATCAGTAAGGGAATTACCTTTGGGGAACAATGCAGGAAAATGGTGGTGATGATGATCAGATCAGCCATAATCTCGTGAATGACAGAGCAGGCCTAATGAGCTGAACAGCCTACTTCTATTCCTACATCTTCTGTGTGTTTATGACTGGTGGGTAAATTGATAAATGATTTCCCCTTCTGGCAAGGTCTGATCAAAGGATAGCACCTTAAAAATAGAGCCATCCTCCTTGAGGACCATGCCAAATTGTATTTCTTCCAACAGAGGGTTGTGAAAATTAGGAACCTTCTCCACTAGAAAATGTCTTTGCTAACTGGTCAATTAAAACTTCAAATTGAGATTGTCACATTTTCCTGATGATTGTTTTCAGGGTTGTGGAACTAAAGTGGATAGTTGGAAGTATGATCAGTTGAGACATAATCAACTGAACATCAGAGCACGTTCAAGACTGAATTGTCTGTGCTGGTTAGGGACATAGAAAAGGGTTAGGAATAGATCAATACAGATTTTTGGTCTCAGAATTGGAGAATGATGGGAAGTTGAATTGAGGCAGAGGATTATCCTCTTACTCAACTACATTAATCTCCATCTGTCACATTTTTGTAATTTCATTTAAGTGCTCATTGTCCAGTGACAATATTTACACTGTTATATTGCCTAAGTTGATGCCATCAGTAAATGTAGGTATGTAGTGTTCAACATTGATGAGGTCATGATTTGGAGATGCTGGTGTTGGGCTGGGGTGTATAAAGTTAAAAATCTCGCAACAACAAGTTATAGTCCAACAGGTTTAATTGGAAGCATGAACTTTCGGAGCACTGCTCCTTCATCAGGTGGTTGTGGAGTACACAATTGTAAGACACAGAATTTATAGCAAAAGTTTACCGTGATGTAACTGAAATTATACATTGAAAAATACCTTGATTGTTTAAGTCTCTCATCTGTTGGAATGACCGTGTTAGTTTCACTTCTTTCATACGTAAATCACAAAACTTCTTTTTAAAAGTTGCATTCTCAGGTGAACTTTAACAACTGGTGTCAGCCCAGATAATGTGTTGAAGGTGTTACCTTCCAACCAATTTTATACTTGTGTCACCAGGTTGCCACTTGTTTAATGTGCTTTCAGTTTTAATGCTTTGGAATTGGAAGCCTATTAATTTCCTTCTGTTGATTCCAGCCTCAGGCGACTGTCTATGTGGAATTTGCAAGTTCTCCCTGTGCCTGGGTGGGTTTCCTCAGGGGTGCTCCAGTTTCCTCCCATTGTCCAAAGATGTGCAGGTTAGATAGATTGACCATGCTAAATTGCCTGTAGTGTCCAGGACTGTGTGGGCTGGGTGGATTAACCATGGGAAACACAATGTTAAGGGCGAGGATCAGAGGGTGGGCCTGGGAGGGATGCTCTTTGGAGGGTCGGTATGGACTCGATGGGCTGAATGGCCTGCTTCCACACTAGAGATTGTATGTAATCTGTATTTTGTGCAGTGAATTGAGTTGGCTGAATGTTTGCTTCCGTGATATAGAGGACCTCTGGAAGATGTTGAGATGCACCATCCACTCACCACTTCTGTCTGAGCTTTAAGTTAAACTTCCGATACTACCCAGTGACATGAAACTCACTGAGGCCATTTCCTCCTCCTTGGAACATCTTGAAACTAGTGTGTTGGGAATAGTACTTTTCCTATGTATTCTATCATGGATTTCTTTATGTTGGCATAAGTCTGCAGTGCGCAATTTAGAAATGTTTACATGTGCAGTTTTGTGTGATCTTGCAGTTGCAGGGTTTTTTCTTCAAATGTTTAATAGAGCAAGCTGTGTGTTGCATTCACCTGCCCTTGCAGCTGACCAAGGATATGAATCACAACCACTGCCTCAGTTAACTGGGAATGGCAATACCCATTTCCCATTAAATAATTTGTGTTGAATTGATTCTATTTGGAAAACTGGAACTGGAAGCAGTGGCTAGCAGAACGTGCTTGTTTCGGCTGGACCCTGGAACTTAACCTATGTCAAGGATTGGTCAGTTGAACTACCGATTAAGGCTGCTACTGGTCTCCCTAACATGTACTTTCCACTTGGCTGAAATGAGTCCCATTATTTTAAAGCAGCATGCTATGAGCATGTTCTGCTAGCCTTGAATGCTAATTGCTTTGAATAGTAAATCTCAACTCTTGGCAAGGATTGTTTAATTTCAATGGTTTGCCTGTAAACTGGAGACTGGAGCATCACCACCTATTCTATTAACTCTTTAAAAAGGTTAGTCCCATTAAACGTTAAGTAAAAATTGCCAAGTTATGTTGCAGCAGTATAAAACTTGAATCCGGCCACGTTTGGAATACGGTGTAGTTCTTGTCACTACACTTATAGGAAGGCTGTGGAGGCTTTGGAGAGTGCAAAGGCAGTTTGCCAGAAAGTTGCCTAGATTGGAGCCCATTGGCTATAAGGAAAGTTTGGACAAACTTGGATTGTTTTTGTTAGAGTTTAGGAGGCTGAGGGGTGACCTGATAGAAGTATGTAAAAGGAGGCATGGATGGGGAGCAAGCAAAAATGTCAAATACTTGGGGTCATAGGTGCCTAGAGCATACTACCAGGAAAGGAGGTAATAGCAAAGTTGAAGCATTTAGACACATGAAGTTAGAGGGTTATGGACCAAGTACAGGTAATTGAGGTTAGATTGACATTATAATCAGTGCAGATATGGTGAGTTTGAAGGATTTATGTGCTGTACTTTTGTATTTTAATTGAAAAATGCATCCGTTTGTTGAGAGTTGGTGTTTTCAAAGAGTCGCATCAAATTAATTCTGTCACAAAGTAATTGCTTATTTGAAATACAGTGCTTGCTGATATTTTATCAATGTCCTCATTGTTAATCCCAACTGCTGTAGAAAACCCACATCACACTTGTGATAAGTTACAGGTGTTGCAGATGACTGTAACAAAATGGGATGCATATGCTTAACTGGAATCCAGCAGCTAAGCTGAAGTGAATTGTTGAAAAGAAACAAAATTCTGGAAATACTCAATGGTTCAGATTTGTCTGTAGAGAGAAACAGAGTTTAAGGTGAAAGTGAATTCGTGAAGTCTTCTGTTTTAGTAACAGACAAGTGGTGAAATGAGATATTTGAGTTATCAGCAGAGAAATGCCTCCTTTAAAGGGGAAACATTAGCAGATTGAATAATAACTTTTAAAGAGATAAGATAAATGTGTGAAAGAGGAAAAGAAGAATTTGAATTTCTAGTCAGAAGCAGGGCCTTTACCCTCTGATTAAGGAAAGCCCACATGTGCACAACCATTCGCACAATAGTTCACTTTTATCAGTTGGAGTAAGCAAGTGGTCTAAATGTGACTCCAGACACCCAACAATGTGGTTAACTCTGAACTGGCCTCTGCGTAATTAGGGATGAGCAATAAATGCAGGCCTAGCCACCGACGCTCATACTGAGAGTTGTTTAAAATATTTGTTCCATGCTAAATATCTCCTTTGTACCTCACTGTTCCTGTTTAAGATGCTCCTTAACTTCTGCCTCTCTGACAAAACATTTGACCAAATGCTCTTAATAGTTTTTAATGGTTTGATGTCTAACTACACTTGATAGCACAGATGTAAATATAAGTTGTGACTAGAATGCACAGACTAAAATTTTGAACACAGCTTTTGAAGCAGATTTTTGAGTCCACTATTATATTTGAGAGGAAGGCTAAGAATTTGGACAGATAATGTATTTTAAATGCTACCAAATCATATGTAAGATTAGATGAAGACTTTGAAACTATCAAGTTTGTACATTACAGCTAATTAAGGATCCAAAGCTTAATTTTGTACAATTGATTGTGTAAATCAAATAACTAATGATTATGAATGTATGGTTGATATTCAGTTGATACAGTTATAGAGCAAAAGGAGATAATTTAGACTGTCAAACATGCCAACTTGCTAAAAGAGCTATCCACTTGTTCCCTTTCTATTCTTTCTTCCATGGATATTTGTCTAGTTTTAAACAGTGTTAAGGGTTCTGATTCCATCATGTTTCTAGTTGTGTTTAATTGCCGAACAATCTTTGAATTTAATGAAAGAATGGCAAATGAGTTATATACTGCCCAGATATACTTCAGTAGCTTTTTCTTTCATCTGCATTATAATACTTATTCCTACTTGTCTTGTAATGTAGGTACATGCCTCGGCTGTAGAAGTGGATGCTATAGATTGTAATTATTTTTTAATCGTTTTGTCCACGGTAAAGATCAGTTATTTTAGTTTTTTCCCTAGCCAAATGTTAGTTCTATCTAAATATGCCATGTAATTCATGTCTTTCTCCCTTACAGAGAGCAAGATGGTGGACCGTTTAGCAAACAGTGAGGCAAATGCTCGCCGCATTGGCATGGTTGAGAGTTGTTTTGGAGCAGCTGGCCAACCTCTAACTATTCCGGGTCGTGTACTTATAGGCGAGGGTGTTCTTACAAAGCTTTGTCGAAAGAAGCCGAAAGCAAGGCAATTTTTCCTATTCAATGACATTCTTGTTTATGGTAATATTGTCATCCAAAAGAAAAAGTACAACAAGCAGCATATAATTCCATTGGAGAACGTTACAATTGATTCCATTGAAGATGATGGTGAGTTGCGTAATGGCTGGCTTATTAAGACACCAACTAAATCTTTCGCTGTTTATGCTGCTACTGCCACTGAGAAATCTGAATGGATGAATCATATTAACAAGTGTGTTACTGATTTGTTGTCAAAAAGTGGGAAAGTACCCAGTAATGAGCATGCTGCTGTTTGGGTGCCTGATTCAGAGGCAAATATATGCATGCGTTGCCAGAAAGTCAAATTCACACCAGTCAGCCGTCGACATCATTGCCGAAAATGTGGATTTGTCGTTTGTGGGCCTTGTTCAGAAAAACGATTTCTTCTTCCCAGCCAATCCTCCAAACCAGTGCGTGTCTGCTCCTTCTGCTATGATCTGCTCTCTACTGGCCAGCTGACTGCAACTCTGCCAAATCGTTCTGAGTTTTACCGTGGCTCCCTCCAGTCCCCTAGAAATTTATCAGATGAAGATGATGATGAAGACAGCAGTGATTAAGAAGTGAAATGTCAGCTTTGGTATTTAAATAATTGGGGTAGAACTTCAAATGAACTGCTTTTGAGATGAATTAACTTTACATAAATGTCCTCCCATGACAATTAGCCATAAGTTATACCGACAAACCTTAATACGAAACTTGTGCCTAAATGTTGGATATACTCATGGTTCGTACTCTGTCTTTTGCTGAAACACATGCTGGTTGAAAAATATAATTCTTGACTGTTTGTAATCATAATTTTTAACTGATTTGCTTCCTGGCTGCACAAAAATAAATAAATCTTGCTGTGTTCCATTTACATTATTCTGTCTGTTCACCCAAATATTTTAAATTAGAAATTTCATTTATTACTGAAAGTACAGTAAATGTTCATGGCTGGATGCAGCAATTTTGATTTAAAAGTGGGGAAAGAATATTCAGATTGGGCCAGATGAAAGTTCAGTTGTACGTCACTGTCAAATGTCAATATTGGCCAGATTTAAAAAGAATTTTGAAGTTTTGTAATTAGGGCAGTGGCTTGTACAAAATCAAAACTAAATGTCTGACATAAATAATGCAGACAAGTTGAATTTAATCTTGCACATCTAGGTGGGACCTTAATGAAGGAAATGTTCTATGTTGCAAATTTGTAGATTTCCTTTCCAATCTCTTGTCATGTCCTAAATATCTTGTTTAATTTCAAAAATCAAATCACATTATATGAAGCTTTCCCTCAGATGGTAGGATAGTATGTTTCATAAATAAGTCTGAAGTCATTCTTTCAAATAGTATTGAGCTTACTAAAGATTATTTTGGGAAGCAGTTTTATTCCTGACTAAGTATCAGTTAATACATTGTAGAGAAATCTCTCTTATTCTGGAGTACTTTATGAATTGTGTTTCTTTAATGCAATTCAGATAGTCCAGGTTACATTTAAAAGGTAATTTCCCCTCTCCTTTACATAGCCTGTTCCAGCTTCGCTACCAAATTTTTAACTCTTTAGGAAAAGAGCTGGAACTTGATATTAATCTTTTATTTGCGCAGCACATTGAATACAAAAACAGTTTATGGAAAGCAAAGTGCTGCAGTTGCTGGAAATTTGAAATAAAGTGGACCATTGTGGAAATAATTAATTCAGGTAGCATCTGTAGAGTGAAGTAGTTATTGACTTCCATAGAATTAACAACAAAGTCTCAGTATATTAACT
This sequence comes from Chiloscyllium plagiosum, assembly GCF_037043375.1. Taxonomy (NCBI): domain Eukaryota; kingdom Metazoa; phylum Chordata; class Chondrichthyes; order Orectolobiformes; family Hemiscylliidae; genus Chiloscyllium; species Chiloscyllium plagiosum. The sequence continues at coordinate 105,789,870 of NW_028270142.1, forward strand.
GACTGAAAAGCATGATTGGAGAATTTAATTTATTTGCTTTCTCACGTGGTCAAGTACAAACCATTTGTCAGTATGTATGGCCAATAAGACTGTTATTGCCCATTGGAAATCTGAATTGCATGATCACATTTGGAGTACTGTGATTTCCAGTGACTGGTATGGTAACAATTTTCTTATCAGTTTGGCTGAGGAGTTTCTATTCCAACTTTTGTAGTAAAGCAGAAGTAAGACTAAATACCATGTTACGTATTATTTTCTGTGGTGTAATTAAATTTGGTAAAACATTTTTTTTAAAATGCACAGATTATTTCAGTTACTGAAACACTTATTTAGTTGGGTTCTACTAGAAGGTCACTAAAACCTGGCATTCAGGTTTGTTTTAATATTCCAGAAGCAGTGAATAAATGTAATTAGCTGATTATCGTTAACAAATTCATGAATGCGAGCAAGTTGGCAGGGGAATCTGGAGGAGAGGAGGCAGCAAACTGGAAATGAGAATTCCTTCGACCATGTAGTGCCTTGACAAAAGTGTGTTACAAGGAAGCAAACCCTTTGTACACTGGTTAAATTTTAAAGTTTTATTGCTATCTCGATAAGTGTAATTTTTCTGGTAACAGGGGCATAGTCCTGTACAAAACCGTCCATCTTTGGCTTTCCCTTTTGTAAACCTGATTCGATCAGCGTATTTTAAAAAGCTAAATTAAATTTGAATAATACCCTAATAGCTGTATTGCCATCTATGGTGCAGGATGCAAGTTTGTGGTGAATGTGTATTGGAAAGGTTGTTGACCTTCGGCTTATGAATTTTTTTTTACTAACTTTGATATGAAGCAGCTATCTTCATGATGTAAAGCATTTGTAAAAGCAAACATAAGCAGAAGCAGTATTCCATTATTTCCTAAGTTCTAATTCTAGTGAATAAGCTTAGTCTTTTGTAGTGGTGTCCAGTGCCAGGAAACTGAAATTATCCACTCTTGTAGTGTGGTTCATTTTGTGGTAATATCAAAGGTGCAGCAACAAATCACATTAGATTTGTTCAGATCTTATCTTGTCCTTAAAGCCACAGCTTTAACCATACTCTGTTACTGTGTCTTACATCTGACCCACTGAGAAACCACTTTTGTTTATACAAAAGATCAGTAAAAATGGTTTGATGGATAGTATTGTGGGTTTCCATCTGCTGCACCAAATAGTATTTTAAACTGAGAAATGAGTATTAAGAGAAAAACAATCAGCTGTGACACTTGGCAAAATCCAAATTTTTATTGCAACATTTTTGGAGGAAGTTGAGCTCTGCTAAATTGGTGGTTCTTTTTTGATAAGAGTGACTTTAGATCCTTCTGTTCCTTTGTCTTGTGTTTTTGGTGGAGTATGTTTTATTCTTCTTGGTTGGTTAATTAGTAATGTGGAGTAGCGTGAAATATAATTATTTTAATACTTAACTGCACTGTTTAACCTCTTTTTATTTTAATCACTATATTTATTCAGCAATGACGTAACTTTTTTAAAGTAGCAGGAATTATACTTTTTGTCTCCAGTTTGATACCCATGCAAATACAAAAAAAGTTTTGATGAAAGTTGCTGAGTTCCATTTGGCTGATGCTCCTAATGGACTGTAATTGAGCTTGTAAATGTCTCAAACTGTGCTTGTATGCAGTGACCTTGTGAATGGTGTTAATCTATCTGAGAGGGTTTTTGTTTAGATTATTGATTCTGTGACCAGATCTGTTAAATCAAATTGAGATGACTCCTCACCCCCAACTTCAGTTGAATATTGCATTTAGTATATGCAACTTTTATTAAGGTCCTGTTCTGATTTATGGAGGTTTCTAGACTTCAAAGTTGTTAAGCAGTTACATTGAGGATTAAATTTTTGATGGAGCTGTTGTATTTTGAGTTCTTTGTATATGAAATATGACAGCATGAGGTCATTAAGCCAGCTGACCTTTTTGAAGTTTGTATTGATTTAGAAACCTAAGAAACAACTTTTCTCAATTCAAAATTTTCAGTTACTTATCAGCTGAATTAAATGGAATGTCAATAGAAAATCTATGCAATTTTCCATGCTCATTCTTGTGCATTCAGCTGTTGAAGTAGAGAGAAAGAAAGCAACTTGCACCCAAGAGAAATTAAGTTTAATTTTCTGTACACTAGATCTGTTTGAGTTGCCCAAGGAAGTCATTTTACTTCGTTATGCAAAATAATAAGATGACTACAGTTTGAAAATTTAATCTTTCCAAACTCTCCCTCAGGAAAGATCAGTGTACAAAGGGTACATAAATTTAAGAAAGATTTTCAAAAGGAGTTAGATTATTATCCTGTCCTTTGGCTTGCATCCTACAGGTATTCTGTAATATAAAGGAATGGCTTTTTTCAAAAAAATACTTTATCTACAGTTCTTTTGTTAAGATGTACCATTTTTCTATAAAATGTACTTTTTCAAAATTGGCACTTTATTTTGCTGACAAAGTATGTTGCTTCATAAGAATTTTCCAAAAAGTGTAAATGTGACATTATCTTTTGCATTCAGGCTTTTCCTTGCAAATGTAGAAGCTTGCACTATACTGCACTGAGTTTGATGGTGAAATGTCTGAATTAAACACGATTAAATGTATATTATCTGCAGTTAATGATTAAAATATTTGTGCAAGCTGTTCCTTTTGTATATGTTGGTGTAGAATTCCTTCAGTTCATCTTTAAGTCTGAGATGTAGATTTTTGTTTTGGTGTTGACTATTAATGTGTAAACTTTAATCTTTTTGAAAGGGCTTAGTACTTTGTAACGGATGTATTTTGTTAAATATTGCATTACTTAAAATACTTTTAGTGGATATCTGACACTAATACCAAGTTATGAAGTGATGATTTAGGGCAGATTATGTAATGAAATACAACTAAAATTGTCTTTAAAAATAAACTCTCTTAACTGTTTGTAATTGTTCAGATCTTGATGCACATTTTTTCTGGCATCTCAGTTTTTCAAAGTAAACAGTTGTGTTCCTATGACAATCGGTGATTTCTTTATCAGACCAATTCCTATTCAGCAAGGAAAGTGGTACCTACACTAAATGTCAAATTGCCAGTTCACATTTTGTGTAACATTTTTGGAAGGTGAGTGAAAAATTTCTTCAGTATGGTTTGTTTACAAAAAGCTTTATCCCATATTGTGCGGGGAAGAAACTATGTTTGTAATTATAAACTTGTCATTTGAAGCAAACTGATCACTCTACTGTCCATTGGACTGCAATTTTCAAAGTGCAGTGGTGCTGTAAAACATTTGAAACATTTGTCATTTTAATCCTCAAGAACACAACCATTAGGGGCGGCACGGTGGCACAGTGGTTAGCACTGCTGCCTCACAACATGAGAGACCCGGGTTCAATTCCCGCTTCGGGCTACTGTCTGTGTAGAGTTTGCACATTCTCCCCGTGTCGCGTGGGTCTCCTCCGGGTGCTCCGGTTTCCTCCCACAGTCACAAAGATGTGCAGGTTAGGTGAATTGGCCATGCTAAATTGCCCGTAGTGTTAGTTGAAGGGATAAGTGTCGGGGAATGGATCTGGGTGGGTTGATCTTCGGAGGGTTGGTGTGGACTTGTTGGGCTGAAGGAGCTATTTCCACACTGTAAGTAATCTAATCTAATCAAATCATTTGGGTTTCACCAGGGCATATCCTTAATCTAATTATTTTACTTTGTTTTAATCAGACTTCATATGTGCACGCTGTGTGAAAAACTAGAAATTGTTTCAAATGGTAAAATTTAGATATAGCTTTAAAACAATTCGAGTCCCTGTAATTCACACTTCGTGTTCAGGTTAATAGTTGTGAACTCAGGTGAATGAGAAGTGCTGGAAATACTCAACAGCCCAAGGAGTATTTGTGGATCAGGATGCAACATTTATTCTGATGCTTCTCTGTTGATAGAAGGCACTTCAGTAAAGGCCCCACAGACAAAAGTTACATATCAAGTTAACCTTGTCATTCGTAATGCTCTTCATTACTTAGTAGGTTGCACTACATTATGGTGGGGTTGGAAGAGTTAGTAAAATTTAACATGCTTTCATAGTGAAGACCTGAAGAATCATTGTTGCACCTTCTGTGGAGTATTACCAACAAGGTTTTGTTATGCTTCATGCTGCTAACATTTATATAGAGTCTTTAATTTGAAAAAAATCCCACTGCTTTTAAGAGGACACAGTAGCATTACATTGCTATGTTGTGTATGAATTATTCATACTTTGCTGATATTTTGAAGACTAATATGAAATTAAGTCGGCAAATTTAGTTATCATTAAATTTAGAGATCAGCATGTCAAATGCATGATTGGGTTGGAAATAAGCCACAGTCCTCAAGTGTGAATCAGGATATAAAATTTCTAGAATATAAATATTTTACAAATGTCAATAATAACTTAATATTTCATTTTTTTAAAAAAAGAAAAGTTTATTTTAATACAACTTAAACATGCTTTATGTAGTCCATTTGGAAACATTAAAAATGCAGCAGCTCCAAGTCTAAAATAAGACTTCAAAGACATTATAAAATTGGTATGTTTTAGTGCCTTCAAACATTCAATTTTCTGAGCTTTGAGTAATAATGTTTTTGCAATCCAACAGCAAGCATAAAAATCCTCAAGAAATCTGATTTGAATTGCCAAAGCTAACATGGTGAAAATGGATGGGTTGACTTTTATATTTGTGCGATTTTAGACCGACAAGTTGAATTGTTAAAAATATTTTGTATTCGATTTTCTTTGGCAAAAATGACACCTGACATAGCAGTAAAAAGACTCTAGCTTAAGCAGCTATAGATTGCTGCTGTTAGAAGTGGAACTTTGGAAATATTTTTGCTAGCTGGCAACCTGACTCTGTTGATAAAACTGGCTGCAGTTAGTTTGGTCTAGACAAAGTCCTAAAGCTCCTTTCCTAACAAGTAATGGTATATGTCCAACCAAGGACTGCAGTAGTCCAGGACGGCAACTCTGTGTTGCCTTGTCCAGGGCACTTGTGAATAGGCAGTAAATGCTGGCCTAGCCAGCGATGTCCACATCGCAGAAGTGAATACAAGAGAAAGTACTAGTGGAAATATGAGTCATAAATTTGATTCAGTATTTACTGGACATTGTTGGTTCTGTGGCTAGTCATTGCTTCTGCATGGAGGTTGGCTTTGCTTGTGAAGGAAGCAATCATTTCATGGCTAAGACGGGAAACAGATGGTGAATGTTCTTCAGCCTGAGATTAGTTTGTAGTTATTGGAATAAGCAACGGGTGTGCACAGCGATTGTGCTTTCTAGTTACAATATTGAAAAAATATCCATTTGACTGTTGGAGCTATTTCTGTCAGCTATGGTCCTTTTAAAATGTTAATGTCAGTGAAAGCGACTTTGGATTTAGGGTGTTCGAGTTTTTTTTAACTTTTTTGTCGGTATTGTCACTTTCAAATTATATGGAAAATAAACCATTCCTGCTACTTTTCTAATTGATTTTACTTTCAGCCTTTGTGATGAAAGGTGAAAAATTTGAGTGAATTATCTTGAGTTTCAAAGAACAAAGATAAGAAAAATGCCCTTCAACCCACCAAGACTGCAACGACACAATTCATTTCCAAACTAAAAACCTTTTACCTCTACGTGGTCCATAGCGCTCTATTCTGTGCCTATTCATATGTCTGTCAAGATGCCGTTTAAACATTGCTATTGTATTGGCTTACACCATCATCTCTCGCAATGCATTTCAGGCACTTAACATCTGCTGTGTTTAAAGAAAGATTTGCCCCTCAAATCTTTAAACTTTCCTTTTTTCACTTTAAGCCTATGATCCCCAGTAATTGACATTTCCTCCCTGGGATAAAGGCACTATTTATTCTATCCATGCCCCTCATAATTTTGGAAACCTTTATCAGGTCACCTCTCACTCTTTGTTCAATGGACACATTTGATATGTTTACAAATCTCTCCTCATAGATCATACTGTCCAAACCAGGCAACATCCTGGTAGACCATTTCTGTACCCTGTCCAAAGCCTGCACATTCTTCTGTTAGTGTGGTGACCAGAACTGTGTATAAGTTTTCAAATATGGCCTAATTAAAGTTGTATGTACTGCAATATGACTTGTCAATTTTTATACTCTATGCCTGGACCGATGAAGGTAAGCATGCCATATATCGCTTTGACCATCTTATCCACTTGTGTAGCTGCTTACACAACCACATTTCCCTAAACGCCGAGATCCCTCTGCATGTTGATGCTGCTAAAGTTTCTGCCATTTCCTGTGTACTTGCCTCTTGCATTAGATCTTCCAAAATGCATCAACACAATTGTCCAGATTAAACTCCATCTGTGATTTTTCCACAAAAGCATCCAGCCTATCTGTATTCTGCTGTACCCTCAGGTAATCCTCACTCTCTGCAGCTCCCCAATCTTTGTGTTATCCGCAAACTTACTAATCATGTCACCAACATTCTCCTCCAAATTAGTGTAACAAACCACAGCGCTATATTTTGATATTAAATTAGTGGAATAAGGTGTTGGTTTATTTTTGTGAAGTTATTTTCAAATTCATTAGGTTAGCCTTTCTGCTGAAGTACCCAACTTAAAACAAATGTGTTAGACAGCATATGTAATTGAGGGGACCGCTGGAGTATTAATAGAAGCTGTTTGTATTGTTGGGGGTAGGAGAGAAAATATTAAGCCATTAGCTGAATCAAAGTTTGGATGAACAGGTTTTATTTTTTGATTTGGTTCAGTAGTCTTTTTGTTTAGTTTTAAGGAAATCCAACTGAGTCAGAAATGAATACATTTTCTCTTAGAAAATGGAGATTGTTCAGAGCAATCTGAAGGGTGAACTCCAGACTAGGGGTGTTTGGTTTGAATTCTGTAGATTGTTAAAAATTGTGACTGCATTCAAGGGAAAAGAACTCACAGCTCACGATAGACGAAGTGGGTAAGTCAACTGTACAGATTGGACAAGGAAAGAAAATTTCCCTGAATTGTCATTAACTGTAGTCATAGTATTGGGAAGTAAGTTGGTATTTTGTTTTACTATATGTTTTGAAATCTTTCAAACTTGTATTTAGGTTAGTTTAGACTTGGTTTTACATAATAAACTTGTTTTATTGTTGAAATGGAATCTGCAGCATTGTATGCTTAGAGTCACAAATGTACAGCACAGAAACAGACCCTTTGGTTCAACTTGTCCATGCCAACCAGATATCCTAAATTAATCTGGAAAAGTGTGGACTGCTTAAAGATAGTCAACATTGCTTTGTGTGTGGGAAATCATGTCTCACTAACTTAAGTTTTTGGAAGAAGTAATGGAGAGTGGGGTGGGGGAGTCCAGAACTAGAGGGCATAGGTTTAGGGTGAGAGGAGAAAGATTAAAAAAAGGGGCAACCTTTTCAGAGGGTGGGTGTGTATGGAATAAATGCCAGAGGAAGTGGTGGAGGCTGGTACTATTACAGCATTTAAAAGGCATTTGGGTGGGTATACGAATAGGCAGGGTTTAGAGGGATATGGGCCAAGAGCTGGCAAATGGAACTAGATTAGGTTAGGATATCTGATCGGCATGGACGATTTGGACTGGAAGGGTCTGTTTCCATGCTGTACATCTCTATGACTAATCTAGTCCCATTTACCAGCAATAGTCCGTCTAAACTATTCCTATATTTAGTAAAAGATTGCCACATTAATTTGAAAGAAAACCAAGTCTGACCTATCAAACCAGATTTCAATTTGGGTCTGACTTGTCCAGTAATAACACCTTGTATGAGTGATCTTAGTTCCATTGGGATAGCTTTTCCCATATCATTCATCCTTTTGGCCTTAGCAAGCAAATTTAGGACAAGCTTGGGACATTCTGAATTGGATTGAGACTATACGATCACTAAAAGCATTAAAGCTATATGGAAGAAAATATTTTTGTCAGATGGAGTTTTGTTTTATTAATATTCTTTGTGTTGTTAGGCTGCAGGATAAGTTTAATATTAGAACACTACTACTTTCCATATTGAAAATGTTTAAACAAACTTGTTTTGCTATTATGTTTTTGTGGGGAAATTGAAAATGCTTCAGTCAGTTGATCTGATGGAACAATTGCATGAGCATGAAGTAATTATACAATGGGACCATTGTTTACTTGCCTGTTAAGTTTGTTAATCAGTTGGAACGCCTAGTTAAAGTGAATTTATGACGAGTTATGTTAAACTGCATACAGAGTTAGGTTTCACAGTGCTGTCAACCATATGTTGGGGGAGTCTTGGCCTAGCGATAATGTCATTGGATGGAGCCCTAAGCTAATGATCTGGAGAAATATTTGAATGCCACCATGGTAGATGAATTTGAATGCAATAGAATCTAGAATTTAAAATAGCTAGCCTAATGATGACTTTGTAACCATTTTTTATTGTTAAAAATCCTATCTGATTCTCTAATGCTCTTTACAGAAGGAAATCTGCTATCCTTCTGTTTTTTTTATATATTCTTTCATGGAAAGTGCAACGACTATCTTTATTACCCATCACTACAGGCCTTGAACTAAATTGGTTGTTTTGAGGGCAGCTGAGAATCCCGTATTTCATTGCTGTAGATCTGGAGTTTCATACAGGCCAGCTTAACCAAAGGACATTGCTGAGAAAAGATGTTGGCTCAATATCTGAACGTGGAATTGGTTTGGCTGAAATGAAATAAGGTAGGGGATGGCATTCAACAGGAAATTACAGATACACTTAACAAGTGATGCAATGATCATGGGTGGCTTTACAGATTACACACAAACTGAACAAAACTATGTAATAATATGGTGACAGATGAATTCCTGGAGTGTTTACAAGATGCCTTTTTAAATGAGTATATTGAGAAACCAACTAGGGAAATGGCTATCCTAGATTTGGTATTGTGCAATGGAAGGAATTCATCTTGTGTGTTCTTTCAGGAAAGAGTTATCATAACTTCATTGAGATAGAAAATGAAGTAATCCAGTCTGATGCTAGGGTCCTCAATACAAGCAAAGGAAACTATGAAAGTTTGAGGTATGAATTGGCTGTGATAAATTAGGTAACTTTATAAGACATAAGAGCGGAAATTAGGCCATTCAGCCCATTGAGTCTGCTGTGCCATTCAATTATGGCTCCTAGGTTTTCAACCCCATTTTCCTACATTCTCCCCGTAATCTTTGATCTCCTTGGCAATCAAGAACTTATTTATCTTAAATGTACCGAATAACTTGGCATCCATAGCCTTCTGTGGCAATCAATTCCTCAGATTCACCACTCTGGCTGAAGAAGTTGCTCCTTACCTTGTTCTAAAGGGTCTTCCCCTTACTATTCTAAAGTTCATTGAGTAAAGTCCCAGAGTCCTCAAATGTTCGTTAATCGATGGTGGATAGGAAATGGCAAATATTTAAGGAATGAATGCATACATGACAATAGTTGTATATTCCATTCTAGTTCCAACAATAGAAAATGTGACCAACCCTGGTTAACAAAGGAAATTAAGAATAGTTTTAGATCCAAAAAAAATTGCAAGGAAAAAGTTACAAGCCTCAGGATTGGGGAGTTGATGATGCTCTCCACCACATCTCTTCCACTTCCCGCACCTCCGCCCTTGAACCCCGCCCCTCCAATCGCCACCAGGACAGAACCCCACTGGTCCTCACCTTCCACCCCACTAACCTCCGGATACATCGTATCATCCTCTGTTATTTCAGCCACCTCCAAACAGACCCCACCATCAGGGATATATTCCCTCCCCACCCCTATCAGCGTTCCGGAGAGACCACTCCCTCGTCCGGTCCACACCCCCCACCAACCCAACCTCCACTCCCGGCACCTTCCTCTGCAACCGCAAGAAGTGCAAAACTTGCGCCCACACCTCCCCCCCCCCCCCCCCCCCCCCCCTCACCTCCCTCCAAGGCCCCAATGGATCCTTCCATATCCATCGCAAATTCACCTGCACCTCCACACACATCATTTACTGTATCCGTTGCACCCAATGTGGTCTCCTCTACATTGGGGAGACAGGCCGCCTACTTGCGGAACGTTTCAGAGAACACCTCTGGAACACCCGCACCAACCAACCCAACCGTCCCGTGACTGAACACTTTAACTCCCTCTCCCACTCTGCCAAGAACATGCAGGTCCTTGGCTGCCTCCATTGCCAGACCCTGACCACACAATGCCTGGAGGAAGAGCGCCTCATCTTCCGCCTAGGAACCCTCCAACCAAACGGGATGAATGTAGATTTCTCCAGCTTCCTCATTTCCCCCCCACCTTTTTCTCAGTCTCAACCCTCTGATTCAGCCCTCTTGACCTCCAATCATCTGCCCGACCTCTCCGCCCCCACCCCTTCTCTGGTCTATCACCCTCACCCTCGCCTCCTTCCATGTAACGAATTCCCAGCGCCCCTCCCCCCCCACCTTTTTATCTCAGCCCGCCTGGCACACCAGCCTTATTCTTGAAGAAGGGCTTATGCCCGAAACATTGATTCTCCTCCTCGGATGCTGCCTGGCCTTCTGTGTTTTTGCAGCATCACATTTTTCAACTCTGGTCTCCAGCATCTGCGGTCCTCACCTTCTCCCGGCAGTTTAAAATTAAACAGAAGAGGACCGAAGAGGTTGATTAAAAAGGGAGAAATAAAAGAATAACCTTGCAAGGTACAGAAAATGGAGTGTAAAAGCTTCCAGAAGAATGTAAAAAGAAAAAAAGTGAAGACAAATGTAAATTCTTTATAATCTGAAATAGGAGAGGTGTTAATGGAGAGCAAAGATATTTTAAAGGAAGCAAACTGCTACTTTATTCCACAAAAAGGTAGAGGATCTTACCTGGTGTGGCAGCATCTGTGGAGAGAGGAGAGTGGTAAGTTAAGATTTCAAGCTTGATGCAGCTGTTCAGAACTTGAGCAGCGTCCCATCAGACTCAACGTTAACTCCTGTTTCTCACCCCACTATCAGACCTGCTGAGCTTTTTGAGTGCATGTGTTTTCAGGTTTTCAGTATCTATAATTTTGCTTTTTAATTTAGTGCTGTCTCCAGAGAAGAAGACACAAAGAACTTCTTTAGAAATGCTAGTGAAAGATGAGCCTATTGGGGAGCAGAAATTGAAAGGATTAGTGTTCATTTTAAAAAAAAATGAGCTGGAGAAATTAATGGGACTGAAAACTGAAATCCATGGGGTATGAAGACCTACATTCTAAAGGAGACAGCCAGGAGATGACCTTGCAAAATTCCGGAAACTCTGGAACAATCCTAGCAGATTTAAGGGTTAGCAAATGTAACCCCACTACCAGAAAAAGGAGCGAGCAAATGGGGGAATTGCAGACTGGGTAGTTCAATATTACCAGTAGGTTATACTAGAGCCTATTACAAAGGATAACAGGGCATTTTGTAAAATCGGTTGATATTTTCTAAATCCACACAACCAACATGGAAATTATGTAATGAACAAAGTGAAGCTTTTTGATAATTTGTAGAACAGACTAGGGAGAACAGGTGAATGGTAGTGTATTTGGATTTTCAGAAAGCTTTTGATAAGGTCTCACAAGATATTAGTATACAGTCTTAAAGCACCTGGGATTGTGGCTAATGTACTGGCATGGAATGAGAATTGATTAGCAGATAGGAAACAGTAGGAACAAATGGGTCTTTTATAGAGTGGAAGGTAGTGACTAGCAGGGTACCCCAGACATCAACTTCAGCCTGTCTTTCACGATATAGAGTGGGTTTATTATCATTAAATTAGCTTCAGGTTTTAGATTTTTATTTGAGTTTAAATTCCATCAATCTTTGGTCTGTCCTACATGTGACTCCAGGTTGGTTGTCTCTTAACTACCTTCTGAAGTGACCTATCAAATCATTTAGTTAACTGCTACAGAGTTGAAACAAAGGAATTAAACTGGATTGTAAAATTTGTTGAATATGATTATATCCCAGACACTATCATCTCGCAGAACAGATCCAGCAGAGGTTGAAGAACAGTACTCTACAGTCAGGAAGGAATTCCCCTATGACTCTTCAACATTGACTGTTGATCTCATGAGGATAGGGTCAAGTTGAGGCAAAGAACTGACTTGATTATCAGCACCTGCCCATTTTCAGTTAACGAGTCCATATCCCTCTGTTGAACAACAGTTGACAAAAGCACTCGAGGTCGCAGGGGCTTATACAGCACTCTGGGTGAGGTATTTTATTATTCATCACCACGAGTGGCTTAGTAAAATACTATTGATCAACCTAGCCACGTCTCTTGTGAAACGGAGATACAGCACAGACCTACAACCAAAGTGGAGACAGCATGCAGTAAACGGTGCCAGGGTAATTCCTAACCAACAGATTGGGTCGAAGATCTGCAGCGTGTGCACAATTGAACAACTAATGCCAGGTAGAGGAACCAAGGAAGTCATTGTGATTTACGTGAAACAGCTCTTCAGTAAGTGCAGCTTGAACAGCTCTGAATATGAACTGGAGGCCAATCTACAGATTCTGCAAGATGACTGAGGGGGAGATGTATCTATATGTATTCTTGTACCCCTTTGGATGGAGTCTTCTGAATTGATCAGTGGTCAAACAAGAACCTGCATAGAAATTGGAAAGATTAAATTGGCCTGGGTGAGCAGCTTATCAAATGCTTTCAAGAGAGTTCTTTAGACTGGCACATTTGGAACTGATGAAAGAGCAGACTATATTAGATTTGATGTTGTGTGATATGACAGAATTAATTGCCTAACTCAGAGTTAAGACATCCCGAGGTAGCAATGACATGATTGATTTTTAGCATCCATTTTGGAAAGGAGAACATGAATAAGGACAACTTATGAGCATGAAGGTGAGCTAGCTGATGTGAACTGGTGTGCTAGTCCAGGTGAATGATCAATAATGACACAGTGGCACACAGTTTAAGGGCATATTTTAGAATGTTCAGTAAGAACATTCCCACTTTAAATTCTAAAGCGAGAACCCACAATCCATGGTAAATTAAAGCTAGAGAAAGCGAACTTAAGGAAAAAGTGTAACTCAAGGAGGGTGTGACATTGAAATATAGAATCAAAAAATGGGGAGAGGTGAACTATATTCTAATGTTACCTTGAAGACATGATTTGGCTTCAACTGTAGATCATTCCATAGACTCGCCACTCTTTGGTGAAGAAATGTCTCATCTTGGTCCTAAATAATTTACTTTGGACTGACCTCTGTTTCTGGACTTGCTGGTCAACAGGAAAATTCTTCCTCCATTTTCCCTGTTCCTACTGGAAGTTTTTGGGAATTCCCTTTTTCTAAACTAACTGATGGAGTCTCCTCATATGTCAATCCTGCTATCCCATGAATCAGTCTGGTAAACCTTTGCTGTACTCCAACTATAACTAGAACATCCTTCCTCTGATAAGGAGACCAAAACTGCTCATAATATTTTGGGTGCTCTAACCAAGGCCCTGTCAATTGCAGCAAGGCAACCCTGTATTCAAATCCTCACTGTGAAGAGTATAATATCATTGCCTCTATCACCTGCAAGCTTGGTTTCAGTGACTAGTGCTTGATCGTACCTAAGTCTCTCTGCACCATTCAGATAATTTACCTTCCTGCTTTTGTTATCAAAGTGATAACTTCACATCTATCATTTTAATGACTGTAAGTCAGCAAGGGGTAGCAAGTCAGGCGATTGGTAACAATATTAAAAAATGGCAAAGAATAACTAAATGGTTAAACAGGAGAAAGAAATTAAAGTATAAGGACAAGCTCATTAAAATGTAAAAATGGATAGCCAGAGTTTCTACAGGTATTTAAAAAGTAATCCAATAAAGTGAGTGATGGTCCTTTGAAAATAAGAATGGAGTTAATAGATAATAAGAAAATGGGAGATGAAATAAACATCTATTTTGATTTTGAATTCACTAGAGGGTACAAAAGTTCCAATAATAGTTGTGAATTAGAAGGTGAAAGTCAGAAAATTACCAAAATCATATCGAGGAAGATATTACCAAACAAACTTTAGGAGCTGCCGGCTGAAAATTCTGATTCCAGATGACTTTATCCTAATATTTCACTAGAGGTTTTTAATGAGGTCATTAAATGCGTTGAGGTTAATCTTCCAAAATTCTCTATATTCTGGAAAGTTTTCATTGAACAGAGAGAGTACATCTAACTCCTCAATTCAAGAAAGGAGGGAGGTAGAAAATAGGAATCTGTAGGCCAGTTAGCTTGATGTCTGTCCTTGGGATGATTTTAGAATTAACTAATAAAGAAATTATATCTGTGCACTTGAACAAAGATATCGAGGTAATCAGTAGTTTCGTGGCAGATAAGTCTTTTCTGCACCCTCAGCAGTGTTATTGTTATAATATGCTGACCAGAACTACGCTGAGTTAGAGTGCTTAAGCTATATTGCAAGTTCAACATAGCTTCTTGACTGTTGAATTTGATCCCTCCAGAACCCCACTAATGGATTTGCTTTCTGTGAATGGCCTTACTGACCTGCCTCTCAACTTTGTGTTGTGTGTTAATTATAGTATTCTTTTACTACTGTATCCCATTTAAATTTATTATTTTAAATAATTGTCTGGCCAGTAGAGCTATAGTTGCAAAAAGGAGGCAGGAGCTATGATTTGAACTATGATGCCAAGAGACAAACTTGAAGAAAGGGTCACCAAATTCTACATCATGATTGGTTGAGTTATTGTTGGTTCTCAGACTAACCTCTGTTCAGGGTGTTGCCGTGGGAAGGCAGCACAGATTAGCAGTGGCCATGACCCCCTTTCTTCCATGATAAAGGTGCAATGCAAGTTCAAATTGTACGAAGAAGAGCAAGGACCGTGAGCACAGGGCCACCTTGATCACAAAGTCAGTTCCGAGTCTCTTATTATCCTGACTTGCGGCTAAATTGCTGTTCCTTTGTAATTGGGTCAAAATTCTGGAATGGCCTTCCTAACAGCACTAAAATTATTTTCACTGTATGAACCACAGCACTTCAGAAAGTTACCTTGCTTGAGGCTAACTGAGTTATAAATATTAGTCTTGCTAGAGAGATGCCAATCCCGTGAATGAATTGGAAAGGGATGGTTGTAATGGTACAGTACAATGTCTATTTTTAAAAACAGAATTGGATCAGGCAGTGATAGACTAAAATTCAAATCTGGTTCCAAGTTATTAACTGTTTTATTTTCATCCAGTTTTGAATATAAAAATAAGTTAATGCCTTCACTTCTATGTATTCCAGTCATTCTTCATCTAATTGTGTGTGTGTTTGGGCATATACACTCAAAGCTCCACCAAAATAGCATAATAGCTAACCTCTGCAAGTGTGGGCTGAGATGTTTAGTCATATTTTCCTTCCCTTTTTTGGTAGGAACCAAGTACGTGGTTCTTCCTTGGCATCTTTAACCACCACTTAGTTGAAATTGAGAATTTGAACAAGTCATGACTCATAGGGATTAGGCCTGTATCCTATTATTTTGTGTATAGCATGTTGTAGCTATGATCTACACCATCGTCTTTGCCGCCAAGCTCTGCATTTCTGAAGTACGTCAAAGTGAGTATAGTTGACTGAATAATCAAGATATAATTGTTTTTATTAATAAGTAAATTTTTGGCTGGTCTGTGAATAAAGCAAAGGCATGGTACACTCAATGGGCTGCATTTAAAATTCAGTTTGTGCCAAAGGAAAAAGTTGTATCTTTTTAAATTGTACTAATTACTGTAGAGTCCAATTTCAGAAGAACTTTTTTAAACTTTGTTTTTAATTTGTCAAAACCAGATAATGAATTTGATTGGTATACACTGTTAAGTTGATGCTTGTAAGCTTTCGATAATTAAATGAGTTTTTGTGGATAATTGGATGCTATATCATATTGAAACAAAGGACTGTGCTTTTGTAAATGGTGCCTGGTTTTCTGCATAGAAAAATAAATTGGATTCTGTAAAAGTTTTCAATCAATGTGAAATATTAGCAATACCAAAATTTTCAACTTGCCACAAAGGAAATGGTAGAAAGTAAATCAAAGCTGAATGCTCTACTAATAACATTTTAAGTACAGAAGGCTGGGATCAGAGGAACCTAGCCTTGAAGAAATATATGGTTGGACTCACTTGCAAAGGCAATGTAGAATTGAGACGTTGAGAAAATGCCACAACATTGGTATGTTAGATGATGGACAGTGAATGCAGGTGTGGGAAAATATTGGTTATGGCAAGTAGACCTGTTGAGTATTAGACCCAAAGAATTTTGGGCAAGCTAAATTGTATATAAGCTGACTGTGTCAAGAGGAGGCAATGGATGAAATGTTTGCAAGCAAACAATTCAGTTCAGAAATGGGGTTCAGTAAAGTCAGTAAGAAGTGCAGTATTTCAATGGTTTTAAAAAAAAATCCCAATATGTCAATAGAGAAGTTGCCGAGAGAGGGGCATCAAGGTAAATGTCGAGAATGTGGAGCTGGAAAAGCACAGCAGAAGCAGGAGAATCAATGTTTTGGCAAAGTCCTGATGAAGGGTTTTTGCCCGAAATGCGACACTCCTGCTCCTCGGATGCTGCCTGACCTGTGCTGTTCCAGTGCCACACCTTTCACTCTGATACTCCAGCATTTGCAGTCCTCACTTCTTCCTAGTTACGTAGCATTGTTAATGTCCTCACATTTTGCAGACATTGAAGTTTAGTCATTGTTGCACATATTTTGAAATGTGGCTGCATATTTATACACAGCAAGATACCACAAACAGTGGAAATATTATATTGTATGCCTTTTTTGGTTACTTGATTGATCAATATTGATCAGGTGATCTCTAGCTTTTCCACATCTATCTGAGAGGGTAACAAATATCAATTTACTATCTCAACTGAAACACAACAGCACTTTCTCACTAATGTACTATTGGTGGCAAATAGGGAGAATGAGAAGGAAGCAGAGTTAGTGATGTGAACTGAAGATCATAGAATCAGTGTAAGGAAGAGGCCCTTTGGCCCATTGAATCTGCACTGTCAAAAACGACTAAATTTACACTAGTCTCACTTTCCAGTACTTGAGTCACGGCTGTGAATGTTATGACATTTTAAGTGCTAATCCACATGCTTTTAAAAGGTTTTGAGATTTCTCATCTCAGCTACTCTGCCAGGCAGTACATTGCAGATCGCCACTACCCTTTCTTGTGTTGCAGTTTGAAGCTGAATGGCTTTCTAGGCTGCTTCAGGGTCAAACGTGCTGTGGGTTTGGAGTTTAGACCAGGTATATGGGGGGCAGTTATTGCTGCTAATGACAATTTACATGGTTAGACTTTAATTCCAGATTTTATTGCATTCCAATTTTATCAGTTATCATGGAGGTTGAGTACATTTCCAGAACATTAGATTACTAGTCCAGTGATATTACTGCCATGGCCACAGTGACTCCCCTGAGAATAGAATTTGGGCCATATCTCTGTTATGTTTGTGTGTAATATTGTCTAATTGATTCTAGTTTTCTAAGCGCAGAAGACAGCTTGTCGCTTTGGTCCAACAAGGAATCAATGCATTATTGACATCCAGAGAACAAGTTGCAGTGTTCGTTCACTAGACCATATTAACATCTTCTAAAAACATGTCTATCTTGAATATTTCTGATTTTTAGTATGTGCTTATTAAGAAACACCTTTTAAGGGCAAAAAGAAATCTCCTTGAGGTTAGGAAAAACTAATAGGTCAACCAAGTAACCAAACAGGCAGATAATCTGACTAATATTTCACTGTTTATAAGCTGATTTGGGAAAACCATTATCTCCACAACAGGTCATGCAAACCAAGTAAAATATTTTGAATGAACTGTTAAAGAAGTATAAATGTATTGAAAATAACTCGGTTTGTAAGTGAGCACTGCGTTCTGCACATTTGAATTGTATAACATTGACACTTGATGGTATAGGAACCATGCAACAGCCTCCTGAATTAGAGGAAGTAAGGCCTGTAATTCTGAAACTTTTAACTTGATTTACTACTTTATACCGAGGAGAACTGTAATGTTGAACTTTCAATTTGTTTCTTTATTTTTCTACATTGTACTTATGTTTTCGTACTTATTTCTTTATTTTTCTATATAAAAATAAGTACAAAATCATATTGGTGGCATTGTAAGCTCTTCATTGTAATCCTGTATCCCTGTACTTGAGTACCTGACAATAAAACCTAACTCTAATAAAGTATTTGTAAAGCCACAGCAAGACTACTTCCTTTCTGTGTGGTTTTTTTTGCATTCCTGTCTTGATGAGTGCTAGATTAAAGGAGACATGAGATTGAAGTTTTTAGCAATGCTTAAGTTCTGTACTACTCAACAATTAAATTGGTAAACCTTTTGTTGTACTAACTCCATTTCAATTGTATCTTGCCTTAACTGAGGAAACCAAAAGTGTGCACGGTAATATGGGTGTGATTTCATATTATTAGACAATGCATTTCAAATTTCTCAACCAAAGTCAGAATAGTGGGTCTATCATTTGATATTTTTTTCTGTCTCCCTACTTTCATGAATTGAGATGTTACATTGCATTCCTTCCAGTCTGCTTGAATCTCAGGAGCACTGGGGAGAGTCAGAGCTCGTCAGTTCATGCAATGTAGGAGGGGAGTGACGTTCCAGGCCCAGAGCTTGAAACATCACTTAGCAACTAAAAGTAGCATCTGGGCAGGGGCATGATCTGCTGGGCCTTTTGCAAAATGTGTAGCCTGTTGCTGAGTCTTTACTACTTTTATCAAGTACCAGGCAGGGGTTGGGGTTGGAGTTGGAGGCAACAACATTACATGTTAGTTGAAGTCTCTGCAGTGAGGAGAAAATGAGGTCTGCAGATGCTGGAGATCAGAAATGGAAATGTGTTGCTGGAGAAGCGCAGCAGGTCAAGCAGCATCTAGGGAACAGGAGAATCGACGTTTCGGGCATTAGCCCTTCTTCAGGAAGGGCTAATGCCCGAAACGTCGATTTTCCTGTTCCCTAGATGCTGCCTGACCTGCTGCGCTTCTCCAGCAACACATTTCCGTCTCTGCAGTGAGGCCTGATCTCCAATTGTCTTGGATATCCAACAATTGGATTAATTTGCTCACGAGGAAAGTTTAGTCGTTTGCACATATTGACCATCCAACATTGGAAGAATCCAACCTCTTAGATGATGTTTGTGATCTAGAATATTAGGAACTACATGGACAGCCCCAACAGTGGTGGAGCTGAATATCACTCTGCTGTCACAACTTAGGACCTCCAACATGAGCAATGCTGCCCCAAGTGAAACGTGGTGGCCAGGAACAGGTCAGCACAAAGAACAAGGTAATGGACACACCATCTTCTGAAAATATAATACAGAAGAAGAACACCAACTCTATGGGGTTGGCTTTGTCACAAGAATGAACTTGTTGACTATCTCCGTAAGCCTCGTTGTGAGATAAAGAAACACCTCATGACCCCATTTAGTTCACACTTACCTATAAGCAGTACACCATAGTCATCAATGCATATGTCCCAATCCCAGAAACAATAGATAAGGCTGAAGAAGAACCCTTCTGCAGTCCTGAAGAGTCATTGTCCAGTGTCCTAAAGGGAGACAATTTGATTCTCCATGGTGATGGGAATGCCAGAGTTGGGAAGGACACCAGCATCAGAAAAATGCTACTGGCAAAGAAGGCTTAGGGAAGGCAAACACCAACGGACACCTCTAGGCAAAACTGCTAAGGGGAGAGTTCGGTCATTTTAAAAAAAAACCATTTTATTAGAAGTAAAACTGCGTGGCAACATGTGCTAGACCAGGGGTGGGGAACCTGTGGCCTTCTAGGCCATTGTGTGTGGCCTTTTGAATGAATTCAAAGTTTGCAGAACAATTCTTTTATTTTTTATTTTTTCATCCTTTATTATTTTTATTTTAATCTTACATTGAAAATTTAAAATACCAGAGAGTTAAAGAAAATTCAATGAAATAATCCTCACAGACTGACCTCTACAATTTAAAAAAAGTGTGAATTTTGAAGAATATATAATTGAAGTTTCTTGGATGTGGCCTTATTAGATTGCAACTAACATAATGTGGCCTTCCAACATGAAAAGGTTCCCCACCTCTGTGCTGAACTGTCATTGTCTGAGCCAGGACTGCAAGATATGGAGCTGCAGGAAATTTGTTATTGCTGGTATCAAGATCACTGTGAAGAAATAACTACTTAGCCAAGGCCTCTCAGGCATCCTGGTGATCTCAACAGCATCAACCACAAAGTCCACAGCACCTGTCCAGCCCTCCATTCCATTGCAAACAGCACTGTATAACAAGAAAATGTCGCAGCTACTAAGTCACAGGTGCAACGCATTCCTGAACACTAAACACTACCAAAGCCTAAGGGAAAGAAAGCAGGTCAACAGATAAATGGGTTGAAATCCAAGGGGAACAAAAAACATCTAAAGAACAAATGCTGAGTAGAAAAAGTGCAGGAACCCTTGCACACAGCCGTGACTTTTGCATTCTTCAGTGCTGTCATCTCTGGCCCAAGTATTCAAGAACTTACCCCATTCAGTGCTGGGAACAGCTTGTCAGGGAAAGAGAAGTTGTTAGTGCTCATTGGAAGGAGGACTTCGAGGATTTCCATGACTGAAACTCAGTCCTCATTCTAGGCGCCTTGGCCTCGTGCCACAACATGTTCCCCATCATCATCTCTGGTGCGACTGTATATTAATGAAGGAACTGAATTTCAAAGGTTATACATGGGTTGCCAATCAAGCGGGCTGTTTTATCCTGGGTGGTATCAACTATCTTAAGTGTTAGAGCTACACCCATCAACGTAAGTGAGGAGTATTCCATTGCATTCCTGACTTGTGCCTTGAGGATGCGTCCATTACTTTTGGTCCTGAGCAGTGCTCAGCTTACATCGGATTTCTCTGGAAGAGGAAGGACAATGAGTGAAGCTAGTTATCTCTCGCTGCTTCCTTGCAGTAAATCCAAGAGCGGTTTTATCCACTTATCAGGATATTGCTGTCAGGCCAACAAGACATTTTGCCTAGCACACAAATGAGTAGTGTGATGAGTTCCACTGTTGGTGTGATGCTAGGCATGTGGCCATTCATCCCAATGACTGATGGACTGTGTCAAACAATATTGACCATTCACAACTAGCAGTACTTAATCAGCTAGTCCTTGTAAGCCTCAAACGTGTATCTACTGATAACTAGACATAGTTCTGCTTTTGGAAATCAATTATTAAGTTGTCCGGATTGTATTGAATTACATTTTAAGATCATTAACTGGGTTCACAGTGAAATGCATTTATTTGTGCTATTACCTACATATGTTAATACACAGGGCCCTTTTTTAAGTTGACAAAAGGTATACATCGGTTGTAGGAGAAAGTGAGGTCTGCAGATGCTGGAGATCAAAGTTGAAACTTTATTGCTGGAACAGCACAGCAGGTCAGGCAGCATCCAGGGAACAGGAGATTCGACGTTTCGGGCACAGGCCCTCCTTCAGGAATGACTGAAGAAGGGCCTGTGCCCGAAACGTCGAATCTCCTGTTCCCTGGATGCTGCCTGACCTGCTGTGCTGTTCCAGCAATAAAGTTTCATACATCGGTTGTACCTTTTTTATGAATAAAGGGCTCCTGGAGACTGCCAATCTCTGCTGCATTCCCATAGCAATACCCTGACTAATCAGAATGACATGCTTGCTATGGGAAGATTGACAGTTAACTGCTTTTGCCTCAGCTCAACCAATTAGCACCCTCTTCTTGTTCTATGTAAAATGGTGTCCTTTTTGTTTAAGTCAATTTCTAGTGTCAAAGTGCAAGATGGAAAGCTTCAATATCTAGTCTCCTTTTAACAATGTTAAAGTTGTGCTCAGCCATAAAATAGATGATAGCTGATACTTAATATCACCTCACTCAGTTTCTTAGCTATTTTCTGAATGTCTAATTATAAAGCGCATAAACGCGTTTTGTGTGATTACCTCCAAGTAAATGAAAGTTAACTTCTCATGTTTGTTACTACACCCCACCTTCAAAACTCTGCTGAGAAATAATCTCTTCAAACATATATTTTTGGACACCAACCCAAACTCTTCCAGTTTGGTGTGCAATCAGCTCATCTGTGAGTTATCTTGGAACCTTTTGCTACATTGTACTTGTCTTTAGTTACTTCCACATGATGAGCTGAGTAGGCAGTAAACAGCCTGGTAACACCTCCACTAGTTTCCTTCCTGTCTGAAGATCTTCAATCTGCACAGCAATATCTCCAAACCCAATCAGGATCGTAAATTGACTTGTAAAGAAATTGGCTTGAGGGTTTGGAAATTTCGCTATTTCATGGCATTATACATTTATACAATGTTTCAGCAAAAATAGGAAAGGATCATAAAATCATCCCTTAAACTCACACATAAGTTTGTTGCAGTATTCCCTGGACAGCACTATTGTGTTACATAGATACTGATACATTACCGGTGGAATGAAAACACTTCCTCTGCCTAATCTATTTTCAAGTAAACACAAAATATTATCAGATTGACAACATACTAAAATAACACTGGTAACTGATTATTATCACAATACAGATATGGTTTAGTATTTTGAAGGTCAGCAATGATTCTGATAGTAAATCTCTGAATACCCTGGCAGTAGTTTCAATGCAAGGCTACATGGAGATTTTGTTAGGCTATTTTACATGAGATCAGAATGACTAATATGCATGGATATTGTCAGGCCAGAAGACGGTTTTGAAGGTACAGTGCACTGTGCTCAACATGACTTTATTGATGTGAAGTTAAGATATCTGCCCATGGAGTATGTACCTCATGCAGAGGTCATTTGGCCATGAAGGGCTAATAACTGATTGATTGCATTTCATACAAACATTCCTCTTTCTTTACAGAAATATCATTCATTATCATGTACATTTTTAGTTACTAAGTTACAACTATATACACTACTGTTCTCGAGCCTTCATAGTTCATTATTTCCATCTATGTACGTACTGTGTGCACAATCCTTAAATTGTGTTGGTCTCATAATGATAAATGTTCATTATTGGCTATTTATCTGCTCGATGCTGTTTCAGTAGGGAGTGCAGTTCCAGTTTTTGCTATGCTAACTGTTCTGTTTCTGTTGTTATGTGGACATCTGGACATTAGTGGTTGATTCGTATTATGTGTAGGTAGTGTGTTAACCTCTTCCTGTTTAGTTGTCTGCAGTTGAGGGACAGATTCTGAAGTTAGGCGTATACACCTAGTATTGCAATGGTATATTTGACCATTCACTTCCACTGCATGTGATCTGGGTGATAACTACTCAATGCAGGTCCAAGTTGCCACTTGCACTGATATTTGGTGAGGTAATTGGTTCGTACTCTGGTTCTCCAATGCTAAACTCTGTAATGGTTAGTAGTCTTGTCAAACAAAATTTAGCTTTCTGCCATTTCGTCTTAATCTTTTTCAAACACAACTGTTACTGCTTCTGGATTCAGTAGTTCTTTTGCTCTGGAAGACTGGTTAGTGTGCAGCATGACATTTCTCTTTTTACTGACTACTTTCCACACCTTCGGCAGGTATGTTGCTTCGCTGTAGGTTTGCCTTGTGTACGTCTGTGTGAGATTTGCTTGTCTTCTGCTGCTGCTTTGGCCTTACCATTTGACTGGGGACAGTGTGGAGATGACGTATGTTGTTAAATTTTTCCGATCTTTCATGAAGTGACTGAATTATTTGTTTGTGAACTGAGGGTCATTGTCATAAGTTACAATGTCGGGAATACCATAACAGGTATCGACAACAGCTACCGAAATTGTCAAAGTCTGCTCATCTACTTCCCTGTGGTTAGAATAGTCATCTGCTGATCAGTTCCTGTGAATGTTGAGAGATCTACTCCCAGCTTCATCTATAGTCTGTGGGATGTTGTGTGGCTCTCCATTTGGTTTAGATTCATACTGACCCAGGTACTGCCTGGGCTGATGTGGTCCTTGATTTCAATCCTCATGTTTGGCCAGTGGAGTGCTTTTTGTGCCTTCCTCAGATCTAATTCAATTCCTTGGTGGCTTTATGGATGCACTTTAACATGATTTCTGTCATCTCCTTCACGATAATGACTCCAATTCCTTTGTACAATGGACCATCACAGGCTGTCAATCCATCTCTACTTGCCCAATTTACTCACAGTAACTAATAAGTCCTCAAAGCTCTCTGGTCAACCTTTTATTACAACTTGCAACTGCTTGAGAGTTGCATCTTGTTTGAACAAGGTGATGTGCATCAGTTATATTCAGTGTGTCTGCTGAGCAGGTAAATTCCAGAGTATGAGATGCTGCTTCATGTTGAATCTGGAAGATTTCACAGTCTGTTGGAGTGCCACCCACTTCCTTCACTGGGAAGGCTCTCTCGACAGTCTGCAAATTTCACCTGCTCCCCTTTCTTATATGTCACATCCAAATGATACCTCTGTATCTCAAGTAACATTCTTTGTAGGTGCTTTGAAGTAGAGAGAAGCAGGTTTAGGGAAATACTTTGAAGTAGCTTGTGGTCAGACTTGATTGTCACTTTGTCTCTTCCAATTAGGTATTGATGAAAATTTTCAAAACCCAAAAATGGCAGGGCAGACTTTCTCAAGCTGGATATAATGTTTTTCTGTTTGTGTTTACATCTTGGATGCAAATACAAATGATTGCTGTCTTAAGGTTGCTCTAGGTCCTGTCTCATTGGCATCATACTGCAGGTGACTTCATCATTTACATTGCAGTATTTCAGCACTGGCTTTACCTTTACTAGTTGCTTGATGTTTGTGAATGTTGCTTGTTTTTTAATTCATTTGTGGGACATGGGCATCGCTGGCTGGCCAGCATTTATTGTCCATTCCTAGTTGCCCTTCAGAAGGTGGTGGTGAACTGCATCATTGAACCGCTGCAGTCTATGTGCTGTAGGTTGACCCATAATGCCATTAGGAAGGGAATTCCAGGATTTTGATCCAGTGACAGTGAAGGAACAGCGATACAGTTCCAAGTCAGGATGGTGAGGGGCTTGGAGGGGAACTTACAGATGATGGCAATTCCATGTATCTGCTGCCTTTGTCCTTCTAGATGGAAGTGGTCATGGGTTTGGAAGACCCTGTCTGAGGATCCTTGGTGAATTCCTGTAGTGCATCTCGTAGATGGTGTACACTGTTGTTGCTGAGTGTCGGTAATGGAGGAAGGGGCTGTTCATGGATGTAGTGCCAATTAAACAGGCTGCTTTGTCCTGGATGGTATCAAGCTTCAGGTATTGTTGGAGCTCCACTCACCCAGGCAAATGGAGAATATTCCATCACACTCTTGACTCGTGCCTTGTAACTGATGGACAGGCTTTGGGGAGTCAGGATAAGGGTTACCTTCTGTAGGATTCCTCGTGTCTGACTTGCTCTTTTAGTCACTGTTTGTGTGTTCAGTGCCCAATATTACTACACTTCTTGACTATAGGTTGCCATAATAGTTCACAGTCCAACAAATTGGTCAAGGTTTTTGCCAAATGATTGTTGCACTGCTTTGATTTCTGTTGGTCACTGTGTTGCTTTTACAGCACTTGGACTTTCAGGATCTGAGAGAAGCAGGCAGTGCCTGATATTTTATGTTGACCTAATGTTCCTCTTCAGGCCATAGTCCAACAGTCACAAACTATAGCTCACCTATTGTCTTGGCTGAATGAACCTGTTGTGTGATTTATAGTGATTCATCGGAATCATCAGCCACTGTTTCTACCTGGCGTTATTGTTTTTCTTTTGAGACATATACTTCTGTACAAAATGATTCAACTTCTTACAATGAGAACACTGCTTTCTCCATGCTGGACATTTCAAGTTGTTTTCCACTGTACTTGCACCTGCCCTGTCTGCTTGGAGAATCCATTAGCAAACTGCAACAGCTGGTCTGTCCTACCATGAATGTGTTCTAGCTGTTGATTGTCAACCTCCAGCATTTCTGTAAATGTAAGTTTGCCCTCTATTAGGGGGCTCTTTACATTTGGATCCCTTATTTTTAATACAATCCTGTCACTTAAAGCTCATATTTTAATTTGCACAAGTTCACAGGTTTCTGCAGCTGAATTAATTTTTCTTATCAGTGGACACTCTCACTTCATTCCCTAGTATTGAATACATAGATTTGTAACAAAGATTTGGGGTTCAAAGGAGGCCTTAAAAGCTTTTAAAAATCTGTTTTTTTTTCTCGTTCTTCAGTGAGATTTAAAGTGGAATAAATTTTGAAACTCTTCCCAAAAGTGATCAAGTATAATGGCTTGTATGTGTTTTGGTTTGCTCAACAAATCTTCAGCTATTGCTTAATTCCAGCACTGTGCAAGGAATAGCTTGTGGTTTTGCCTCATATCTTCCAGTAATTTGAACAGGAGCTGATAGAGGAGAAATAACGTCTATTTCCTATTAAACTGTGCTTTCATTGTGAAGTTCACTTTTTCTCAATAGCAGCTCACTTCTGCAGCTGTGTTTTATATTTCAGCTTTGGATACTCCCCTCTGTACCTCTTCTGACACTGTTTTGAGTGTAAAACACCGCAGTGTGTTCAACACAAAGACATTATAGGAGGAGAGCTTTGGATGTCTCCCTACAGAGAGTGCCCCATTGGAGAGGTTGTGTGTCTAGCAGACTAGAACAGATATTTATGTATGATTACATTCCAATCCAAAACAGAGATAATTAATCCATCAGCTGTCAATTCCTTTTAGCTTTTGCATTGTTGCTGGCAAAAAGCCATCCTCTCAAGAACCCAGGAATACTGAATCACATGGCTTTATGCTGCATGGGGCTTTTGCCCATACCCTGGAGCTTCAAGGGGAAATACGTCAGGGCCAACGAGTCCCATCATTAAGACTGTATTTCATTGACTATCTGCTGAAAATGGATGAACTATGGCAGGGTCAGCTCAGCAATTATTTTGCTTGTACCACTGCAAGAGCCACCATAGAGAATAACTGAGACAATTGGAGCTGTAGGACTGAGATATTTTTCAATAATTAATAACTTGATGAGGGGCAAGCTGTTGTAAAAGGGGTAATTTTACAAAGGGTAACTAGGGGAGAATAGGGTCCTTTATTGATCAGTAAGACTGCCTATGTGGAAGCGTAAGAGATAAGGGAGATCATAAATCAGTATTTTGCATCAACGTTTCCTATTGAAAAGGTTTGGAAGCTAGAGAACTTGGGGAAATAAATAACGACGTCTTGAAAAATGTCCATATTACAGAGGAGGTGGTGCTGGACATCTTAAAAGGCGTAAACATGGATAAATCCCCAGGACCTGATCAGGTGTACTCTCGAACTCTGTGGGAAGCTAAAGAAGTGATTGCTGGGCCTCTTGCAGAGATATTTGTATCATCGATAGCCACAGGTGTGGTGCCGGAAGTCTGGAGGTTGGCTAATGTGGTGCAGCTATTTAAGAAAGGTGGTAAGGAAAAACCAGGGAACTATAGACCGGTGAGCCTGACATCTGTGGTGGGTAAGTTGTTGGAGGAGGTCCTGAGGGACAAGATTTACTTGTATTTGGAAAGGCAAGGACTGAATAGGGATAGTAAAAATGGCTTTGTGGGTGGGAAATCATGTCTCACAAACTTGATTGAGTCTTTTTTTGAAGAAGTAACAAAGAGGATTGATGAGGCCAGAGCAGTGGATGAGATAGATGTGGACTTTAGTAAGGCTTTTGACAAGATTCCACATAGACTGGTTAGCAGGGTTGATATCATGGAATGCAGGGAGAACTAGGCATTTGGATACAGAACTGGCTCGAAGATCAAAGGCGGAGGGTGGTGATGGGTTTTTCACACTGGTGACTTGTGGTCCATGGTACCACAAGGATCAGTGCTTGGTCCACTGCTTTTTGTCATTTGTATAAATGGATTGGATTGAATATGGGAGGAATGATTAGTACATTTGCAGATGTCACCAAAATTGGATGTGTGGTGGACAGCCAAGAAGGTTACCTCAGATTACAATAGGATCTTGATCCGATGGGCCAATGGGCTGAGGAGTAGCAGATGGAGATTAATTTAGATAAATGTGAGGTGCTGCATTTTGCAAAGGCAAGTCAGGGCAGGACTTATACATTTAATGATAAGGTCCTGGGGAGTGTGGGTGAGCAAAGGACCTTGGAGTGCAGGTTCATTGTTTCTTGAAAGTGGAGTCACAGGTTGACAAGATAGTGAAGAAGGCATTTGGTATGCTTGTTTCCTGTATTGAGTACAGGAGTTGGAAGATTGTACAAATGTACAGGACATTGGTTAGACCACATTGGAATACTGCATTCAATTCTGGTCTCCCTGCTATTAGAGGAACGTTGTGAAACTTGAAAAGGTTTAGAAAAGATTTTCAAGGATGTTGCCAGGGTTGGAGGATTTGAGCCATAGTGAGAGGCTGAATAGGCTGGGGATGTTTTCCCTGGAGTGTCGAAGGCTGAAGAGTGACCCTCTGGAAGTTTATAAAATCATGAAGGTAGGGTAAATGGATAGGGTAAATAGAAAAGGTCTTTTCCCTGGGGTGGGAGAGGGCATAGGTTTAAGGTGAGTGGGGAAAGATGTAAAAGGCACCTAAGGGGCAACTGTTTCATGCAGAGGTTGGTGCATGTGTGGAATGAACTGCCAGGGGGAGTGGTGGAGACCAGGACAATGCATGTGGATGGGTATATGAATAGGAACGGTTTAGAGAGATGTGGACCAAGTGCTGGCAAATGGAACTAGATTAATTTAGCATATCTGGTTGGCATGGATGAATTGGACTGAGGGGTCTGCATATCTCTCTGACTCTAAATGATTAACTTGTTAAAAATTGAATGAGAGGAGAATAGGAAGTAATATTGCCAAGATGACCATTAATTTTAAAGATTTCAATCAAAAATTGGGCATTTACTGCCGTGCCAATCCAAAATTGAGCATGTACCAAGCAATAAATATTCAATTAGATTTCTCAATCGACAGGGATAGTGGCTGCCAAGGGTTAATGAGGCCTGGTTTTCATGGTTCAGTGCACAAGAAGGAAGATCAATGACAGAAGAACATCAGTCATCAGAACAGAATTAGAGATTTGTGCCCAGGCAAAATGTGGTGAATTGGCATCCTGAAGTGGACCTACTCTGAAGCATTGCTTTTTAAAAATATCAATTTTCTTTGTATTTCTGATAAACACTCACACCCCTGAAAAACTTGTGAATATATGCTTGTACATGGAATGGGCCTTGAAACTAATCAAGAATAACAAACATTAGATTGGATCTTAAATTCCCCACTGGCTGTCACACAACATGCAGAGGGAGAAGGAACAGGACAAGAGCCACCACAGGCTCTGTCATGGAGCAGGATTTACAGGCTTTTATGCAGCTGTCTGCAAATGAGTGAGAACCAAAGTAGAAGGTGACCCAGGATGCCCCAAACCATTATGCCACACCTAACGCCAACTGCTGGACAAAGGTCTCTATCACATGGACTGTGTGGCATTCCCAACTCAGTGTCCCTAAAGGTATCTGATGCCCTTAATTTAGACTGTAGTATGTTGACTGAGGAAGAGGTGCAAGAATGAGAGGCAACCTTTGAGGATGAGGGTGAGGTTCCCCTGAGGGGGATCCAGATAACCGTCAATGAGAGAAAGACTGGATAATAATGCGTCAATCCAGAGAAGCCGGATATAAACTTGCAGTGGCAAATTCCAAGACTCAACTGGAATGAGAATTTTTATGATCTTGTTAATATTTCATTTGCACAGTTGAAAATCAAGCCTCTGCTTGCTCTGTGCCATTTTTCTCAAGGGTTGAGATTTTTTTCTATTCATTTGAGCAATAAAGTTTTGACTTTTGCTTTCAAATGTGTTTCTGATGTGAAAGTTAATGTGCATGCACAAATCATGCCATGAACCGGCGCTAATGTAAAAGCAGGTTTGATACTGAACACTTACTTGGTCTCATGTACCTGGATGTTTGCATTAAAGTCAAACATTCAGCACTGATAAGGCATCAGTTGTTTGGGGCTGAGATGAAGAGAAATTTCTTTTTTTTTTGTGGGGGTGAGGGGCTTTGGGATTCTCTGCTCAGATGTTTGTGAATGTTAAGTCATTGAGTATAGCTGAAGCAGAGGTCAATACTTTATTGGATTCTAAGGGATTTGCAAGATATTTGAGATCGATCAGGAAGGTAGAATTGAGATCAAAGATCAGCTGTAATCTTACAGAATGGTGGACCAGTGTCGATGGGACATATGTCCAAAACCTGCCTCTACAACTTTTGGTCTTTTGTCACCACATGACTGAAGTCACTGAATACTGTTGAAAATGTCAGTCTGCATTCTCTCTAAAACCTTGACATCCTTTCTGAAGTGTGGTACAAAAACATTGCTCACAATACTCCAGCTGAGACCTAATTAACACTTTTTAAAGATGGAGCACAATGTCCTCATTTTTGTATCCATGATTCTATTTATAAAGCTTAGTTACCCATATGCTTTTACAACCTGTCCTGTTATGTATTCCCTCTTCCTGTACTTCTTCAAAAATTGTATAATGTTCTATATACTTCCTCATTTTTCATACCAAAATGTAGCAACAACAACATTGCATTTATAAGTCACATCTAACATAATGAAATCTCCCAAGGCACTTTGCAGAGGCATTATACATCCTAATAATGATGTTGGGCCGCATACATAAATTATTAGGGTGAATGACCAAAAGGTTTTGTTGAAGCATTACATGTGAGATTATCTTAAAGGAAGAACATAGGGTAGAGGAATGGAGAGGTTCAGGAAACAAGATATAATATTTGGAGCTTAAAAAGATGGAGCGATTGGAATTGAAGATGGCCAAGAATTTGATGTACAGATATTATGGATGCTTATAGAGCTGGAGATAGAGAGGACCATAGAGTAATTTGGAAATAAGGTGGAGAAATTTATAATTCAGCCACTGCTCAACCAGAAGCCAGTATAAGTCTGTGTGTTAAGGGGTGATGGGGAATGAAAATTGGAGTGAGTTAGAACATGAGCAGCAGAAATTTGGATGTCTCGTATTTATGGAACATCAGTGGTCAGCCAGGAGTGGGTGGAATAGTCATGTTGAGAGTGGTAACGATACGAGTGAGGGTTTCAGTAGCTGCTGAGTTGGGATAGGGTGAAATTGCATAATGTTATGGTAATGGAAATAGCATTGCTCAGACTCAGACAGGTGGTAGTGAGATTTGGTAAGGAGTGGAATTTGTGGCAGGGACTAAAGGCATTTATTTTTGGCCTCGATGATAACCAATTTGGAGGGAATTACTGCTCATTCATACTGGATGTTCAGCAAGCAGTTTGATAACGTGAAGATCTTGAGGAGGTGATTGGGTGGTAGAGTCACACAGTACCGAAGAAGCCCTTCAGACCATTGAGTCTGCATTGAGCTAACTACACTGAACCTGCTTTCCAGCACTTAGCCTAAATTCTTGAGTGTTATGACATTTCAAGTACTCATCCACATACTTTTTAGAAGTTTTGAGTTTTCCTGCCTCTGCTTTCCTCCCTGACAGTGCATTCCAGATTGCCATCACCCCCTGTGTGAAAATGCTTTTCCTCAAATCTCCTCTAAAACCCCTGCCCTTTACCTTACAATTATGCTCCCTTTCTTACTGACCCTTCAACTAATAGGAACAGTTGCTTTTATCCACCCTATCCATGGCCCCATGGTGCTCTAAACCTCAATCAGGTCCCCTTTCAGCCTTCACTGCTCTAAAGAAAACAACCCGAGCCATATCCAACCCCTCTCATAGCTAAGCTGCTCCATCTTGGACAATATCCTTGTGAATCTCCTCTGCACCCTCTCCAATACAATTGCATCCTTCCTATAGTGTGGTGATCAGAATGCACACAGTACTGTAGCTGTGGCCTAACCAAAGATTTGCCCAGCTCCAACATGACCTCACTGCTCTTATAATCTAAGACTGGCTGATAAAGGCATTCTTGATGAAGGGCTTATGTCTGAAATGTTGACTCTCTTGCTCATCTGATGCTTCCTGACCTGCTGTATTTTTTGAGCACCCACACTTTTTGACTCTGATACAGGTAAGTGACCAGTATACATTCTTAATCGTCTATTAACTTGTCCTACCACCTTCAGGGATCTGCGGGCAAACATCCAAGATCCCTCTGTTCCTCTGAGCTAATGTACTGCCATTCATTGAACTATTCTTAACATAGAACATTACAGCGCAGTACAGGCCCTTCGGCCCTCGATGTTGCGCTGCCCTGTCATACTAATCTGAAGCCCATCCCTACACTATTCCATGTACGTCCATAGGCCTGTCCAATGACGACTTAAATGCACTTAAACTTGGCGAATCTACTACCGTTGCAGGCAAAGCATTCCATACCCTTACTACTCTGAGTAAAGAAACTACCTCTGACATCTGTCATACCTATCTCCCCTCACTTTAAAGTTGTGTCCCCTCGTGTTTGCCGTCCCCATACTTGAAAAAAGGCCCTCCCTGTCCACCCTATCTAACCCTCTGATTATCTTGTATGTCTCTATTAATAGACAATAGGTGCAGGAGTAGGCCATTCTGCCCTTCGAGTCTGCACTACCATTCAATATGATATGGCTGATCATCCTTAATCAGTATCCTGTTCCTGCCTTATCTCCATAACCCTTGATTCCACTATCCTTGAGAGCTTGTTCCAACTCTTTCTTAAATGAATCCAGAGACTGGGCCTCCACTGCCCTCTGGGGCAGAGCATTCCACACAGCCACCACTCTTTGGGTGAAGAAGTTTCTCCTCATCTCTGTCCTAAATGGTCTACCCATATTTTTAAGCTGTGTCCTCTGGTTCGGCACGCACCCATCAGCGGGAACATGTTTCCTGCCTCCAGAGTGTCCAATCCTTTAATAATCTTATATGTCTCAATCAGATCCCCTCTCAGTCTTCTAAACTCAAGGGTATACAAGCCCAGTTGCTCCAGTAAAGTAGTCCCGCCATTCCAGGAATTGACCTCGTGAACCTACGCTGCACTCCCTCAATAGCCAGAATGTCTTTCCTCAAATTTGGAGACCAGAACTGCACACAGTACTCCAGGTGTGGTCTCACCAAGGCCCTGTACAGCTGCAGAAGAACCTCTTCGCTTCTATACTCAATCCCTCTTGTTATGAAGGCCAGCATGCTATTAGCCTTCTTCAGTACCTGCTGTACCTGCATGCTTACCTTCATTGACTGGTGCACAAGAACACCCAGATCTCTTTGTACTGCCCCTTTACGTATTAAGTCACCTCTCAACCTTCTTCTCTCTAATGAGAACAGCCTCAAGGTCCTCAGCCTTTCCTCGTAAGACATTCCTTCCATACCAGGCAACATCCTAGTAAATCTCCTCTGCACCCTTTCCAAGCTTCCACATCCTTCTTATAATGCGGTGACCAGAACTGTACACAATACTCCAAGTTTGGCCGTACCAGAGCTTTGTACAGCTGCAGCATAACCTCCTGGTTCTGGAACTCAATCCCTCTATTAATAAAGGCCAAAACACTGTATGCCTTCTTAACAACCCTGTCAACCTGGGTGGCAACTTTCAGGGATCTGTGTACGTGAACACCGAGATCTCTCTGCTCATTTGCACTCCCAAGAATCTTACCATTAGCCCAGTACATTGCATTCCGATTACTCCGTCCAAAGTGCATCACCTCACACTTGTCCACATTAAACTCCATTTGACACCTTTCAGCCCAGCTCTGCATCCTATCTATGTCTTTGCAACTTACTACATCCTTCGTCACTATCCACAACTCCACCGACCTTAGTGTCGTCCGCAAATTTGCTAACCCACCCTTCTAAGCCCTCATCCAGGTCATTTACAAAAATGACGAACAGCAGTGGACCCAACACCGACCCTTGCGGTACGCCGCTAGTAACTGGACACCAAGATAAACATGGTAAAAACAATGACTGCAGATTCTGGAAACCAGATTTTGGATTAGTGGTGCTGGAAGAGCACAGCAGTTCAGGCAGCATCCAAGGAGCAGCAAATCGACGTTTCGGGCAAAAGCCTGATGAAGGGCTTTTGCCCGAAACGTCGATTTTGCTGCTCCTCGGATGCTGCCTGAACTGCTGCGCTCTTCTAGCACCACTAATCCAAAAACCAAGATAAAGATGTTCTATCAACTACAACCCTTTGTTTTCTTTCAACAAGCCAATTACTGATCCAAACTGCTATGTCTCCCACAATCCCATTCCTCCGCATTTTGTACAATAGCCTATTGTGGGGAACCTTATCGAACTCCTTGCTGAAATCCATATACACCACATCAACCTGTTTACTCTCATCTACCTATTTGGTCACTTTGTCAAAAAACTCAATAAGATTCATTAGGTACGGCCTACCCTTCACAAAATCGTGCTGACTGTCCCTGATCAGATTATTCTTTTCTAGATAGTTATAAATCCTATCTCTTATAACCTTTTCCAACACTTCCCCAACAACTGAAGTGAGATTCACTGGTCTGTAATTACCAGGGTTGTCTGTACTACCGTTTTTGAACAAGGGAACCACATTTGCTATCCTCCAGTCCTCAGGCACTATTCCTGTAGACAATGATGATTTGAAGATCAATGCCAAAGGCTCGGCAATCTCTTCCCTTGCTTCCAAGGATAGATCCCATCCAGCCCAGGGGACTTGTCTATTTTCACACTCTGCAGTATTTCTAATACCTCTTCCTTGTCTTGTTACTTCTTCCAAAGCACATTACCTCATCGTTTTCAGAGATAAGTTCCATCTGCCACTGATCTGTCCATCTGACCAACCCATCTATATCCTCTTGTAACCTAAGACCTTCTTCCCTCACTGTTAGCCACAGAAATTTAACATACCCCTCCCCATGCATTCTCGTTTATATACATCACAAACAATAAGGGAACAAGCACTGATCACTGTCATATGCCACTAGACACTGGACTCCAGTCATACAGCCTCTACCACCATACTCTGTCTCCTACCATTAAGCCAACTTTGGATCTATCTTGCCAAGTTACCCTGAATCCACATGTTTTATCTTCTTTATTGGTCTCCCATGTGGGACTTTGTCTAACGCTCTGCCGAAATCCATGTAAACTATATCTACTATACTATTCGCATCCACACACCGGATCACCTCATTAGAAAATTCAGTCAGATTTATTAGGCTTGACCTCCCTCTGACAAGCCATGCTGACTATCCCTAATCAAACCTTGCTTTGCCAAGTACAAAATAATTTGACAGCTCAAATGATCTCCAACTGTGACAACATTTAGTGCTGTCTGGCCCTAATTTTGAGGCTTCTACCTTATTTAAATTTGGCAGTTGTTCCTGTATTGTGATGCAGTTCACCACTTACGGGTCCCAGAAATGTCAGTTGTTGAAAAGGCCTTTAACAGGAAAGGGCAGGAAGAGTGAGAGACATTAAGATGGGGTACAGCTGCACTGGAAGATGAATAGTATAATTTTGTAGAGTTAGGATAGAATTGACTCTGGTGACTACACAAAACATAAGTGCCAAATATAAACAATTCAACAATTAAGAAAGGTTAGCCACAATCTTTCAATTCTGATTAACGTAGTGCCAAAGGATTAGAGGTGTTGCACCTGCATTTGACAGAGCAAATGGAGAAAAACTGTTTTCACTAGCTGGAGGATTGGTAACTTCAGAATCCAGATTTCAGGCAATTGGCATCAGGGAAGTGACGGGGGTTCCTTTTACTCAATAAGTTGTTATGAATTGCCGAATTTGGCTTAAAAGGTGGCAGAAGTGAATTCACCTTAAAAAGGAAATTGGATCTCTCTTTTAAAATAAGAAATGTGCAGGGCTATAAGGAATAAGCAGGGGAATGGGCCTAATTGGATAGCCTTTTTTGAGAGCTGTCATAGGTACGATGGACTGAAAGGCCTTCTTCTATGCCATAACATTCTGTAATTCTAAAAGAAGAAAAAAATCAAAGAAGAAGCATTGTAAATAAGACATAAAGAGGAAATCTGGGCAGAGTATGTAAGTGCCATGTCATTCATTACCACATCTTTAACACCCCTGCAAAACTTGAAGCTTTTGCTCCATTGTTGAATGGAAGAAGAATGGACTCCAAAGACAACTTTAAACCAGATTTGAAATGTAGGGAGATGAATAATCCATGTTTTATGATCAATTTTTATGTTGAGTCTTATTGTGTTTTCCTTTTATGCAGGAGCTGACAAGTTCAGTTTTTATTGAGAAGCTTCTTCCTTTTAAAAACAAGTTGAAACGGGGCATGTCTGTATGCGTAACTTAAAAGGGGCCCAACCCTATGTTGTAAATTTCAAATAATTTTCACATGAATAATATCCTCCCTGTTGGTGCTGAATCAGTGGTTTTATGCTGAGATCCAGCTTGCAGAGCTACTTTTGGAAAAATTCCACTGCTTCCCTTTAATCTGTTGCATTCCAACTAATTCAATTTAAGGACATTTTGAATGCCTGTGATTTGTAATTTAGAATTATAACTTTGACATAATGATTTGGATCAGTTTCCAAGAACATTGCTACCAAAATACCGTTTGAAAGTACAGCGAGTGATCTTCTTATGTAGACCAGTGTTTAATAGTATGCCAGGTTATTGTGTATATCTTGTATTTGGCATTTTAATTGGCTTAGGGCAAACCACCTTGCTTTTTAACCAAGATTGTTTTGTTGCCGGTTTTGATTTTCAATTATCTTTTCACAAAGGCAATCTGGTACCTTTCCAAAGTGGACATTCCTTATGGATGAGCTTAGGCAATGAGTTTTGGCAGGATAGTCAGCCTGAGAGACCAATTTTAAATTTTTTCTCTAATCAGACGTGCAGACAATCTAGCAGATGACATTTGTAATACTAGTTTCCCCTAGATGCACAAACTTTTATTATGGTGCCAACTGATGTCAATACTGAAAAAGTCAGATTCCAAATGAAAGAAATCACTTTTTAAAACTTTAGTTAGTGATAATCAATCATTAAAGCATATTCACATAAACCTATGGACTTTCTTCAGCAATAGAGCAACAATTTATTACACAAAAGAGAAAAACAAATAAAAAGTAAATTAAGTTAACTAGATATAGAAGAATTTAGGAAAAAAAGTCTTAAAACACACAGTAGCTCCAAGTTTACAACATATTTTCCAATGCTATCACATTAACAGAGATTTAAACTCCAAGAAATGATTCATCTGTACCAAATCTTTTAAGTTTTACGTTCCATTCTTTGAGCTGTAGAGTCTAGCCTACATTGCCAGGCAATGACCATTTCCAATAAGAGACAATCTAACTACCACCCACCTTGACATTCATTGGTATTGCCATCACTACCAACTCCGTCCTCAGGGTTACCATTGATCAGAAACTCAACTGGTCTCTCCACATAAACACAGTAGCTACAAGGGCAGTGCAGAAGCTAGGAATGCTGTGGTGGGTAACCCACATCCTGACTCCCTAAAACCTGTACATCATCTACAAGGAACAAATCAGGAATGTGATGGAATACTCCCTACTTGCCTGGATGAGTGCAGCTCCAACAACACAATAAAAACTTGACACCATTCAGGACAAAGAACCCACTTTATTGGGATCACATCCACTCCCTTCACCACTGAAGCTCAGTAACAGCAGTGCATACCACAAGATGCACTACAGAAATCCACCAAAGATCCTCAGACATTACCTTCCGAATCCATGACTACTTCCATTTATAAGGACAAAGGCAGCAGATACATGGGAACACCACCTTCAAGATTGCCCCAGCGACTCTTTATCCTGACTTGGAACCTTATCGCGGTTCCTTCACACTCATTGGGTCAAAATCCTGGAATTCTCTCTGTAAGGGCATTGTGGGTCAACCAACAGCACGTGGACTGTAGCAGTTCAAGAACACCTTCTCATAAGCAACTAGGGATGAGCAATTCATGCTGGCCAGCCAGTGTCGCCCATGAGTAAATAAAATAAATACTCAATGACTGAGAACTTAAACTTCCTCAGCATTTAATAAACTGCATTTTAACCACATTATCACATTTTCACCAGATACTGCTGGTTAGGAAGTTTCAGAAACTAAAGCTTTTCTACTGAGCTAACTTATTTCCTGAACTGTTCTATACTCTAGTAAGGAGAGGAAACTAAACTTGCTTCTGACCTCACTCAGGTCTCCTCTGAACTGCACTGAAAGCTTTCCATCCCTGAGATTTACAATTCCAAAATCAATCCTTTTTGATTCCAAACCGAAAAAACGCTAATGACCTTCAATGTTTCCTCCACCTGTTGAAAACCATAGGTAAAAACAATTTTCCATCAGCGGTCCAGGATTCCCTGGTCTTTGACAGGATAGGTCAATGTTTTGGAAGAACTGACCTTTCTCGTTTACTTTTAAAAAGTAGCCACACCGAGATGCCATCACTTGGAAGCAAAACAGGAAGGTAGATTATTATCTGATTGGGAAGCAGGATGTACAATGGGACCTGGGTCCTTGGACACCAGTTGCTGAAAGCAAGCATGTAAGTGCAGCAGGTAGTGAAGAAGGCAAATGGCCTTATGGCCTTCATAGTGAGAGGATTCAAGTACAAGAGCAAAGATATCTTGCTGCAATTGTACAGGTCCTTGGTGAGACCAAAGAAGCCTAAAGTATTGTGTGCAGTTTTGGTCTCCTTACCTGAAGAAAGGTATTCTGGCAATGGAAGGAATGCAACAAGACTTTCCCAAATTAATAGCTGGGATGGTAGGACTGAAGTATGGTGAAAGAATAGAGTATTTGGAATTATATTCATTGGAGTTTAAAAGAATGAGAAACCTATAAAATTCCAACAAGATTAGACAGAGTAGTGTTTTCACCCTGAGAGAACAAAGATCAATACAGCACAGGTACAGGCCATTCGGCCCTCCAAGCCTATGCCAACTCATTTTGCCCTTCCATTCTCATACTGTCTTCACTTATAGGTTCTGTATCCCTCTATTCCCTTCCTATTCATGTATTCATTCAACTGCTACTTGAATGTTGCTAGTGTCTGCTTGTACCACCTCTGGCAGCATGTTCCAAGCACTCGCCAACCTTTGTGTGAAAAATATGCCTTGTACATCTCTTTTAAACTCTTCCCCCCACCCACCCAACCTTGAACCTAGTAATTGACCCCTCCACCCTGGAGAAAAAGCCTCATACACTCAGTCCATGCCATTCACAATCTTATAAATTTCTATCAGGGCTCCCCTCAACTTCCTGCATTCCAGTGAAAACAAACCCGTCTATCCAACCTTCTTCACAGCTAAAATCCACCACACCAGGCAACATCCTGGCAATTGTTTTCTGTTCCCTCTCCAAAGCATCCACATCTTTCTGGTAGTGTGGTGACCAGAACTGTTTGCAATATTCCAAGTGTGGCCTAATTAAAGTTCTATAAAGCTGCAGCATAACTTACCTTTACTTAGAGTCAATACCCCTTCTAATGAAGGTAGATATGCCATAGGCCTTTTTTACTACCTTATCTACCTACACTGCCACTTTCAGTGATCTGTGGACCTGCACACCCAGATTCCTCTGATTATCAATACTCCTAAGGGTTCAGCCATTCATTGTAAAGTTTCCATCTGTACTTAACCTTCTGAAGTGCATCACCTCACATTTTGTCCAGATTAAACTCCACCTGCCATTTTTCAGCCCATGGCTCCAACTCAGTCCATGTCACATTTTATAAATTCTTACTTTGGAAATAGAACAGCCTGACTCAAGGTTGGAATACAGACTCTAACCTCACACCTTTAATGCATTGTTTGAGCTGAAATGTCACTTTTTTTTTTATAAAACATTAAGTTACATTGGGAATGTGAGTTGAAAAAGTTCTGGGAATTACATATTAATGGATCAAAACTTGCAACCCCATTCTAGGTGATTAAAGACTTAACAGCAATCTAGGCTTGTTCAATACATTGCATCAGTTGTATGACACTTTGGTCTTTTACTATAAATTCTATGTCCTGTGATCCAGCCCCACTAGCTAACTGATGAAGGAACAGCACTCTGAACGCTTGTACTTCCAAATAAATCTGTTCGACTATAATGTGGTGTTGTGATTTTTAATTTTATCCTATGACTAAGTCAGTTCTGTATCCATCTTCCCAGCTCACTGCTGATACCATGCAGTGATACCATTCACCATTTGTACCAGTCTGCCAGGAGGGACCTTATCAAAGGTTTTACTGAAGTCCATGTAGACAACATCAACCACTTTTCCGTCATTAATCATCTTTGTCATCTCCTCAAAAACCTCGATCAAATTAGAGAGGCATGACCTCCCCTGCACAAAACCATTCTGTCTATTGCTAGTAAGTCCACTTATATCTAAATTTGTTCAGATCTTGTCCCTGAGAATCTTTTCTAATAATTTTCCTACCACTGACGTGAGGCTCACAGGTGTGTAATTTCCTGAATTATCTCTGCTATCCTTCTTAAACAATGAAACAACTTTGTGTATTCTAAAGTGCTCACCTGTGGGATACAAAGGTGTGGGAAGCTAGGGAAGTGATTGATGGGCCCCTTGCTGATATATTTGTATCATTGATAGTGATAGGTGAGGTGCCGGAAGACTGGAGTTGGCTAATGTGGTGCCAATATTTAAGAAGGATGGTAAGAAAAGCCAGGGAACTAGAGACTGGCAAGCCTGACATCGGTGGTGGGCAAGTTGTTGGAGGGAATCCTCAGAGAGAGGAATTACATGATTTGGAAAGGCAAGGACTGATTAGGGATAGTCAGCATGACTTTGTGTGTGGGAAATCACATCTCACGAACTTAACTGAGTTTTTTGAAGAAGTAACAAAGAGGATTGATGAGGCCAGAGCGATGGATTGATCTATATGGACTTCAGTAAGGCGTTTAATGAGGTTCCTCATGGTAGATTGGTTAGCAAGGTTAGATCTTGTGGAATACAGGGAGAGTTAGCCATTTGGATACAGAACTTGCTTGAAGGTAGAAGACAGAGGGTGGTGGTGGAGGGTTGCTTTTCAGACTGGAGCAGTCTGACCAGTGACCAGTGGTGTGCCACAAGGATTCGTGCTGGGTTCACTGCTTTTTGTCATTTATTTAAGTGACTTGGATGTGAACGTAAGAGGTATAGTTAGTAAGTTTTCAGATGACACCAAAATTGGAGGTGTAGTGGACAGTGATGAAGATTACCTCAGAGTACAATGGGATCTTGATCAGATGGGCCAGTGGTCTGAGGACCATTTGTTATATTTCTAATTCAGAAGAAAGTGCAATATTTTGTTCTCATTAATATTTAGTTTAGCCTTTGTTTTGTGACCTTCTGCTACAGTTTCTGATGTCCAACTGATTCCATGGATTATGACTAGTGCAAAGTCACCCTAATATGGCTTGCAAATGGTGGTTCGATACTGTTTACAATGCAGAGCTATGCAGATTCCAAGCAGAATGATGATACTTGCACTTCAGCTTATTGTTCCTATGCATTGTATTGGTGACCCATTGTCTGCTGAAAATTGTACATTGATATGCTTCATCATGGATTCCCACCTCTGTGGGCACATGCTTTTTAGAATGCAGAATGGCATTATATTGACAATATTCCCTGTTAATTTTAGTCAGTAATGAATAGCTACCAGTTTGTAGAAGACAAATCATTTGAATTTTTGCAAATACTTTGGATGATATTGATGTTTTCCACCAGATTGACAGTGTGAAACGGATCATCACTTTGGTTTGTCTTGTATAGCATCAGATCCTGTCTTGTCAATCATTTCATTTATGTGTCTTTGGAACATACGTTTTACTGCACTAGTGCATGGGTCTTTGTAACTGCCTGATGACTTTTTCTGTCACATGCCTTTCAAAATTGAATGAAAGCTGAGAATTTCCTTGGTGCATCAGAAGGCCAGACCTTCCACACGTCTTACTATGTTTGTATTTTCTAGAGACTGTCTTGACTATTGAACTTGGACTTAGGATGTATGAGCTTCAGCAAGCTATAAGGATTATTTTGTACTTACATCTATCCTTGAGTAACTGCTTGCTATAAATCATCAACTTTTCTTGCAAATCCTACAAATTTATTTGCTAGCTCCTCATCTGAAAAACCACAATGCACTCTTTTCTCTGCATCCATGATGAAGTGTTCAATGGTTTCTGTAAGCTACTGTTGAAGGGACATGAATTCCGGTTGATGAGTTTTGAAACTTAATCTGATTCTGAATTAGTCTTCCAAGATGGCACATCTTTTGATGATCTGTTAAGTCTTTTTAGCTATTAATCCTGACATGTTTAGTCTCTATTGTTAAGCAAGTGTTAATGGTTTGTTTTTTTCTGCATCAAACACACCCATATCTAGAAACCAGCGCATTGCAAATGCTTAAACACTTACAATTCAGTTGGGAGATCTGCTGTGTCCCAACTGAAATTTGGAAATTTTGTGGACATTTTTATGGTCTTTGACCTTCCCTTGCCTGCCATTCATCTGGCACACACCCCAGTCACTTATCTTTCTCAAATGAATTAAACTGACCTGGGCTAAAGAGTTGTTTGTTTACCAGCTGTGTTTATAACACTCACTGACCAAAACATTGAGGGCATGGTCTCATGCACTATAGCATGAGTTAAGACTGTCAATCATATGTTTCTCCTCTGTTTAGCCTCATAAGCATGATAATTTTCCCCACTGTTTAACATGTTAATGATAATTGTCTTATCAGGGAACGATTAACTCTGTGGGTTTGTTTAGTTAAAACTATAAAACACAGTAAGTTATGAAGCAAACATTCGGTGTGCACAACTTGGAAATTCATAGGAGGCTAATTAGCAGCGAGAATCACAACAGTATGTGTGTGCACAACACAGAATTTTATTGGTGAACTCTGTTAAAGATGAGGCACATGTACAATGGTTGGTGCAGTAGAAGCAATTTTCTTTTGTATTCTGTTTGCTTCAGCAATCCAACATTAATCCTACTGTCCTGTGTTCTCTTGGTGGACATGAATAGTCCTCTGCTTCAAATACTTATCCAATTTGCACTTAAAAAATGCATCGTCTCTATATTCTCTACAGAAATGAACCTGTATAACAAAAGCCCTGTAACTTCTCATCCCAATCACTTGGAGACCATTTTAAATCTCTGACACCTCATCACTGAGAAACTCTAACTGAGAAACACTGAGGACAATTCTAAACCAATCAGTTATTGAGGAAGTGTGAAATGATCAGATTGCTGACTTTATTTTCTATTGATTTCAGTTTGAAGTGAAGTTGTGTGACCTTTAAACAAGAAAGCAATCTGAACATGTCCAGTGCATTCCAGGCAGAGTAGATAAAATTGAGCCTAGATTTTCCATA
Source organism: Chiloscyllium plagiosum (assembly GCF_037043375.1). Lineage (NCBI taxonomy): Eukaryota > Metazoa > Chordata > Chondrichthyes > Orectolobiformes > Hemiscylliidae > Chiloscyllium > Chiloscyllium plagiosum. The sequence goes on from NW_028270142.1 coordinate 105,833,136, forward strand.
TTCATTGTTTTTAAATTATCCATTCAATCTCCTCTTAGTCTTCTCTTTTCCAGTGGATATAATTCAAGTATATCATGTTTTTCCTCATTACTATGGTTTCCATTCTTGACATTGTGAATTAATACCTTATGATCACAATGGTTTAACTGACCTTTCTATAATAGATTCAAAACTGTACAACATTTTCTTTCAATTCAATATTCCTTCTCTCTACACTGAGATTTATAACCAAAAATGTATGCTTACCAGCAACTGGATGTTATAGGAAGCACTTAAAGCTAACAGATGTTTGTCCTGTCAGTCTTGTATGGATTTAAACATCCCAGATATGACAAGCTGGCTTCAAACTCATTTAAAGTTGAGATAATTTGTGATGTTATTGATTTTCTTTACACTAGGCATTACATCATAATGATTCATTTCTTCAGCATACTTTAAACACTGTAACTGTTTCCATTTTGTTTGGGAATAGTTTGAACAACAGGGGCCTAGATATACTGCCAGAATTTCCATTGATGGCCTCACTCCAACCAGCGGCTGTTTACTAGATTAACACCTTTTGCTTTGTGTTGCCAAGCCAGCAACTTCTTGCCAGAGACTCCAGCTGTTAATTCATGGCTCATTTAAATCCAATTTCAGGTCTGTGAATCTGCCGGAAGCAATTTTTATCACTGAATTGCACACAAATTAGCAAAACATAATAGGAATTTTCAACTTTCTCCAAGCCTTAAGTTGAGCCATATTGCTTCCATAAGAAGGTAGTGTTGAACCAAGCTTGGTAATGCTGCACAGTTAGCATCCATGCAAAATGATTCTGATTTTTGTAGCAACACAAACTACATGATGTTATTCAAGTGTGAGGTTGCCCAACTTGAATTTAGTAAACACTGTGAGCTCTCTTTGCAGAGATGGGTCTGGAATTTTCCGAGAGCTGCTGTGACTCCATTTGTAACTTCACTGGAATTGCAGCAGGAACACCGTTGACTCCTCTGAGTTGCTAGGTAAGTGACTCTTGTCTACATAAGGTAAAAATAAGTTAGAGCTTCAGTTCCTAGTCACTGATCAGAAAGTTCCTCTTGTGAGGGAGACTAGCACAAGAACTATAATGGGAGATCTTACTTACCTGCATATTGACTGGGATACTGGAAATGTAAGGGTCAGCATGGGGTAAGTGTTCCTGGATTGTGTTCAGGAGAATGTCTTACATTAGTATGTAAACTGTGAGTAATTAAAGTTGATAAGGGACTGGATGAGATGTATCCAAGGATATTCAAAGAAGTGGAAATTGCAGACACAATATCTTTCAGTGACGGTGATGCCAGAAAATTGGAGAATTGCAAACATTATACCCTTGTTCAAAAGAAGTTGTGAAGATTGCCTCAGCAATTACAGACTAGAGTGTACAACTTTGGTAGTGGGTAAATTTCTAGAAACAATTATTCAGGATAGAATTCTTTGTCAAATAAAATATGTGGAATTATTTGGAAGAGTCAATGTGGATTTGTTAAGGGAAAATCATGTCTAACTAACATGCTGGAGATTATTGAAGAGGTGACAGAGAGTTGATGAAGGGAAGACTGTTGATGTGGTGTACTAAGAATTCCAAAAGGCATGTCATACAGTGCCACACAAAAGACTTGTGAGGAAACTGATAGGTATGGAATGAAAGGGACACTAGCAACATGGATGCAAAACTGACCAAGGGATAGGTTAGAGATTAATGGTTAATATTTATTTTGAAGAAGGTTTGTAGTTGAGTTCCTGAGGGGTCAGTATTGAGATATTGAGACCTTTGTTTTTCTGAGGATTTTCATATGAAATATTCTTCCCTGGGAAGTAGTGGAGGCTGGTCATTGAATTTATTCAAGGTAGAATTAGATTTTTTGGGATAGAAGTGTCAAGGACTAAGTTGGGATAGAAAGTAAAAGTGGAGTTGAGACCATAAAAAGATCAACCGTGATATTATTGAATGGAGGCTTAAATTTGCCTGTGCCAGTTCCTAATTTCCGTGTTCCAATGTATGATCCAGACATTGGTTGAGGACATATCTGGCCTCATCTGTGAAAATGTCCCCAGATCCATGAGCACTCAGGCCAGGACATTAAACACAGGGAATAGTACTACCTTGTGACTCAGCAGAAATGTGGGAATTTTCACATTGAGTTGGATTATCCAAAGAAGTACAACAGGACACCACCAGACTTACTCTTCCATTTTGGGTAACATGTAGGAGGATGCAAATAGGAAAAAGACAAAAGAAAACACATCAAAGATAAGCAACTGGTGGAGCAGGGACAGACATCTACCGCGGTCAAGTAAACTGATTATACTTTCATAACATCAAATTATTTATTATTGGAAGAAATCATGGTAAGGAGAACAAAAATGTACAAGTGGTATTTAGATGCCCTTGGAATTGAGTTTGGTTAGTACAAAAAATATTGAGGCCATTTTTAAGACAGTCTAGAGACATTGATTTATTTTTAAGGGAAGATTGAAGATGTAACAGCACAGTTAGTTCAGAAGTTGAAATTATAAGCATAGTACAAATATATTTTGCAGTTGGCAACAATTAGCCCTTTATATCCTCTTGAGAGTACAGCTGCTTCCCTTTTTGATGTCTCGATGGCTGCTTCCTTTCAAAGCTTTGCATTAACACAAGATCAAGTTCACAATATGGTAAAGACTTTGATACTAAAGGAGGTGGCTTGGCAAACAGAGGTTGTAGACATTGGAGGAATGGGCAATGATGTGGAAAATATAATTCAGTGTAAAAACAATGTGCAGTCATGCCTTTTAACTGAAAGAAAAGCAATCAACATAAAAACTCAATGAAAAGATCCTGAAGTACATGGATGAATGGAATAATCTAAGGTTCAATAATTCCATGTCAGTGCAATTTGAGGCTAATAATGTCTTATCAAAGTTCAATAGTGTTCTGTACTTTGTAGATAGCAGAGCATGTAAAAGTGCTGTAGTGATCATTTTGCATGAGGTAATGTTTAAAGGATTGTGTTGAGCTTTTGGCAGTCCAGTATAGAAAGCATACAACATAACTTAGCTGGATAAAAGCTCAAGAGAGACCAAAAAAGACGTATTTATGCATGGAATGTTGGAATGTGAAATGGTTTATCATAAACCACGCTTGGAAAGAGAACACTGATACTTTCAAGGGAAGTCTATTTAAATAATGGAAGCAAGGAAGACATGGGTGATTGGATTTAGTTTCGATTGCTTTAGTAAAAAGTCAGTACAATAAATAAGTACTTCACCATCACCATTCAGTTGTGGATGGAGAGGGTTTGGGCTATTAAATTTGCAAATATGTGTATCGTGTTGGCTCATTGGAGATAGTGTACTTGTATCCGTTGCAGTGGATTTGGAGGAGTCCGAGTGATCCACTCTAGAATGGAGACTCTCTCAATAAAGTATCTAAATGAAGTTCCATTCTTTATATCCAGGCAGCCTTTAGTTTAGTGCTAGCTGACCAGGGTTTCTATAGATCAGGAATCCCTGCACCTAAAGGGGGGAATAGACAGATCTTGCATTTCAGTTTTTTTTAATGGAACTGTTTGTATATAAAGGTGATCTGGTTTCTCAAGCAGTACTTCTGTTGTGATTGACCAAAATCTCTCTCCCAATTGACAGTCTGCCCATTCTCTCCTGTTTCTAACAACCTCAGACTTTTCCTGGTTGTTACTGACCATCCCCAGTGGCTCACTTTGTGCTGTCTTTCCCATGCAGCACAAAGTCAGATTGTCAGTCAGGCTGGTTGCTGGGTGAGAAACCAAAATTCAAAATGGCAATTACACTCTATTGTTACACTCATCAGGATCTCCATGTCTCTGGCATTTTGGGTGTCCCCATTACAAACACCTGTTCCTGCTCTCTCCCTACATCCCTGTCAATATTAGCATCTTATTAATTGGAATCTTGTGTTGGCAGTCTCTCTGTGATCTAAATTCAATCGTCTGTGAAAATGGGTACAGATTGTCACATGTGTATTCTCCATTCCTGTTGCTTCTGATGCAAGTAACATGGCAACTTCAGACAGTCTGCCAATTTTCAAGATTATTGCAACCTGTGCTAACCAGGTTGTAGATTGTCTCAAAAGGAGGTCCAGGTTTATGTGAGGTTAGCACCATTTAAAAAATCACCTTAAAGTCAGCCATTATCTCTTGAATGGAAGCTGCAGCAGGTGCAGAAACTGTTGGTGGAAGAGAGTCTGAACTGAAAAAGAATGGATTATTTTACAACATGTGAGAAGAAGTTCCCTGATGGTCACCTTGGGGAGTAGGAGATAACATTCTGGATGTGGGGATCGCCTGGAATGGGGGTCAGGGTTGGATGTGAAGTGGGCTCAGACTCTGAACTTGCAATGCCACAAGGACCAGATAGCTGGGGCAATAATACCAGAGTTAAAGCCTCATGAACTTTGATACTGGTGCCAAAAAAGTCAAAGACTTCACACGTAGCCAAGTTCAGTAAATAGATGAGTAAATGTCGTAATGCACTCAATGCAATACTAGTTTCACACAGTGCTCAATTCAACCACTTCAATATTCTATTAACAATCTCCAGTAATTTACCTTACCCTCACATAGAACTGCTGCAAGCCTAATACTTACATTTTCCTGATAATTGTGGTAGTTGTATCATTCAAACAGGCTCCATCATAATCAAATAGCATAATCATCATCATCATAATCACATTCCATCATACGACAGATTTTCCTCCTTTTTCAGACAAGTTGTTGCATGACTTGCAGGCACAGGTACCAAATGCATGCTTACCCTAATAGAGAAGACAGTGGTCACCATCACTTGAGTGGGAGTGGCTGAGGTCTTGGACTGTAATGGACCTGAAGCCAATAAAGATGATGGTATGCTTATCCTTCTCTCAGCAGTGTCCAATTTTGGATTTTCTCAGTTCATATTCCAAAACATATACATAGTCTTTACAAGGCACTATAGGGCTGAGTCAGCACAGTTTCGTCAATGGGAGGTCATGCCTAATAAATGTATTGGAATTCTTTGAGGATGTAATGGGCAAGTTAGACAAAGGAGAGCCAGTGGATGTGATCTATTTAGATTTCCAAAGGCCTTTGACAAGGCACTGCACAGAAGGCAGCTAACTAAGATCAGAGTCCATGGTGTTAGGGGCAAGGTACTGGCATGGATAGAGAATTGGCTGACTAGCAGAAGGGATCTTTATCAGGATGGCAGCCGATGACTAGTGGACTTTTGCAAGAGTCAGTGTTGGGACGTAAGGATTCATGTCATACATTAACAACATTGACAAAGGAACTGAGGGCATTTTTGTTAATTATGCAGATGACACAAGGAAAGATGGAGGGACAGGTGGGAATTGGGAATGCTGCAGAAGGACTTGGACATGCTTAGCAGATGGGCAAAAAAGTGGCAGATGGAATGCAGTGTGATAAAGTATGAGCATATGCACATTAGTAGGAAAATTAGAGGTGTATATTATTTTGTATATGGGGAAATGCTTCAAAAATCTAAAGTTCAAAGGTATTTGGAAGTCTTAGTTCAGGATTCTCTTAAAGTTAACATGCAGGGTCAGTTGGTGGATAGGAAGGCAATGCAACATTGACACCCATTTCAAGAGGGCCAGTATACAGGAGCAGGGATGTAATGCTGAGGCGTATAAGGCTCTGGTCAGACTGCATTTGGAATATGTGAGCAGTTTTGAGCCCTATATCTAAGAAAGGTTCTGCTGGTATCGGAGGGGGTACAGAGGGATGAAGGACTTGTCATATGAGGAATAGTTGAAGACTCTGGGTGTGTACTTGATGATGTTCAGAAGGATGAGGAGGGATCTGATTGAAACTTACCGAATACTGAGGTGCCTGGATAGTGTGAACATGGAGAAGTTGTTTCACCAGCAGGATTGACTGGGATCCGAGGGAACAGTTTCATAGTGAAGAGACAGCTCTTTAGAACTGAGATACCAAAGAATTTCTTCAGCCAGAGGATGGAGAATCTGTGGAACTCACTGTTATGAAGGTTTGTGGAGGTCAAGTTATTGAGTGTTATTTAAGACAGTGAAAGATAGGTTCTTGATTGATAAAGAGATCAAAGGTTACTTGGACAGGGCAGGAGAATGGGGTTGAGAAACATATCAGTTATGATCAGATGGTGGAACAGACCTCAATGGGCAGCATGGCTGATTCTGTTCCAATAACTTATGGTCTTATGGTCACACTTGTGAAACCAGCCAAGGATGTAGCGTCTAATGATCAAAGTCTCAGCTTTCATTGCAATACTAAAAACAGTCACCAAAACTCTGAGTGCTGCAGTGAAAGCTCAAACTTCTGTGATGCAAGATTGGCATGCTGCCAAATAAGGTAAGACTGCTGTCAATATTCAAAGACTTGCAGAGTCTTAGAAAAAAATTCTCCAACAGATGATTAATGTTGCAGAGAAGATGCATCAGAGGAATGCCTTTGAGTGTATGAAAAATCAGCCTGCTGTCATTTCTCAGGATGTTGGCTATCATGGCACCACTTAAATATCACCGTCCACCTCTCATCACCACTACCACCACCACCACCACCAACCGCCCACCCCAGCACTCTTCCACTGCTCATCCATTGCTGTAATCCAACTTTGCTTTAGGCAGTTTGCAGCCTAGAGTTGCTTGATGCAATCCTGCAATGCCATCTGAAGGCTTACAGCAGCTATCCATCACTATATTACAGCCACTGGGGTAACACTATGAATAGGAGCACTAGGACAGACAAAGGCACACAGAACCCAGGGACTAAGGGTGATTAGTTTATGCTTGTATGCTGAATGAAATAGTTCAACTTATACATTTGTTTTGTTCTGTTTATTTTAATTTTGAATTGTGGGCGAGCTGAGACTTCTAGAAATTAGAAATGTTGTTTTATATATATAAAGAGAGGAATAGGCTAAGTTTCATTTCTCTGGAAACATGCCTAGTGGGATGATTATTCTTAGGCAACGATAGCCTGGACAGACGCCAAAGCTGGATGAGTGCAAAAATAGATAATCATAAAGCTGTACTAAGAATGTAGAAGTTAATTACTATGTAGGAACAGAATAGGATTTACTTCATGGTCAACAGCTTGCTAAGAAACAAGGATAATGAGTTGAATGGCCGTTAAAGCAGACTTTCAACCCAAACTTTAGACTAAGAACTCAACATTTTATATGGCATTTTGTCAAAAAAACAGGTTGTATTTTCCAAGGAGGGGCTGTCTATCCTGATTAATTTTTTTGTTTACAAGAGTAGAGACTAGCAGATAGCACAGGTGTACTATTACCCCGGACAATATGTTCTTGATTTGATTTTGATAAGTTTCCGTTCTGGTTCTGTAAGTTTCCTTTGACTGTTAAATTTTGTTTACATTACAGCATCCCATCGGGGCTGTTTAACTTGGTTAATGTTTTCTTTAAAAGGCTAGAAAGGAGGATAGATTCTGTTTTTTTTGTTACTGTGTTTTCTTGGAGCTGTTTAAATAATTAATCGGTTCAGTTCTGTGGAGAAGAAAGTCAACCCCAACAATGAATCAGTCATGGTTCTTAGTACAGCACAACCAAAAAGGACCATTCCTGAAAAAGATATACACTTTGGAAAGCCTTAATGCAGTAGATAATGGAAAGAAATCCTATTTGTAGCTCCATGTCAACATTGTTGCACAGTTTGAGAAGTTGTGAGGATGTTGGGGACTGAGAATGAAGAAGAAAGTAAAAGTCATTTGCCCAGAACAGTCACCATGGCTGATCTGAACTGGTACTCACTTGATATGGGCTGGATCAGTTTTCTGTACACTAAATGTGATATATCACGTCATATGTTGCTTTGTAATAAATACTGCTTTGATCACCTATGATCATGCAAGCAACAATAACTTATATTTCTTATCCAGGTTGTTTCTTTCTGCACTTATGTCTGGCACCATTTAGTGCAGAATGCTTGAAGTCAGGAAGAAGTGCTTTAGCATCTGACACTGTCTGATATCTTCAGTAATATTAAACAATTCTATAAAACACTTCTACAAGCCAAGCAAAATCAATCAGTAACTAACCTACAAGTAGTAGGCCATCTATTTGAAAAGTGATGGTTGAACGGAATGGGTCAGGGTGGTCCTTCCTGCTGCTGAAGATGTGTTTAGTTTTGTGTGCCTAACTGTTCCCTGGAGCATTGGGTGTCAAACTGCCACATTGATGTCAAATCAGTGTAAGGTATCCAATTCATATCCCAATCTGCTTATTCTGTAGCCGTCTGTAAGAATTCCATCCACCCTGACCAAAGTTGTGTTTGGTACGGCGTGCAGCAGAAGTGTGCATTCCCATTGCACATGCTACTCTAGAGGGAAAATGCTTTACTTTAGTTTTAGTATTGGTGGTTAATCACTAGTGATTCACTCCTGAAGATTGCAGGCAGGCAATTTCTAGAAACAACTGGCCAGATAAATCATCTAGCATTGGATTTAAAGTTTTAAATCCTGCCTATGTTCCAGCTGTTGTGAAAACGTGAGTACAAAACATTTATGTAGTTTGAGAAATTGAAGTCTCTTCTCTTTTTTTGTTTCATTTAATGAACATATTGCTCTTTAATTTTCCAGCACTTTTATTTTCTACAATACTTCATTTGTTTCTGACTTTTGTCTGTTTTTGAAACTTTGTGCATCTTGGAATTTACGTTTCATATTACATCACCAGATATTCTGATTTTCCTCAAAGATTCCATTGTGGTCCAGCATCAGAATTGTAATATGCAAGTCTATGGAAGTGGTGTGAAAAGATGTAAGAGTTTTGAGAGGCAAAGGAAGCCTATGTTTCCAAGGCCATCAATATGGGACTGCAGTTTCACACCAGATTAAGGATGATGCTTTCCAAGCTGTACACCTGATTTTTGGCAACCTGATGTCTGAATATTTGATGATCATCCATATATCCCTTTCCTTTTGACATAGCAGATGCACATTCAATATGTTAGGAAGCCTCAACTCAATCCCCAAAATAAAGATGGCCACCTCCTTCAGCAGCATGCTAAAGCACTGTCAGTGAAGGGGATAGTTCTTGGAGTTCAGCAATTACAGCATTTAAAAGGCATCTGGATGGATAAATGAATAGGAAGGGTTGAGGGATATGTGTCAAATCCTTGGAAATGGGAAGAGAATAATTTAGGATATTTGGTAGTCATGTACAAGTTGGACCAAAGGCTCTATTTCCATGCTATACATCTCTATGACTCATAGAAACCAAACAAAGAAATCTTGATAGTTAGAAAGTGTTTGCAGAGGAAGTAAGCTCTTTAATGTAGAAATCAAAGTGATGGCCCAAGACCCATAATGCAGAAATTAACAAGGTGCAAACGAATATGTTGGAAGAGGAAAATTCCTGATTAGCAACTGACAGCTTCTGAGGTTGAACAACTGGAGGAGGGAAGAATTTCACAACGTTGAATTCTTGGAAAGGACTTTATCAATCATTAGACAAGGGCCTAGCAATCACTTCCCTAGCTTGCCACAAACTTCTAGGATACACCTGATCAGGTTCCAAGCATTTATCCACCTTTATGCAGTTTAAGACATCCAGCAATTCCTCCTCTGTAATTTGGACACTTTTCAATGTATCGCTATTTATTTCTCCAAATTCTCTAGATTCCCTAGTAGATTCTCTAGTAAACAATGATGCAAAATACTTGTTTTTTTTACCATTTTTTACTTCACTCCCTCTGACAGTTTTGATCCTTTGATATGTCTCCAATACAGTTCATATGAACAGCAAAAGATGTAATCTATGAATAGTTACCCAAAGATCACACTGTGATCCAATGTCTGCTATTGATGTGATGTCCAATCAGCTAAGTCACTGAACTCAATACAGCTCTTTCCAAAAGGCATTGACTAATACAATAAAATATTTATAATCTGAGTTGATGCTTTCAAATAGTACCAAGACTAAAAAAAGAGTATAACTTCAGGTTGCAGATTGAAATGCTGCATCCCACTGGTATGTAGCCACTTGACCAATTTTGTAAACTGGTATATGACTGAAATAATCTGAGGTTTACTCTCGAAAGCTATGTCTCATTTTAAATAAGTGGTGGTACGCAGTGCTCCTGTGGCATCATGTTGTCTGAGTTCTGCAGGTTAACATTTGTGGTTGCTAGCCATTTACAATCCTGTCAGGTATCATTTCATGAGGCCCCATTTTATTCTAGGTATCTGTCCTGCATTTCCATCCCAGTATTATTTTACATAAATGTGATTAATATGAAGGGATTAGGCTTTTTTGAGGTTATGTATTTTAAGACCTGCAATTGATTCTCATCAGATATGTTTTTGTAATTTGCTGCCGGTTTGTAAATTGTAGTAGTGTAATCCTCATAGGTTTACACATCTTGACCTAAAGGTACTAACTGAGCAACAGCTTGAATTTCTAGCACCTTTAACGTCACACAATCTCCCAAGCTTCTTTATATGAGCTTAACTGAATAAAGTTTGACACTGAACCACATTAAGTAGTATTAGGATTGAAGAGAGGTAAGATTAGGAGCATTCAAAATTAGGCAGAGTTAGAGAGATGGAAATGCTTAGAGAGAGAATTCCAGAATTTGACAACTACGTTTTCTACTGTCTATAATGGGGTGAAGGAAATTGGGGATGCGCCAGAGCTTACAGTTAATTGGAGAGATTCAGAGATTGTGGATGTATTGGTGGCCTTATATAGACTGACACGGGCTGTACCCCAAACAGTAAGTTTTAGTGAGGTGACATTCTGGCACATCTAGATCTAGGGATGGCACGGTGGCTCAGCGGTTAGCATTGCTGCCTCACAGCGCCAGGTACCTGGGATCGATTCCAGCCTCGGACAACTGTCTGTGTGGAGTTTGCATGTTCTCCCCGTGTCTGCGTGGGTTTCCTCCCACAGTCCAAGGATGTGCAAGTTAGGTGAACTGGCTATGCTAAATTGCCCATAGTGTTAGGTGTGTTAGTCAGGGGTAAATGTCGGGAATGGGTCTGGGTGGGTTACTCTTTGGAGAGTTAGTGTGGATTTGTTAGGCCGAATGGCCTGGTTCCATGCTGTAGAAAGCTAATCTAATGTGGGCAGCACAGTGGTTAGCACTGCTGCCTCACAGTACCAGAAACCTGGGTTCAATTCCCGCCTCGGGCAACTGTCTGTGTGGAGTTTGCACTTTCTCCCCGTGTCTGCGTGCGTTTCCTTCCGGTGCTCCGGTTTCCTTCCACAGTCAAAAGATGTGCAGGTCAGGTGAATTGCCCATACTAAATTGCCCGTAGTGTTAGGTGAACGGGTAAATGTAGGGAAATGGGTCTGGGTGGGTTGCTCTTCGGAGGGTTGGTGTGGACTTGTTGGACCGAAGGGCCTGTTTCCACATTGTAAGTATTCTAATCTTGGCCTAATTTATATTCCAACTGGTTCATTCCTTCTGAAATTATGCTAAGGAACTCATTGTTCCATCTGTATGTGTACATGAAAAGTAGGACATATTGACATTAGCATATACTAATGAATTGTAACTATTGACTGGCACTCTGCTATACGTGCAAGTTGTATGGGTATTCCACGGAAAGCATGTTTTAGAATGACCAACAATTATCTGGTTGAGATTACTCCTGGTGACAAGCACACTTTGCTGCTGAAACAGATTAGTTTCCGTTGAGACCCCATGCTGAATACATTGTAAACCTGATGCATTTGTCAACTCTCAAGTACTGCTGTAGCCAACTCCTCCCAGCATTCATGCTTTGCTGTAACAAAATTAATTGATGTTGAAAGAGTTAAAATGTGGTCACGCAAATCAGGAAGTTGATAGGATGGAGATATTGCATGACCTTGTGGCCTGCCATTGTGGGCTGTTGCTCCACTGTGTGTGTTCTCTCTGTGTGCTTAACTAATTCTTGTTCTTAATGTAATTTTCCAGTTAGTCAAGTGTGACATCAATTAATCCTTATTGTACTCACTTTATACCTCACTAACTTTACAGCACAATCTCCTAATGGTGTCTGAAAAACGTCCCATCAAAATGAAGATGGAAGACTGCCTAAAGCAATTGTTCAGCCCTTCCCTCTGATAATAGGATGTAACATCTGTTTAAGGATCCCATTCAGAAATTTGGGGTATTGTTTTGGGCTTTCTTCATGCGGATACAGTCTAACAGCAGCACCACCAAAATAGTTGCAATAACTATTCATGATGGTTGGGATTAGTTTAGAATGGCACAGACCTGGTGGGCCTAAGGGCCTGTTCCTGTGCTGAATTGTTTTCCAAATCCCAAGAGGGTGTGGCTAGAGCCAATCACAACTATCACAAATCGTTTATTCTTTTTTTAAAATCAGGACTACGATCAGGACTACAGTACTCCAAATGTGATCTAACAAAATTTTTATCCAGCTGCAACATGACTTGCCAACCTTTATACTCAATACTCACCCCATGAAGGCAGGCATGCCATACACCTGCTTTATCACCTTATCCCCTTGCATTGCCACTTTTAGAGTGCTATGGACTTGGACCCTAAAATCCCTCTGGATATCAATGCCCCTATGAGTCCTGCCATTTACTGTATACTTTCTTCTTGCATTTGACCTCTAAAAATGTATCACCTCACACTTGTCCGGATTAAAGTCCATCTGCCCTTTCTCCATCCAACTTTCCAACTGATCTATATCCTGCTGTATCTTTTGAGAATGTTCCTCACTATCTGCATCTCTACCAAGTTTTGTGCTGTCTGCAAAGTTACCTGAATTTTCATCCAATCATTATATATATATAGCAAACAACAGAGGTCCCAGCAAAGATCATTGCTGACCACCACTAGTCAGAGCCCTCTAGTTAGCAAAGCATCCCTCCTCTGTCCTATGACCAAGCCAATTCTGTATACAATTTATCATATTACCGTGGATCCCATGTGACTTAATCTTCTGGACCAATCTTCCATGAGAGACCTTGTCAAATGCTTTAGAAGCAATCTGAAGTTTGCTGTTAACATAGGTTTTGGTTTGAAGCTCCTTTATGAGTTTGTGACATATGCTGGTAGATCACAAGTATATGTAAGTGAGACATGAGCACCAATTTCTGGTGATCTTCAGGCCTTTGTTTTTGAGTGCATATGGCCATGTTGATTGTGTCTTTTATAGTCAGAAATGTACTTAAAAAAGATTGCTAGCAGTTGAACTATAAATCCAGGGGCACAGGGAAGTGGGGGATTCATGAGGCCACTTCTCTTCAGATCCTGACCTGATGAAAAGGTTAAGGAACTGAGAGTCCTGAGCCCAGATTTCATAGAGCTTACATCAAAAGCCACATGCTCATGCCAGATGAAAAGTGTCTTAATGCTCTGGGTGTCTCCTATGAACTGTAGCAAGTTACAGATGGGGCTCACAACTTTAATTAGTGGCAGCATTATGGGGGTGTTGTCTGTTTAGGAGAATACAGGCAGTATTGAAGTCTGCAGTAGATTCTCAGGTAAGAGATTGCCAGGAACTCAGCACTTTGACCTCCTAAGAAGCAAGAAGCTAATCTGTGGTAACTTGTTGGGAAATTAGAAGGGATCTTTAAATGTACTTTCCAGTCCCTTGTTGAAAAGTATGGTGCTGGAAAAGCGCAGCAGGCCAGGCAGCATCCCAGGAACAGGAGAATCGACGTTTTGGGCATAAGCCCTTCTTCAGGAATGTTTCCAGTCCCTTGTTAAATCTGTGATATTGAGGACACATGCAGCTTATAACTGCAATCCAAACTGATGGGCAGAGATTGCAGTCTAAGTGTTTCACAAAGGTGTTTTACAAATGTCCTCACAAGTCAGGACTCATGAAGACCTTCTCTCTCAGAATACCTGGCCGGTAGAATCATACAGGCAAGCTTGACTGTCCAGAATCTCCTCACTTAATGAATGGCCCTTATTCCCATAACCCTTCAGCTCAGCATCAGGGGCCTAATGTTTCCCCGGCTGTAAGAGCATTGTTAGACAGAGTATCAGAATGCATGATCCAAAGGCATGTCCCAACAAGACTGTGAGGCCATTAAGAAATAATGGGAAGAATTGCTGATTGCACCTGGTTAATTCCCATGCAAACGTAAAATGCTTACTTTGCTTGTGCTGTGTTCAGTTTATGATTTGTTACTTGTGAAAACTTGTTCTTTTTTGCCTATCTTGTATTAAATTTTCTCTTAATACCTAGATTGTTAATCACTGAGATCACAATCATACCAGAAAATGCATACCCATTTCCAGTCTCTGCCCATACATACAATTAGTTAAATTATGTCTGCACTCTATACTTCAATACCCCTAATTAAAACAAGCACTAAAGTTTGATTTTTTAAAACAAAATTGTATGTTACCTATTATGCTGATTTTTATGGCATTTTATTCTGTAATGATTTTATTCACTCACAGGATGTGGCATTGTTAGTGGGGGCAGAAGTTATTGCCCGTCCCTTGGCCCCCTTGAGAAGGTGGTGGTGCATTGCCTTCTTGAACCACTGCTGTCCATTTTGTGCAAGTTCATCCATACTGCCATTAGGGAGGGAGTTCCAGAATCTTGATCCAGTGACAATGGAGAAATGATGATATATTTCCAAGTCAGGATGGTGAGTGCCTTGGGAGAACTTGAAGGTGGTGGTGTTCCCATGCATGTGCTGCCTTGTCCTTCTGGATAGAAGTGGTCGTGGGTTTGGAAGGTGCTGTCTAAGGAGTTTTAGTGAATTTCTGCAGTGCATCTTGCAGATAGTAACACTGCTGCTCCTGAGCGTCGAAGGTGCAGTGACCAAATGTTTGTGTGTGGTGTCAATAAAGTGGGCTGCTTTGTCCTGAACAATGTCAAGCTTCATGAATATTGTTGGAGCTTTATTCATCCAGGCGAGTGGGGAGTATTCCATCACTCTCTTGACTTGTGCTTTGTTGATAGTGGACAGGCTTTGGGCAGTCAGGAGGTGAGTTATTCACTGCAGGATTCCTATCGTCTGACCTGCTCTTACCGTTATTTTATTTATGTGACTAGTCCAATTCTATTTCAAGTCAATGGTAACCTCCAGGATGTTGAAAGTGAGGGATTTAGTGATAGTAACACCACTGTGTTTCAATGTATATCGGTCAGATTCTCTTCTGTCAGAGGTGGTCATTTCCTCAAATTTGTGTGGCATCTACTTGCCATTTGCTGACATAAACTGTGTGGTTCTCAGCCCAATGATGTGGTTGACATTGCTAGTTTGGTGCAAAACATAAATAACAATAATTAAAAATCTGACTTAATTGTAATTGTAGGAAAATTATCTGCAGTGATGTACTGTTTCTGCAGCTGAGAAGTTTTTTTTTGCTGTCTCAGATTGTGGATCTGCTATCTTTGGTGGGAAGGATTTAAAGGTATGTCCCTGTTGTGCACCCTTATTTTATTTTATATTTATCTGTGTTCTTTTTTCTTTGGCTAACCTTCATTATAAACCTACCTTTTTCCAGATTGGACAGAAAAATGTTGGATAACCTCTACAGTTGCAGCGCAGGAAGCCATGGCAACCAATTTGTTCCCAGAGAGCTTCCACTGAGGAAATGAAGAATGTCTTTACCAGAGAATGTGGAACTCACTACCACAAGCAGTAGTTGATATAAATAGTATTGATACATTTCAAGAAATGTTCAATAAACAAGTGAGGGGAAGATTGGGTTATATCAAGAATAGTGGGAAAAGGTTTGTGTGGTGGATAAACATCTTGTATGACTCTATGATTCTATGACCAGTTGTGGCAAATGGCCTGTTTCTATGCTATATGTTTATAGCTCCGTCCACAATGCCTCTCCGATGTCTAATCTAATCTAATCTAAATGGATGGATTTTGACTGAGGGATGAGTGAAACACCTCTGGTGCACCAGGCAGAATCTTAGAACTACAATAATAACAAAATATCCAGGGAAACAATTTTACAAAGACAATGCAGTAAGAAAACTCAAAAGAAAGATTCATATGCCTGAAACAGTCTGCAAGTTTGTTGCAATTAAGCCTCAGTATTTTCTACACTATCATGTTTCACATGAGAAATTTGGAGTTCATGAAAGGCATCATACAATTTTAACTTTAAAATAAAGTTAATTCTCATGGGCAGTTACTGTATCTTCACCTGTTTCACTTTGATGGCAGTAACTTACTAATTCATCCAATGATCCCATTCTAGTGGGAGGAAGAGATGCAGTGACGAGTTGCAGGATTCTCCCAGAGTTTCCTAGGATGGGGTGGCTCAATAATCTCTCTCTGCATCATGCCTACTCATTTCCTGGAGCTTCATGAGTCCTTTGAATAGATGGCTGAGTTGGTTGGAGAGACATTTTTCACATTCTGTCCACCAATTTACAAAACCCTTGCTGCTGGACATTCCTTTAATCAGTCTCACCATGTTTACGGGGAAGGTTGCTACGCTGACACGAGGCTCTGGAAATCTATGCCAAAGTCCTGCCTGGGCAATCCCCCAGAATTTTGTTAGAACTGAGCCATGAGGTTTAAAGCCCAAGGTCTTTGTAATGTAGGTTCATGCCAATTCTGATAGAGACCACGGCTATGCTTAGGATGTTAGCTAAAGGGGATGCCCCCTAATTTCCCTGAAACGACAGCAGACACATGTCGCTGCACAGAAGTAGTTAATGTGCTTTTCGATACCAGTTCTTATTCTATATCTACTGTTTTTAGTATACTTTCAAAAGATAAAGTGGACTGATAGTATTCAGAAAACAAACTCGCTTTATAGACCAGTGCTATCTCATGCAAATTCCAGAACTTAGAGTTTGAGGGCTAGCCCTTCAGTTGGCTTTTCCTGCTTTTCCACTAGCAACTGAACTAATCCCTTCTCATCCAGTGCTGTCTAACTTTATAACTACTTGATGGGGTGGAATTCCTTATCCTGGTGATATTGCAGGATGATTGAGTGACATTATGTGAAGCAGGAGTATAGGAGATCTCCTGTCTCACAGCCAATGAGCAACTGCCCTTCAGAATACACTTTGAAACCCAAAATGAGAAAAAAAATAACATTTTTAAATCTGTAAAATATTCTTTGTGTCATATTTGGCCATCAATGCATGACATTCGAAATATTAGGTGCCAACTTGAGTCCAATGGGATGGATGATGAAACACTCAGATGTGTCTTATATTTCTGGTGAGTAGAGGGTATAAAGGTAGCCATGCTTTGTTGTCTGTGGCAGGGGCAGATTGGGTGATAACAAGACATGAAAATCTCGGGCAAAAATAAAAGTTTTAATTTCATATAGGGAGGAAATATTGTTTCTGAGCTAACGGTATAGGCAAACGGTAAATGTGTTATTAAGAAAAGGAGTTTATAGTTTTCCCAAACGCAGTGAACATTTTTTATTTCTCCAATGTTTCGAAGTATTGGTTGTCCTCAGATCAGCCAAGCTCCTATATATTGGCTGATCGGGCTCGAGGGCTGAATGGCCTGCCCCAGTTCCTATGTTTTTAATGTCCTTATGTCTTATTTAGCACACTGTTTTCAATGGAAGGCTTAATAAAAATGTCCACTGATTTCATGATATTCTTAAAAACAGAAATATGAAACTGAGTGTGAAACTATATTCACAATTGATGCATTTATTAGCCATTTCACTGCGCCTGTTAGTTTACTGTATATGGACAGTTTGTAAAGCTGATCATTTATAAAAAAAGCTTCTCTTCATTTAACTTCCTAGATTAAATTCAACTTGGAATTCAATTCAGCACTTTCTTTTCTTTTCTCTCTTGAGTATTCCCTTTTTTGGGATAAAAACAGAACGTGCTTTAGAAACGCAGCAGGTCTGGCAGCATCTCTGAGAAACAGAGTTTACGTTTTGATTTCAGAACTTTCTCTCTCCACAAATGCTACAGACAGACTGCATTTCTTCAGCGTTCTCTGTTTTTATTCAGTTCTTTAGCATCTACAATATTTTGTTTCTTTTCTGTACTTCTTGAATGCATGGCCTACTTACATACCAGTTTGAGTTCCAATACCATAGCTGCTGTGAAGCAGAATCACAGATGTGATATAGCACAGAAGGAGGCCATTCAGCTCATTATGCATGTACCAGTTTGTTATATGAGCATCATTTCCCAGTGCCAATATCCCTCCTTTTTCCTCATACCCTTGCACATTACATTTTATCCAAATAATCATCAAATGCTCTCCTGAATGCCTCAATTGAATCTTCTTCTACCACACTGCTGAGCAGTACATTCTATATCCGAACAACACTGAGTGTAAACGTTTTTCTTTATTTCACCCTTTGTTGTTTCGCAAATCACTTTAAATCTATGCCGTCCTGTTTTTGTTCCATTTACGAGTGGAACAGCTTCTCCCTGTCTACTCATGATTTTGAAAACCTCTATGAAATTATCTCTTAGCCTCTTCTCTCTAAGGTGAGCAGTTCCAACTTTTTAAATCTATCCTCATAACCAAAGTTCCTCATTGCTGGAACCATTCTGGTAAACCGCTTCTGCTCTCTCCACAATGTGCTCACATCCTTCCTATAAAGTAAAGCCCAGAATTGTATACAATATCCCCGTTGAGGTCAAAGAAGTGTCTTACGCATTTCCACCTCCTTTCATACATGCAGTGGAACACATTCATCAACTGGCTGGTCCCCAACTAGGGAGGGAGATACTGAAGCTGAAAAATAAAATAATTGCAAGTGGAGACTGTGAGCAGAATTTTTCCAGCCACTGAATAATGTGAACATTGGTGAGAAAGTTGGGAGAATTGCATAATATCAGTAATATGGAGATTCCCAACATTGAGAGTAAAAAGTCTGATTCTCTAACCAAGAGTAAAATGGTGAGGTGAGTTTCTGGCTAGTGGTGTTAAGAGGCCTGTCATGTATACACTAACATCTCTTTATTATATAATCTTACTTCATCGATGTGCAATTTCTCTATCTCTCACCCATGTTTGAAGCAAGAGAGTGATAATTCCTAACCTAAACGTAACATGGTGACTCCCAATTCACTGCTGGCTCCTCTGATCCTCCATCTTGAACAGCAGACACCAACTTCTTAGGGCACAATCCATGGGCAGCAACCATTTTGCATCTTCCAATTTACCAGGATCTGCAGGTCCCTTTGGCAGAGTGAGGTACCAATTTTCATTTAACTGGGGTAACTGATAGTGCAGGGCAGCTGTGGACTGTTGGCATTTGTAGCTGTGCTTCAAGGATGGCATCAGTGCCAGAAATCCCATGATGCCCCAGGAGTGGACAATACCCTTGCCGATGGCAAATGGAGCATTATGATGATCAGGACACCATAGAGGCAGATCACATGTGTAATGTGGTGAGTTTGGGAAGTTAGTGTGAGAAATTTCACTGGTGCTTATGGAGAGAAAACTTCCATGAAACTAGCCAAAATGAACCGCTAATTTTTTATAGAATTCAGCCCTTTATTAAAAGTTTCCCATGAAACGTTTTCATGTCAGCTCAGCTGCCATAGAAACCATCCTGTAATGAAAATACTTAAGGAGATTCTTCTTTGATGTGGACTATTAAATATCATTCGTACCATCCCAAACCTGTAGCAATCTCCTTGTAATGGTATTTATTGACCAGATGTGCCATGAGTTAGGCATTCAGAATTGGTCCCAAATTAAATCAAACTACCACAGGGATATTTTCATGCTTTGTATAATTTGAGTTCAGTTCACTGTGCCAAATTAACCCCATTAACAGTCACTGCTGGCGGAAAGCTCATGGAGATAATTTTCCCTTTGGCCTGGATAGGACACTGATAGATAGATGGACATGGAAAGGAAAACCATGCTGCTTGGCAATCCACAACCATTAGTTTTTTTCCACATGTCAAAGTGAAAATTAGCTTCCCTTTCACCTCAAACTTGCTTGCATCACCAACTCAACATTCATTTTCATTTCTCCTCCTATTTGGCATTTTCTCTCACCTTACCTTGTAAAGTGCTCTGACATGCTTCATTTTATGTGAGAAGAACTGAAGAAATGTAAGTTAAGGTTTACTACAGCCTTTTTTTTGCACAACTCTTTTCTATGGTAAATGGTGGCCACCTTTCACTGTAATTTGTGGGATATTTGTCTGCTCGGATGAGGCCTTTGTTCATATTTCTGTGAGATATGGGAAGCAAGTGAACATTTATTTCAATGCAAGAGGCCTGACGGGTAAGGCAGATGTACTCAGGGCTTGGTTGGGAACATAGGATTGGGCTATCACAGCAATTACAGAAACATGGCTCAGGGAAGGGCAGGACTGGCGGTTCAGTGTTCCACGGTATAGATTCTATAAGAAAGATAGAAAAGGGGACAAGAGAGGAGGGGGAGTGATATTTTTGGTTAGGGATAATATTACTGCTGTAATTAGGGAGGACATCCCTAGGAAAATATCCAGTGAGGTTGTATGGGTGGAACTGAGAAATAAGAAAGAGATGATCACCTTATTGTGATTGTACTATAGATCCCCAAATAGTCAGTGGGAAATTAAGAGGCGAATATATTAAGTGATCTCACATATCTGTAAGAATATTAGGGTTATAATGCTAGCGGGTTTTAATTTTCCAAACATACGCTTGACCAGTGACTATAATTATATTAGTTTTAAATTAGTTATGGAAAAGGATAGACCTGATCTAAGAGTTGAAGTTCTAATTTGGAGTAAGGCCAATTTTGACAGCATTAGGTAGGAACTTTCAAAACTTGATTGGGAGAGGCTACTCATAGGTAAAGGGATGGTTGGAAAGTAGCAGACCATCAAGAATTAAATAATGAGTGTTGAGAGACAGTGTGTTCCTGTTAGTGTGAAGGACAAGGCTGGTAGGTGTAAGGAATGTTGGATGACAAGAGAAATTGAGGTTCTGGTCAAGAAAAAGAAGGAAGCATAAAAAGAAGGAAGCATGTGTCAAGTATAGACAGCTGGAATCGAGTGAATCCCTCAAGGTGTATCAGGGTGGTTGGAGTATACTTAAGAAGGAAACCAGGAGGGCAAAAAGGGGATATGACATAACTTTGGCAAATAGGGTTAAGAAGAATCTGAAGAGATTCTACAAATATATTATGGGGGCAAAAGAGTAACTAGAGAGAAAATAAGCCCCTTAAAAATCTACAAGGTCATCTATGTGTGGACCCACAGGAGATGGGTGAGGTACTAAATGAGTGTTTCGTATCAATAATTACTGTGGGGAAAGCCATGGAAACTGGAGAACTTGAAGAAATAAACAGTGATATCTTGAAAAATTACCATATTACAGAAGAGGGGTTGCTGGACGTCTTAATTCACATAAAGGTGGATAAATTCCCAGGACCTGATTAGGCGTATCCCAGAACTTTGTGGGAAGATAAGGAAGATGAGATATATTTATCATTGATAGCCACAGGTGGTGTGCCAGAAAACTGGAGGTCTCATGACTGCAGGTTGATAAAGGCAGAGTGGTGGACATTATCTATCTGGAGAAAGTGCTGGAGATTAGTGTCAAGATTAGAATGGTGCTGGAAAAGCACAGCAGGTCAGGCAGTATTCAAGGAACAGCAAAATCAACGATTCGGGCAAAAGCCTCATTCCTGATGAAGAGCTTTAGCCTGAAACGTTGATTTTCCTGTTCCTCAGATGCTGCCTGACCTGCTGTGCTTTTCCAACATCACTCTAATCTTAATCATTATCTAACTGGACTTCAGTAAGGCTTTCGACAAGGTTCAGCTTGGTAGACTGGTTAGCAAGTTTATATCACATGGAATCTGGGGGAGCTAGACAATTGGATACAAAATTGGCTAGAAGGTAGGAGACAGAGGCTAATGATGGGAGAGGGTTGTTTTTTGGACTGGAGATCTGTGACCAGTGGAGTGCCACAAGGATTGGTGCTGGGTCCACTGCTTTTCATCATTTATATAAATGGTTTGGAAATGAACATAGAAGGTATAGTTAGTAAGTTTGAAGATGATACCAAAATTGGTGGTGTAGTGGACAGTCAAAAAGTTTACCTCGGAGTGCAACAGGACCTTGATCCGATCGGCCAATGGGCTGAGGATTGGCAGAGTTTAATTTAGATAAATGTAAGGTGTTGCATTTTGGTAAGGCAAATCAGAGCAGGATTTATAAACTTATTGGTAAGGCCCTGGAGACTGTTGCCAAACAAAGAGGTCTAGGGATGCAGATGCATTGTTCCTTGAAAGTGGAGGGGCAGGTGGACAGGATGGTGAAGAAGGCGTTTGGTACACTTGCCATCAATGGTCAGTGCATTTAATATAGGAGTTGAGATGTCATGTTGTGGCTGTACAGGACATTGGTTAGGCCACTTTTGGAATGCTGTGTTCGATTCTGGTCTCCCTGCTACAGTAAAGATGTTGTTAAACTTGAAATGGTTCAGAAAAGATTTACAAAAATGTTGCCAGGATTGGAGAATTTGAGCTGTAATGAGAGACTAGATAGGCTGGGGCTTTATCCCTGGAGCGTTGGAAGCTGAGGTTTATAAAATAGTGGCTAATAAAACCCAGGGGACATGGATTGGATATTTTTCTGAGGGTAGGGGAGTCCAAAACAACAGGGCACAGGTTGAAGATGAAAGGGGAAAGATTCAAAAAGGACCTAAGAGGCAACTTTTTCATGCAGAGGATGATGCACATATAGAACTTTCTGCCAGAGGAAGTTGTGGAGGCTGGTACAATTACAACAAATAAAAGGCATCTGGATGGGTATATGAAGAGGAAGAGGGATATGGGCCAAATGCTGGCAAATGGGACTGGATCAGTTTATGATATATGGTTGGCATAGACGAGTTGGACCAAAGGATCTGTTTCTGTGCTGTAGAACTCCATGACTCTATACATACATACAAACATATGAAATAGGCGTAAGATTAGACCACTTGACCCTTCAAGCTTTTCCCACCATTTCAGGAGATCATAGCTGATCTGACTTTAATGACAATCCTACATTGCCACTTACTCACGATCACCTTTCTCCACTTTACTTACCAAAACTCTATTCACCTTTGCCTTAAAAATATTCATACTTAACCCCCACCACCTTCTCAGGCAGGAGTTCCAAAGTCTTACTCTTAGAAGAAAAAAAATCTTGTCTTAAATGGACAATGCCTTATTTTTAAACTGTGAACAGCTCCACTTCCCCCAACCAGCTGCTGCACACTCCCCTGCCCACTATTATCAAATTCTCCCATCACAGGAAATATCTTATCCATATCCATCTTGTCAAGTCCCTGCAAAATCTCATATGTGTTTCCATCAAGTCACTTCTTACTCTTCCAAGCTTGAACAGAAATCTAGTCAATACAGCCTTTCTGCACGACCAATTTGCTAGTTCCAGGTATTATTCTGTTAAACTGTCTCTAATGTATTAAGGTACATGATGTACGTTTTTCCTTAAATAAGATAGCCAATACTGTACACAATAGCCCAGGTGTGGTCTCATTAGTGCCAAGTACAACTGAAGGATAATCTCCCCACTTTTCAGTTCCCCTCACAATAAATGATAATATTATATTTGCTTTTCTAATTCATAATTTTCTGGTTTGCATGTTTGCTTTTTTAGCTCATACCCTAGATTACCAGATCCTTCTGCATCTCAGAACACTACAATCTCTCATTATTTAGATAACGTACTACTTTTTATTCTTCATAGAATTATAGAATCCCTACAGTGTGGGATTCAGCCCATTGAGTTCACACTAACCCTCCGAAGAGCATACCACCCAGACCCAACCCTTACCCTATTCCTGTAAGCCTGCATTTCCCATGACTAATCCAGCTAGCCTACACATCTCTGGATGGTAGGAGAGAACTGGAGCATCTGGATGAAACCCAGGGGAGAATGTGCAAACTCTACATAGAGAGTTGTCCCAGGCTGGAATTGAACCTAGTTCCCTGGTGCAATGAGGCAACATTGTTAACCACTGATCCACTGTATTGCCCCGGGTAATATCATGTTTCTCCATTATACTTTATTTGCCAGATCTTTACCTGCTCATGTAACCAATCAAAATCTTTTCGTACACTTCATAACTTTCATACATATATTTGTGTCATCAGCAAATTTGGCAACCATAACTACTGTTCATTCATTCAAGTAACTTATTCACCAGACATACATGTCACCTAGAGGGCAGTTAAGAGTTACCTGCATTGCTGTGATTATGGAGTCATATGTTGGCCAGACCATGTAAAGAAAGGGTTTTTTTTTAATGACCATCTCAGTGTTTACATTGTTTCCATTGGGTTAGGCTTTTAATCCAAATTTCTACCAAACTCGTGTTCTACCATCTGATATGGCAGGATTTGAATACATGTCCCCAGAACATCACCTTTGGATACTGAATTATTAGTCTAATAGCATTACCGCTACATCAATTTGCCTCCCTATTGCATCAAATGTAAACAGTTCAGGTTGCAGCACTGATCCCTGTGGCACATGATTTGTTGTATCTCTTACCAACCAGAAAAAGACACATTTATGCCTATTATTTGTTTCCTGGTAGCTAGCTAATCTTGTATCAATGCTAATATGCTATCCCCATACTATAAGTTTTTATTTTCCACAATAAAATGTTTTATGAAACTTATAGTATGAGTAACTGTTTCTTCATTATCAGTCTCTTCCAGTTCTAGCTCCTGCACCATTGCTGGTTGTCTGAAAGCAGAAGGACATAGAGTAATGTTGGAGATAGTGAGTATAAGGAGTACATGCTTACATAGTCCATGGTGTAAATCAGATGAGATTATGGAATGGATTAAGGGCTTTGCAAGAAGGAGATTTAGGCATGCGCATACTATCCTCTAATTCTTAACCATGGCCTCAGTCCTGACCTTGCCAATAATGGTAAGAAATGTCATCCACATTAGAGTGAATATATAAAACTGTGCCTGTCCTCTGTTGGTGTGGTGCAGCTGTTTATGTTATGTGCCAACTTGTCCTGCAAGAAAGTGGGAAGTGAGTGTGGTGCAACATTTTTAGATGATGTGGTTAGAACATCTGAACAACTGAAAGCATATGCAAACTGTGAAATATAAATGGGTGCAAGGCTTGCAGCAAAGTGAAATGCCTGATGGTGAGGCGCATCTTTGAATGTGAAGTGCCTGCTGTTGGGGTTGTTGGTAAATGACAGGAGGGACAGTGGTGAATTGAGCGGCAATGCCAGCATTCCTGCTTCCACTTCAGAACATCTGTCTAGAGAGCCACCTGGTCTGCTGCTTATAGAAGACCTGTCCCCTCCTAAGTCAAGGCCTCCAAGGCTATGTTAGAGAGCTTTGTAGCCAGCTCACTACCAAACTGTGTCTTCTCCAATTCAAACTCGCCTAAGAAAGTTGTATTATCTCTTCATGCAAAATGCATTCTCCTTTTCAGTGGTGCAGGCTATCTTGAATTTGTGCAAGTCTCTCATGATTTTGCAACACAATTGCAGGAATACAGACACTTAAACACACACAGGAATCATTTAATCGACATTTCGGGCATTTAATGATTCCTGTGTGTGTTTAAGTGTCTGTATTCATAGAACATAGAAGAATACAGCGCAGTACAGGCCCTTTGGCCCTCGATGTTGCGCCGATCCAAGCCCACCTAACCTATACTAACCCACTATCCTCCATATACCTATCCAATGCCCGCTTAAATGCCCATAAAGAGGGAGAGTCCACCACTGCTACTGGCAGGGCATTCCATGAACTTACAACTCGCTGAGTGAAGAACCTACCCCTAACTTCAGTCCTATATCTACCCCCCCTTAATTTAAAGCTATGCCCCCTTGTAATACCCGACTCCATACGCGGGAAAAGGTTCACACTGTCAACCCTATCTAACCCCCTAATCATCTTGTACACCTCAATCAAGTCACCCCTAAACCTTCTTTTCTCTAATGAAAACAGCCCCAAGTGTCTCAGTCTTTCCTCATACGATCTTCCTTCCATACCAGGCAACATCCTGGTAAACCTCCTCTGCACCCGTTCCAGTGCCTCCACATCCTTCCTATAGTATGGCGACCAAAACTGCACACAATATTCCAGATGCGGCCGCACCAGAGTCTTATACAACTGCATCATGACCTCAGGACTCCGGAACTCAATTCTTCTACCAATAAAAGCCAGTACGCCATATGCCTTCCTCACCGCACTATTTACCTGGGTGGCAACTTTCAGAGATCTGTGTACATGGACACCAAGATCCCTCTGCTCATTCACACTACCAAGTATCCGACCATTAGCCCAGTACCCCATCTTTTTGTTATTCTTCCCAAAGTGAATCACCTCACACTTAGCTACATTGAATTCCATTTGCCACCTTTCTGCCCAGCTCTGCAGCTTCTCTATATCCTGCTGTAACCTGCCACATCCTTCCTCACTGTCAACAACTCCTCCGACTTTCGTATCATCCGCAAACTTGCTCACCCAACCTTCTAACCCCTCTTCCAGGTCATTTATAAAAATGACAAACAGCAATGGTCCCAAAACAGATCCTTGCGGAACACCGCTAGTGACAGCACTCCATGAAGAAACTTTGCCATCAACTACTACCCTCTGTCTTCTTCCATCCAGCCAATTCCTAATCCAAACCTCCAACTCACCCTCAATGCCATATCTCCGTATTTTCTGCAGTAGCCTACCATGGGGAACCTTATCAAACGCCTTACTAAAATCCATATATACCACATCTACCGCTTTCCCCTCATCAACCTCCTTCATCACCTTTTCAAAGAATTCAGTAAGGTTTGTGAGGCACGACCTGCCCTTCACAAAACCATGCTGACTATCCTTGATCACATTATTCCTATCCAGATGTGCATAAATCCTATCCCTTACAATTCTCTCTAAGACTTTGCCCACAACAGAAGTGAGACTCACCGGCCTATAGTTACTAGGGTTATCCCTACTCCCCTTTTTGAACAAGGGAACCACATTTGCTATCCTCCAGTCTTCTGGCACTACTCCTGTAGACAAAGAGGACATAAAAATCAAGGCCAATGGCTCTGCAATCTCCTCCCTTGCTTCCCAGAGAATCCTAGGATAAATGCCATCAGGCCCAGGGGACTTATCTATTTTCACCTTTTCCAGGATTTCCAACACCTCTTCTCTACATACCTCAAAGCCATCCATTCTACTTATTTGTGACTCAGTATTCACATCGACGACAATGCCCTGTTCCTGAGTAAATACTGAAGAAAAGTATTCATTCAGTGTCTCCCCAATCTCTTCCGCCTCCACACGCAACTTCCCACTACTATCCTTGACTGGACCTATTCCTACCCTAGTCATTCTTTTATTCCTAACATACCTATAGAAAGCCTTCGGGTTTTCCCTAATCCTACCGACTAAGTACCTTTCATGTCCCCTCCTTGCTGCTCTTAGCTCTCTCTTCAGGTCCTTCCTGGCTACCCTATAACTCTCAATCGCCCCAATTGAACCTTCACGTCTCATCTTGAGATAGGCCGCCCTCTTCCATTTAACAAGGGATTCCAATTCCTTATTAAACCACGGCTCCCTCGCACGACCCTTTCCTCCTTGCCTGATAGGTACATAATTATCAAGGACACTCAATAGTTGCTCCTTGAACAAGCTCCACATATCATTTAAACTCTTGCCTTGGAGTCTACTTTTCCAAGCCACACATCCTAAGTCATGCCTCACCGCATCATAATTTCCCTGACCCCAGCTATAACTCTTGCCCTGTAGTACACACTTATCCCTCTCCATCACGAGAGTAAAAATCACCGAATTATGGTCACTATCCCCAAAGTGCTCACCTACCTCTAATTCTAACACCTGGCCTGGTTCGTTACCCAGAACCAAATCCAGTATGGCCTCACCTCTTGTTGGCCTGTCTACATATTGTGTCAGGAAACTCTCCTGCACACATTGAACAAACACTGACCCATCTAACGAACTTGAGCTATAGCTTTCCCAATCAATATCAGGAAAGTTAAAGTCCCCCATAACAACCACCCTATTACTGTCACTCATCTCCTGAATCACCTTCCCTATCCTTTCTTCAATGATTCTAGGACTATTAGGAGGCCTGTGAAAGACTCCTAACAGGGTGACCTCACCTTTCCTATTCCTAACCTCAGCCCAAACTACCTCAGATGGCAAGTCCTCATCCATCGTCCTTTCCACCACTGTAATACTATCTTTGACAAGCAATGCCACACCTCCCCCTCTTTTACCCCCACCTCTGACCCTACTAAAACATTTAAATCCTGGAACCTGCAACAGCCAATCCTGTCCCTGTTCTAGCCATGTCTCCGTAATAGCCACAACATCGAAGTCCCAGGTACCAACCCACACTGCAAGTTCACTTACCTTATTTCGTATACTTCTTGCATTGAAGTATACACACTTCAAGCCACTTTCCTGTTTACAGGCACCCTCCTTTGAAATTGATGCCATGTTCCTAACCTCCCTACACTCCAGGCCCTGCACCCTGAAGCTACAATCTGGGTTCCCATGCCCCTGCAGAGTTAGTTTAAATTGCAATTCCTGCAATTGTTTTAGGGGACCATCCAATTTTGGTTCCACTGTAGCCAAGTACATCAGCAACACCAAGATGTAGACAACTGCTTGCTAAATGAGAGAGTAGCAATGTTTTAAACTGTTATCATTCCCAGATAATTCAAATCCCAGACTGAAATCTGGCTTGATTGATTTAATTTTGTTTCGTTTTGGTTGTGACAACAGTTATAATGAAGACCCTCATTGAAGCATAAGCATGCAATATTATAGATTTGGTTTTAACAATAAAACAAAAGATTATTTTGCAAAAGAAGTGAAGATAAATTAGAATAATCCAAACTCTTTACATTCCTGAAGAAGGGCTTAAGCCCGAAATGTCGATTTTCCTGCTCCTTGGATGCTGCCTGACCTGCTGTGCTTTTCCAGCAATACATTTTTCAGCTCTTTACATATAGTACACATTTAAAGATTTCAAAACACAGTAAAAATATAATTCCATTACTCCCCTTTACAGTACTCATATCAATGTGAATTCCCTTCTCTAATACCCTTTATGACCTTAATTTACTTGTGGTTTTAATGCCCAGATTTGTAAATATGAAAGCTTCTTCCTGGAACCTTCACACAACTAAGCTTGATATTGCAGATTCAAACTACCCTTTCAGCATCTTAACCAAACACTTCCTCTCTGGAACATTTGCTAAACTCCTTACACCGCAGTCACCTGTTGTTAGCAATTCTAAACAATCTTCTCTTTTTCTCAGGAGCAACTGTTTCACACATATCTGTCAAGAATGCTGTAGAACAGCCAAAGTGAAACTAAAAGCTTTTTACCGAGCTATAGATTTTTCCCCTAATCAAAAGAAAAAAAATCCTGTCTTTCTAGTTTGGAGCCGATTGCAGTACTGTTTACTGTTACTGGGAGAAAGTGAGGATTGCAGATGCTGGAGATCAGAGTTGAAAAGTGTGGCACTGAAAAAGCACAGCAGGTGAGGCAGCATCTGAGGAGCAGGACAGTCGAATGTCCAACCTGTAACCATAGCCCCCCATCTAATCTACCTATTGCATTCCAAGCTGCCTTCCCTGCCCCACCCTCTCCATTTACCTCTCAGCTCCCTTCCTCCCTCTCACCTCCCCCCACCCCCGACGCCCCTCCCCCAATATTCCTGATGAAGGCTTATGCCTAAAATGCTGACTCTCCTGCTCCTTGGATGCTGCCTGATCTGCTATACTTTTCCAGCGTCACACATTTCGACACTGTTTACTGGTACTGTCTTATACTGTTTCAAGAGCAGACAGCACTGGCAGAGACCATCAGGAGAAATCCACTAGGAAAAGACCAGTGGAAATGGCCCCATTCCAATTGTTGCTGTCATTTGGTGGCTTCAGGAAGGCAGGCTCAGTAAAGACTTGGGCAGCATCAGGCACAGTCAGGAGTTGAGAAAAGGGCTCAGCAGGGAGCTGTTTAGTGCAGTTGAGGCTCAGCTCAGGAGCTGAGAAAGTAACAGATGGTTGTTGGCTCCATGCTGCTGGCTGATGAGGCAAAGGTAACCTTTTTAAGAAGGCCTGTTCTGAGCAGAATAGCTAAAGAGCTGGGAGTCTGCCCTGGGGCGGCATGGTGGCTCAGTGGTTAGCACTGCCGCCTCACAGCATCAAAGGACTCAGGTTTTATTCTCACCTCGGGCATGGAGTTTGCACATTCTCTTCATGTCTGCGTGGCCTCAATATTAATGATCAACAAGTCCTTAAGCTCCTTGTTGCAGGTAATCATGGAAAAGACAGGGAAGATCAATTTAGAAGATGGTTGTAGTAAAAAAAAAGTTATTTTACATTCCATGGTGAAACAAAACAATGGCAAGTTTTAGTAGATAAGCCCAGGGTCTGAATGTGGTTCAGCTCTGTGAAGAACAGCTCAACTTGCTGTCCTAGTTCCTCCCTGTTTCTCTTATCTGTTTCTTAGCCTCAGTTCTTCTCTAATTTACACCTATATGGTGTTATCCTGTTTTAAAAAAGCTTGCCTGGGCCAAGTCTCTGTTTGCTGAGAGGAAACTATCAAACTGAAGACAGCCACCTGCTCTTAATGAGCTGAAACTGACTGGTAAATGTGTGATGACAAACATCAGAGGAGGCCTGGTTTCTGTTCAAAAGTCTGAAAAATAAAACTAGAGTTAAAGTCTCATTTCCTCTTTTTTTTAGCAACAGAAGTTTGCAGATGATAAAACTGGAAACTGAGAAGTAACTTCCTGTCCTTTATAGGAACGTGCATTTCTACCCGAAATTCAAATCTCATCGATACAACTTTTCACAGCAAATTATTAATCTCAAAGTAATTTGTAGGATTCAAACAGGATGGTGATTGCTAAAATGCAGAGCAGTTGATGAACGTTGTTCTAATCTACCGAAAATTAGAACTTTTCTTCTTTATTCATTTTGTTTCAAGTCATTTTAAATTGTAATTTTATGCTTAAAATCTCACTTTGTGGGACTCTGCTTTGAGCCAAAAAGTGTTGGGGTTGAGCCCAGTGCAAAGATTTGAGTTCCCAGCCAAGTCTAACAATATCATTTGAATTAAAAATTAGCCCATAGTCATTGTTTGTTCACTTTTGATTTCCTGATGTCCTGGGGATAGGATCTGAAATTGGAAATTAGCAGAGATGCAATCACGTGATATCATGTCAGTTGCTTGTTAAATGCTTGCCTAATCTTCAATTTCATTGAATTTAATTGAACTGAATATTGTTGTCATATATGGTCATTGATTGTTTTCGGTCTGCTTTTCAGCTTATCCATGTTTAATTTCAGCCGGCACAACTGTCCTACCTTTGGGAATTCACTGGTAGACCAGGGTTGCTACCTTCCCTGTGGAGGAAGCCAGGCACTTGCAGCCAAAGCAATGACATTCTTCATAATATCTCTGCATGGCCTCAGTATCTTTGCCAAATGTCGCCCTGCCTGAGTCTGCATCTCTAACAGGTCACATGGCCAAATCCAGAGGCTCATCATCTATTTGGTGTTCAGCAGGGCCATGTCTCTAGCTGTTCTCCGAGTGCCAGAGACCTTGGCTTTTATATCTTCTATCAGTGTGGGCATGTGTCTGTAATGTGCACCCCAGTTAGTGACCTAATGTAGAATGGGGCCAACTGAGGAGAATGTCTCTGTACAGTCAGTTTCAGCTCCTTAAGAGCAGGTGGAGGGTGCAGAGGAATGCTGTGCTGGTGCATCCTCTGACAATTCAGCATTATTATCCTCAGTGAGGCCAATCCCTATGCCCACCTGAGTTTCAATGTGCTTAATCCTATGCATTCGTCAGCACAAGGCTGGGGGCATCCTTTCTGGGCTGTGCAGAGACACTGGCTTTCCATCAGGGGGTCACTTTTAGCCATTGTCCTCCCTTACCAGTTCCACAGTTGTCTCCTCAGCCAGAGTGAGAACTCTGAGATCAGGGAACCCTCCTCCAGTTGTTTCTTGCTCATGCTGATTG
The DNA here is from genome assembly GCF_037043375.1 of Chiloscyllium plagiosum. Taxonomy (NCBI): domain Eukaryota; kingdom Metazoa; phylum Chordata; class Chondrichthyes; order Orectolobiformes; family Hemiscylliidae; genus Chiloscyllium; species Chiloscyllium plagiosum. The sequence continues at coordinate 105,865,073 of NW_028270142.1, forward strand.
ACAGCTCTTTTCTTCTGAGGAAGGATTGAATGTTATCTGAAAGGGTCGATAACTGATAAATGAGCATGCATGCCTATGTCACGTGTCTCCTGTGCCCACTCCAGAAAGTACTTCAAGTTCATATACTGTGCCGGAACTGGGATACTCTTCAGTTTATCAAGTGCCTCACACTCAGTCTGGGTATACGCTACCTTTCTTCTTATTTGACATCCTTCTGCATTCACATAACTACCTCACTTGTTGCCTTTATGAGTATCAGTTTCAAGGAAAATTAACTTCCTGTTGTGGCATGCAGCAGGTCATTCATCCTCTTTCTGTACAGCACCCAGGCTTTCAGAGGACATCATGGCCACCAGAATGTGTCTCCTCTTCTGTCCATTGGCTGCCTTAGGTCCAAGAGGAAGGCCTCCTACTGACACCACTGAGAAACTCGCCTGGAGGAGAATCTGTGGTGAGCTGTTCACTGAACTCTGGGTCCTTTCCCTGCTTGAGGTCTGACATTCCAACTGGGTATGGGAGCTGACAAGGGGAGAGGGAATCCAAAAGGTCTTGAAGGGATGATATATCTCACTGTGTGATCAAACACGACAGATGTTCCGCAAGGCTTACACATATCAGGACCAGTGTTTTGACACCATAAGGAAATGACACAGTTGCTTGGCTTCAGCTTGCAAGACTTAGCATGCTCCTTGTGTATGGGTACCTAATTAGCCAGCTACTGTGCAATTGTGTGTATAAAGACATCCCAGCCTCGAGTGAAAGTGATGCTCTCTTCACAATGGAAGATTCTGCCCAATCTTTCAGTTTGTTGACCTGTCATTGGAACGGAGGGAAGCAAGAAGTGTAATTGGTTTTGAGCAAAGTGAAAGGGATGGAGGTGGGGAAGAAGAACAAAAGGGATGGCGGGACTGATGGAGAGATTCAATGGCAAAATATTTCATGGCACCAAAGGAGTACAGAGGTGTGTCTGGATGAGCTGTGAATGGCTGGAAAGTAGCTATCCAAATGCAAAGTAAAGAAATCAAGCAAGAAACCAGAAGAAAATAGATGATACAGTAAAAAAGAACTGTATTATAACTGGTTCATTAAGTGAGCATGTAGCGCCACCACATGCCGGAGAATTGAGGACGACAGAAGTGTTTATTTGAGTCACTTCGAGACAGTAACATTAGTAATGAACATTATAATTGTTGCCACAATCAGCATTGAAATAAAAACAAGCTCTGGTGCTGATCTATTGAAATTCACAAAGATCCCATGAAAAGTGCAATGAAAAGCAGCACTGTATTTCAAGGCCACAGGAGCTGTTGAAATCCTGGCCAAAATACTCAAATATCGGAAAAGCATTCATGGCATGAGATATAACCTCATCTCACTCATTATGGAGCAGGATGGTGGCTCAGTAGTTAACGCTGCTGCCTCACAGCGCCAGGCACCCAGGTTTGATTCCAGCCTCGGGCAACTGTCTGTGTGGAGTTTGCACATTCTCCTAGTGTCTGCATGGGTTTCCTCCGGGTGCTCTGGTTTCCACCCACAGTCCAAATATGTGCAGGTTAGTGAATTGCCAAGCTAATTGCCCATAGTGTCCAGGGATGTGTAGGTTAGGTGCATTAGTCAGGGGAAATGCAGAGTAATAGGGTAGGGGAATGGGTCTGGGTAGATTACTCTTCAGAGGGTCGGTGTGGACTTGGTGGGCTGAAGGGCCTGTTTCCACACTGTAGGGATTTTATGACAGGACGGAGAATTTCCAAGACACTGTATTTGTGATCATTTTCAAGAAAACAGAAAAGATCATTTGCAGTAACTACAGAGGAGTTTCCCTGCTGTCCACCACATGAAAGGTGATTGTAAACATCCTTCTCTTGGCCTTGATCCAGCAGTTGATGAATTCTTATTGCAGTCACAATGCAGATTCAGTCTATCAAGAATGTAGCCTTCACAATAAGATACGTTCAAGAAAAATGCAGAGGGTAGCAGTAACCTCTATATGTGGCCTTCTTCAACCTCACAAAATCCTTTGACTCTTTCTGTCCGGGAGGGATTATAGATCGTCTTCCTCAGGCATGGCTGCCCACACCAAGGTGTAACCATCTCCAACTGCTGCAGGACAACATGCAAGCTGTGATCCTCACCAGTGGATTAACCACAAAACCCAATATTTGTGCAAACTGGGATCAAGTGAGGCTATGTTATTGCACCAACACTCTTGTCCACCTTCCTCACTGCAACACACTTCAACCCCATATCTGTGAAGCTGGAGTGGAACTTCTTGTTTTACAAAATGAACAGCAAAGTGTCGAACCTGAATCAGCTTTAGTCCAGAATCAAGACCACCCCAATCTCTGTCATTAAGCTGCAGAATACTGATAATCTTTGTGTGTACACACACTTAAATGCTGACCTGTAGTATCATTAATGCATTCACAGGTGCATGTGAGAGGATGAGCCTTAGATTAGATTAGATTCTCTACAGTGTGGAAACAGGCCGTTTGGCCCAACCAGTCCACACCGACCCTCCGAAGAGTAACCCACCCAAACCCATTTCCCTCTGACTAATGCACCTAACACTATGGGCAATTTAGCATGGCCAATTCACCGGACCCGCACATCTTTGGACTGTGGGAGGAAACCCACGCAGACACGGGGAGAATGTGCAAACTCCACACAGACAGTTGCCTGAGGTGGGAATTGAACCCGGGTCCCTGGCGCTGTGAGGCAGCAGTGCTAACCACTGAGCCACCGAGTATGCTCAGTGGTTAGCACTGCTGCCTCACAGCACCAGGGACCCAGGTTCAATTCCCACCTCGGGCAGCTGTCTGTGTGGAGTTTGCCATTCTCCTCGTGTCTGTATGGTTTCATCACAAACTTGGCCATAGGGTTAGGTGCAGGGGTAAATGTAAGGGAATAGGTCTGGGTGGGTTGCAGTTCAGAGGGTCGGTGTGGACTTGTTGGGCTGAAGGGCCTGTTTCCACACTGTAGGGAATCCAAGAAATTTCTCATCTTAGATGGCCTACCCTGTACCTGTGATCCCTGGTTCTGTACTCCCCAGTCATCAGGAACATCTTTCCTGCATTTACTAAGTTTAGTCTTGTTAGAATTTTATAGGTCTGTGTGAGATTCCTCCTCATTCTTCTTCTAAACTTCAATGAATATAATTCTAGCTAATTCAGTCTATTCTCATATTCAATCCTGCCATCTCAGGAGTCAGTCTGCTAAACCTTCACTGCACTACCTCTATAGCAAAACATCCTTCCTCAGATAAAGAGACCAAAACTGCACACAGTACAATAGGTATGGTATCACCAAGGCCCTGTACAATTGCAGCAAGACATCCCTGCTCCTGTTCTTGAATTCTCTTGCTAGGAAGATCAACATGCTATTTGCCTTCTTCACCACCTGCTGCACCTGCATATTTACTTTTAGCTACTGGTGTACAAGGACACGCAGGTCTCATTCTGCTTTCATATATATTACCATTCAGGTAATAATCTGCCTTCTTGTTTTTGCTATTGAAGTGGATAATTTCACATTTATCCTCATTGTACTTTATCTACCATGCATTTGCCCATTCACCCAACCTTCAGTGAAGGCAAGCATTGGTGATCATTGTTTAGTCACCTCAGGGGCACAATCTGGAATGAAAGAGTATTACCCTCAGTGTTGAAGGGCTACCTGAGAAACAGAAGAAATATTGGCCAAGACACTAGGGAGAATTCCCTTGCTCTTCTTTGATTTTATGCTATGGGATCTTTTAAATCCACCTAAAACAGCAGGCATGACCTTGATTTAATGCTTTAATCGAAAGGCAGCACTCCTAACCTCTGTACTGCACTGGAATATTAACTTTTTGTCAAGTCCTGGAGTGGGATTTGTACCCATTACCTGCTGTCTCAGACTGTAGGGTGAACCACAGCTGATACAGAAATGCAAATTGGAAAATTGCTCTTCTTTTATATTGTTTCCCACCATCTCTTATATTCTCCTGCCATCAGAGCCTCCCACCTCTTCCCCTGCTGGGTCCACAACAAATCTTGTTGGCTGGACCTCTCTCTTGTGTTGCTCCTCACAGTAGCTCTCTCTATGGTCACTTCCTAGTCATACTTTTCAAGGCCTCCCTCCGTTCCTTAACCTGAATGTTCACCTCCACAGTGGGAGAAAGAAAGAGGACACTCAACACTCACTGTGTGTCACTTATGAAGGAATCTGAACATGGTTATAGCTCAAGGTGGACTGTTTAATGTGCACTGATCCTCTGAAGAAGCAATTGACAGAGTGCCACCTGCACTATATTTACCCCATAGACCTGCAAAAGTTTCCTGTTCAAATAATAATACAACTCTGTTCTGTGACATCTTCTTCCTGTCTTAACCTCCAGAGCTACATTAATATATCTGGTTAACCTCTCTACTTTTTCCAATGAGCTATTGTATTCATCCTTCTTTCTTACACACAGCGCCATCTTCTGATGTGATTCATTTTAGCAGCTGACTAACAAGTTGGGCAGCAGTCACAGACCATGATTATTTAAACCAAAGATCTATTTCCAAGAAAGATTGTATCCTTTCTCTCAATTTATCAAGATTTATTAATGATTAATTACATCTATACAACATTGAGGATCTAACAAATTAAACTGAAGTACTTTTATAACACATCCCATAGGACGAACAGCATCTTATTATAATGCAGTACTTGTCAGTTGATGAATAATTAATGATATTGTTAGTTATATAGGAAAATCTATTTCCTGTCAAATTCTAATTGGAAGTATAAATAAAGTATAATTAAAGAACAGTATAAACTAGTGTCTTATTAGATCAGGCAAGAAAAGTTCACAGAATTGATTTATTCACATAAAATCTATTTTCTTTTATTAAAAAAGCTGAATGGGAGTGGTGAGCTGTCTTCTTGAACTGATGCAGTCCCTCTGCTGCAAGTAGACCCACCATGTACCATTAGGAAAGGAATTCCAGGATTCAATCCATTGACAGTGAAGGAACGGCGATATATTCCAAGTGAGGATGGTGAGTGGCTTGGAGGGGAATTTGCAGCCGGTAGTTTTCCCATGTTTGATGTTGTACATCATAATAATGTATAGAGCAAATATCTATCTGTGAAATAAAATACTTAGGAATTGTGATGACATCTGGACTGACACCCACTGGGAATAGTACTGCAACTGATACCATTGCCATAAGTGAGACTGACTCAACTCTTTGCTGGGGCCCTGGTTAGGTCATTTGCATTAGTGACTTGGCAGAATGTGCTTGCATTGGGGCATTTCCTCTCAGGACATTAACACAATTATGGTCTCCCAGAAGCTCTCTCAAATCTCTGCATTTGAGTTGGAAACGATGGGAAGGACTCCAAACAGTAGGACACAATTAGAATTCAGTTGCTTAGAACAGTGATCATCACACTAGTTTAAGAGGTGATATTCTAAGGGGATACATGGTGCAAATGAACACTAGATATTACAGAGTTTTAGTTTTCATTCTAGTGATAGTTAACTAAATTTTCAATGTGGATAGTGATTGGTTTTGGCAAGGTTTGGAAATAGTGTTGATGAGGTGAAATGAATGAGAGCCATTTGAACAATTGACTACACAAACATGTTTATTGTGAAAAGGATTTTGTGCTGGAAAGTGAGAGTAAATATGCAGGATTGTACATATAACAATCAGATGTGATAATAAATACAACTGCAATATTGGATGGGTTTAGGAGTCTTTTGTAGCCAGCAGTGTAATTTACCCTTTTCAAAATACATAACATATTCTCCATTGCAGTGTAATTCTGTTTAACTGAAGGAAAGAACTGGCATTACACAGAATATTATGGCACAGGATGTGGATGTTGCTGGCAAGGCCAGCATTTATTGCCCATTTCTAATTGTCCCTGAATTGAATGGTTTGCAAGGCCATTTTAGAGTTAACCATGTTGCTGAGAGTCTGGAGTCACATGTAAGCCAGACAAGGGAACAATGGCAGATTTCCTTCTCTAGAGGACATTTGTGAATTAGAAGCATTTACAATAGTCAATGATTGTTTTATGATCACAGTTACTGAGGTCAGCTGTATCAAATTAGGTCCAGATTTATTAACTGAATTTAAATTCCATCAGTTGTGAGTTTTTAGTATATGTTCTTTTAGCACTACCTTGTATCTCTAAATTGTTAGGCCCAGTGACATTACTACAATACCATCACCTCTAGGATTGGGAGCACAGAGAATGGTGATCATACAATTTTAGATATTTGTTTTCTTTTAAATAGTATATCACTGAAGTTTTGTCCTTATGAACGTGATCCCACACAAGGGTGTAATTTTAAAGATCCGACATATGAACATTTCATATATTTATGAATGGCTACTTTAGACTGTCCTGCATTATACTCCAACTTGCATACAAATCGACTTGTGAATGAACTCAAGAACAGAGCCCAGAGATTGCTTGAATCATAGAATCCCTAGTGTGGAAACAGACCATTTGGCCCAACAAGTCCACATCAACCCTCCAAAGAGTAACCCACTCAGACCCATTCCCCTACCCTATTACTCCACATTTACCTCTACCTAATGCACCTAATCTACAGATCCCTGAACACTGTGGGCAATTTAGCATGGCCAATTCACTCTAACCTGCACATCTATGTGACTGTGGGAGGAAACCGGAGCACCTGGGGCAAACCCACACAGACACGGGGAGAACATGCAAACTCCACACAGTCACCTGAGGCTGGAATCAAACCTGGGACTCTAGCGTTGTGAGGCAGCAGTGTTAACCACTGGGCCACTGCCAGCCATTAAGCTAGCCGCTTGTATCTAGGTATTTCTCAACAACCTAGAGACTCTATGACACACCTATGGAGCAGGTGGGACTTGAACCTGGACGTCTTAGCTCAGAGACAGGCATATTACCACCGTACCACAACAGCTCCTTTTTAAATCAAATTTCATCACCTGCCATGGTGGGATTCAATCTCATGTTCGCTGAAAATTAACCTGGGACTCTGGATTACCAGTACAGGACATTACCACAACACCATCATCTCCAGGTTCGGGAGCACAGAGGATGGTTGTCTTACATATTTGTTTTCTTTTAAAAGAGTACATTACTGAAGTTTTGTAAAGTATGTATTTTCACATACATTATACACACACCTGACATTTTTAATTTCTATTAACCATTGAACTCTTAAGTAATTATATACATGTAGCGACCATGTGATACAAGTGGAACTCTGGATACCTGATGTGAACACCAACTTCTGTTATTGATTTACTCACCTTGTTTTAAACTATCAGCACAATCACTTTCTAAGAGGCTGCAGGAAGTGGTGTCTGCAAACAGTAATTTATACACATTATGTCTTTTAGATTAAGTGACTTTGCGCTGTACTAACTTCAAGATGTAGGATTTGGGTTTGTGTTAATGGGAATGTTTCTGGCAAGGTGCACAAATCTGCCAATCTCAGTTGAGATATTTCTATTGAAGTCCATGGGAAAGTCCAGGAAAGGTGACTTCATTTGAATGTCAATGTTGAGCACCCTCAGAGATTTGACAGATTAGGAGAATCCTGAAGAAGGGCTTATGCCCGAAACGTCGATTCTCCTGTTCCCTGGATGCTGCCTGACCTGCTGCGCTTTTCCAGCAACACATTTCCAGATTAGGAGAATGACAATCTCAGTGGATTCTGGCCTCATTGGGGATGAGGTTGCTGAGGATTCATTGGAAATGTCCTTCCTAAATTAGAGTCAAGAAATCTTCAGTAACATCCAGAATTTTCAGCAGTGTCAGATTTGGATCCCGAATGCAGTTTGGTTAGAATACAGGGTCAAAGTCAACTTTCCAACCTGATTCTCTTCTGCAGTTCATTTTAAAAAAAAATTCATGGATGTGTCACTGGCTAACAATATATTGCCCATTGGGCAGTTAACCACATGATATTTATTTTGAGTCACATGTGGGGCACAGCAGTTCAGGATGGCAGATTTCCTGGCCTAAACAACATTAGTGAACCAGATGAGTTTTCCAAAAATCAACACTAGTTACATGCTTGCTGTAATACTCAGTGTATAGGTTGTCCCCATTTTTCTGAAGGGGTGTTTCAAGGCTTTGAAGGTCAATTTATATATTTGTCATTTATCTCAAGAGAGTCAATTTATATATTTGTCATTTATCTCAAGAGGGTTGGAATATAAAAGCACCGTTGTGCTACTGAGACTTTATAAAGCTCTAGTTAGGCCCGATTTGCAGTACTGTGTCCAGTTTTGGTCCCCACACCTCAGGAAGGACGTATTGGCACTGGAGCGTGTCCAGCGGAGATTCACACGGATGATCCCTGGAATGGTAGGTCTGACATACGAGGAGCGGCTGAGGATCCTGGGATTGTATTCATTGGAGTTTAAAAGATTAAGGGGAGATCTAATAGAAACTTACAAGATAATACATGGCTTGGAAAGGGTGGACGCTAGGAAATTGTTTCCATTAGGCGAGGAGACTAGGACACAGCCTTAGATTTAGAGGGGGTAAATTCAGAACAGAAATGCGGAGACATTTCTTCAGCCAGAAAGTAGTAGGCCTGTGGAATTCATTGCTGCAGAGTGCAGTGGAGGCCGGGACGCTAAATGTCTTCAAGGCAGAGATTGATAAATTCTTGATGTCACAAGGAATTAAGCGCTACGGGGAGAATGCGGGTAAGTGGAGTTGAAATGCCCATCAGCCATGATTGAATGGCGGAGTGGACTCGATGGGCTGAATGGCCTTACTTTCACTCCTATGTCTTATGGTCTTACATGACATCTACAGCAATTTGAAATGCAGGTCAGCATTTTACACTGGATTTGCTTTTCCTATTTGTAAATCTGCTACTGGTTCAAAGTGGAAAGGTCAAGAACTAGTACCATGAAGTTCCAAGTCCCATTTTATTGCACCATTTGCGATAAGGATTATTATCTCTCTTAAAACCAGAAGCACTATGGATGCTGTAAATCAGAAACAAAACAGAAGTTGCTGGAAAAGTTCAGCAGGTCTGGCAGCGTCCGTGAAGGAAAATCAGAGTTAATGTTTCGGGTCTGAGGAAGGGTCACCGAATCCAAAATGTTAACTCTGATTTCTCTCCACAGATGCTGCCAGACCTGCTGAGTTTGCCCAGCAACTTCTGTTTTGTTATTATCTCTCTTCATCCTTTTATCTAATTTTGCATATATAAAGAAGTGCATAACAACTGGATCCTGAGTAGCATAAAGAAGAAATGGAAGAGTCTGGTTATTGCAAAGCATATCCAGGAACATTCTGAATGGAAATAGGGAGGTGGTACAGTGACGGTATTGAGGAACTTTGCAGAAACAAAGTGGCAGTGAGAGCAGCTACTGGTGGTTGAGGAGAGCAGGAAACTCTAAATAAGTTAGTTTCAGAGGAATAAAAGGGATGTGAAACCTCTGGATCTTCTTAGGAAGAGAAGGACAAGACCCCAGAGGGATTTGTGGTGAAGATTTTAAAGTCAATTTTCTCAGATCTATGATGTTTGGAAAGTTATAATTTTGATAGGTGCAAACCGGGCTGTGGTACTTAGGATGGGAAGTAGTTTTTGAAGGGTTGAAATAGATTGCTTGTAACAAGAATACTAGAAAAATGGTGATCAGGGTATAGTTGAACATTACAGGAGCAAAGACAGTGGCAGAGGTAGGAAATTCAGAGGTGAAAGAAGGAATCCTTCACAATGGATAAAATACAGGAGCGGGGCAAGCTGGACTGTTGCATGAGACTATATCATTGAGGACACAATTGAGTCGGAGACATCCCTGTACTGAAGTCAGCTAAAAGGTTGAGGAGGATGAGAAGATATACTGAAATCCATTTCCTGTAATCTATGGGAATGCAACATTACAGATACTAAGTTCCATGAGTAGTTAGATGGCAATGTTTCAAATCTGTTCTGACACGCAGGGAACTTGTCACAAGTATTTTTTTTCAGACTACTCAGGTCAGTTCAAGAGTCACTGAAAAGCATTTCCAGGACACTGTTCAGTTTTGGCAAAAACAGGGATAGACTCCATGTTTGGAGTGCTGATTCTTAGATGTTCTGTAGGGAAGACATCAAGTTGTTCATGATTAGGGCTCAGAACTTTGGGAATGTAGTAAAGTCTCTGATGGTGTTAGTGAAAGCTTTTAGAGGCTTAGAAGAAGCCTGCAACATTAACACTTTGGTGCAACTGGGAGAATGCCCATAAGCTGTACTTGTTTCATAAAATTGAGGAACATCAGATCTCAGGCAAACCCAAGGACATAAGTAGTTTGATGAAAACTAGCATTGTGCCAGCAAATAACTACTGGAGTATAGTTTCAGAGTCAAGAGGGATAGGAATCTGGCATAGGATGAAGATGAATTAAAGAAGGAGCCATTGCTGAGACAGTGCAGTGAAGATTTGTAATCCCTGGTGAAGTTTAATTAGATCTGATCATGTCATTTACATAGGGTTGTTACATTCATAGTACCTGCCTTGATTGTGTTTGTTATTCTGAGAGGCATGGATTGGGTATACAGAAAGGAACTTTTCCCTTTAGTACAGGAATCAATAATTAGAGGGCAAAGATTTCAGGTAAGGAGCCAGCAGTTTAGAAGGGATGTGAGGAAAAACGTTTTTAGTCAGAGTGGTGGGAATCTAGAACTCACTGCCTTGAAGAGTGATAGAGGAGGAAACCCTGAACATTTCAGAAGTATTTAGATGTGCACTTGTGACATCAAGACAGTGGACCACATACTGGAAAATGGGATTTGAATAGTTGGGGCCTGGTTTTTGACCAGCATAGACTCGATGGGTCAAAGGGCCTTTTTCTGTGCTGCAGATCACTAATGGCTCTATAACCATGCATGCTCTGTGGTTCAATCAGTCTATAACAGTATTCTACATTTTTTTTGTGGGTGTTAGCAATAATTTGGATATGTATTGTTGAAGTGCATTGAGGAATGTGGTTTTATTCTCCTAGTAAGTTTCTGGAAATCACGTCTGTCTACATGACCATGAAGCCAAATTTTCATGCTATATTAATACTCCATTGCCTGAGCAGCACCTTTGGAAAAGTTTGGCAAAACAAGTGTAAAATTGTAAAACAAATGTACAAACTTCTTGAGGTATGCAAGAGAATGAATGAAGAAAAACAACTGTATAGCTAGATTAAATTTGCTGTACAGTCAAGCTTAAGAATTACTTTTCTTCAGCCAAACAGATCTCATTTTCAGTAGCATTTTGTAGACAACTGAAGACTTTTGTTACAATACGTACCTTCAAAATAAGTTTTGGGTTTTATATTTTCCTATACGTTCATCAAAACATTAGATTTGATTTGCCAAAATGATCTCCCAGAAGTCAAGGTATGTTGAATGTGGCAAAATAAAATTAAGATTCGGTGTAGTTTGCTCTAGAAATCATTCATACCTTGGCAACAAATGGAAAAGACAGCAAAATGAGAGAATGGATCAAAAATATCTGGTGGATTCTGAAGATCAAATGCAATTTCATCTGGGCCACTGAAGTCAAAGTACATAATGTATTAGTATTTCAGCAAGCTTAAAACTTTCACAATGTATAGCTCTTTAAAACAAGTTAGAATTTCAAACTCCTAACAGTGAAGCTGAAACAATTACTTATAAATGTTCAAGTCAAGCCACAACAATTACATGCCAATATTCCAAAACTTTATTTACATTTTTGACCAAATACTTGTCACAGCAGCAAAACTCTTCTAAAAAGCGTAATGATCATTGTGTAATTGGCCTTTGTTTATCCAGTGTATAGCTTTTTCATTTTAGAAATTCCAGTATAGATAATTTAATAAATTCAGGAGATTTCTTCCTGCTTTAAAGGTATTGTGACCTCCAAGATTGCTTTAAAAGTTGTTTCAGTTCCATCTTAGGGACATTTGCCATGTCCAAGGCTTGAGTTTGAATGTTATACATACATATTTAGATTTGTGCTACAAATTCCATGCTGCTGGACTCTGAGCATTTTTCCAGCTGTAATGAATGCTATTCACTTTGAGAAATGCAGCCAAGTGCATTCTTCAATTCATTAGAAAGTGATCTTCACATCATTTAAAACTTGTCATGAAAAAAAAAGCATTGCAGTAAACACACGGGATTAACACAAGGACCTCTTCCAGTGCAACTATTTTTTAAACCCAAGTAATTATGCTCTCGTCATCTACGCAACAACATTTTCCATTTTGTAGCAAGTTATCTAATAACTCCTTGTGCATAGTCAAAATCATTTGATTAGATAACACTGAAAATAACGTGTCTAAAACTCTAATGCCAGTGGGAAAGCCAAGTTGATCTAAATCTTAAATATACTTTTCATGTGGATTTTTGTATCAAACTTGGGTCAGTTTGGTCTTGCTTGCACAATATGCTTTTGCAAGGTAATCTGCAAGGTAAAGTCTATTGTCAGTTATTTTTCCACAATATTAAGAAAAACTGAATTCTATTTAGTGTTAGTGACATACATTTATTAAACCACATTATTGAATTAGAACAACATTAAAGAATGTTTTAACCAAGAAGTATAGAAAAATAAATTAAATTGCTGCAGCTCGCCTTGTATTTAAAAAATAAATCTACAATATTATATCAGGTAATACAGTGGACCAACCATCTAATGGTGACTGGAAGAGACAAGTGTGCTTTGAAAGTTTTCAATGTTTTCCACACACCCATCGAAGTTCCTGTTCTTCCCTGAGGTCTGTCAGGTCCTGGATTGACCTCCAGCTGCACTGACAGGCATATGCTCGTGTACCTTTCCTACTCAATGTCTTCGCTTTCAACTTGTTTAAGTCGGGCATGTTGTTTCTGTTGGTGAAAGCAAAAAAAATGTAGGTGTATACCATTTTAAATGTGGCCTAACATTACATTTATTATTTGTAATTAAAACTAGTGGAACAATCTGTACTGAATTTATTTACATAAGTGGTTCTATTTCCTCCCATATTTCCTCCTCTAAATCTAACATAATTCTTTATCCCCCTCTCTCATCAGCTTAAATTCATAGAACATAGAACATAGAACATAGAAGAATACAGCGCAGTACAGGCCCTTGGGCCCTCGATGTTGCGCCGATCCAAGCCCACCTAAACTACACTAACCCACTATCCTCCATATACCTATCCAATGCCCTCTTAAATGCCCATAAAGAGGGAGAGTCCACCACTGTTACTGGCAGGGCATTCCATGAACTAACGACTCGCTGAGTGAAGAACCTACCCCTAACATCAGTCCTATATCTATATCAGTCCTAATTCATCTATATCATCACTCCAAATATTCCCAGAAGTACAGAGTTCCACATTTACACCAGTTTGTGTGTAATGGTTTTCTCGATGACTATCATACTTTGAGAACCTCCAATTATGCTTATCCCCACAAGCAGAAATATTCTTTCTGTATTAGCTCCACGAAAACCCTTCAAAGATCTCCACTAGGTCACTCCTCATCCTTTTGTTTTGACAAGAGAGGCCCAGCCTGTGAATTCAACATCTTTATATAATGTTTACAATATTGCAACTGGAAAGCACACAATACTTTAACCCAAGTTCCATTCAGGTTTAGGATAGTCTTCCCTACTCATTCCTTCAGAAGTAAAGCCTAAAATTCAATTTGCCCCTTTTGACAAGGGGTTTGTTAATCTGTGACAATGTTTCATAACTTATGTATCTGTGTTCTGGACTATACTCATACAGTATGGAAACAGACCCTTTGGTGTAACTAGTCCATGCTAACCATGTTCCTAAACTAAACTAGTCCCATTTCCCAGTGTTACCCTATTTAGACTTGCACCTACCAAATAATAAGTGATTTTCTATTCCTGCCAAAATATACTCCCTCTCCTTTGACTATATTGAATGTTATTTGCTCATTCTTCAAGTTAATTAAATGTTTTCCAACAATATTATGCAGTCTTCCTCAGGACTGATTATCCCGCCCTGAAATTTGGTGCTATATGCAAATCGATAAGTTGCTTAAATGTCTAAATTAGTTTGCAAAATTTAACTCACCAATGTTAATTATGAACAGCAACGGTTCCAGTACTGAGCCTTGTGGGACCCACTTGGCACCTTCTGGCACCAGTCTTTACTCCCATCCTCTGCTTTCTATCTTGAAGCCAGCTAGCAATCCATTCTGTCACCTGTTCCTTAATTCCATATTGTCTAACCTAATTCATTAGCATCTAATTGGAAGTCTTTTAAAATTGCATTGACAGTATTACCTGTGTCTGCTCTATTATCCATTTTCTGTCCCAATTATATCTTTTTAAAAAATCAATAAGGTTGATGGAAGAAAATCTTCATTTTTGAAATCCATGTTCACTATTCACTATTATACTCTTATTTGTAGAGGTTCTTTGATTATCTCTTTTAGTAGAAATTCTACTTTTTTTTTCCCCATAACTTACCTTAAGCTGGCTAACCTACAAATTACTTGTCTATGTTCTGTTCCTTTTCTTAAATATACGATTGCATTAGCTTTCCGATAGTCCTCTGATAAACCTTTTACCAACAAGAATTAATAACTGCGGCCTAGGCAAATACTGAAGCAAAGTAATTATTTAAGATTTCTGCCATCTCTAGCATTGTGGTGGCTATTCCCTAATACCATATTCCTAACATATTCTAGTCTTCCTTATTGATATGTCGATAGAATCTTTTATCACTTTGTTTCAATATTATAACTTCACAGTTCCTCTTTGCCTTGCTAACTGTGTTTGTGACTTACCTCTTAATCTCTTAATATTTGCTGTCATCATAAGTCTTCTCCTGTCGACATACTTAATGCCTACCTTTTTCCTAATGCTCAATCTTTCCCTTATGATGTTATTCATCCATTGTGTCCCATTTATGTTCATTTGTTCTTTCTTTTATGAATACATTTTTCCTGCACTTTGCTGGACACTACTAAATGTTTATCATTGTTGGATGTGTTGTTGTTGTCCAATATTGTTGTCCAATCATGCTATTTTCTCAAGTTCTATTCTCATGCTTCTGAGGAGTTCATTCTTTTGATAGCAACTTCCTTTCTGCTTTCCTACAATCACTAACACTGATGATCAAACTTGGGTGAAACATCAAATCAGCCACTGCATTCACGTGAAAAGCCTGTCGGTTAGACTTTTCTGGTACATTTTGCACAATTATTCTATGAAAGGGAAACCATGTTTGACAAATCTGAACATAACATTGGAAGGAGTATTGTACTTGAATTATCAGAAGGCATTTAATTACACAAGTACAAAAAATGGCTGTTACACAAGATCTCAACTGATTGGGGATAATCTATTAGAATTGACTAAGGATTGGTTAACAGACACATAACAAGAGAATCGGGATGGACATGTCTTTTTTTGAGATGGCAGGATGTGACTACTATGCTGCAAGGAGCAGTGCTTGGACATCAGCTAGTTGCAATCTATATCATAGGAACATAGGAACTAAGGGTATTCAGAACCTTGAGCCTGTTCACCATTCAATGAGATCATGGCTGATATGTAGCCTCGCTCCATAAACCCACCTTTTGCCTATATCTCTTAATATATTTGCTTAACAAAAGGTTTTCTATTTCAGATTTAAAATTAACAACTGATCCAGAGTCCAGTGACCATTGTAGAAGAGAATTCCAAACATCTACTACCCTTTGTGTATACCAGTGCTTCCTAACATCTCTCCTGAACAGTTTGGCCTTACTTCTCGAACCATGGCCCCTAGTAAGTTCCAGAATCCCCAACCACTGGAAATAGTTTATCTTTATCTACCCCATCATTTCCTGACTTCAATTAGATCACCCTTTAACCTTAAATCTAAAGAAAGCAAGACTAATTTGTATAATCTCTCTCACAACTTAATCACTGAAGTCCCGATATCATTCTTGTAAACATAAGGGAATAGAATATTAGTAAATGTTACAATATATGAGCAAAAGCTCAGAGTTAGGTTTTGAGAATTGTTTTAAAGGAACTGCAGAAGCAGAAAGGTTTCTTTCATGCGGGACTTTGAATTTATGACCTTGGAAGCTGAAGGGACAGCAGTGTGAAACTCTAACTACTGGATATTTCTTCTTGAACGTTCTGCAGTTTTTGACATGATCAAGACCATGTCACACAGTGTAAAAATTTCAAAATGTATGACTGATATGAAATGTGAAAGCATTGTGAATAGTAAGAAGGAGGTGCAGAGAAGTGTAATGTGATTCATTTTGGTAAGAAGAACTTGGACAGACAATACAAAACAAAGGCAGCAATTCTAAAGAGGATACAGGAACAGAGGAACCTGGATCATTGCGTGTACAAAAGTGAAAGGGCAGGTTCAAAAAGTAGTTAACAAAGTATACAGCATGCTATGTTTTAGTAATGAGGACATTGAGTACAAAATCAAGGAGATTATGTTACACCTGTACAGAAAACTAGTTGGGTCTCAGCTGGAATAACATCTCCAGTTCTGGAGCCATATTTTCGAAAAGATGTGAAGGCTTTAGAGAGCATGCAGGCAAGGTTCATGAAAATGATTTCAGGGATGATGAACTTGACAGGAGATTCATTAGAGGCATTCAAAATCATAAGGGGTCCAGTCAGAGACAAAAACTGCACCATTGTGGAAAGATCAAGGAGGCAAAGATTTCAGGTAATTGACTAAGCAAAGGAATGGAGACAGGTTCAATCATGGCATTCAAAAAGGAATTGGATTATGATGTTAAAAAAAGCAGGGTTAAGGGGAGAAGGCTGGGGAATGACATTAGATAAACTGCTCCTTAAAAAAAAATCAGTACAGATATAACAGGCTGAGTGGCCTTGCTTCCGTGCTGTAACTATTCTGTGATTATGTTTGAATGCATCATTTTCCAACTCTTCTACCTCCTCAACTCTACATGTAACTAACTCAGGCTCCTCCTCATTGTCACACATAATACACAGCTCCTTGTTCCCCTGTGTTGATATGCTCTCCTGACAATGTTGGATGATTTCCTTCTTCCCACTGCCTCACAAATTGTTAAATAGTTTATTTCATAGTAAGCTTAGAAAATCATGGTGTAAACAGCACTGCATGAAGCTGTTTACAACCTACAAATTTAGGTTGAAACTTTATTGCTGGAACAGCACAGCAGGTCAGGCAGCATCCAGGGAACAGGAGATTCGACGTTTCGGGCACAGGCCCTTCTTCAGGAATATTCCTGAAGAAGGGCCTGTGCCCGAAACGTCGAATCTCCTGTTTCCTGGATGCTGCCTGACCTGCTGTGCTGTTCCAGCAATAAAGTTTCAACTTTGATCTCCAGCATCTGCAGACCTCACTTTCTCCTCGAACCTACAAATTTAGCCCTGCCAGCAACTTAATACAGCATTTAATTTTTATTTGCTGAGGTACTGGCCATACTTTTCCAATCTTCTTTAAATACAAGGAGATAGCAGAGGAATTGCAAATGCAAAATGTTTGTTCCAAAAAGAATGCAAGTCTAAAATCAGGAACTGTGGGCCAGTAACTTCAACCATAGTTAAAGGTGGGAAAGGGTTGATGAGAGTAATGTAGTGTAAATATGCTTTCAAAAGGTGTTTGACAATATGCTTTCAACAAAAAGCAAAGTGCTGAAATGTTTAAAAACTGAAATAAAAACATAACCTGAAATGTTAAACCTTTTCTCACGGAAAGATGCTGCCTGATCTGCTGAGTATTTCCTACATTTTCTATTTTTATGTCACACAATCAACTTGCCAGCAATATTGAAGCCTATAAAACAAAATAGGAAGTAGCAGCATGGGTTTAAAATTAGCCAAATGACAGAAAACAGTGAGTAGTGGTGAACAGTTGTTCATAAGATTGAACTAAAGCATATGACAAATTTCCCCAGGAGTTGATAATGCTTGTTCAAAAATAATGACTTAGACTCAAGTGTGAAGGATGCAATTTAGAAAAATTGCAAATGACACAGTTTAGATACATTGTGAATTGTGAGGAGCGAAGTGATCAGCGTCAAGAGGGCATAACCAAGCTGGTGGAGTGAGTAGACAGGTGGCAGATAAAATTTAAAGAGAAGAGTAAGACATTTGAGTAGGAACAATGAAGGGAAACAATAAACAATGAAATGCACAATAAAGGATATGTTAGAGATTGGTTGTATTTGTGCAAAAATTGCTGAAGGTGGCAGGGTAGGTCAAGAAAATGGTTAAAAAGATATATAGTGTCCTACACTTTATAATTAGAAGCACAGAGCACAAAACAATATATAATGAGGAACATTTAGAGAATACAGATTCTGGTTTTGCCTCACTGAAGCATTGTGTCCAATTCTGGGCATTACACTTTAAGAGGGATTAGACAGCATTGGGGAAACTACAAAAAAAAAGGTTTATGGTAATAGTTTCAGGGATGGGATAAATTGGATTAATTGGTGTTATTCTCCTTACAATAAAGAAGGTTGAGAGCAGATCTGATTGACAGAACTGATCAAAAGCATATGGGATCTAGACAGAGTAGACAGCAGGAAACTGTTCTTATTGACAAAAAGGCCAAGCATGAGATGACACTGATTTAAACTGTATGGCAGACTAACCAGTGGGTACATGAGAAAAAATGTTTATAGCTCAACACAGGGTTAAGATCTGAAATGCACTGCCTGACTATGCGGCAGAGGCATATATATTTTTAACAAAGGAAATGGATAAACATCTGAGGAGAGAAAGTTGAACGGCTACAGGGATAGGGAGAGGTAATAAAAGTTGTCCTTGTAAAGGGCTGATATTGACCCAATAACTTCCTCCAGTACTGTAATTAACTCTATGAATCTATTTTTATTTTATTTATTTTGCATTTACAAAATCTGTCCAAAGTAGAGACAAGTCACAGTAATATGCCTGAGATTGCCAATATTTGTTTGTTCTTGACACGTTGATAAACTTTGTTATAAAAGCAAAAAGAATTGAAACACCAGTTTTGAACAGTACAAAATGTTTATCAGCTTATTTTACTAATTTAGAATTCTGAAATTGAAAGCAAGGAACCCTAAATATTGAGCATGAAATTCTAAGTCATAATTTTAAAAATAATTTGCATGATAAATATGAGCTGGTAACATTACAGCGAGGGAACCAGTATCAGAAGTTTGTCTGAACAGGACAAGCAACTTAATTTCCTTTAAGCTGCTGCATTAAAGAATGAAGCACAATGATCTAACCTGGACATGAGGAAATGCATAGATGACAATCTAATATAATGCAACTAGATGTGGAGTTAGGAAAAAGTTTTGGTTCATTTTATATTTTAAAATTTGCACAATGAAATATATACAAACAAATTATACCAATTCTCTTGCAGTCCCTTAATTAAATAGATTGATTAACTGGGGATTGAACCAGAAAAGTATATGTAACATTGAAAGGGTGAATTCAATGTCAAATCAAGTACAACGAGAAATGCAGAGGGAAAGAAAGAATGTTAAGATGGAAAGAAAAGGGAGAGAGTTTTACACTCTCCAACACTGAAAACCTGCAGGAATGAAACTTCATACTTGTAGACAGTGAATTTGCAGCCCGAAGGGAGTTGACTAGCAGAAGTTAAAAACTTACTGCAATGTTAACTGGGCACTTGGACTGGAATGTACTGCACTTAACATTCTGCGGCAATTTAGTCTGTATAAACCATGCAACTTCAGCAATTCATTTAAACCATAAGCTGGATAGAAAATTACTGCTTTCACAAAGCTAATGATGGCAAATTAGATGGTAACTATTGGATTTCAGTTCAGTGAAAACCTGTCACTTGCCTATAGCATTTTTAATATGTAAGAATCCCACCACTAATTTTGCAGCAACATTCGGGACTATATGAATGTTAACTGAAAACCCAATATTACACATGAGTTTGTTTGGAACATTTTAAATTTTCCAGTTTCATACTGGAACTGTCAGATATATATCTGTACATAGTCACGCATACCTGAAAAAAAAGTAGTCACATGACTTGTTCCATTCATAATCATCAAGTGCAATTACTCTAAAGTCACAGGTAGTACAGCGGAGTTGGTCACACGTTCTGTTTATTAAAAAACAAATATTTTGACATCACAAAGTATATTGTTCACAAACTAAATTATATAACCACATTAAAACAGTGGAATTGGCAAAGCAAGCTATCATTCTGACAACATGTATATTGACATTATTAAAACTTACTTTTCACAAAACAAAATCAATACAATTATTTCTTAGACTCTATGGGGCTCAACTATTGTCTTATAATTGTGAAGGACTGCCTTCAATGTTGACTTGCTCATCAATTTTCACTGTTTCCTTAAGGGGATATAGCTAAGTTTCAACTCTTCTCAGTATCGTTCAGATTTAGGTCCAATAATGAGAAACCAGCAGCACTAAGTTTCATTCTTCAAATGGGGAAGATGAGAACAACCATATTCTCCATGATAAGCCAGGGGCTAACATGAGTAAGGACATTAAACATCCCTCCATCACTAACACTAACCAGGTCACACATAGAGCTCTGGGGAAAAAGGGAAATCAGAAGGTCCCATTGAAAATGATAGTGAAGAATGTTCTAAATGTGTGATCTGAGTAGTATTAGAAGGGGATGGTGGGAAGCTGATCTTTAGCACCAGCTAAAGTATGATTGTGGCAGTTCAGGACTCCTGCAAACAACTTACTTCAACTTCAGTGAGGGAGTGTTGCATTGTTGAAGGTACTGTTCTATGGATGATATTTCCATATGCCAGTGATCGAAGATGAAGTGAAAATGTCTATGACTCTCAAAGTTAAAGCTATTATTTAAATACAAGTCTTTATTAATATAGGATGGCGAATCTTCTTATCACAACTGGAGAGTCAAATGGTAATGCACTAACTTCTGAATTTATGCCAGAGTGATCATTGTGATATTACAGGACAGAGCTATCTGTTTAAGAGGCAGCATAGCTGAAATGCATTTCAAATAGGCTTGCTCTAGACATGTATTTCTCATTTTGAATTTACTCATTCCTGGCAAAAATGAATATTTCAGCTTTATCAAATATATTAGGGCACTAAAAAGTAATATTAGGTTTTATATGAAGAAGTTTTCTATAAGGTACTGTAGCAGCAAATTGTAGTAGAGGTAATAAACAATTGATATAGGAAGAATTTCAACTGAGATGAGGAATTCCTTCAACCAGACAGTAGTGAATCTTTGGAACTCACTGCCGCAAAAGGCTGGGGAGAACAAGTCATTGAGTGACTTTAATACAGAGATAGATAGATTCTTGATTAGTAAGGGGATCAAGGAATCAAGGGCAACAGGGAGAAGGCAGGAGAACGGAGTTAAGAAATATATCAAATAGCTGAATGGCAGAGAAGACTCGGTGGGCCATATGGCCTAATTCTGCTCTTATACCTCATGCAACTGTTTCAGTATCATGGTAAATAGGTAGATGTGATTGGGACTCGAGGAAATGCATAGGTGACAGTGTGGTCACTATCGGTGTTTCATTGGTTGTAGATGTAGATACTACAAAAACACAATATTTCAATATTTTAAAAATGATATACAAACAAGTACATACATCCATTTGCTTTTGCTCCCCAAAATTTTGTCTGACATGGACTTCAATTAGGGATGAATGAAACAAATCTGAAAATAAAAATACCTCCGAGAAGTATTTGTTCCCAATCCTAGAGGTGCAGAACTGCCGCCGAGATAAACTGGACAACACCTGAAAACAAAGTATTCAAGATAGTTCTCTTTGGATGATGTACGCAGCTCAATATATCTAAAATGATCCCTCTGTGGAGTTCACACTTCTAGTACATTGACAAACCACTTCAACCCTATCTTTACTGCTCATTAGCCACATCAAAAAAAACATACACAGACAGGATAGAGAAGGGATAATAGAAGGAATGTTTTTAAAAATCTGGCACACATTATCTGATATGAAGTGGTAAGCTTAGATAGCACAAGCCAATCAAGTAGCAGGTGAAAACCCCAGCAAGGCCAGAGATATGGAAGTCTTGCCAATCTTAAGGTAAGTCTTCCTTTAAATTGTTTATGTCATTCTGCAGACCAACAGGCTGACTGGCTGTTGGGAAGAAGCAATGTGGCAAAAGGCAACTACAGCAAAGGACCCATGGGATAGACTAGTTAGTGGAGTGGATTTTTCAGGCTGTCAAAGGAGGAGGCAGACAGTTGAGGAGCCCTCCCTCTAGACTAGGGTGGCAGAAATTGTGGGCCACAACTAGTAATGGTTGGACCAAAGGCTTCCTCATGAGGTCTGAATAGATCCCTCCTACTCTTCCTGGCCCTGGCTAATATGAGTTAATCTTTAGTATTTTAAGTATTTTCTAACAACATTGGTATAGATTTATGTTATGGCTCTGATTATGCTTTTGAATGTTAATTAAATCTCAACCTGCTCTTTATAGGAGACTTGCTGACAGTCATGAACATGACTGGATAAAATTAATGTAAGTAAAGCATCCAATAATGAGGAAATTAATAGAATTAGAGTGAAAATTCCATCTGAGGGTGTTAAAAGTAGTAGGGGAGCACATTGTAGATACTCTAACTATAATCTTTTAGAGTTCCCTGGATATAGCAGTTGTCCCGCTTAAACATGTAATTCGCCTGATGAA
Source organism: Chiloscyllium plagiosum (assembly GCF_037043375.1). Classification (NCBI taxonomy): domain Eukaryota; kingdom Metazoa; phylum Chordata; class Chondrichthyes; order Orectolobiformes; family Hemiscylliidae; genus Chiloscyllium; species Chiloscyllium plagiosum. The sequence goes on from NW_028270142.1 coordinate 105,887,722, forward strand.
GGGCTTATGCCCAAAATGTTGATTCTCCTGCTCCTCGGATGCTGCCTGACCTGCTGTGCTTTTCCAGCACCACATTCTTGACTCTGATCTCCAGCATCTGCAGTCCTCACTTTCTACCCTTCTTAAAAAGGGAATGGGAAAGAGGAAAACAAGGGAATTACAGATCAGTTAGCCTAACATAAAATAAAGTACTGCAGATGCTGAAGATCTGAAACAAAAAAACAAAAATTGTTGGCAAAAGTCAGCAGGTCTGGCAGCATCTGTTGGGAGAAAGCAGACTTAATGTTTTGAGTCCAGTGACTCTTCATCAGAACCATCTATGGTAGCAGGGAAACTGTTATAAGTCTATAATCGAGGTTGGGGTAACAGAACACCTTGAAAATTTTCAGTTAATCAGGGGAGGTCATCATGGATTTGTGACAGGTAAATCATGCCTGACAAACCTCAATGAATTTTTTTAAGTAGTGGACAAGGGAATGACAATGAGTATTGATTTCCAGAAGGCTTTCATTTGATAAAGTCTCACATAAGAGACTGTTAACTGAGATAGAGGCCCAAGGATTGAGAGCAGATTAATTACATGGCTGAGAAATTGGTTGAATGGTTGGTGAAAGAAAATAATTGGCCGGATTTGACCAGTGGTGTCCCACAAGGATCTGTGCCAGGTCCTCAAATAATCACATTATTTATTAATGATTTAGATAATGGTGTAGAAAGTCATATATACAAGGTTGCAGACAGTATAGATGATGGCATTAAATTACAGAGGGATATTGATTGAGAAGGTGAATGGATAAAACTATGGCAAATGGAGTTCAATGTAAGCAAGTGTGAAGTTACCAATTTTGAACCAAAAAAGAAAAGATCAGGTTACTTTCCATATGACATGAAATTAAATGCAATGGATGTCCAAAGATACTTAGTACAAGTGCATAGATTTTTAAAATGCCAGGAACAGGTGGAGAAAATAATTAAGGAAGTTAATGGAATGCTGGCCTTTATATCTGGAAGACTTGGATATAAAGATGCAGTTTGCTGCAGTTATACAAAACCCTGCTTAGACCCCACTTGGAACAAAGAGAGCAGATCTGGGCAGTCCACCTTAGGAATGACATATCAGCTTTACAGGAAGTACAACATAGGTTTACAAGAATGATGCTTAAAAATGTGTTGCTAGAAAAGCGAAGCAGGTCAGGCAGCATCAAAGGAACAGGAGAATCAACTTTTCAGGCATAAGCCCATCTACAGCAGTTGTCCCGCTTAAACATGTCATTCGCCTGATGAAGGGCTTATGCCCAAAATGTTGATTCTCCTGTTCCTTTGATGCTGCCTGACCTGCTGCGCTTTTCCAGCAACACATTTTTAAGCTCTGATCTCCAGCATCTGCAGTCCTCACTTTGTTTAAGTTATGAGGGATTATATAAATAAGGCTGCTTTCTCTAGAATTTACACATGCAAAGAATAATGGGCTCATTATTAAAATTGTCAATAACTGTTCAGTATTCTTAGAAACAGCTGATGATATGATTGATCTAAATTATAACCCATATGTTTTACGAAAAGGTTAACCATGATGATCAATGATTTTAGCATCAAATTTTCCATTAGTACCCTCCTGTAATGAAGACATTTGACGTTCAGATATAGCACATCTGCACAAAATATCTTGTTCTTAAGCAATTTCAATTCAAGAATCCTTGAGTTGGGAATAGGAATTAGAAATAGTCTGACATATAAAGGATGGGAAAGATTTTGCACAACTTTCTCAACACTTCCTCAGAGAAAGCACAAGTATAAAAAGGGAAGACTGGGACTGTCAGTCAGGAGGATAGGGTGAGCTAGGTGGAAATAGAAGCAGTCTCTCAGGCTTTGATCTGATTGAACAGGTATAAGTAGGAACAACATCTAGGTGATGTTATAGAGATCTGCATCATAGAAAAAGGTCCTTTGATCCATTGGTCTGCGCCAGTCAAAAACACCCACTTAGTTATTCTAAACCTATTTTCCACCACTTAGCCTGTAGACTTGTATGCTTTGGCATCACAAGTGCATATCTAAATACTTCTTAAATGTCATGAGAGTTTCTGCCTCTACCATCCTTACAGGCGTTGTTCCAGATTCCCACCACCCTTTGGGTGAAAATTTTAATCCTCAACTATCTTCTAAACTTCCTATCTCTTACTTTAAATCTATGCCTCCTGTTACTGGTCCCTCCACCAAGACGAAAATTTTTTTCCTCTCTACCATATCTATGCCCCTCATAATTTTCTACATCTCAATCTTGTCTCCCATCAGTCTCCTCTGCTCTAAGCAAAATTACCCCAGTCTAATCAATCTCTCTTGAAATTTCAAACTCTCTAGCGATTCATTTCAGGTCTAACAATATTGGGAAGGAGAGAGGAGACATCCTGTTGAGGGGATGACATGGTAGTTCAGTGGTTAGCACTGCTGCCTCACAGCACCAGGGATCTGGCTTTGATTCCAGCCTTGGACAACTGTCTACGTGGTGTCTGCACAGGTTTCCTTCAGGTGGTCTGGTTTCTTCCAAAAGTTCAAAGACTTGGATTGCCCGTAGTGTCAGGGATGTGCAGGCTAGGTGGGTTAGCCATGGGAAATGCAGGGTTAGAGGTATATGGGTAGCGGGTTGGGTCTGGGTGGGATGCTGTTCAGAGGATTGGTGTGGATCCGATGGGCCAAATAGCCTGCCTCCACACTGTAGGGATTTTATGAATATCAGGAGTTAAAATTTTAAAAAAAGCTCTAAGACAGTAAAACGTAGAAAACAGGAGTAGGCTCTTGAAGCCTGCTCCGTCATTCAATATGATCATTTGATGATTATTGTGAGGTGATCATCAATGTCACATGCAAATTGTCTCAACAACAAAAATGAATGAATGAGTAATGCAAGGCGTGTTCCATATAGTGTGACACTGAGAATAAACTGGGGCTTTGAACAGTCTGCACTTAAACTCAGTTGAAACCATGGTTCTAGTGAAAATGACAACAGAATTGTAAGAATGACTTTATACGCATAACTGAGTGTGGATGGCTCAGCCAGAAGTAAATGTAAAACATACAATTTATAGATTGAAAAAATGATAAAGACAGGATTCAGGTTACAGAACATGATCAGGATACTCCAGCTGAACGAAAGTTGATATATAAAGTGAAATAGTTACAGCAGGAGTAACAAATGAGAAACATGTTAATGTTGGTTTGAAAAGCTGGGTCAGGAATCAACTTCAGATGAATTCTCTCTTTGCATTAGTTTTAAACAGAAATAGCACAATTGGCCATGAGGTGAGCTCAACACTGATATAGCGCAGCAGGTCAGGCAGATCCAAGGAGCAGGAGAATCGATGTTTCGGGCATGAGCCCTTCTTCGTGAAAAAGGGCTCATGCCCGAAATGTCGATTCTTCTGCTCCTTGGATGCTGCTTGACCTGCTGCACTTTTCCAGCAACACATTTTCAGCTCTGATCTCCTGCATCTGCAGTCCTCACTTTCTCCTCAACACTGAGATATGCAGGGGAGAAGAAAACAATAAATAGATTTGTAGTTTTGGTGATGGTTTATTGTGGTGAGCAGTAAATTCATCAGAATCCTTTAATTACACTCTTTAAAAAAATTCCTAAGGTATACATGACTGTACAATTACTTTTATGGAGGCAAACAGGTGGTAGCTTTGCCCATTGGGTGTTCACAATGTAAATTTGAATGTGTGATTGCTGTGACTTTTCTACCCATTAATTTTATGACTGGAGAAATTGTTGGTAAAATATTACCAAAATTCTAGTGTGCTCTATTTGCAGTTTATTTGCATAGAGTTGTTTTAAAGATGTAATTTTAGCAGATTAGTAAACAGATAAGTGAGGAAAAGGCAAAATATTAAAGAAAACAAAACAGGTTCAAAATAGATGGAGTGCTTTATAGTATCATTTTGTACAACTTAAAATCTTGATTAAAACTAAATATGCAAAATTTCATACTAATATGAATTCAGTTATAACCAAAGGTAGTGAGTAACTTTCAAAATTACATTTTAAAAAATCATCAACTTACTTTTTACCCCTGGTCTGAGAAAAGGCTCCGTTACCTGTACAATTTGTTATTGCTCCTGACTTCTGTAACAAATGAGCAGCATTTTAAATAACAAGAACAACTTTGAGAAAAACAGTATTGTTCATTTCAATTTTTAATGAAGCATCCTGATTATTTAAACGTATAGATTCAAATCTAGAACATATGTAAACTAGCATGACCTGAATGCATGAGGATGTTTTCAGAACAAGAATGTCTAAGCAGCTGAAGTTTTGGTATTGCAATGCATGTGGAGAATGAAAATTTAGATTGTGCATTTAATTATTATTCCTATAGTAATAGCACATTTAATATATTTTTCTTACAACTATGTGTTGCATGGAGCAAAACAAAAGTGCTCAACATTAAAAATGGGATAAATGTTCAGTTTACAGAAATATTTCTGCACTTTCATCTCACTTTAGTGCTGTCAAAGAGCAGGGATGAGTGTAGTGGCCATCATTAAGAAGGAAGTGCTACAGAGACTGCAAAGTCTAAAGGTGGATAAATCGTCCAGACCAGATGGACTACAAACTAGAGTTCCAAAGGAGATAAGTGAGGAGATTGTGAAGGCATTGGTAATCTTTCAGGAATTCCTGGAGTCAGGGAGGGTTCCAGAGGACTTGAAAATGGCTAATGTAAAACCTACATTTAAGAAGGAAGGGAGGCAGAAGATAGGAAACTACAGACCAGTTAGCCTGACATCTTTTGTTGGTAAGGTTTTAGAGTCCATTATTAGAGTCAGTACAGCTTCATCAACAGACGTCAAAACCTGACAAATCTGTTAGAATTCTTTGAAGAGGTAACACGCAAATTAGACAAAGGAGAGCCAGTGGATGTGACCTATTTGGATTTCCAGAGGCCTATGACATGGTGCTGCACATGAGGCTGCTAACTAAGAGCCCATGATGTTGGGGATAAGGTACTGATATGGATGGAGGATTAGCTGATTGGCATAAGGCAGAGAGTGAGGATAATGGGGTCATTTTCAAGATGGCAGCAAGCGACTAGTAGAGTTCTACAGCGGTCAGAATGGGGATCACAACTATTCATGTTATATCTTAATGATCTGGATGAAGGATCTGAGAGTATTGTTGCTTAGTTTGCACATGACACAAAAAAGGTGGAGGGGCAGGTAGTGTTGAGAGACACGCTGGGAGACTGGACAAAGAAGTGGCAGATGGAATACAATATAGTAAAGTGTGAGGTTGTGCACTTTGGTAAGGAGAATAGAGACTAATTTCTAATCAGGGAAAGGTTTCAGAAACCTGAACAAAGGGACGTTAGGAGCCCTAGTTAAGGATTCTCTTAAGGTTAACATGCAGGTTCAATTGGCAGTTAGAAGGCTAATGCAAGGTTAGCATTAATTTCAAGAGGACTAGAATACAAAAGCTGAGATATACTGGTGAGGCTGTATAAGACACTGGTCAGATCACCTTTGGAATATTGAGAGCAGTTTTGGACCCCACATCTAAGGATGGACATTCTAATGTTGGAGATTTTCAGAAGAGATTTACAAGAATGATCTTGGGGATGAACAGCTCATATGAGGGACAGTTGAGGACTCTGAATCTGTACTTGATGGTGTTTGAAAAGATGAGTTGGGGGTGGTGGAGGCGGAAGGGCAGATTTCATTGAAACTTACAGAATACTGAGTGACCTGGATACAGTGGATGTAGAAAAGTTACTTTCACTAGTGGGAGAGACTTGGACCTCAGAGTGATGACCTTTTAGAACAGAGATGAGGAAAAATTTCTTCAGTCAGTGGGTGATGAATCTGTGGACCTTTTTGCTGCAGAACGCTGTGGAGGCCAAGTTCTTTAGTGTATTTAAGATAGAGATAGATAGTGATTAGTAAGGAGATCAAGAGTCACAGAGAGAAGCAGGAAAACTGGATTGAGAAACATATCATCCATGATTGAATCATGGTATAGACTCGATGGGCTGAATGGCCTAATTATGCTCCTATATCTTATGGTCTTAAGCTTATGGGGCCTACAAAATGCAGCCTGCCCATTTAGGAAAAGGCAATACTCATGCAATGAACAATAGTTAAATATTTGTTTATTGTACAAATATGAATTATCTTAGTTCACAGAACATAGAACATTACAGCGCAGTACAGGCCCTTCGGCCCTCGATGTTGCGCCGACCTGTCATACCAATCTGAAGCCCATCTAACCTACACTATTCCATGTACGTACATATGCTTGTCCAATGACGACTTAAATGTATTTAAAGTTGGCGAATCTACTACCATTGCAGGTGAAGCATTCCATACCCTTACTACTCTCTGAGTAAAGAAACTACCTCTGACATCTGTCCTATATCTATCACCCCTCAATTTAAAGCTATGCCCCCTCGTGCTCGCCGTCACCATACTCGGAAAAAGGCTCTCCCTGTCCACCCTATCTAACCCTCTGATTATCTTATATGTCTCTATTAAGTCACCTCTCAACCTTCTTCTTTCTAATGAAAACAGCGTCAAGTCCCTCAGCCTTTCCTCGTAAGACCTTCCCTCCATACCAGGCAACATCCTAGTAAATCTCCTCTGCACCCTTTCCAAAGTTTCCACATCCTCCTTATAATGCAGTGACCAGAACTGTACACAATACTCCAAGTGCGGCTGCACTAGAGTTTTGTACAGCTGTAGCATAACCTCATGGTTCCGGAACTCGATCCCTCTATAAATAAAAGCTAAAACCCTGTATGCCTTCTTAACAACCTTGTCAATCTGGGTGGCAACTTTAAAGGATCTGTGTACATGGACACAGAGATCTCTCTGCTCGTCTACACTACCAAGAATCTTATCATTATTCCAGTGCTTTGCATTCCGGTTACTCCGACCAAAGTGAATCACTTCTCCGCATTAAACTCCATTTGCCACCTCTCAGCCCAGCTCTGCAGCTTACCTATGTCTCTCTGTAACCTACAACATCCTTCGTCACTATCCACAACTCCACCGACCTTCGTGTCATCGGCAAATTTACTAACCCACCCTTCTACGCCCTCATCCAAGTCGTTTATAAAAATGACAAACAGCAGTGCACCCAACACTGACCCTTGCGGTACACCACTAGTAACTGGACTCCAGGATGAACATTTCCCATCAACCACCACCCTCTGTCTTCTTTCAGCAAGCCAATTACTGATCCAAACTGCTATATTTCCCACAATCCCATTCCTCCGCATTTTGTACAATAGCCTACTGTGGGGAACCTTATTGAACGCCTTGCTGAAATCCATATACACCACATCAACCGGTTTATTCTCATCTACCTGTTTGGTCACTGACATCTACCTGTTTGGTGCTGTCTACATGTTTCATGCTATCAATTTCTACTACAATAGGAATTACATATAATGTAGAGAATAGAATCAGGCCATATTCCTAACAGGTCCATGTTAGTGTTTTTTCGCAGCACAAGACTTATCCTCTCTTCTTCAATTAAATTCTATTGTCAAAATCTTTCATTTCTTGTTCCATCCTGTTTTTACACGCTTCCCCTAGGCGCATCTGAGTTTCCTCTTAAATATATCATTCGTTTGAAAGCAAGTTGGTGATAATCAGCATATCGATTATTTCAAAGCAAAAGTAGTTTCATACCAATGAAACACATGCAGTTGTGCTGGCAATTTATGACACAGATGACTTTGTTTAAAGAAAAACTGCAAGGCCATCAACTTTCCATAAGAAAAAGAGCTCCTTTTGTCCAACTTACAAGCATATGAATTAGGTTTTACTTGAGAAGAATTTCTCATGAGCCATCTTGATGTGAAAATGCTAATTACTGCTGAGGACCCACATCCACTAGAAACTGATTTGACACTGCCCAAATTCACTACATTTTTCAGCTTAACAGCCAGTAGGTGAAAACAGTTTTCACTCCTTCTAGTATGAGCTCATCATGGATAATACATTATCTATCAGTTACAACTGTAAATTGAGGCACGGAAATTTCATTTACACAAGAGATTCTAAAATAATTACTGTATGATATGAATGAGAAGGATGTTTCTAATAATGTTTGATGAGCTCATATACATAACATCTTTTTGGATATTATTTTGAAAGTATGTAACTTACAGAAGGATCAGATAAACTTGGATCATCATGAAAAATGTCATCAATAAGATCACTTAAATCATCTTCCTCTCTGGAAATTTCTTTAGATGACACTGAAGGTGCACTGAAAAATATAACACAAATATTAAACAAACATATTGTATGGGCATTAGATAAGATTCCACCGTGAATGGACAAATCCACATTTTTCATGAGATAAACAGTGGAAAGATTAACTGAAAATGCCTGAAACCTGATACAGGAACCATTAGAAATATACAGGCAAAAACAGATTAAGTTTTAGAAATTAGCTGGATTGACACATCCGTTTTTAACAGGCAATGCAGAAGTTACATAGCAAAAGTTTGTCCCCAAGGAAAAGTTGCAGCTGCGCCATGAAAACATACTATCGTGGTTAATACAATAGTTAAGATCCAGGAGTATTGTGGATGGATTATTTTGTGAATTTGAGTTTGACGGATTGTAAAGAGAACTGGATTTTCCTTTTTTTATAAAAAAGGCCAATGAAAGGATAGCAGAATTTTTTTTTAAGAAAACAAGGCATTTCTTATAATCTATGTGGTTCCAGATAATTGCTGATCTTGATTGCTTGAACTCACTAAGGAAAACATTGACTGTTTTTACCACTGTGTTTTATGGCAATTATGTTTGAACAATGTTGTGCAGTGATAGCACTAAAACAGATCATTCAATCCAACTCGTGCATGCCAACCAGATATCCTAAATTAATATAATCTCATTTGCCAGCATTTGGCCCATACCCTTCCAAACCTATCCTATTCATGTAACTATGGGCTTTGGATTTTCAGTTGGGGAAGTGTGCTGAAAGAAAATCTTGCCTGTTTTTCAAGCGCTTTTGTAGTGAATCCAGTGTAAAACCTGATTGTCGTCTTGAAGTGAAAGACTTGTTGATGCTGTGTTTCCTGAACAAGATGTCTCTACCACAATGCCAGAGATAATTACCTATGTCAGCGATACTCATCTACATATGCCAGAACAGTAGGCTGACAGCATGGTGACTCAGTGGGTAGCCCTGCTATCTCACTGAACCAGGGACCTGGGTTCAATTCCAGTCTTGGACAACTGTGTGGAGTTTGCACGTTCTCCCTGTGTCTGCATGGGTTTCCTCCCACAATCCAAAGATATGCAGGCCAGGTGAATTGGCTATGCTAAATTGCCCATAGTGTTAGGTGCATTAGTTTGGGTAAATGTATGGAAATGAGTCTGGGTGGGTTACTCTTTGGAGGCTCGGTGTAAACTTGTTGGGCTAAATAGCCTATTTCCAGGGAGTGTAATCTAATCTAAACATTCCAACCTTGTCCTTTTTTATTCCTGCAAGAACTGACAATTATGGTCCAAAAATGTTTTTTCGCCCCAAATCCCTGCAGACAGAAATCTGTTTTGCCTTCTTTTACCCCAGTGTGAATGCACGTGTCTGTGTGTGTTGCATTTTGCAGGTTATTTAGACAGGTAAACGTTAATATTTTCATATTATATATTCTGCATGTTAACTAATTCTGTTTTAACATGGGAGTAAGATTTGTTTCAAAATAATATATTTTATGATTATTAAAGAAACCTGGTTGATGGATTTTTTATTTCAAAGCATACAACTGGGCAAACCAGAAACTGGTAAAAACACAAATTTATGTTGTGAACCATGAAGTAGTAAAATGAGAGAAAAATAGCGCATTCCTCCCTCCTCAGTTGTATCAAAGTTATGAACATATGACGCCATGAACATGAAGGTGGTGGTTGTCATTTGGTTTTTTTGAGCCTGTTCCACCATTCAATAAGATCATAGCTGATCTAATTGTGGCTTCAACTTCACTTTCTTGCGTGCTTCCTAATAACCTTCGGCTTCCTTTGGAAGAGGTGAAGTAGTGATCCTGATAATAAAGAACAGTAGTAAGAAAGGATGTAACTTAGAGGATCAGGAGATAGAATCAATACAGATTAGAAATAACAAGGATCGGTACACGATGGTGGGAGCAGCTTATATGTTGCTAACAACGGTTATTCCATTGGGCAGAACATTAAAAAAAATTTGATGTAACAAAAGCAATGTAGAAATCGTGGGAATCGTAATCTTCAAATAGATTGGACTATTCAAATGGTAGTTTGGAAGACCATTTTGTACAACACACTAATCATTGTTCCCTAAAACTAGGATCAAATAGGCACAAATTTGATATATAGGTTTATGTAATGAGGCAAAGTTAATCCGAGGAAACGGTCCTCTGGGGAACAAGTGATTCTAAATTGAAATCCATATTGAGTTTGAAAGCAACATACTTCAATCACAAACAAGAATCTTAAATTTACAGAGTGCCAATTACATTTGTGTGATGAGAGAGCTGGTTAAGGTTACCTGGGTAAACTAACAAAAGGAATGGTTAAAAACATATAGTGGGAAACATTTATGAAATTTATTCAAAATTTTCAATAAAAATATGCTCCTTAAAAACTAATTCAGCACTTACTGAATTTTATTCACTAGCTAAGTTACAAGTTGTATTAGCTTAAAAGAAGAGGCCTATAATTTTACAAAGAGTAACAGAAATAGCTAAAATGAAGGATTTTAGAACCAATAAAAGCAAAACCATAAAATTGACAAAACAAGGAAAAACAACACAAGTAAACTACCCAGGAGTTTGAGAAGTTCCAATGTAAATAAGTTGCAGAATAGTTGTCAAAATGAACTTTGGCTGGAAATGTTATAATACAAAAAAACTGAAAGATGATCTTGGAAACAATGTTGACTCACTCTTTTAAAAAGTCTTCATAGGTCTGCAGATGCTGTTTGCACTGACTGGTGACATTGAAACATTTAAGCAACATACACAGTCTTATGTACCAATAACACAACACATTGTTCAAGGATTTTATGAAGGTCCAGTACTCATTGTTAAAGCGGTTAGCAAAATATAACTTTTTAAAAAAAAATTATCCCTTAATTCTCTGTTGATGAGTGGGGATTATATTAAAAGAAAATTAAAGATTGTAGATACTAATTAAATTGCCTTGTTCACTTATGTTCTGCTAAAGTTATATTAATTAAAAAATGCTAATTTCTGTTAAAATTAAAAAGTTGGTTTCCAAGACTGATTATTTATAAAGTCTGATTAGGAACAAATGAGTAATTTTAAAGGTCACTGAATGTTTTGATTTAAATGTGGTCTAAATCCAGGGACAGAGAGGCTGATTTGGTTTGCCTTGCCATCCCTGAGTCATAAAAATGTGAGACCAATGTTGGTTAGTTGGTTTCAACCTTTTGATAATTTAAGAATATTCTCTTCAAAAATTAAGTGTTAAAGAAAGCCTTGTGACAACATTTGAACAGGCTGAGAGAGTTGTTGGGGGCATGGCAGATGGAATGTAATGTAGACAAGTGAAGTATTATCCATGTTCCAGGAGGAACAGAGATGCAGAGTATTTCTTAAGCAAACAGATGAAAGTGCACCATGTTGGTGATAAAGTGAAAACTACAGAAAACACAGAATCATTACAGCAGTTACTATTACATCAAAATACCTCATCAGCTTCCAAATAAATCTGCTGGACTATATATAACCTGGTGTTGTGTGATATTTAACCTTGTCCACCAGCTATTAAACTATAAAACACTTTGGAAGGTATGAGGTTTTCGAAGTCGCTACATAAATGCAAGTTCTTTACAGCTTCATCAAACACGGAGCCCAGAAATAGTAAACTGAAAGGTTCAGAGTTTAGCATCAACGAGACAAATAGCCGCAGCCTCTGGTCACCAACAGGTTGTGCCTTGTACCAGGAGCAGACAGTCCTGCTGCAGGCGAGCTGAAGCTCTGATGTGTGATGGTGAAGTGTTGTCGCAGCCATGTTCCCTAACCCCTGGGACACATCACTAAAACTCAGAAGAAACAAATTACTGGCATTTAACCTGATTTTCACCTCCATGCCCGCTCCCTCGCGGCTCGGCGCCGGCCGGTCCTGACAGAACCGCAGCTCCACTTCGTCCAAAAGCTCATCCAGATCGTCCGCCATGACAGCAGCGCCGGTTGCCTGGAGCCGACGAGCGCGCGCACACGCGCGTAACGACATGCCGTGCCCCGAGAGCGCGCACGCAATCGCGCACGATGGCATCGGCAGCGCGCTTCTAGGGTCCAGAGGAGATACGAGGCGTAGCGTATAGGCTGCAGGAGCAAATTACGGCAGACGCTGGAGCAAATAAACTCAACACAAATGTGAAAAGAATTTTAAATATCTGAAATAAGCACACTTAATGTTCAAGCATTTTTAAAAAGATCATTGACACGGACGTGAACATTGCTGGCTGGGCAAATATTTACTGCCCATCCCTAACTGTCCATAGGAGAGTGGTGGTGAGTTGCCTTCTTAATCAGCTGCAGTCTTTAGGTTATCGGGAAATGGCTTAGGGCACTGCCCTGAGGAACTTCTGAAGAGCTGTCCTGGAGCTGAAATGACTAACCTCCAATGTAATCATCTTCTTTGTGCTAGGTTTAGCACAACCAGTGGAGAGTTTTCTAGTTGATGCCAATTTTGCTCGGACCTCTTAATGTCACATTTGGTCAATTGCTGCCTTGATGTCAAGGGCAGTCACTCTTCAGGCCCACCTTTGGAGTTCCCCACTTTTGTCCATGTTTGAACCAAGACTGCAAATGAGATCAAGAGCTCAGTGTGTGTAGTGGAACTTAAAGTGAGCATCAGTAAACATGTTATTGCACAGCAAGAGTAGTTTCATAGCATCGTTAATGGCCTTTTCTGTTGCTTTGCTGATGATTGAAAGTAGGCTAATGTGGTGGTAAATGTTTGGGTTGGATTTGTCCTGCTTTTAGTGAACAGAGCATAATTGAGAAATTTTCCACATTGCTGGGCAGATGCCAATGTTGTAAGCTTATCTAAGGTTGTCACAAGTTCTGGAGTTCTTACTATTATTGACAGTATGTTGCCAGTGCTATTGGTGATGCAGGGACCTCAGGAGGAGGCTGAGATGGATTGTCCACTTGTCAGTTCTGGCTTAGATGCTAGTGAATTCTTCAGTTTTGAGTTTTGTGCTGATATACTGGGCTTCCCTATCATTGAGTACAGGGATATTTGTTGAGTCTCCTCCTAAAGAGAATTGTTTAAGTGCTAATCAACATTCATGATGGATGTCAGTTCCTCTGCCACCAATGATCAATAGCTGTAGTGCATGTCGCCTACACTATGCTATGCAGCAAATCACTAAGTTTCCTTAGATAGCACCTTCCAAACCCATAACCACAGCCATGTAGGGCAAGGGCAACAGATATGTGGGAACACGACCACCTGCAAATTCCTCTTCAAGACACTCACCGTCCTGACTTGGAATTATATCACCGACTATTCCTTCAGTGTTCCTGGGTCAAAATCTTGGAACACCCCACCCTGACAGCCCTGTGAGTGTACCTTGACCAAATGATGTGCGGAGTTTCTAGAAAGTTAAAAATCACATAGCACCAGGTTATAGTCCAATAGATTTATTTGGAAGTGCTTACTTTCGGAGTGCTGCTCCTTCAGGTGGTTTCTAGAAGGCAACTCACCACCACCTTATCAAGGGTATTTAGAAAACCTGGCTAAACCAGTGAAATCCACATCCCCTAAATAAATTTGGAAAAATGTGGCAGCATTGCAGAGTTTGGATTTGATCCATTGTTTATAGAATCGCTTAGCTGTTTTCATTGTACGCTGTTTATGCTGCTTGGCATACAAGTAGTTCAGTGTTGTAGCTTAACAATATTGATACCTAACTTTGAGGTGCATTTGGTATTGCTTCTGGCATGCCCTTTTGCACTCTTCATTGTACAATGGTTGACATCCCAGCTTAACATTAATGGTAGAATGAGAGATGTTGCCAGATTATGATGTCACAAATTGTGTTTGAATACAGTTCTCCTGCTGTTCATGACCCATTGCATCTTGTGGCTGCTGAGTCTTGTGTTGCTAGATCTGTTCAAAATCTATCCCATTCACTATTGTGACAGTGCAATTCAACACAATAAAAGGTATCCTTAAAGTGGCGAACAGATTTTGTTTCCATATGGACTGTGCAGTGTTCACTTCTGCCAATGCTGTATGATAGATGCATCTGCTAAAGAAGTGGAATTCCACAGGGCCCTATGTTAGGATATTTTACAATTTACATCAATGGATTAGGTGAGATGAGCAAAGGCATAGTGCCTAAATTTATGGATAACACAATGTTAGAGTCATAGAATCATAGAGATGTACAGCACGGAAACAGACCCTTTGGTCTAAATTGTCCATGCCGACCAGATATTCCGACCTACCAGCACCCGGCCCATATCCCTTCAAACCCTTCCTATTCATTCAAGGTTTGTGAAGGTTTGTAGCTCAGGTTGAGGTTTAGGGTGTAGGTTTGCTCGTTGAGCTGTATGTTTGATATCCAGACATTTCATTACCTGGCGAGGTAACATGATCAGTGGCAACCTCCAACTGAAGCGAAGCGGTTGTCTCCAGCTTTCTATTTATATGTTTGTCCTGGATGGGGTTCCTGGGGTTTGTGGTGATGTAATTTCCTGTTTGTTTTCTGAGGGGTTGATAGATAGTATCTAGATCTATGTGTTTGTTTATGGCGATGTGGTTGGAGTACCAGGCCTCTAGGAATTCTCTGGCATGTCTTTGCTTAGCCTGTCCCAGGATAGATCTGTTGTCCCAGTGTGTCCCGTGTATAGGGCTACGAGGGAGAGAGCGTCGTGTCTTTTTGTGGCTAGCTGGTGTTCGTGTATCGTGGTGGCTAACTTTCTTCCTGTTTGTCCTACGTAGTGTTTGTGGCAGTCCTTGCATGGAATTTTGTAGATGACGTTGGTTTTGTCCATGGGTTGTACTGGGTCTTTTAAGTTTGTTAGTTTTTGTTTGAGAGTATTGGTGGGTTTGTGTGCTACTAGGATTCCGAGGGGTCTTAGTAGTCTGGCTGTCATTTCTGAGACTTCTTTGATGTATGGTAAAGTGGCTCGTGTTTCTGGTTGTGTTAGGTCTGCTTGTCGTGGTTTCTTCCTGAGGAATTTGCGGACTGTAGTTTTCGAGTATCCGTTCTTCTTGAATACGTTGTATAGGTGGTTCTCCTCTGTTTTCCGAAGTTCGTCTGTGCTGCAGTGTGTGCTGGCTCGTTGGAATAGTGTTCTGATACAGCTTCGTTTGTGTGTGTTGGGATGGTTGCTGGTGTAGTTAAGTATTTGGTCAGTGTTTGTCGGTTTGCTTTATACGCAGGTTTGTAGGTCTCCGTTGTCCTTTCCTTCGACTGTGATGTCTAGGAATGTGAGTTTGTTGTCGGTTTCTTCCTCCTTAGTGAACTTTATGCCTGTGAGGGTGTTATTGATGATGTTAAATGTCTCTTCTATCTTGTTTCATTTTGTGATGACAAAGGTGTCATCTATGTAGCGAACCCAGATTTTTGGTTTGATGGTTGGTAGGGCTGTATTTCTCGTCTTTGCATTACTGCTTCTGCTATGAATCCTGATAGCAGAGATCCATTGGGTGTTCCGTTGGTTTGTTTGTAGTTTATGTTGTTGAAGGTGAAGTGTGTGGTGAGGCACAGGTCCACTAGCTTCATGATGTTTTCGTTGGTAATGTGATTGATGGTGGTTGAGGTGCGTGTGATGGTCTCTTCTAAAAGTGTGATAAGTGTTTCCTTTGCCAGGTCGATGTTGATGGAGGTGAACAGTGCTGTTACATCGAATGAGATCATTATTTCCTCTTCCTCTATTTTGGTGTTTTTGATGATTTTTAGGAATTCCTGGGTGGAGTGGATGGAGTGCTGTGACTCTTCTACTAGGTATTTCAGTCTTGCGTGTAGTTCTTTGGCCAGTCTGTAAGTTGGTGTTCTGGGTAGTGAGACTATGGGTCTGAGGGGGGCTCCTGGTTTATGGATTTTTGGTTTTGTAGAATCGTGGGGTGTTGGTCCCATCTGGTTGCATTTTCTGGAATTCGGTCTTGGTTAATTGTCCGGAACTGTGTACTTTTCCTAGGAGATATGTAATTTTGTTTCCTAGTTGTGGGGTCGGGTCTATTGCCACCTGTTGATAGGTGTTGGTGTCAGTGAGTAGTGCATTGGCTTTCTCTATGTAGTCCCTTCTGTTCAGGACAAACATATAAATAGAAAGCTCGAGACAACAGCTTCACTTCAGTTGGAGGTCGCCACTGATGATGTTACCTAGCCAGGTAATGAAACGTCTGGATATCAAACCTACAGCTCAGTAAGCAAACCTACACCCTAAATCTCAACTTGAGCTACAAACCTTGCAAAAACCTATGGGCGCAACACGCTACAACTTGCCCGAAGATGAGAATGGAATGCCATCCGAGAGATTTCCACCCACGAACAACTGTACTTTCTGCATGAATGATTGAGAAAACAGGTACTGCCAAAATGTCTCCAATACAAACCGCCGATAAAAACACGTCAAGCCAGAAGTTTAACAGAACGAAACGGCCGCAGAATGCTCCGAGAACTAATCAATGACGCCCACCACAGACTCCGAAAATACAATGGGGAAATTGCGCTCCAAAAACTGTTATTTAAACAAGCAACAACTCAAGAATGGACAGACGCAGTAGAACGAGCCACAAACACCAAACAACGACAAACACAGATAAAGAAAAATTGGGACCTGAAGAAAAAACTTGACAAACTCACAAACAAAGACAAAACCGATAACACAGGGGCATGGATAAAGAACTTATCAGACCGAACCCTATCAGACACAGAAAAAGCGGTACTAGTAAAACGACTAAATTTCAATTACCGAGACGCTGACAAGAAGGATTTCCTAGCGGCATTAGAAACCACATTGAAGGTCAACAAATTCACGGAGGAAACACAACAAACAATCAGACAGACAGTTGCACCTACTCTTGAGCTGAGAGAGGGAAAGAAACAAACTGAACATACAAGAAAAGAAAGCCCTAGAAAACCTCAAAAAAGACAAAAACACCATTATATTACCTGCAGACAAGGGTCGGCTCACAGTCATCCTGAACAGAAGGGACTACATAGAGAAAGCCAATGCACTACTTGCTGACACCAATACCTACCAACAGGTGGAGCTAGACCCGACCCCACAACTAGGAAACAAAATTACATATCTCCTAAGAAAATTACACAGTTCCGGACAATTAAACAAGACCGAATTCCAGAAAATGCAACCAGATGGGACCAACACCCCACGATTCTACCAAAAATCCATAAACCAGGAGCCCCCCTCAGACCCATAGTCTCACTACCCAGAACACCAACTTACAGACTGGCCAAAGAACTACACGCAAAACTGAAATACCTAGTAGAAGAGTCACAGCACTCCATCCACTCCACCCAGGAATTCCTAAAAATCATCAAAAACACCAAAATAGAGGAAGAGGAAACAATGATCTCATTCGACATAACAGCACTGTTCACCTCCATCAACATCGACCTGGCAAAGGAAACATTTACCACACTTTTAGAAGAGACCATCACACACACCAACCACCATCAATCACATTACCAACGAAAACATCATGAAGCTAGTGGACCTGTGCCTCACCACACACTTCACCTTCAACAACATAATCTACAAACAAACCAACGGCACACCCAATGGATCTCCGCTATCAGGATTCATAGCAGAAGCGGTAATGCAAAGACTAGAACAAACAGCCCTACCAACCTCAAACCAAAAATCTGGGTCCGCAACGTAGATGACACCTTTGTCATCACAAAATGAAACAAGATAGAAGAGACATTTAACATCATAGGCATAAAGTTCACCAAGGAGGAAGAAACCGACAACAAACTCGCATTCCTGGACGTCACAGTCGAAAGAAAGGACAACGGAGACCTACAAACCTGGGTATACAGAAAACCGACAAACACTGACCACATACTTAACTACACCAGCAACCATCCCATCACACACAAATGAAGCTGTATCAGATCACTATTCCAACGCGCCACCACACACTGCAGCACAGACGAACTTCGGAAAACAGAGGCGAACCACCTATACAACGTATTCAAGAAGAACGGATACTCAAAACATACAGTCCGCAGATTCCTCAGGAACCAACCACGACAAGCAGACCAAACACAGCCAGAAACCCTAACCACCTTACCATACATCAAAGAAGTCTCAGAAATGACAGCCAGACTACTAAGATCGCTCGGAATCCTAGTAGCACACAAACCCACCAACATTCTCAAACAAAAACTAACAAACGTAAAAGACCCAGTACAACCCATGGACAAAACCAACATCATTTACAAAATTCCATGCAAGGACTACCACTAACACTACGTAGGACAAACAGGAAGAAAGTTAGCCACCAGGATACACGAACACCAGCTAGCCACAAAAAGACATGACGCTCTCTCCCCTGCAGCCCTACACACGGATGAAATAAAACATCATTTCGACTGGGACAACAGATCTATCCTGGGACAGGCTAAGCAAAGACATGCCAGAGAATTCCTAGAGGCCTGGCACTCCAACCACAACGCCATAAACAAACACATAGATCTAGATGCCACCTATCAACCCCTCAGAAAACGAATAGGAAATGACATCACCACAAACCCTTGGAACCCCATCCAGGACAAACATATAAATAGAAAGCTGGAGACAACAACTTCGCTTCAGTTGGAGGTTGCCACTGATGATGTTACCTTGCCAGGTAATGAAATATCTGGGTGTCAAACCTACAGCTCAGCGAGCAAACCAACACCCTAACTCCCCTCACCCCCTTCCTATTCATATACTTATCCAGATGCCTTTTATATAGTGCAATTGTACTAACTTCCACCATTTCCTCCGGCAGCCCATGCCACACACACGCCCCACCCTCTATTTGAAAAAGATGCCCCTTAGATCTCTTTTGTATATTTCCCCTCTCACCCTAAACGTATGCCCTTGAGTTCTGGGCTCCCCCATCCCAGGGAAAAGACCTCCTCATAATTTTATAAACCTCTACAAGGTCACCCTTCAGCCCCTGACGCTCCAGGGAAAACAGCCCTAGCCTATTCAACCTCTCCCGATAGCTCAAATCCTCCAACCCTGGCAGCATTCTTGTAAATCTTTTCTGAACCCTGTTAAGTTTCACAACATACTTCCAATAGGAAGGAGACCAGAATTGCGTGCAATATTCCATAAGTGGCCTAACCAATGTCCTGTACAGCTGCAACATGACCTAGGTCAGGAACATATGTTGTGAAGCAGATACATGGAAGTTTTGACTAATATGGATAGGCTGAGAAAGTTGGCAAAAGTATGGAAAATGGAATATATTATGGGAAAATGTATAATTGTTAACTCTGGCAACAAGAATGAAAAAGCAGAGTATTACCTAAAGGAAGATGAACTGCAGAATTTTGAGGTTCAGAGGGATTTAGATGTTCAAGTTAGTTAGCAGAAAAAATATATTGAATTATGCAGCAAAAAGCAGCTTGCAGAGATTTTAAAAGAATGTAATAAGAATTTTATAGTGACTCAGCAGTTCAACACAAACTACTATCACAGTGCCACACAATGCAGTAACACTAACGCATTCCCTGTCCAGAAGCCAATTCCTCACCAGACAACAACCTGACTCTTTACATTAGAAACCAATCTCACCATTAAATGACA
Organism: Chiloscyllium plagiosum; assembly: GCF_037043375.1. NCBI lineage: Eukaryota > Metazoa > Chordata > Chondrichthyes > Orectolobiformes > Hemiscylliidae > Chiloscyllium > Chiloscyllium plagiosum. The sequence goes on from NW_028270142.1 coordinate 105,907,524, forward strand.
TTAAATTAACAACACTGTCCACCAGCAACAGTGCAATAATAATGAAAAATAATCAAGAAGTTGGCGGGGAGTGGGGATGGTAAACATGGGAGGGAACAAAATCAAAACAGCATTAGAGAGGGAGATAATGCATTCCAGACCCATAACACCCACCTATTTCTGGAAGTGTTGTGGTAACAGTGAATATTGTGTTAAAAATCTAGCTCTACTTATTTATTTTCTTTTTTTGGTGAAGTAACCCATGAATTACATGCATTGACCACCAGGGACTCCATTTTATTTTGTATTTTGCACTTTTTCTTGTTTTATTTTTAATGCGTTAGCTTTCAGTCTTAATAGCTGCTGCCATGCCATTCGCAACTCACCTTGACACATCTTCTGTTTCTTTACCTGTTATGTGACAATATCCTTGCCTTACATCATGAATCTGTTTGTTGTTTCCTGTCTCTGGCTAGCCATCCCATCACAACTTTCCCTTTATACCTTCCTACTGTTACCCTTACTGTTCATCAGAAATTGGTGACAGAGACAGTTAGGATCTTAATTAGTTACTTAATCAACCGTTAGTCATCAAAAAATGTCCTTTTCTTGAGCTGGTTTGCTATAAATAGACATTAAAAGTAACCGTTTAATACCTGCAAAGTCCTTTGTAACTTATGCACATAAAATTCCAATAAAGCCATCAGAACTCAACTATAAACTGTACTTGAAGGCTTGAGCAAGAATTGCATGGGGAGAAGGTGATTTAATGGTAACATCACTGGAGTAGTAATCCAGACATGCATGCTAGTCCTCTGTAAATCTGAGTTTAAATCCCACCACAGGTGAGGGAATTTAAATTCAATTAATTAATGTGAGGATGATATAAAGCTAGTCTCAGTAATAATGTCAAAAAAAAAATCAATGTCCCAATATTCTCCCAGGAGGGAAATTTACAACCCTTACCAGGTGTAGCCCACCTGTGACTAGGGTCAGAAAAGGTTCACAGAGGTAACTTTTAATTTTCTAAACATTCCTAATGGGGTAAAACGGATCAGGGGTGTTCTTCTCACAAAGAATTCTTAGCTCTTTACTCCACTTGAATAGATGGAATGGTGTATATTTTGCTCATGGCAAGAGTCTATAGTAACCACATGATTCTGAGTGACCAGAAAACTCACCTCTCCACTGCATTTTGACATACCTTCCATGGCCATTGAATCCTGAGGTGAGATTTGAACCCAGTGCTTCTAGCTTGGGGTTAGAGATACTACTACTGTGACACAAGACCACCCGAGACATAAGAGTTCAATTCCAATAAAAATAGAATGCTTATATTTTCTGTGGTGCTCATTTAAGATATATCTGGAAGGATGCTCAATCATGTGAGGAGAAAAGTAGCCTTGGCAAAAAGTTACTTTTGTAAGAATAATGTGCAATTATTTAATCATAGAATTGTTATGGTGCAGAAGGAGGCCATTTGGCCTGTCTTGCCTGCACCGGCTCATTGATTGAGCTTCATTAAATAGTGCCAATCTCCTGCTCTTGACCACTTTCGCACATTATTTTTGTCCAAATAATCATCCAATGCCTTCTTGAATGCCACCCATTCATGCATCCTAACTGGTTTAGTAATCTCAAAAAGGAGCTTCTATTCCGAGGTCTTTGAAAGAGCTAATGACTCATTCATACGATATTTAAAAACGAAGGATGATGAAATCTTGCAGTTCTCAAGGATCTGCTTCCATAATACAGTCAATTACTATGTTTTTGGCATGTCTGAATTGAACACAATTTACTTGTTCAGTATTAAAAAAGTTTCAGAATATTGATAAGTCCTTGTTGTGGTGACAGTAATTATAAATTAGTTATTAATCTTATTTATAAATTTCAGATATATCTTTGATGAGGAATAGATTCATTCCAGTTCCTGAGTCAGGACCACCGTCTTGGAACAATGCCAGCTCAGCTGTGCATTCCTGCTCCCCTGCAGTCTGACCCTATTTCCCTCACAGTGTGTGGTACAGCAGTAGACATAATGGGCTCCCTGTTGTCTTAATTGTATCTAACACTCCAGTATTACCAATCAATCTAATAAAAGAGTATGCTATAAACATGAACATTAATGCAAAAAGTACATTTTGAAGGGATGACCTCAATGGAAATGAGAACAAGTACAATTTGTCTTCCTGTGAACGCTATAAACAGGACAAACACTTTAATGGCCAGATATGATATTAGACAACACATTACAAATCAGATGGAACATCTAAATACAGAACATGTGTGAGAATGTACAAATACGCATTTCCGTTGCAGTAAATTTTGGATTTATTTATATTGCAGAAAATATATTAAAAACAAATTTTTTAGACCTACGCTTTTTGCATTCCTAAACAGTGAATGTCCAGTTTAAGTGGATATAAATTGAACATTGTCTACTATAAATGAGCTATCGTTAGTTTTATTTTCCTATTGACAAATTAACTGCACTGATAAAATAGTTTCTTTTTCTACTTTTTAAAAAACATTTGTTAGAACTCAACAATTTAACCCTCTAAACTTTCATGAAACAAGGATACAAAAATGCTGAAGGAGAACTGACTAGTAGATCAGAGAGAAAAGAAGAAAGTATTGAGACATTTATAAATGTCTTCTATAGGCACACAGTATAATGATATTTAGAGTGCAGATTTATTCTGTCCAATGCCTACGTGTGCCTATTTCCTTTTTGTTCAGGGGACACATTGTGCCATCTTGTCTTCATTGTGTTTAGACTCAATTTGAATTTCCAGTCGAGAACTGAGAGGAGGCAAAAAGTTTGCAAAATAAACAGGTGGTGAGATTTGAATTGTTTCATGGTAGAAAGTTGGGTACATGTGGCACTGTGGTAGTATCCCTATCTCTGTGTCTGGATGTGAGTCCCAACTGCTTTAGAGGTTCGTAGTAACATTTCTGATCAGGTTGATTTAAAGATATGGAAGCAGAAGAAACATCCAAATGACTTCTATTGGGGGAGTTGTAGGCCTTGTGTTTCACCAAAACTATCACCACTTTATCCACCTTTATAATCGTATTAACCTTAACCCTTCCTCAACCCTTTTGAGGCTCAACTCTTTTGATGCTAAAACCCTCACACCTGCCATTATTAACTCCAGAGTCCATTACCCAGAGCTTTTCTAGTCAACCACTTAGATATCACCGACAGTAAACTTGAGTAAATCCAAAATTCTGCTGGCTGTATCCTAACTCACACCGGGTTCCGGTCACCATTACCAATGTACAGTACTTGCTATTGAATACTATCTAATTCAGGAACTTTTCAGAATCATTGTTCCTCTATTTTGACTCCTTCTGCTTGTCTGATTTCCTATGTCCTACCATGGACAGGGGTGTCTTCAAATATTTAGACCCCCAAGAATTGGAGACATTACTTCCTTCAATCTTACCACCTATTTCTCTTTCTTTACTTTTAAGGGATTGTGTAAACCAATCTCTTTGGTTCAGCTTTTATTCATGTCTACCAATTACTTTCAATGCGAGACAGTGTCAACTTGTTTTTGATAATACTCCTGTGGACCTTTTTGGGTCGTTTTCCTATGTTACAAGTACTAGTTTTCCAAATAAGTTGCACACTGTCTGTGATTGATGGGAATGTAGAATTCAAAACACAAAACAGATTAGCCTTAAGGGGCCTTTTGTTTAGATTTAATAAGAGGAGAAATTTCCTCACTCAAAGAGTTTAAGAAGATGACGATATCCATCTCCAGTTCTCCAGGATTGCTTGGAATTGGTGGAATGGACCAAATTCAAGAATTCAGTGGACAACCTAGATGAGTACACCACTACCATCATGAACGTCATTAGCACGTGTGTAGAGGACTACATGCCAAAGAAGTCAGTCCGTGTGTTCCCAACCTGGAAATCTTGGGTGAACTGAGAAATCCACTACCTATTGAAGACTAGATGTGCAGCATTCAAATCAGATGACCCAAACCTTTACAGGAAATCCAGATATGATCTCCACCAAGCCCTTAGAGATGTCAAGAGGCAGTACTGGACCAAAGTAGAGGCAAAAACTAATCACATAGAAACCCATGGCAAGGCCTATGCAACATAACAGGATACAAAATGAAGCAGGACAAAATAATGGACAAAAACATGTCCCTCCTTGATGCGCTCAATGCTTTTTATGCTTGGTTTGAGCAGAATGCCGGTGGTGCGGTGTCACTTGCCCCGACAGCCTCAGACGTACATGTTCTCTCAGTTACCACTGCATATGTCAGATTGGCCTTCTTGAGAGTAAACCAAGGAACACAACGGGCCCAGACGAAGTCCCCAGCTATGCACTCAGATCTTGTGTGCACCAGTTGGCGGAAGTATTCTCTGACATCTTAAACCTTTTCTTGCTACAATCTGAAGTCCCCAGCTGCTTCAGGAAGACCACCATTATCCCAGTACAAAGAAAACATATGCAACGTGCCTGAACAACTACCGCCTGGTGGCTCTGACTTCCATAATCATGAAGTGCTTCGAGAGGTTAGTCATGGCCCACATCACCTCCCTCCTCCCAGTCTGCTTCCATCCTTTGCAATTTGCCTACCAGTGAAACAGGTCCACTGTGAACAATATTTCACAAGTCCTACAGTCATCCCTGGAACATCTGGGCAATAAGGATACCTATGCTCCTATTTATCAACTACAGCTCTGCCTTCAACACTATAATCCTAACCAAACTAATCTCAAAATTCCGAGACCTCAGCTTCCTGGCCCACAGACGGCAATCAGTGAAGATAGACAACAGCACCTCCTCCACGATAATCCTCAACACCAGTGCCCCCAGATGCATACTCAGCTCCTTACTGTACTCCCCATAACTCATATCTGCGTGGCCATCTACTAGTTCCATTGTAGGCCGAATATCAAACAGTGATGAGTCAGAATACAGGAAGGAGACAGAGTGCTTGATGTCATGGTGCAATGATAACAATCTCTCAATGCCAGCAAAACAAAAGAACTGATCATTGACTTCAGTAGGAAAGGAGGAGGACACATTCCTACCTACATCATTGGAACTGAGGTGGAGAGGTAGTGCCGATAATCTGTCCTGGACCTCGTAGATGCAATGGTTAAGAAGGCACAACAATGCCTCTTCTTCCTTAGCAGGCTAAGGAAATTCAGCATGTCCATATGAACCCCCACCAGAAAGCATTCTGTCTGGGTGTATAATGGCTTGGTACAGCAACTGCTCTACCTAGAGCCAGAAGAAATGACAGAAAATTGTGTACATAGCCCAGACCATCACAAAAGCGAACTTCCCATTTATGGACTCCATCTACAGTTCTTGTTGCTGCAAAAAGGCTGCCCACATTAAAGACCCCTCCCACCCCGGTAATACTCTCTTCCAACCTCTTCCATCAGGCAGAAGGTACAGAAGCTTGAACATACGTACCAACAGGTTCAAGAACAGCTTCTCCCCTGCTATTGTTAGGCTGATGAATGGACATCTCTAATTTCAAATCTAATATTGATCTTGCTTTTGTTCACCTCCTGTGCAGCCATAACCCTGTACGTATCACTCTGTTTCACCCTATGATCTATATGTCCCTGTATGTTATGATCTGCCTTTACTGCTCGCCAAACAAAACTTCTCACTGTACTCAGTACATGTGACAACAATAAATCAAATCAAATGAAATAAAAAAAATTCCACTTCCCTGATAAAGTCTGGATTTTTTTTTTGGACTTTGTTTCTTGAGTTCTCATGAACTGGTCTCATTTTCCTCATCTTAGCTGTGGTCCGTGCATTGAATATAGGAGTTGGGATGTATGTTGCAACTGTACAGGACATTGCTTAGACCACTTTTGGAATATTCTATTCATTTATGGTCTCCCTGCCGCAGAGGAGATGTTGTTAAACTTGGAAGGGTTCACAAAAGATTTACAAGGATGTTGCCAGAGTTAGAGGGTTTGAAGCTATAAGGAGAGGTTGAATAGGCTGTCACTCTTTTTCCATGGAGCGTTGGAGGTTGAGCGGTTATAGAGGTTTATAAAATAATAAGGGGCATGGGTAAGGTAAATAGCCAAAGTCATTTTCCCAAGGTAGGTGTGTCCATAACTAAAGAGCACAAGTTTAAGGTGAGAGGGCAAAGATTTTAAAAATACCTTTTTCCCACAGAATGAGGTGCATGTGTGGAATGAGCTGCCAGAGGAAGTGATGGAGGCTCATACAAGTACAGCATTTAAAAGGCATGAATAGGAAGGGTTTAGAGGGTTATGGGCCAAATGGTGGCAAATGAGACTAGATTAAGTAAGAATATCTGGTCAACATGGATGTGTTGGACCAAAGGGTCTGTTTCTGTGGAGAAAGTGAGGACTGCAGATGCTGGAGATCTGAGTCGAAGAGTGTGGTGCTGGAAAAGCACAGCCAGTCAGGCAGCATCCAAGGAGCAGGAGCATTGATGTTTTGGGCATAAGCCCTTCATCCTAAATAGTCATTCCTGATGAAGGGCTTATGCCCGAAACTTTGATTCTCCTGCTCCCTGGATGGTGCCTGGCCAGCTGTGCTTTTCCAGCACCACTCTCTTCAGGTCTGTTTCTGTGCTGAACACCTCTATGACTCTATAAATGGACTTTGAATTAGATCTTAGAGAATCTGAGGGTTTTTGAAAAAGCAGCTACCTAGGAAGTCACCAATCTCTTCCTTCTGATTGTCATGGTTTGGTACCTCCGACTCGAACCTCTTAAATTACAGCTACGCAAATTTCCTCTATTTGACTGGTGGTATACAAACCAAGAGTAGGAATAGCATTGAAAACCAGCTCAGCCTATTCTTTGAGTTGCCATGTCTGAATAATGTGTAGGTTTTTTTTCCAATGTCCACAACTGCCCTTTTTAGTTCGGTCCCATGCATTATTAATGTAGAGTTCCATTGGACTCTAACTCTTTTCCAGCGTCCTGCATGATGAACTTCATTTATGAGTTTGGATGGTAAGTACTAATGAATGAATAAACAATAGGATATATCAAAGCGGTGTCCAATTCTATCTCCCTTTAATATTGGTGTTTAAACAAATTTAATTGCATGTAGACATGTATTTTTTGCAGTGAGCAATGTTTTTAACAAGAGAAGAGCTGATGGTTGGTTTGCAGTGTAATTTTACTGGAATACAGCAGATATGACAGAACGTTGGGATGCAATAACATAAGCTAAGCCAACTATAGTTTTCAAAAATAGCACTAATATGTTGCTTTTCTGTTTCATTTTTTACAGATTATGCATCAAAAATGGATGTTCCACAATACATAGAACTACATGATGAATCTGAAGTATACTGCTACAGTATCACTGGACCTCAGATAAATAGAAAATTTTGGAAAAAAATAAGTTTCCTAGGAGAAATAGGAATAGCCATTTAGCTCTTGAAGCCTTTCGCACCATTCTATTATTACAGAGCTGATCCGTGGCCTGGACTTTTGCAAAGTCAGAATTATTTTCAGGGGCCTTTTCTTGCATTCTTGCCCCTATTTCCTGGTGAAGGGCTTTTGCCCGAAACGTCGATGCTGTCTGAACTGCTGTGCTTTACCAGAACCACTAATCCAGAATCTGGTTTCCAGCATCTGCAGTCATTGTTTTTACCTATTTGTGGCATTCCCATTTTTCACTGGTTTGTGATAAGAGTGTGGATAATGAGCTAGCATCTTGTACTCCACCCCTGACTCCATTGCAGAGGTATGTATCTACTAGCTTTCCACAACTTTCACTGACTCGAATTACTTACACACAACTCATGATTCACAGTCTTTAGAAGAGCTGTGAATCACAAGTAATAATAACAAATACAAATAAATTGCTGGAAAAAGAACCTAGCAGGTCTGGTTAATCAAACCATTTGCAGATACATATTATTAAATCAACCTGTTCAGATTTGCAATGGTACACCTCTGGACCAGGTTGGACTTGAACCCATCTCTTCTGGTAACCAATTCCATTTAGTTATTTTCATCAATCTGTTCAGATACATTATGAGACACATCTGGAACAGGTGAGACCTGAACCCATGCCTTCTAGCTCAGAGGTAGGGATACTGCCTCATTTGTTGAGTTTGAATTATCTTTATGCAATTATAATAAATTGTAATTTGTCAATGTCTCAATACTTTTTGGGTAAGATGACCTGCCTCAATACCCCGTCCGATGAAGGAAACCATGCCGTATGCCTTCTTGACCACTCTATCGATGTGTGTTCCCACCTTCAACATACAGTGGACCTGAACATCCAGATCTCTCTGTACGTCAATTCATCTCCATCATGGCTGCCAACCCTCTGTTTCAGGATCCAAAAGGCCTAAATCCATCTTTCACCACAAGCAAACTCCATCTTCCAAAAAAGAAAAACAATTGTGTGTATCAGGCATTATTTAGAAAAATTGGTTCAGCAATTTAGTGACCCTTTAGTGTCCCAGTGACCCTTTATCTCCATTCCATCTACTCCATATTGTCATTAATTTTTCTGAACAAAAACATATTTGACATTTTCAATTGACCTGCCATCAATGACATTTTGAAAGGGAGAGTTTCAGAATTCTACTTCCCTTCATTTGGAGAAATGCTTCCTAAACTACCACTGAACAACTTACTTTTAAAGTTATTCTACCCTTCTACTGAACTCTCCCAGATTTTTTTCCCACTAATCAACCTGGCTCAAAGGTAAGGTTACCACTGCACCACAAGAACACTTACAAAATCTTTCTACATTATCACTGCCACTAATGATTTTAAACACTTGAATTAGCTTCCCCCTCAATTTTCAATGCTTAATGAAATAACAAGCTAGCTTCCTCAAGCTGCTTTCAGGACAGCACAGTGGTTAGCACTGTTGCCTTACAGTGCCAGGGGTTTGGACCTTGGTTTGATCTCAGCCTTGGGTTAATTGTCTGTGTGGGGTTTGCACATTCTCCTGTATCTGTGTGGGATTCTTCCTTTTGTCAAGACCTGTGCATGTTAGACAGATTGGCCATACTAAAAATTGCCCTCTACTGTCCAGGGATTTGTGGGTTAGCCATGGTAAATGTGGGGATGTGGTGGATCTGGGTGTGATGCTCTTCAGGGATTTGGTACAAATTCAATGGCCCAAATAGCCTGCATCTGGACTGTAGGGAATCGATGAAAATGTAAACTTTTAAATCTCAGTATCTGCATTGCACCCACTTCGAGGCTGGTATGTCCTTCCTGAGGTGTGAGCTCTGTATATGCATTGTTGCTATCATGAGTGGATGATAGTCAAGAGCATATTGATTTTAGGACTGTCAGTTTTCGTGAAGGATAAATGTTATGGTTCAATTTGTTCTGCAGTTAGGAGTATGTATATACAATAGTAGTGTGACAGGAAGTAGTAAATTCAGGACTAAGTATGTCTAGTACAATTAAGACAGGAGCCCACCATTAACAATATTTTCTTCCACATGTTAAGCAGCCATTACTGAGGAACACACATATACCCCATTTTTACAATGTGTTAATTTTATGTGGTTAAAGTGGCATTAAAGCACTGGAGGGAGCCAGCAGCTCAGATATACTGAATAAAGCTAGAGTCTCTCACTGAACTCTGTGACAAGCCTGTTGCAATAAATCTGTCTCTGATAACTTGAAATGTGCATGGAAGAACATGTTTAAGTTCACCATCCAATGGTGACTGACAGTGTCTCTGTGGAATAGTGTCCATTGCCAAAAATTTATATTAACGTGCATTGGGAATATAACAATGCAATCCATTGTATTTTTGGCTGAAAACAAAATTTCAGACGTTTTGTTGATACTTTCATATGAGTTGAAATGATTTGGATAAATAAGAATGCTGTATAGTACTGCTATATTGATAAAGAAAGAATACAGGATATATATGATTGCCATAAAGATTAGGAGCAACACAAACCACCAAAAAAAGGATGAGAGCAGACTTGAATTCTTGTTTTGCAACAATCAGCCTCTAATAATATCAATAACATTTTCTCCCACTTAGCTCTTTTTGTTAAATGTGGCATGAGTTCTATCAATCTCATATAGCATTACTTAGCAGGAACTGCTAGCTGGCTGCTGGAAGGGAATGGGATTTTGGGCAGCAGAAAACTACAGTACGATCCACAAAGAACAATTTCAGGGCATTTGGTAGTTGACAGGAGGGAAGTAGGGGATGGTGAAGAAAATGACAGCGTTTCAAGAAGGGCCATGTTTCAAGAAAGGTGAGGAGGTTGAAGTGATAAATATCAGGAGCTTTATTAGGGAGATTTTTAGGGACAGGCAGTGAGATTTGACTAATCTGTTTCCTGCCCAAAATGGCAAATGATATCATAATTTCATCACATGATCAGACTTTTAAAATAACATTCCACATTACGTACAGAAATACACAACATCCCACCCGTTTACGTCAGAGGTTCTTGCAATTGAAACATTCACAATATTTACAATCATGTCCAACAGTCAGAAGGTAAGATGTTGTGAAAGATGTTGATTGCTGTATGGCTTTCGTCACACCCCAAGCATCTGTTTTTTTTCTCAGGTTTTAAGCTCCTGGTGTTTTAGTTGTTTTGAGAATATCAACTGTCATTGTCTTTTCCTGAGATGACTAGATTTTCAGAGGGGTAAAAACAATGACTGCAGATGCTGGAAACCAGATTCTGGATTAGTGGTGCTGGAAGAGCACAGCAGTTCAGGCAGCATCCAAGGAGCTTCGAAATCGATGTTTCGGGTAAAAGCCCTTCATCAGGAATCAGAGGTCCTCACAATATCATAGCTTTCTCCACTAAGGTACTATCTCCTTCAGATGTCCACACAATGTCATAGCTTTCTCCACTAAGGTACTATCTCCTTCAGATGCTTCAGTTACTGTTCTGCCCTCATGCATATCCAGGTCTTCATTTGGCATTTATTTGGATCTTCAATTAATGTTGTTGCTGGCATATTTGTTCTGGTTGTCAAGAGATGGCCTGCATGCCTTCTCCTCAGTTTTGGAGTTGAACCCTAGCCCACTAAAAATAGCTTTTGACCATCATTCCCCAGAGGAGACAACTTGCTTGTATAGATAGTTATTGTTTCCATGCAACATGTGGCTTCAATTCTGGTATTGTTCATGTGATTTTGCCATAAAGTACCATATCTGTCAACCTTGATAGTAGTGGATCATTTCTAGTGTGCTTCTCAACTTACCCTGCCATTACTGGGCGTTCTCTACTTGTTTGAAGTAGAGAATGTTTCCATACATACTGTTTATAGTCAACTCATTTGGTAAAAGAAATCTAGATAGGCCACCTGCATTCCCATGTCAGATAGATTGCTGATACTTAATTATAGAACTGTAAGCTAATTGCAACATGACCTTCTATGGTATATGGCTTGCTGCAAGAGAAGGCATTCCTGTATGAGAATCAAATACTGTGGTCAATAGTTTTTGATCTGTTAGTAGGGTAAATTGCAGGCCATACAAGTGTTAATGGAATTGTCTAAGGCCAAAAATGCTTCCTTTATCTTCTTTCTCTAAATGCGCACTGCTCATTTCTGCTTCATTTAATGATCTTGATGCAAAAGGTATTGGTTTCTCTTCAACATTGGGTTAAATGTGACAAACAACTGCTCCCAATCCATATGGTGAAACATTGCATGCTAATTGCAATGGTAAGTTTGGGTCAAAGTGAGTCAGGAGTTCTGAATTTAACAAAACCTGTTTGGCTTGTGCAAAGGCTTTTTCATGTTGATCTTCCCACTTCCAATTCTTGTTTCACATAATACATTTTGCAAGTTTTTTGAGAATGGTTGCAAGATTTGGGTCAAATCTGCCACAGTAATTTAGCAGGCCCAAAACTGCTCGCAGTTGGTTTACATTTTTAGATTCTGGTACCTCAGTTATAATTTTAGTTTCAACGATGACTGATGTAGTTCCTTCACATCAATAACATAGCCTCAACATTTGATGGAAGCTTTAAAATTCACAATCGTCTTCCCTTTCTCTTAGGCTATAACCTTCAAGTCTCTGTGGAGTAACATCTAAATTGTGGATATGCTCTTTTCATTTTCCCCTGTGGCTAAAATATCATCTAAGTAACAGAAGACTCCTTCCCATCCACTTAAAATCTGAGCTGTGACTTGTTGTAAGAATGCAGCTGCAGATGTCATTCAAAATGGAAGACTCTTGTGTATGAATTGTCCTTTATGTGTTACAATCATCAAGTATTTCTGTGACTCAGGATCTACGTTCTTCCGGAGATAGGCTTGACTAAGGTCAATTTTGCTTAAAAGCTGACCTCCAGCTAATCCTTCTCTATTGTGAATACAGATGCAAAATACTCATTCAAAACCTCAGCTATGTCTTCTGGCTCCATGCATAGATTGCCATCTTGGTTCTTAATGGGCCCTATTCATTCCCTGGTTATTATTTTGTCCCTGATATGCTTAAAACCTTGCTGGATTTTTCTTAATGTTACCTACTAGCGTATTTCATGTTCCCCTTCACTCTCCTAATTTATTTTTTAAGCAGCACCATCCACTTTCTATACTCCTGAAGGGCATCCACTGTTTTGAGCCTTTAGTACCCGCCGTAAGCTTTCTTATTCTCCCTTATCCAATTCTTCGATTCCCAGGGTTCCCTTCATTTGTTGGTTTCACCTTTTACCTTTGCGGGAACACGTTGGCTTTGCTCTCTCATACTTCCTGTTTTGAACATCTCCTACTGCTCTGATATAGATTTCTTGCAAGTTGTTGCACCTCACCTACTCTGGCCAGACCCTGTCATATTAAAATCGGCCTTTCTCCAATCCTCGAGGAGAAAGTGAGGACTGCAGATGCTTGATTCCTGAAGAAGGGCTCATGCCCAAAACGTCAATTTTCCTGCTCCTTGGATGCTGCCTGACCTGCTGCGCTTTTCCAGCAACACATTTTCAGCTCTTTCTCCAATCCTGTCTTTCTATTTCTCCCTGACTCTTTGGGCGTCTATAGAACATTTCAAGAAAATTGATTGACCTCGTTCTGCTTTAAGTTCTAGACATATAACTTTATTTGAGGAACTTCCTAAGTTTTTGTTTGTTTCTACGAATACATTAAGGACAAAAGATTAACAAGGGAGAGATTAAGGCTCCTCAACGATCAGCAAAGCAGCCAATGTGTGGATCCGTAGCTGATGGGTAAGATACTGAATGAGAATTTTATATTAGTGTTTACTGTAGAGAAGAATATGGAAGCGAGAGAACTTGAGGAAGTAAATAATGATATCTTGAAAAGTGTCCATATTACAGAGGAGGAGGTGCTGAATATCTTGAAATGTATAAAGGTGGATAAATTCCCAGGACTGAATTAGGTGTATCCTCACACTCTGTGGAATGCTAGGGAATTGATTACTGGGTCCCTTGTTGAAATATTTGTATCATTGACAGCCATGGGTGACGTGCCAGAAAACTGGAGGTTGGCTAACATGGTGCCATAATTAGGAAAGGTGATAAAGAAAACCCAGGGAATTACAGAGCGGTGAGCCTGGTATCAGTGGTGGGCAAGTCGGTCGAAGGGATTCTGAGGGACAGGATTTGCATGTATTTGAATGGCAAGGATTGATTACGGATAGTTAAACTTGGCTTTGTATATGGGAAATTGTGTCTCACTAACTTGATTAAATGTTTTGAAGGACTGACAAAGGCTTGACGAAGGCAGAGCGGTGGACAATGTCTATATGGAGTTCAGTAAGGTGTTTGACAAGATTCCGCATGGTAGACTGCTTAACAAATATAGATCACATGGAATACAGGGAGAACTAGCCATTTGGATACAAAATTAGTTAGAAGGTAGGAGACATAGGATGGTGGAGGACGGCTGCTTTTCGGACTATAGGCCTGTGACCAGTGGTGAGTCATAAGGTTTGGTGCTGGGTCCACTGTTTTTGTCATTATGTAAATGATTTGGATGTGAATATAGGAGGTGTGGTTAGAAAGTTTGCAGATTGCAAGGTTGGTAAGTTTGTAAAATTGGTATTGTAGCGGACAGCAAAGAAAGTTACCTCAGAGTACAACAGGATCTTGATCAGATGGGCCAAAGGGCCGAAAAGTGGCAGATGGATTTTAATCTAGACAAATGTGAGGTGCTACATTTTGGTAGAGCAAATCAGGGCAAGACTTATACACTTTCTGGTAAGGTCCTGGGTAGTGTTGCTGAACAAAGAGACCTTGAAGTGCAGGTTTATAGTTCCTTGAAAGTGGAGTAACAGGTATGCAGGGCATTGAAGAAGGTGTTTGATACGCTTGCCTTCATTGATCAGTTGGGAATATAACAGTTGGGAGGTCATGTTGCAGCTATACAGGACATTGGTTAGGCCACTATTGGAATATTGCGTTCAATTGTGGTCTCCTTTCAATAGGGAGGATGTTGTTTAACTTGAAAGAGTTCAGAAAAGATTTGTAAGGACGTTGCCTGGATTGGAGGGCTTGAGCTATAGAGACAGGCTGAATAGATTGGGGCTATTTTTCCTGGAGTGTCGGGAGCTGAGGGGTGACATTACAGAGGTTAATAAAATCATGATTGGGTGAATAGTCAGAGTCTTTTCCCCAGGGTAGGAGAATCCAAAAGAAGAGGGCATATATTTAAGGTGAGAGGGGAAAGATTTAAAAGAGACCTAAGGGGCAATTTTTTTCACGCAGAGGGTAGTGTTTGTATGGAATGAATGGCCAAAGGAAGTGGTACAATTACAACATTTAAAAGGCACCTGGAGAGGTACATGAATAAGAAGGGTTTAGAGGGATATGAGCAAAATGCTAGAAAATAGGACTAGATTAATTTAGATAGCTGGTTGGCATGGATGAGTTGGACCAAAGGGTTTGTTTCCATACTGTACAGCTCTATGACTCAATATCATCCCTCATTCTCACAATAATTTACTCCTTGATCAATTGTGACGCCTTACAATCTGCATCTCACAGAAAGATTCTATATCCCAGAATATTGAGCTTAAAATAAATGTCAGCCTTTCATGCATCCTTGTGACTTAGGTTGACTATATTTGTGCGACCTTCTAGACCAGACCTGGGCATTTTATGGCCCGCAGGCCATATCGGCCCTTTGATCATTCCTTTCCGGCCCGCATGAGGTCAATCTTAAATTAGAACATAAATGAAAAAGTATTTACGCCATGCACGCAATACAACTGTGTGCATTTGTTTTGAAAAGGATGCTTTTTTTATTTATGTATGGACGCACATGTGCGTGTGTGAACAGCTAGAAATGATGCTTGCTGGCTAGCCCTCAAAATGTCAGCTCACGCCAAAAAAAAGGAAGGTTGATACGGAATGCTGCGTTTTTAACAAGGCATGGACTGCTAGATATTTATTTACAGAAATCGGAGGTAAAGCCGTGTGCTTGGTTTGTGGTGCACTGGTCGCTGTGTTCAAGGATTATAATTTGAATCGCCACTACATGACCAAACACGACAAGAAGTACAATAACTTGTCTGATCAAGAGCGGACAAGGGAGTCGGGTGCTTTGTTAGCTAAGCTGCATAACCAGCAAAGACATTTTACTAAACTTCACATATCCAGAGATGCAGCTGTCAAGCCAAGTTATGTCACAACTCACAAAATCGCTAGAAACAGTAAACCGTTTTCTGATGGAGAGTTTATCAAGGAGTGCTTGTTGGACTCTGCAGAACTAATATGCCTGGAGAAAAAGGAGGCATTTGAGAATGTGCCCCTCTCCCGATGCACTGTAACGAGAAGGTTTGGGGACATCGCGAGAAATCTGGAGCTTCAGCTGCAGCACAGAGCGGTCAACTTTGACTTTTTTTCCTTGGCTTTGGATGAGAGCTGCGACATACGTGACACAGCCCAGCTATTCATCTTCGTACGTGGGATAACTATGGACTTTAAAATCACAGAGGAGCTGGCAGCCATGCAGTCAATGAAAGGAACAACGACGGGTAATGATTTGTTCACGGAGGTAAATGCATGGCTGGACATGTTGGGACTAAAATGGGACAAGTTGGCGGGTGTGACAACGGATGGTTGTCCAAATCTAACGGGAAAAAATGTTGGACTCTTAAAGAGAAGGCAGGATAAAGTGACAGAAATTGACCCTGAACAGAAATTGGTATTTTTGCATTGTATTATGCATCAGGAAGTGTTGTGTAAGTCAGTGTTAAAAACTAACTATGTGGTTGATGTTGTAACTAAAATAGTTAACTTCATCAGCGCAAGAGCTTTGAATCACAGGCAGTTTGTTACACTTTTGGAGGAAAATGAGTCTGTACATCGTGACATAGGCTACCACACAGCTGTCAGGTGGCTCAGCCTGGGCAAAATGCTGAAAGGTGTATGGGACCTGAGAGAAGAAATTCAAGATTTCTGTGTGAAGAAAGGGAATGGCATTCCACAGCTTTCAGATGCAGACTGGATTGCAGACCTTGGTTTTGCTGTTGATGTGACTGCACTTATGAATGAACTAAATGTGAAACTGCAGTGCAAGGGCCTTTTTGTGCATGAAACGTACAACTTGGTGAAGGCTGTTATGAGAAAGTTGCAGCTTCTCTCAAGCCAAATGGAGGACAACATTCTCATCCACTTGCCAACACTGAAGGAAGCCACACCTTCAGCTGATCACCACCACAGGTACTCATCTATGTTAGAAGCACTGCATGGTGAATTTTCAAGGCGACTTCAAGACTTTAAAATGGTTGATAAGGAAATGCACATGATTTTTTCCCCATTTACATGCAATGTGGAGAATGCACCTAGTGATGTTCAGCTTGAACTCATTGACCTGCAGTCTGACTCACTTCTGGCAGAGTACTTTAGGTCAGTCTCATTGCTTGATTTTTACTCTTCCTTCAAAGAGGAGAACTTTCCACACATGAGGAGGTATGCTCAGAAGATTCTAGTCCTCTTTGGATCTACCTATATATGCGAACTGACATTCTCAGTGATGAAGTTCAACAAATCCAAGTACAGATCCTCTATCACTGATGATCACCTCTCAGCTGTCCTTCGCATATCCACCTCAGACATTCAACCAGATTTCAGTGCACTTGTTCAAGCCCAAAACAGACTGGAGTTTTCTCACTAAACAAGTAAAATGATCTGAAAAACATCAAAAGCACTTATTGCTTTTTGTATAGAGGTGTTTGTTGTTTGTAATATTAAACAATAATGAAACAACTTTTCATTTAGGGTGTAGATTTGCTTTTCATTATTGGTTTGTGAGATTAACATGTTAAAATTAAAATGAAATACTGAAATTATTGTTTATTTCTCCTATATTTGACCTATTCCACAATTTCATATCTTTATTGTAACAGAATATCCTTATTCTTTTGAAAAAATGTTTCAGTGCAAACTATATAATTTAGTACTTTTTACAATGGGAGAAAATTAATACTGAGCAGAATTATGTTCAACTTATTGTTGGTTCGGCACTCCGACACAACTCAGGTTTCTCATGTGGCCCCTTGGAAGAATTAATTGCCCACTCCTGTTCTAGACTGACAGTTCTACTTATCTGTCCATCACCCCTACTGTACCTCCACTTCATATCCCAAGCCCCTGCCAAATTCATTTCAACTCTCATCAACTGCACTAGCAAACCGCACTGCAAGGATGTTGGTCACGTTCAAGTGCAAACTAGGCAGACTTGTACAGGATCCACATTTCCCCAGAAACAATCCCAGTGACACCTGAATTTAATGCCACCTTTTCTACTCCAATTCTTCAGCCATTCTATTCTATTCTATACTGACTAAGAGTAACTATTCCTATTCTTACTAGTATATGGCACTGGGATAATCCAAAGATTACAACCTTTGAAGCCCTGCCTTTTAATCTGTTACCTGGATTCCGAAATTCTCCTTGCAGGACCTCATCCCTCTTTCTACCTATGTCATTGGTCACAATGTGAACCATGATCTCTTACTGTTCGATGTACCTGTTTTAAAAAATTCTCAAGGTCAAGGACCAGGCTCGCAGGAAAGTAGTCTGACACAGAACAAACAGCCAAGAGGCGAGTCTGCTAGAATATAAGTGTTTTATTCCCCGCAGCGTCGCCACAACCAGGTCTCGTACTTACAACGGGTCTGGTTTATACTCACTCTACGTGTTACCGGAACTGGGAGCCGTCAGTTCTCGTAGAGCGGTTGCCAACAACCCACGCTCGGCGGTTAAACGCAACCCCGGAGCAGACTCTACCGAACTGGAGACTTTTCCAGCTGATATACTCTTTTCCAGATATAAACATTCATGTGAACAGCAGAGCAAGGCTAAAAAACACATTCCATTCTGGTTACATACAGATAAGAAGATTCACACGGGAAGGTGTATAATAAGATTCACACGGGACTAAGCGACACCTTCCATTTTCGGTTAGATTCACACATGTATTGGGACACAATTTTAACCCTTTCACCACATTCCACTGCTTGGCCCAATACATGTGTTGCATTATGATTCACACATGTATTGGGACATAATTTTACACCACAGTACCCACTCATAATGTGCAGTAGTTGAACAATGATATCCTTCACCCCAGTTCCAGGGAAGCAATATACCATCCTAATATTGCCCGTCTCTGTAAGACAACAGTATACATATAGACGAAGATATATCCGAGACATTGGAGCTATCTAAAGTACAATTGATTTATTAAGTACTTAAGTAAATGCTACACACATTTAACCACTGGAGATATCTCAACCACTATCCTTTACTACCCTAGGTTCTGGAACCATCCCTAAACATTATTACGTGGGAGAGTTAGCAGTTGGCCAGGCTGGAATTCTTCTCATTATCGTCACCACGTCTTCTGACATAAGTTATTTGTTCACAGTTGTTAATCTCTGAGTTACTCCTAAAAGGGGGTTTCCCAGGCTGCTTTTTATATAGCTCAGACCTGCCAAGTTGGCATTCTAATTTCTTTATTTGGAATTGCTTGTGAAACTTGTCCAATTCCAAATGGTTTTCCCATATATAACTACCAATGATCAAATTCCTTTGATTTCTGCAAATCCTTCTCCCTTTTATGGTCTGAAACATAACTTAGCCCACTGATTGGTCTTCACTGCAGCTGGAATGTCATTCTGTTCATTCTTCCTAACTGCAGCTGGAACATGGATGCAGTAACCTGAGAGAACCGCTATCTACAATGTCCTCTGTCTGGCTTGCAGCTAACTTGTTCCAGTCTAATGTAAAATGTCATTTTGATTCTCATGTCTTTGGCCTAATACAACATGGGAGTTATGCCTGAAGCCACAGAAATACTTTTTTGATCCCACTGCTATTGAATCTCCCACTGCTATTGAATCTCTCTTGTTTTTATTTCAACAAGAACTAACTGCAGGATATTCTTCCCTAGTTTGAATTTAATCAGTTAAATTGTTAAATTTAAATCAGTTTAGTCATGTGTGGAGAATGGGGTGGACTTGGAATAGATTTGGCAAATCAAGACTGGGCATCCATGAAGTGCTGTGTGCCATCATCATCCACAGAATTGTATTCCAAAACAATCTGTAACTTCATAGTTCAGCATAACCCCCATTCTACCATCACCATCAAGCCAGGGTATCAACCTGGTTCAATGTGGAATGCAGAAAGGCATGCCAGGGACAGCACTTGACTCACCACTTGCATACTAAACAACCTAAGCAGTAAGCGATAGATCTAAGCCATTCCGTAAGTAACAGATCAGACCTAAGATCTTCAGCCCTGCAGTCATAAATGACATGGGCAATTAAACAACACATTGAAGTAGGAGGAGGCTTCATGAATTCTCCATCTTCAATGCGGAGAGAGTCCAGTGCATCAATGCAAAAAACAAAGCTGGAGCATTTGCAATAATTTTAACCGCCAAGTGAATGATTCAACCTGGGCTCCTTTGGAGGTCGAGGAGAAAGTGAGGACTGCAGATGCTGGAGATCAGAGCTGAAAATGTGTTGCTGGAAAAGCGCAGCAGGTCAGGCAGCATCCAAGGAACAGGAGAATCGACGTTTCGGGCATAGGCCCTTCTTCAGGAATCATGAAGAAGGGCTTCCTGATTCCTGAAGAAGGGCTTATGCCCGAAACGTCGATTCTCCTGTTCCTTGGATGCTGCCTGACCTGCTGTCCTTTGGAGGTCCCCAATAACACAGATGTCAGTCTTGAGTCAATTTGATTCACTCCATATGATATCTTTCTGCACCTCTAAATCGTGGCACTTCCTAGCATCGAACAAATACTATTGCCCTTCATGAACCAATCAGTTTCAAGGACTGAATACTGTTTCCCAATGGCCAAATGAAACTAGATGGATCAGAATTCTGGGTAATCCAAGATGGAGGACAAGAAAAAGATGCTTCTTTTTTGAGGCACTTTAAGTGTTGGAGGTGATTTCCTCGAATTCCAGGAGCAGCAATTACTGTTTGTATGTTGTTGCATTGTTTTGGAACTTTAGGGAAACAAGATCAAAACAACGGCACTTTTAAAATGAGGAAGACAGGGAAAAGGCAGGGACCACATGGTCAGTGAGGGAGAGAGAGAAAGAAACCTACACTGCTAACTGATACAGCAGTGAACCTGCACAGTTACTGCCTTTGCTGTTTGAGTTCATATATCTCTGGACACTGGAGTGCGTCCAGGAAAAATTAACTGCTAGCAAAATTCACAGCTGACCTTGGAGGAACCAGTGTGGGAGATCTCACAGCACAGAAACAGATAAGTGCACAGTTTTTAAGTGTAACCTCACTATAAGTCTACATTAGTGAATAGAGTGGATTCTTTCTTGATTATACGTTTTATTGAGATCTGTCGCTTGATTAAATTTTAAAAATATGAACCATAAGTCCTAAGTTAGCCTGGAGCATTGCTTTTTAGAACAAAAAGATGGGGCTATTTTCTGGGTCTCTAGATTGTGAAGGAGCAGAGATGTCCTTTAGTGGAGTGATATGCTCTTCCTGTCAGATGTGGGGGTTTAGGGAGAGTTTCCATGTTACTGAGGATTATGTCTGGTGGAAATGCCTTTGGTTGCGAATCCTATCAGATCGCAGGGATTGGTTGGAGTGGCAATCAGAAGCAATAAGGAATTTACAAGAGCAAGGGAGTGTGATGGGTGGCAGTGAAAGGAAGGGAGAATAGCCACAGAGACAGTCAGGTGGATGGCTTAACTCCAGGAAAGGTAAGAGGGATAGGCAGGTAGTGCAGGAGTCATCTGTGGCTATCCCCATTTCAAACAAGTATGCTGTTTTGGAAAATATAGGGGGTGATGGACTCTCATGGGAATGCAGCATGAACAGCCAAGTTTCTGGTATCGAGACTGGCCCTAAAGTAATGAGGGGTAAGTCAGGTTCCAAGCAATCGACTGTGATGGGGAATCTCTAGTCAGAGGCACAGACAGACATTTCTGTGGCCAGCAGCAAAAAATCAGAATGGTGTGTTGCCTCCCTGGTGCCAGGAAATTCAGAGAGGGTGCAGAATTATCTCAAAGGGGAGAGAGACCAGCAGGAAGTCATTGTACACATTGGAACTAATGACATAGGAAGGGTAAAGGATGACATTCTGAAGGCAGAATATAGAATGTTAGGCAGGAATTTAAAAAGGAAGTCCTTGAGATTGCTCCCAGTGCTATGAGCTAGTGAGGGTAGAAATAGGAAGATAGAGCAGATGAATGCGTGGCTGAGGAGCTGGTGCAGGGGAAAAGGGTTCACATTTTTGGATCATTGAAAACTCTTCTGGGGTAGAAGTGACCTGTAAAAGAAGGAAGGATTGCACCTGAACTGGAAGGGTCTAATATACTGGCGGAGAGATTTGCTAGAGCTGCTCGGGAGGATTTAAACTAGTAAGGTGAGAAGGTGGGACCCAGGGAAATATTGAGGAAAGAGATCAATGTGAGACTGGTACAGTTGGGAAAAGGAGCGAGTCAAACAGTCAGGGCAGGCTGGGACAAAGCAGAGAACAAGGTAGGACTGATAAATTAAACTGCATTTATTTCAATGCAAGAGGCCTAACAGGGAAGCCAGATGAATTCAGGGCATGGTTAGGTACATGGAACTGGGATATCATAGCAATTGCAGAAATGTGGCTCAGGGATGGATAGGACTGGCAGCTTAATGTTCCAGGATACAAATGCTATAGGAAGGGTAGAGGTGGGGTAGTGGTGGACGGCAAGAGAGGAGGGGGAGTGGTGTTTTAGATACGGGATAGCATTACTGTTCTACTTAAGGAGGATATTCCTGGGAATACATCCAGTGAAATTATTTGGATGGAACTGATAAATAAGAAAGGGATGATCACCGTATTGGAATGGTATTATAAACCTCCTAATAGTCAGCAGGACATTGAGAAACAAACTTGTAAGGAGATTTCAATTACTTGTAAGAATATAGGGTGGTTATGGTAGGGGATTTTAACTTTCCAAAAATAGACTGGGACTGCCATAGTGTTAAAGGTTTAGATAGAGAGGAATTTGTTAAGTGTGTACAAGACAATTTTCTGATTCAGTGGATATACCTACTAGAGAAGGTGCAAAACTTGACCTACTCTTGGAAAATAAGGCAGGGCAGGTGACTGAGGTGTCAGTAGGGGAGCACTTTGGGGCCAACGTCCAGAATTCTAGTAATTTTAAAATAGTGATGGAAAAGGATAGACGAGATCTAAAAGTTGAAGTTCCAAATTGGAGGAAGGCTAGTTTTGACGGTATTAGGCCAGGACTTCCAAAAGTTGATTGGGGGAAGATGTTCACAGGTAAAGGGATGGCTGGAAAATGGGAAGCCTTCAAAAATGAGGTGATAGTCCAGAGACAGTATATTCCTGTTAAGGTGAAAGGAAAGGCTGGGAGGTGTAGGGAAAGCTGGATGACTAGAGAAATTGGTTAAGGAAAAGAAAGAAGTCAGGTGTAGACAGGAGAGATCGAATGAATCCTTAGAAAAGTATAAAGGCAGTAGGAATATACTTAAGAGGGAAATCAGGAGGGCAAAAAGGGAATATGAGATAGCTTTGGCAAATTGAGTTAAGGAGAATCTAAAGGGATTTTATAAATACATGAAGGACAAAAGGGTAACTAGGGAGAGAATAAGGCCCCATAAAGATCAGCAAGGCAGCCTATGTGTGGAGCCGCAGGCGACAGTGGAGATACTAAATGAATATTTTGCATCAGTGTTTGCTGTGGAGAAGGACATGGAAGGTATAGAATGTGGGGAAATAGATGGTGACAGCTTGAAAAATATTCATATTCCAGAGGGGAGATGCTGGATGTCTTGAAATGTATAAAAGTGGATAAATCCCCAGGACCTGATCAGGTGTACCCTAGAACTCTGTGGGAAGCTAAGGAAGTGATTGCTGGGCCTCTTGCTGAGAGATATTTGTATCATTGATAGTCACAGATGATGTGCCAGAAGACTGGAGATTGGCTAACGTGGTGCCACTTAATAAGAAAGGTGGTAAGGAAAACCAGGGAACTATAGACCAGTGAGCCTGACATTGGTGATGGGCCAATTGTTGGAGGGAATTCTGAGGGACAGGATTTACATGTATTTGGAAAGGCAAGGACTGATTAGGGATAGTCAGCTTGGCTTTGTGCGTGGGAAACCATGTCTCACAAACTTTACTGAGTTTTTTGAAGAAGTAACAAGGAGGATTGATGAGGGCAGAGAGCCAGATGTGATATACAGTATATGGACTTCAGTAAGGCGTTCGACATGGTTACTCATGGAAGACTGGTTAGCAAGGTTAGATTCATGGAATACAAGGAGAAATAGCCAGAACTGGCTTAAAGGGAGAAGACGGAGGGTGGTGGTGGAGGATTGCTTTTCAGACTGGAGACCTCTGACCGGTGGAGTGCCACAAGGATCGGTGCTGGGTCCACTGCATTTAGTTATTTATATAAATGATTTGGATGTGAACATAGGAGGTATGGTTAGCAGGTTTACAAATGACACCAAAATTGGAGGTGTAGTGGACAGCGCAGAAAGTTACCTCAGAGTACAACGGGATCTTGATCAGATGGGCCAATGGGCTGAGGAGTAGCAGATGGAGTTTAATTTAGACAAGTGTGAGGTGCTGCATTTTGGAAAAGCAAATCTTAGCAGTACTTACACACTTAATGGTAAGGTCCTGGGAAGAGTTGCTGAACAAGGGGACCTTGGAGTGCAAGTTCATAGTTCCTTGAAAGTAGAGTCGCAGGTAGATAGGATAGTGTGAAGGCATTTGGTATGCTTCTCTTTATTGGTCAGAGCATTGAATATAGGAGTTGGGAGGTCATGTTGCAGTTGTACAGGACACTGGTTCAGCTACTTTTGGAATATTGCGTGCAATCTGGTCTCCTTTCTATCAGAAGGATGCTGTGAAACTTGAGAAGGTTCAGAGAAGATTTGCAAGGATGTTGCCAGGATTGAAAGATTTAAGCTATAGGGAGAGGCTGAATAGGCTGGGGTAGTTTTCCCTGGAGCATTGGAGGCTGAGGGGTGATCTTATAGAGGTTTATAAAATCATGAGGCATATGGATAGGATAAATAGACAAGGTCTTTTCCTTGGAGTGAACTAGAGGGCAGAGGATTAAGGTGAGAGGAGAAAGGTATAAAAGGTAACTTTTTCACATGGAGGGTGGTGCATGTATGGAATGAGCTGCCAGAGGAAGTGGTGGAGGCTGGTACAATTACAACATTTAAGAAGCATCTTAATGGGTATATGAATAAGAAGGGTTTAGAGGGATATGGGCCAAGTGCTAACAAATGGGACTAGGTTAGGATATCTGGTCGGCGTGGATATGTTGGATCTAAGGGTCTGTTACAATAATGTACATCTCTATGACTCTATGATGCTATGACCTGGCATCCACCTAGGCACCAGAAAAGAAAACAGCAGAAACAGCACTCTGCAAAGTCCAACTTACTAACATTTGTACTGATTTAAAGGCAAACTTGGTCCACAAACACTTCCATTGATTAAGTCACAGACTAAGGTAGTCAATATTCACTAACATTACAATTAATAGTGACCACTGCACACACTTCAAAGTGGATACAAATATTAGAGTTACTACTCTGTCAAGCAGTCTGATATGGCTGTGGAAATGTGCCTTTGAGGCTGCATTTGCCCAATTACAAATCCAGAAAGAATAGCCTCAAGGCGAAATGTCAGCTTCAGACAACCTTCAGGCAAAAAGACAACGAAGTTATTGAAACTATATGTTATTCACAACCAACCATATTCACTATTCGATAGGTGGACATGTATAGCCCTCAATTTCCTCATTAAAGTAGACATGGGTATCACATAGGAACTAGCAAATGCATTTTAACATCAATTCCCAAAACTCTTCCAGATTAATAAAGAAACTGAATACTGTATACCACACTGCACATAAAAAGCAGATACTAAATCCCTCTGCTTGTTCACACCCAGGAATGCCACATGCCTACTTAAAAATGAGGAACAAACCAAGACTGACGTCAGACTCCAAAAGAGAGTTGTTTCAAAAGCCACAGAGCTGACTACATGGTGATCCATCATGTGGCTAGAACTAAACTGAATGGGTCCATTAGAAATGGTGTTTATTTGAACAAGGCAGTAGAACGAGATACCTCAAATGATGTCAGAAGATGAGAACCTAGTTAATTTTTCTAATAGCGCAATCTTCATCAATCTGGACACAAATTGAGGATACTGGCAATTTCTCGTAGACAAGGACTTCAAATTGCTAACCATCTTCGTAACATAGTCTCTGGTCACTATCCATTTAGCCACTAAACCTTTGGTACCATGTCTGTCTTCAAGATTGGTCATCATCCATTGGACAATCTAGCTGATGGGATGGAAGACATTGTATGCCGCATGAATGACATTCTCATCCTTGGGTCAACTAAAGGCCAATATGATGTCAAGGTAAGGAGAATAATGTCCATTCTCTTGCCTTTCAGTTAGGTCATGGGAATGCCTCGGTATTGACCTATTTACGTTCTAAGGATGGCTTTACTCATCTTGGTTGACTATTATTCCTGACAGATCAAGACCCAGAAGCTCATTGGACACAAAAACATCTTTGAAGACCATATACTTTCCATGTATCCCAGACATCACCATCTCTGACAATGGGCCACAGTTTGTCAATGAATGTTTCCATTCTTATTCAGCCTCATATAGATTTGTCCACATGACAAACTCACCAAGGTACCCATAAGCTGTTGGTGAAGTTGAGACAGATATGTTTACAATTAAAATCTATCTTGTTTGGAATGAAGATTTTCATTTAAACCTCCATAACCACTACCTCACAAGCATTATTGAATGGCTTCATCCCACACCACACCATTTTTTGATGGGCTGTAGGTTGTAAACCAAACTTTTCTTCCTTTCCCATGTACTCATGCTAAATGTCATGTGCAAACATGACAGAAGAACATTATAGGATATACCAAGCTTCTCCCTTCAACAGAGGGCTCATGACCAGTCCACATTGGAGAGGAGAGTACAGGTGTGACTCAGAGATCCATGCTACAAGTGCACCAAGCGTATTAGGCTCCAGCAAATGATATAATTCTTTGTCTAAACACTAAGTGGTGTTGTTCAGAGGCACAGCGTGTCTTGATGTCACTGAAAGAAAAGCAGATAACCAGATTGCTGCACAGTCTGATCCACAGATGCAAACAATGACAACACAACCACTAACCATTGAGACAAGAATTGAGGACCCTCAAAAACTGTTTGGTGTGCATTAACATTCCATAATCTCCAAAAGAACATCCCACAAATTTAGCAAAATTGGTGAAACCATCATGCAGGCTGTCCCTGTCAAATGGGAGATGTCCAAGATGCGTTACTAGTATAAACAGTCAGTGAAGAGAAAGACTTGAGTTGATATATATTTTCCCTTTCTGTATTAATTATTACTTCTGCATAGTAGGTATGTATTATGATGATAGGTCAGAATCCCAAAATATTGTTAACATTTCTACCCCTTAAGTGCAAAATATCTTTTTTAAAAGCGGACTGTTTCAGAGGAAAAGTAACTGCACGTGTCAATATAATGGCTGGCTAGTAAACACTTTGTGACAGCCTGATGGGATGTAACACTTAAAGGTGTCAAAGCAGCTTCAGGCAGACTGGACTAGGAACAAATTACTGCAGATGCTGGAATCTGTACTGAATACAAAAAATGCAGCAGGTTAGGCAGCATCCGTGGAGAGGGAGCAAGCTAATGTTTTGCATCAGATGAAAAGTCATCTGGACTCAAAACATTAGGTTGCTCTCTCTCCACGGATGCTGCCTGACCCACTGTGATTTCCAGCATTTTTTGTTTGCAGTTCAAACAGACTAGACTGTGATCTCTTTGACAGCAAAACTAATGATGGGCTGATAACACCCTGCTCAATGGCATTCCACCTCTGCAGATTAGGTCCCAAATTGCAGGCCCATTTTGTACCTTTCTTTTTGAAAAATACAAAGGAATGGTGGTTTTAAAAGTAAGTCAGTTTCAACTCTACTGCCGTGTGCTCGGGCAACTGACCAATCTCTTGTGTACCAGCCTGGGTTTGGACCTCATTGCTGGAATTCAATCATTACAGAATCTTAAACAATCCTTTGAAAGGAGAATGTCTTCTTTTAAAATTCACCTTTGTTGTAACCAATTGAAATGGTGAGTGAATGAAGAAGGGGAGCCAATTCATCCCTCCTCACCTGGCAGCTTAACAGTTTGGGATGTTCTGCCTGAAACTGTGATGTATTGGAGAACCTCACCTAGATTCCAGTCGAAACAGAATGGAATCAGATCACATTGAACTGGGACCTGTGTTCCAGCTATCCTCTCTTATGTTACCTTGTATTCGGTTATGTTCAATAAAACCTGTTAATATTCAGACACCTGAGTGTGGATCTGATCATACTGCAGGGAGCACTCATAATTTGACAGAAATGAACATGGTTGCTCAGACCTTTGAGTATAGGAGCGAACATCATGTTGAGGATATGGGTGACATCACTTTTGTAGTGTGTGTTCAGTTCTGGTGCCTTATTAGAGGAAAAATATTATTAAACAGGAGAGAGTTCAGAAAAGGTTTACCAGGATGTTGCTAGGTATGGGGGTTTGAGTTATAAGGAGAGGCTGGATTGGCTGGGACTTCTTTCATTGGAGCAGAGGAGGTTGAGGGGTTACTTTTATAGAGGTGTATAAAATCATGAGGGGTATAGGTAAGGTGAACAACAAGTATCTTTTCCCTAAGATGGGGGATTTCAAGACAAAGGGGCATATTTAAGGGGAGAGGAGAAAGATTTAAAAAAGACATGATGGGCAACCTTCTTGCACAGAGAGTGGTTCGTGTGTGGAATAAACTTCCCAAGAAAGTAGTGGATGTGGGTACAGTTATAAGGTTTAAAAGATATTTGGATAAGTCCATGAATAGGAAATGCTTGGAGGGATATGGCCCAAGCTCAGGCAGGTGGGACTAATTTAGTTTAGGATTATGGTTGGCGTGGACTGGTTGGATCGAAAGGTCTGTTCTGTGCTGTATGACTCTATGACTCTGTGCATTAATAGCTCCTACTGCCCATTAACCACAGTCAAGGGTCCAAAGCAAATGAGATTTTGTGAACATCTTTATATTAAGTGGAAGATTGATGTATTAAAATTCA
Organism: Chiloscyllium plagiosum; assembly: GCF_037043375.1. Taxonomy (NCBI): domain Eukaryota; kingdom Metazoa; phylum Chordata; class Chondrichthyes; order Orectolobiformes; family Hemiscylliidae; genus Chiloscyllium; species Chiloscyllium plagiosum. The sequence continues at coordinate 105,936,110 of NW_028270142.1, forward strand.
AATGTACTGGGTAGGTTGGGAGATAAGTGGCTCTGGCATTGAACACCTTGTAGGTCTCAGCAGGGTAGGGCAAATGCTAAAGCAGTGACCTTACAGTGGTGAATGTTAAACTCGCTGAAATCAGGCCAAGTTAATCTCATGGGATATCCTGAAGTTGGTCCTATTAGTGATTCATGGCAAGCTCCCAACCCGAATTAAGTTGATTTGTAGGAGCTCGGTTGTCAGCAGGAGGCAGGAAATAGTATGCAGCAACAGCTCTTAAAGGCTTCAGCTGCTATTTAAAGCAGCTGCTCCTGTTGCTTGGAACGAATAGAGAAATACAAAGATCACCTGTTGTTTTTGAGGCCTGTTTAGAAGGATTCGTGGAAGAAGTGCAGCAAAGCTAGTTTTCCTGGAAAAACTAAGAGAGGACTGTCGGAAAAAATGGAACCACAAAGATTTGGACGCCATAGCATATAATGAGGGAAAGGTTGGGCCAAGCTTGATGAGTCAGTTGTCCACTATTTTTGAGTTAATTAATAATATTTATAAGGAGAGTTCTGATGTAGGTTACAAATCTGAAATATTAGTAATGAATGAAAGCAGACAGTTCTGCACATCTAGCCAGTATCTATAAATCATGGACAAGTTACATACGAATTCAAACTTCTTTAAACTACTGAGGAAGGTTTCATATAAATGCTTTTGATTATGAAATTATGAAAAAGTACTGATCAAATATCTAGCATCTGCAGTCCTCACTTTCTCCTGATCTAATATCTTGCCCTGTTGTGCCTGTAAAGGGCATTTCTAATTCAACAAATGCACTAAAAACTAATTTGGGTTTCTCATTTAAAAAACCCACTCAGCTGATAAAATGTTGATATTCCGTGTTGCAAATGCAGAGTCATCTGGCAGCACGTAGAAATTTCAAGATGGATGGAATTTGCCTCTCATGGAAAATCATCCTTCAGTGAATTGACCCAACTCCCAATTCCCACTATACGTTCCGAGAGGGTGAAATTTTGTGCTGTGCATGCTAAAGATGAAAACCTACAGCTGGGGATGATTAGAAAGGAGGATATTAATACAGTTTTCATTTTAATTGCTGTTTTAAAGTTGACATACACTTAGCAAGCTATTATTAGTTGAACTTTGATCACAATTCAGCAAAATAAGTTTGAAAACTAAAAATCTTCAAAGTTCTTTGAAAATTATTTTGTGCAATTATGAACAAGTGTTTGTACTAAATTAAGTATTTTTAGAATTGGAAATAAGTATTTGAAAAATCTGGATATTTAACATAAGTTCTACTTCCTAAATATGGTTTATATTTGCCATTAGACTTTCCTCGTCCAATATATTTATCAAGATTGCAACTTCACAGAAATACATTGAATTCAAATGAGCTTGCCAACTTCAACAGCAATTCAAAAGCCTGGATTTAGTCTAATTGACTCCCAACCTGGGAGAAGTTAAGATTGAAATACAATGAAGTTAATTGACCTGAAACATTAAAAATTGGTAATTAACTTATAACAATAATTGAAGTCATTCATGATGTGACTCTAGACAAACAGTTGTTATATGCTATGGATGTTAAACACGCTCAGTAACAAGAGCATGGTGGGCAAATTACACACTGATTTAATGATGTGTAAATTCCACCATCCAAGATCCATTCTTATACTTTTCCTTCGTGTATGAATGACCATTTTACTTACTCAGAGGCCACCTGAGTTTGTTTGTGAACAACATTTCAATTGTTGTGTGACAAATCAATGTCCAAATCATAATTTCAAAAAGAACTGCAAACACTTGACAAAAATTATTTTCTACTACCATCAAAACACATAAGGCATAGGTCATTGAAAGAATGTTCTGTCAGTCAGCCAATACTCTGTGACCAATTTTCTTGTCACTAATAAATGAAGTGGCTTTGAAAATATGTTGGCTTTGTTAATTTTACCAATTAAAATAAGCCCCACAGGCATAAATCTGGTTATACTAAAGGAAAGAGATTAATATAAGTAATTAATGAGATAGTCTCTTTTCTTGTGGTTCCTGCCAGGAAGTGGTCTACCTACTGCTGGCATCGGGTTCCATGGGAACGGGCAATGTAAATCTGGTCTGAAAGCTTACTTCAGGTAACTGTGCTACTGAGTGATGTTAATCAGTGCATGACGCACTTTCCAAATAGCACAGTAGCAGAAATGGATTTTCAGTCAGCCCAAAGAGGTTTTGGCCACCAACATTTAAGAAATGGAAATTTTTTATCAGCCACTGAAACTATGGGATCAAATGCCGCAAGGACAAACTTAAAAAGCTAGGATTGCTGCTAAGTAGAACGAGAAAGTATGTAGGATAAGCTTTTGTGCTTTAGGTTTTTAATATCCCCCTCAAGGAACAAAAGTGGGCTTCGGTCTAGCTTTTCTATGAATAATAAAAGTTGAGACTTACTTCATCGAGATTGGATTACAAATCCAATCTTGCATCCACATGTCTATCACACTTTAGATCCCATACTTGTTAGTTTGCTCTAGTTCTTATTAAACAGCACAACCACTGCATTACCTTAAACAATGATAGTAGATAGAAAAAAAGATTTCAATAGTAAACTCACAGACTGCAGGACTCTAGATTCAGAGGTGTCAATCATAAACAGATACCAACTATTGAGTTGTTTTAATTAAACCCCTGTCTGTTAGGTAACACAAAAAAAACTCTGATTTTGTCTTGTTGAAGGATAAATATCATATTGCCAATTTATCTATACAAATTCTGACTGACCTGTTGTGCATTTGCAGCACATTTTTTTATATTCTATTTCTCATCTTTTCCGTCTCCCATGGTGGAAAATCAACCAATTCTTCTTAGTTGCAAATTTTCTGAACACAAAAAATACCCCTTGTCTTAACCTGCTGTTTTAGTTTCCCGAGAACATTTTGCACTGTGCTCATCCACTCCTGTTTTTAAGTGAGCTGTTCTTGACTCCAATACCTTCATTATTTCTTGACCCTTCACCTGCTGCTAACTCATGTGCCTTGCTGCAATTATAAACCGCAGATGTTTGCATCACAAGAAGAGCGTCATTCAACTCTTCATGTCTTTACTAACCTCTTTGCTAAAGCAAGTCAATATTCATCCCACTGTCCTGCTCTCGCCATGTATCTCTTTTTGCTTCAAATAATTAAAATTCCCTGAAAAGGTGAAATAAATTCTCTTTGTTTTAAAAAAAATGTATTTACGGGATGAGGATGCTGCTGCCTAGACTGACATTTATTGCTCATCACTAATGCCCAGAGGGCATTTAAGAGTCAACCACATTGTTGGGGATCTGGAGTCACGTACAGACCAGACCAGGTAAGGACTGTAGTGAGTCAGATGGATTTTTCCAACAATTGATAATGGATTCATGCTCATCATTAGAGTTTAATTCCAGATTTTTTAAAAAATGAATTCAATCGCCACCATCCCCCATGGAGGGATTCAGACTCAGGTCCCCAGAACTTCAGCAGGGTATCTGGATTAACAGTCCAGCAATAATTCCATTACGCCATTGACTCCTGCCTTGATGATTCCCTGTGGCAAATTATTCCCATTATCAAAAATTATCTGCATAAAGAAATTCCTTCTAGTTTCTCTCATTGTTCTTTTCATAATAATGCTAATAATGTTAAACTGATGAACAAAATTCCATCAGACTTAGATAAGGTAGATCAGGAAACTGTCATTCCATTTGCTGATTGTGCAATAACTATACATTTTAAAATTTTGAGCAAGAGATGTTAGGTCACTGTGAGGAAAAGCTTCTTTACAATAGAATAGTAATGGTCTGGACTTTGTTACCCAGGAGGTAGATGAGAACAAAAACAATGAATGATTCCAGAAGATGAACATTTCAGAAGAAAATCATTCCACAATCACTGCAAATAAATTTTAAACACAAAGATAGAATGCCTCTGGTTGCTTCATATGATATCTCTAGGTTATCCAAATCTCATACCCCAAAATTACTAATTTAAGAACCTGTCTTCTAAGATGAACTCCATGCTCTTTCCAAAGCCTGTATATTAGAATCTGCCAAATGCTGGGCTTGATTTTGATAGATGATGGTTGATTTTGTCATTCAGCATAATTTGATTGGACAGGTTACTTCATAAGATAGCAAAACCTCGGAACTGAATAGTGATATGTGTTTTTAGCAACTGTGGGATCCTAGAGTTCACTTTTTTTTTCAGACTTACCACACCTGAGTTGTCCAGAAGCTAGGGCAAAGTAATCAACTAGAATTTGAATGTTACTGAAACATGGGCTAGGAGAGCACAATAGTTTGTGAGCAAAAGTTCACTCAGCAAGTGTTCACTAACAGTTAGGAAAGTTGAAGAGATTGCTGTTTGTCCTGAATTGTATGTGTAATGCTGAGTCAAAGTCATTGAGTGTGTTCTAAGCATGGCTGAGAATTATAGAAAACATAGCTGCAGCAAAATACAGACTTATTTGGTGCCATTTGTGACAGGAAAGACATCTGAAGATGTACCATTTTGCATCATGCTGGTCACGATGCTGTCGTAAAATGAACGGATATCATTGATCATCTTTTCAACACAGTCGTATTTGTGCAAAACTTTCCAAGACGCTTTCCCAGTTCATTGTGTCCCAAGCCTTGATAAGGTCTGTATAAAAGTCATTTTCTCAATTTACAGGACTTTTCTTAAATTCACAGCACTGCAAAGATCATGCCTACTGTTTCCTGACCTGAGCTGAAGCCACACTATGATTCTGGATACACACTCAGTGAGGTAAATGATCTTCTGATTAGAAAGTTTGTAAGAAGTCATCCTATTATAGAATCCTTAGGCCATTCAGCCCGTTGAATCCATACCGACCCTCCGTAGAGCACCCCACCTAGACCCACCCCCTAACCTTTCCCTGTATTACTGATGATTGCCAAAAATGGATCAGCTTCCTATCCACTTATGACTTATTGAGTCATCTATGTTGTCTTGGAGCACGGTGCCCTGATTCTAGACTAGGCAGAAGAAATTCATAAGTTTTTTAATGTGTGACATTAAAACATTATTTGAAGAATTCCTCAGGTAATATTCTATGCCTAACCACTTTCAGCTTCTTTGTCAATAAACATTTTCTACTATCAACATCCAACTGTTACCATTGATTATGAATACAAGAAAAGGACAGAGGCTGGGAAATCTGTGACAAATACTCATCTCCTGATTCTTCTAAGTCTATCCACTGTTTACAAGGCACTAGTCAGGAAACTCTCAATTTGCTTGGATGAATGCAGCTTCAACAAAGTTCAAGGAGCTTGACATTATCCACGACATTAAAAAAAATCTGCTCGATTGCTAACCCATCCACCACATTCAACATGCACTCCTCCACCACTGCTGCAGGGTGGCAATACTGTGTACCACATTCTGGATGCATTGGAGCAACTCGCCAAAGCACCTTTGACTGAACCTACCAAACCTGCAACTATTACAGCCGAGGAAGACAGGAACAGCAAGTTCATGGGAACATTACCATCCACGATCTCCTGTCTAGGTCACTGCACCACCATCATTCCTTTGCTGTTGCTCAGTCAAAAGTCTGGTACACCGAGCAGCATTATGGGTATACCTACACCAAATGGACTATCGTGTTTCAAGAAGACAGCTCACCATCAGCTGCTCAAGGACAATTAAGGTTAGTCAAAAATCACTGGCAGAACTAATGAACCCTAAATTCTATGAAAGAATGAAAACAAAATCATTCTTTCATACTTGAATACTTCGGGTGATGTATCATCATCTCCTGGTGTTTTATGCATAGAAGATTGCCTTATGGTCTTCATGAATTCTGCTTGAGAAGGAGTGACAGCAAGCTCTTTATTCTTTCATGGAATTAGCTGTTGCTGGTTGGGTCAGCATTTATTGCCCATCTCTACATGTCCTTGAAGATAGTAATGAGCTTTCGTGTTAAACCGCAGCAGTCCATGTGCTACAGATAGGCCCACAACATTGTCAGGAAGGAGGATCGAGGATTTTGACCCAGCGGCAATGAAGGAACAGCAGTATACCTCCAAGATATGTTATGGGTCTTTGGTGGTGAAACGGTGGGTGGTGGTGTTCCCATGTATTTGCTGCCCTGATGGAAGATGGTTATGGTTTATATTTTATTCATGCAAGGCATATGGGTGTCACTGGCTGGACCATCTATTACACATCCCTGGTTGCATTTGAACTGAATAGCTTGCAAGGCTATTTCAGAGGGCAGTCTGTGTGGAATTTGTACGTTCTCCCCATGTCTGAGTGGCTTTCTTCAAGGTGCTCTGATTTCCTTCCACAAACCAAAAATGTACAGGCTAGATGGATTAGCCACAGGAAATGCAGGGTCACAGATATAGGGTGGGGAGGGGGTGTGGGTGGGTCTGGATAGAATGCTGTTTGGAGGGTTGGTGTGCACTTGATTGGCTGAATGGCCTGCTTCCACACTGTAGGGATTCTATGATTCCTTTCCAAAAGATATTAGTAACCTAGTGGAGGTTTTACAACAATTAAAAATGGCGATTGTTGGACATCTAATTCCTGATTTAGATTGAAGTCAAATTCCAACTTCTGTGAATGGATTTGAATTTAAGTCCTTGGAACATCATTCGGGTCTCTGAGTTACTAGTCTAAAAACAATAACGCTATGCCAACCTGGTTCTAGATCAATCGGGGAAGCATCCTACCTGCATCTATCCATTTATTATCTTATAAGTTTCAATGAGATCACCTCTCATTGAGTTTTCCCAATCTCTCTTCATCAAATAATTCCATAATGCCAGGAACAAGTCTGGTGAACCTTCATTGCACTCTCTGTATAGAAGTAAGATCTCTCCTGCGATAAAGAGACCAAAACTATTCCCCACTACTCCAGATGCAGAATTCCTACGCAACTGAAGGTCCTTCACTTCTCCTGCACTCAAATTGTCTTGCAAAAAAGATTAACATTCCATTAGCCTTTCTAGGTAGCTTACTGTATCTGCATATTAGCTTTTCATGATTTATTAACAAGGACAATGACTTATGTACCTTTTTACTCTTACACTTTCCAACCTCTCACCGTTGAAGAAATAATCTGCACATCTGTTTTGCCTGCCAAAGATGATAAGCTCACATTTTGCCACATTACATTCCATCTGCCACGTTCTTACCCATTTCCTAAGCCTGCCCAAATCCTCCCGAATTCACTTTACATTTTCTTCACAATGCACATTCCTACTTGGTTTTGTACAATCTGCAAATATGGAAATATTACATGTGGTCCCCAATTCCAAATCATTGATATATTGTAAGGTTCAAGTATTGATCCTTGTGGTCCCCAGCTAGTTAGAGCTCGCCAATGTGAAAATAATCCATTTATCACAGCTCTCTGTTTTCTGTCTGTTAACCAATTATTCATCATGCCAGTAGATTGCCTGCCTTGTGTCCCAGTGCTTTAATTTTTCTATTCAATCTCCTGTGGGAGACTTGAGTAAAATCTAAAAATTTGATTTGATTATTATTGTCACATGTACTGAGATATAGTGAAAAGTATTATATTACATGCTAATCCGTCAAATCACACTTTATGTGAGTACATCAGGGTAATAGAACAGAATGCAGAATATAGTGTTACAGCTACAGAGAAGGTACAAAGGAAGATCAGCTCTAATATATAAGAGGTCCATCCTTAAGTCTGATAACAGCGGGGAAGAAGCTAATCTTAAATCTGTTGGCATGTGTTTTCAAGCTTTTGTATCTTCTGCCTGATGGAAGAGTCAAAAAGGGTGATGTTGGAAAATCTCAGACCGTTAGGCACCATCCAAGGAGCAGGAGAATTGTCGTTTCAAGCATAAGCTCTTCATCAGGAATCTGAGCTGTGCTTCTCCAGCGCCACTCTTTTTGACTCTGATCTGCAGCATCTGTAGTACTCACTTTCACCCTGCCTGATGGAAGAGAGTGGAAGAAATTATAACCAGGTAGGAGGGTTTTTTGACTATGTTGGCTGTTTTTCCGAGCAAGTGGCAAATGTAGATGGAATCAATGGAAGGAAGGCTGGTTTTCATGACGGACAAGGCTGTGATCCCAACTCTCTATAATTGCTTGTGGTCTTGGGCAGAGCAGTTCCCCTCTCAAGCTGTGATGATTCCGGATAGGATGTTTTCCATGGTGCACCTATAGAAAATAGTGAGAATCATTGTGGACGTGCCAAATTTCATTAGCCTCTGAGGAATTAGAGTCATACTTGGTGTGCATTCTTGACTGTAGCATCGAAGTCGACGGACCAGGATAGATTGTTGGTGACTCTTACTCTTAGGAACTTGAAGTTTTCAAACATCTAGACCTCAGCACCATTGATATAGACTGGACAGTTTCTTCCATTCCGCTCCCTGAAATAAATGACCAATTGCTTCATTTTGCCAAAATTGAGGAAGAGATTGTTATCTTCACACCATGCCACCAAGCTATCTATCTCCTTCCTAAACTCAGTCTCATCATTGTTTGAGATCTGATCCACTAAGGTGGGGTCTTCAGCAAATTTGTAAATGGTACTAGTGCTGAATTTGGCCACACAGTTGTGAGTGTATACAGAGTATAGTGAAGGGTAGAATAGGCTGCCTTGCGGGACACCAGTGTTGAAGGTTATTGTGGAAGAGGTGTTGTTGTCTATCCTTCCTGATTCTGGTCAGTGGGCCAGAAGGTTGAAGATCCAGTTGCGGAGAAGGGACCAGAGTCCTTGGTCTCAGAGATTGAAGATGTTTGGTTGGAATAATAATGTTGAAGTTGGAGCTAAAGTCAATAAATAGGAGTCCACGTTATCCATATGTTCCAGGAATAAGTGTAGGGCCAGGGAGACGATGTCTGCTATGATCCGTTGTTACAGTAGCGAATTATAGTGGATCAAGGCAATCTGGGAGGCTGGAGTTGACAAAAGCCATGACTAACCTCTCAAAGCACTTCATAATGATGGATGTCAGAGCCATTAGTAGACATTGGTAATCATTAAGGCACATTGTCTGATTTTTCTTTGGCACTGAGATAGTGATCTTCTTGAAGCAGATGGGAACCTCACTTTGTAGTTGGAGAGCTTAAAGATTTCTGCAAATACCCCAGCCAGCCAGTCTGTGCAGGATCAGAGTGCACAGCCGGGGACTCTATCTGGACCAGTCACTTTTCCTGGGTTCACTCTCAAGAAGGTCAATCTGACATCTGCAGTGGTGACTGTGGGTACAGGTGTACTTGAGACTGGTTGGGCAGGTGACATCATTTCACTGACCTTCTGTTTAAAACAACCAGAGAATGCACTGAGCTCATTGGGGATGAATTATGTTCGTGATTCTGCTTGACCTTGCTTTGTTCCTCATTATGTTGTGTAAGCCTTCCCACAATGAACATGTATTTGTGTGATTAGTCTGGGACTTTAGTTTGGTCTGGCATTGTCTTTTGGCATCCTTGATGGCTTTGTAATTATCGTGCCTAGATTTCCTTTATAGATCAGTGATACCCGACTTGAACACCTTAGACCTGGATTTCAATCAGGAATGGATCTTTCGGTTCATCCATGTTTCCAGCTGGGGAATACTTGAATTAACTTCTTTGGCACGCAGTCCTCTACACACTTATTGAAGAAATCTGTGATGGTATTGACATCCTCACTTAGGCTGGCTGCTGAGTTCTTGAATATGGACTAGTCCACTAACTCATGTAACAGCCCGTGTGTTACCTCAGACCAGCACTGTATAACTTCCTGAGCTGATCGTTATGCTTCAGTTTCTGCTTTTAAGCTGGGAGAAGGTGCACAGCCTTATGGTCTGATATACCAAAATGCGAGCAGGGAATAGAGTGGTAGAGATCTTTGATGGTTATGTTCCTATGGTGGAACAGGAGATGTGTTGGTGGTATCTTGGTTGCACAGTCTGGTTGAAGTGCCTGGCTATGATGAACAAGAACTCGGGGTATTCAATATTAAGGCAATTTGTGGTGGTGTATATTTCATCAAGTGCATTCTTCATGTCTGCATGGTGTAGGGTGTAAACTGCTGTCAGGATGGCAGAATTAAACTCCCAGGGCAGGTGATAGGGATGACACTTCACCATTAGATTGTTAAAATTCCGAGTATACCATATCAATTGGCTTTCTTTTTTCAATTTTGATAATAATATCTTCAAAAAGCTCCAAGTTTGTCAAACGTGATTTCCCATTCACAAATCCATGCCATCCAAGTTAATATCTTAACGGTTTAGGGAAATCAATAGTTGCTGTTGTTTGTAGTATGTCCAGCTTCATAAGCTTGTCAGTTTCAACTGGTATGTTAGTATAGAGTCATAGAGTCATGCAGCATGGAAACAATACCTTCAGTCCAAGTTGTCCCCGCTTTTTGAACTTCCTAAGGAAAGACCTTTGCTATTCACCTTATCTAAGCCCTTCGTGATTTTGTTAACATTTTTAAGGTCACCCCTCAACCTCCTACGCTCTATTGAAAAATCTCCCAGCCTATCCAACCCATTTTTATAACTCAAACCCTCCATTCCTGGCAACGTCCTGGTAAATCTTTGCTGAACCCTCTCCAATTTAATAATATCCTTCCTGTAGCAAAGCAGCCAGAACTGTACACAGTAGTCCAAAAGTACTGAAAACAATAAATGCTGGAAATCACAACAGGTTAGGCAGCCTCCATGGAGAGACAGCAAGCTAGCATTTCAAGCATCAAAGTGACTCTTCATCAGAAGAAACATTAGACTCTAAATGTTAATTTGCTCTCTCTCCACGGATGCTGACTGACCTGCTGTGGTTTCCAGCAATGTTTGTTTTGCAGTATAGATTCCAGCATCTGCAGTAATTTGCTCCTACATAGTCCAAAAGTTGCCTCATTAACATCCTGTACAACCTCAACATGACATCCCAACTCCTATGCTCAGTGGTCTGAGCAATGAAGGCAAACATGTTGCTGAACATCTTCTTAATCACCCTGTCTACCTGTGACGCAGCTTCAAAGAACGATGTACCTGAACCCCTTGGTCTTGACAACACTACCCAGAGCCCAAATATTATCTGTGTAAGTCTTGCCCTTGTTCGTTTTACCCAGATGCACTACCTCACATTTATGTAAATTATTGCTCATGCACCACTCCTCAGACCATTGGCCCAATTGATCAATATCCTTTTGTAATATTAGATAACTTGCTTCACTGCCCACAATACCACCAATTTTGGTGTTGTCCGCAAACTTACTGATCATGTTTCCTAAATTCCTAACTAAATCTTTTATACAAATGATAAACAACAGTGGACCCAACTTCAATTCCTGCAGAACACTATTGGTCACAGGTCTCCAGTCCAAAAAACAACCCTCCACCACCACCCTCTGTCTCCTACCATTATGCAAATTTTGTTTCCAATTGGAAAGCTCTCCCTGAATCCCATGTCACCTAACATTACTAATCAGTCTACCATGTTAAACGTTCCCTACGCTTCAGTAAAATGCAGATAAATCATATCTGCCACTCTGCCCTCATCTACCTTTTTGGTTACATCCTCAAAAAACTCAATCAAGTCTGTGAGTCACAATTTCCCACACACAAAGCAATGCTGACTATCTCTGATCAATTCTTGCCTCTGAAAATGCATGTCAATCCTATCTCTCAGAATCCCCTCCAGCAACTTACCCACCATTGATATCAGACTCACCATTCTACAATTACTAGGCTTCTCCTTACAGCCTTTCTTAAATAAAGGCACAACATTAGTCACCCTCCAGGCACCTCACCCGTGGCTGTAGATGATACAAATATCTCTGCTAGGGGCCTTACAATTTCTTCCCTAGCTTCCCACAATGTCCTGTGATACAATTGATCAGGTCCTAGAGATTTATCCACCTTCATGTTTTTTAAGACCTCCACCACCTCCTCTTTTGTAATGTAGACTGCTTTCAAGACATCAATATTTATTTCCCCAAGTTCCTTAACCACCAGGTTTAGGGGAAGGCTTAGTGGTATTACCACTGGATTGTTAATCCAGAGACCCAGAAAATGTCTGGGGACCCGAGTTCAAACCCTGCCATGGCAGATTGTAGAATTTGAATTCAGTTAATATCTTGAGTTAAGAATCTATTGATGACCATGAATCCATTGTTGATTGTCAGAAAAACCTATTGTGTTCACTAATGCTCTTTAGAGAAGAAAACTGCCATCCTTACTTGGTCTGACCTACATGTGACTCCAGACCCACCAGCAATGTGGGTTAACTTTTAAATGCCCTCTGGGCAATTAGGAATGGACAATAAATGCTAGCCTAGTCAGCGATGCCCTCATCCTGTGAATGAATAAATCATCTTTCTCCACAGTAAAAACTGATGCAAAATATTAGTTTAGTATCTCTCCCATCTCCTGTGGTTCCACACACAGATGACCTAATTGATCTTTAAGGGGCCCTATTCTCTCCTGAGTTGTTCTTTTGTGCTTAATGTACTTACAGAATCTGTTTGGTTTATCGTTAACCTTATCTGGCAACACTACTCTCATGTCCCCTTTTTGCCCATCTCATTTCCCTCTTAAGAGTGCCTCTACTACCCTCGTCAAGTGAAGGTCACATTTTGTACCTTCTCTAGTAGGAATATCTACATATTGATACAGAACATTTTGTTGGACACTTTTAAAAAATTCCTCACCATCCAATCCTTTAAGCAGCCCCAATCTATGCTTGAAAAGTTAAAATCCCCTAAATTACAATCCTACTATTATTAACAAAGTTTTATTTGAGATCTCTCTCCATATTTGCTCCATAGTGTCCCGCTGACTATTTGGAGTCCTATCGTACAACCCAATAAAAGTGAACATCTTACCTCTAAGCTCGACTGAATGCATTCATGTTGGCATTTTATAATTAAGTAGGGAAACAAAGTATTGGTGTCTGTAAGATTTTTAAAAAATTCATTTGTGGGATGTGGGAGTAACTGGGTGAGCATTTATTGCCCATCCCTAGTTGCCCTTGAGAAAGTGGTGGTGAGCTGCCATCTTGAACTGCTGTGGGTTGACCCACAATGCTTATTAGGAAAGAAATACCTGGAATTTAACCCAGTACGAGTGAAAGAACGGCGATATATTTTCAAGTCAGAATGGTGAGTGGCCTGGAGGCGAACTTGGAGGTGGTGGTGCTCCCATATATCTGCTGCCCTTGTCCTTCTAGGTGGACATGATCGTGGGTTTGGAAGGTGCTGTCTGAGGATCTTTGGTGAATTTCTGCAGCGCACCTTGTAGATAGTACACACTGCTGCTACTGAGTATCGGTGGTGGAAGGAATGGATGCTTGTGGATGTGGTACCACTCAAACTGGCTGCTTTGTCCTGGATGGTGTCAAGCTTCTTGAGTGTTGTTGGAGCTGCAGTCATCCAGGCAAGTGGGGAGTATTCCATCACACTCCTAACTTGTGCCTTGTCGATGGTCGACAGGCTTTGAGGAGTCAGGAGGTGAGTTACTCACTGCAGTATTCCTAGCCTCTGATGTGCTCTTGTAGCCACTCTGTTAATGTCGAGAGTGTGGTACTGAAATATCACAGCAGGTCAGGCAGCATCCGTGGAGCAGGGGAGTCAACGTTTTGGGCAAAAGCTCTTAATCAGGAATAGGCTGAAGGGCTTTTGTCCGAAATGTCAATTCTCCTGCTCCTCGGATGCTGCCTGAATTCAACCACCAAAGAATTTACTTTCTGTAAATTCAAACATATTTCATCCACATATTGCATCCTGTTTTGCTACCTCCACAAGGAATTTTAATAAATTTGTCAGACATGATTTTCCTTTTGTGAAACCATGCTGACCCTATCATATTATATAATATATTTCTAAATGCTTGCTATTACCTCCTGTATAATAGATTCTAATATTTTCCCAATAACATATTTAAGCTATCTTGTCTATAGTTAAGGTGCTACATTGGCAGTTTCCTAATCCTTTAAGGCTTTTTCAGAATCTAAAGATCCTTCAAAGATTAATACTGTTACATCCATTATCTTTTAACATCCCAGGAGGCATCCCATCAAGTCCAGGGGACTTTACCACCAATTATTTTGCTAATGATTTTCTCTGTTGATAATCATTGCATTTATCTCATTTTGTTCCTTGATCATTTAGTAAATTTGGAATGTTATTAGTATCCTCCACTGTGAATATTGATGCAACGTATTTACTTAACTACTCTGCCATTTCCTGGTTTCCCATTATTATTTCCTCAGCCTCATTCTCTTTGGCTTCTCTCTTCCTTTCTATATATTTAAAGAAGCTCATGCTGTCTGCCTGGATATTACTTGTAAATTTATCTTATCCCTCTTTATGATTTTTTTGTTGTCCATCATTGGCTTTTAAAACTTCCCCAATCTTTTGGCTTACCACTAATCTTTGCCACTTTGCATTTTTTTCCTTTCAATTTAATACTGTCATAACTACCTTGACTAACCATGATAGGCTTATCCCCTTCCTAGAATTGTTCTTTGCTGCCATTTTTCCTATCTTTGTTGCAAAACTCCTTTCCCAGTTCTCTAGTCAGTTCTGTCCTTATTCCTTTGTAATTACCCTAAGTTATGCTGAGCACAATTGCTTCGAACTCAAGTTTATTCCTCTCAAACTCAACACTGAGTTTTACAATGTTATGATAATTGTTTCTGACGGGATCTTCTATTCTGACATAACTTAATACGCCTACTTTGTTACTCATTACTAGATCCAAAATAGCCTGATCCCCAGTTGGATTCACAAACTATTGTTTTTGGAATCTATCCTGAATATACTCTACAAATTCTTCCTTGTTGTCTGTCTGTATAGCCACTTTTAGATGCATTATGTAGTCCGACAAGTTTTCACAAGCCCATGTAACTGAGAATGCCTCCATTTACTATGACTATATACCTGTTTCAGTATCTGACAATGCTCAAGATACATAATTGGAGAAAGTGAGGACTTTCTGATGCTGGAGATCAGAGTCAAGAAGTGGAGCACCGGAAAAGCACAACAGGTCAGGCAGCATCTGAGGAGCAGATAAAGTTCATGCATAAAACCTTTATCAGGAATGTGGAGGGATAGGGAAGGTGGCTGAGACATAAATAGGAGGTTGGAGGTGGAGCTAGGTGTAAGGTAGCTGGGAAGGTGTTGGGTAGATGCAGGTGGGGAGTGATGCTGTTAAGTCAGAGGGGAGGTTGGAGCGGACAGGTGGGAAGGAAGGTGGACAGGAAGGACAAGAAGGCAGTGCCGAGCTGGAGGGTTGGATCTGGGATGAGGTGGGGGGAGGGGAGTTTAGGAAACTGTTGATGCCCTGTGGTTGGAGGATCCCAAGGTGGAAGATGAGGCGTTCTTCCTCCAGACATTGGGTGGCTTGGATTTGACAGTGGAGGAGGTCCAAGACTTGCATGGCCTTGGTGGAGTGGGAGGGGGAGTTGAAGTAGTCAGCCACAGGGTGGTGGGGTTGTTTGGTGCATGTGTCTCAGAGATATTCTCTGAAATGTTCCGCGAGTTGGCGTCTTGTCTCCCCAATGTAGAGGAGACGACATCGAGAACAAAGGACGGAGCAGATGAGGTGTTTGGATATGCAGGAAAATCTCTGCTGAATGAGAAAGGATCCTTTGGGGCCTTGGATGGAGATGAGGGGGGAAAGTGTGGCACAGGCTTTATACATCTTAATGTGGCAAGGGAAAGTTCAGGAGTGGAGGATGGTTTGATGGGGGCATGGACCTAAAAAGGGAGTCACAGAGGGAATGGTCACTGCAGAATGCTGATAGGGGTGGGGAGGGAAATTTATCTTTGGTGGTGGGGAGTGATTGTAGGTGGCAGAAATGATGGAGGATAATGCGCTGTATTCAGAGGTTAGTGGGTTGGAATGTGACAACCGTGGTTGGGGGGGGGGGTTATCCTTGCTGTGGTTGGAGGGGTGAAGTTTGAGGGCAGAGGTGCCGGAAGTGGAAGAGATGTGCTGGAGGCTATTG
The DNA here is from genome assembly GCF_037043375.1 of Chiloscyllium plagiosum. Lineage (NCBI taxonomy): Eukaryota > Metazoa > Chordata > Chondrichthyes > Orectolobiformes > Hemiscylliidae > Chiloscyllium > Chiloscyllium plagiosum. Next base: position 105,952,084 of record NW_028270142.1, read on the forward strand.
TTAACCACGTGGGAGGGGCAGTTGCGGTGCTTGAAATACGAGGCCATCTGGGATGTCATGGAATGGAATTGCCCCTCCTGGGAGCAGTTACAGTGGAGGCTGAGGAATTGGGAGTAAGGGATAACATTTTTACAGGAGGTAGAGTGGGTGCTGGTGTAGTCCAGGTAGTTGTGGGAGTTGGTGGGTTTGAAGGAGATGTCCATGTTGTGTTGGTCACCGGAGATGGAAACGGAGTGGTCCAGGAAGAAGGAGGTGTCTGAGATGGTCCAGGTGAACTTGCAGTCAGGGTGGAAGGTGTTCATGAAGTTGATGAACTGTTCAACCTCCTCATCGGAGCATGAGGTGGTGCTGATACAGCCATCAATGTAACAGAGGAACAGGTGGGGAATAGTGCCAGTTTAACTGCGGAAAGTAGACTGTTCCACATATCCGATGGAGAGACAGGCATAGCTGGGGTCCTTTGGGTGCCCATGACTACCCCTTTGGTCTGAAGGAAGTGGGAGGAATTGAAGGAGAAGTTGTTGAGGTTGAGGACCAGTTCTGCCAATCAAATGAGTGTGTTGGTGGAGAAAGAACTGGACAAAGGGGGACAGGACGGTGTCAAGGTATGAGGAGATAAGTTCGGAGGGGCAGGAGCAAGTGGAGACGATGGGTCGACCGGGGCAGTCAGGTTTGTGAATTTTGGGTAAGATGTAGAACTGGGCGGTGTGGGGTTCCTGGACTATGAGTTTGGACGGTGTGGATGGGCGATCCCTTGAAGTGATGAATTTGTGGATGGTCTGGGAGATGATGATATAGCAATAGGTGGTGAGGTCGTGGTTCAGGGTGCCATAGGAGAAGGTGTCCATGAGTTTGTGCCTGGCCATAATAGACTAAGCGTTCATTGAAGCCTTCCTCCTGTAATTGATGCAAAATCTCTCTTCCTCATAGATCACCAAACCTTTGGCAGATTCGCCATTGAATAAGATGCTGTCTCCACTATATATAACTCCAATAAGCCCTTGAAGCATGTTCAAAACTATTTTGAAAATTTGGTTATATTGTACTGAATGGCAAAGGATTGAAACAAAATCTTTCCAATGGAGTTGTGAACCTGTTAGAAATCCTAACTTCTCATCTGAAGGAATTTGCCAAAAGTCACTGTGTCAAAGCTTTGCTAAATGTTTATCGACAGAGAACAATTTCTTTTGCTAGTAGCTTACTCAGTTGAGTCAAGTCCAGGCAAATGTGAAAAGTATTGTTTAGTTTCAGAACCAGAATGAATCACCCTGTTGATTTTGTGAAACAAGAAATAATCTGCACCCTGGTCATCTCTTCCAATTGTAATTCGACTTCCTTCATTAATGGATGTGGCATTTTCCTACTAATGGAAAGGTGTGCCTTTCTCAATGCAATATATTCAGTCTTCAGTCTTCCTAGATCTTTGAAATAATTTTGGGAAATCTCTTTTGATATGATTCCTTGTTGATGAATGTCTTCCACTTTTCCAATAAGATTAATTTCTGTACAAGCTCTCCTGCATAAAAGAGAAAATTTGTGACGTGTAGCTCATATTATGTTTCCACTATCTATAGTTCCTGTTCTGAATGTTGTTTGTAGCATTCCCTTGACTTCAATTCAATTCTTTCTGGTCCATGTAACTAATTTTTTTTCAGTTTGCAAATGCAGTCTGTTCTGCTATCATGTGTGTTTCTTCAATGCGAATTGGCTTTAATGCGATCAATGAATTTAGACTGTTATTTGTAGAATGTGAATTTTCCTTACCTGTATTGGCTATAACACAATTCCAGTCCCATTAAGTTAAGTGGCACAGTTATTTTCCAATTTTCTCATCACGTGAGCTTGCATGAAAAGCAGGGCTATTGCGTTATATCAGAACTGACTGTAATGAAAGAGAACTAAGATTTCTTATCCGACAACGATATTACACTATCATCATTGTCAAATTTAAACTTTATAATCTGTCCACTAACATTTATGTCTGCATTCCAGAATACGTGAGTGGAGTAATTGATCACACTAAGAGGAGTTTTTGATTTGTTTTCAGATGAAAATTGTTCAAAATCATTAATAACTCTATGTGAGAAGATTTTCCATTTGAAATTTTGAAACAAGTTGAAAACAGTTGGTCCTAAGTACCCAGTTTCTTAAATTGAAAGCATTCTCTTTTGTTTGCAGGACTCTGTTTCTGCCTGTAAGTCCTTTAGCTGCAATTGGCATTTGAAAAGATTTCAAAGCATCTTGCACTTTCCCTCTCAGGGGTGCCTTATTTTTCTAATTTTCTGTGGAGATATTTTTCCTTTTCTCTGTTTTGCTTTTGGATTTTTACTTGTCTCACAAGTTAAATTAATGTTTTTCTTTCTCTGTTACTTTATAGGATGCTGGCATTGTTGGCTCGGCCGAGGTGACAATATAGTTCTGAGTCACGATGGTATGCAGCTTAGAGGGGAGCTTGCAGCTGGTGTTGTTCCCATACATCTGCTGCCCTTGTCCTTGTTATTAGTAGAATCACAGATTTGAAAGATGCTGTTAAAACCCTTGGTGTGTAATGCAGTGCATCTTGTAGTTAGTACATATTTCTGCTACTGTGTGTCAGTGGTGCATAGGCTGGCAATCAAGACAACTGCATTATCTTGGATGGTGTTGAGATTCTTGAGTGATGTTAGAGTTACCTCCATTCAGGTAAGTGGAGAGTATTCCATTACATTTCTTACTTTTGCCTTGTAGATAGTGAACATGCTTTGGGGAGTCAGAAAATGAGTTACGTGCCATAGAATTCCGAGACTTTGACCTTCTCTTTGACTGAAGTATTTATATGGCTGATCAAGTTCAGCTTTTGAATGATTAATGTTTGTCAACGAGCATCTAATTGCACAGTTAGCTCATTACTTTGCAGTTTTCTATCAACTGCAAGCAAACTAGACACTGGGAATCCCTGACATGGATGTCAGAATTGAGACCTGATGACTTCAAGCTTCTTCTTTCCTATGAAGGGCCTCCATGTTGGTCAGCACACAACAGCGTCTGAGATCATAATCCATGGGCACCAGTCACACCAACCCCTCATCCACAGATATTGGCATTTGATAATTGACAACTCCTCAGGAACCTAATGGCACCTCTCCAAGCCAACTGCAGAAGTTTGGGAAGCAGAGAACTGAATTTCACAGCACACCCCCAACTAGAATGAAAAATTGCTGCAAGGCCACAGTGCATGTAGAGTCAGGCACCCAGCTCACAGATTGAACCAGGTTGCATGTCAGGGCTACTTGATTGCTCCCTTAGTGCTCACTCAACACCCACATGGATGTTCATACCTTCCCTGCTTTGTCTTGCTTTGCCTATTAGTACAGCCACATAAGCAGGCAGCTTCCCTTCCTGAGCAGGATTCCTCTCTCAAGCAAGTCAGTATCTTGCTGTTTGGCACTGTGCTACGTCAATCTTACATCTACACCAAGTGACAACAACTTATGCAATAAAACACTGCATGTGCAGTAAACAAGAAGCCAATATTCCAAGTTGTGTGGGTGCAGGAGGCATCTTAATACTTCCTCTGAGGTTTTGGTGCTCTCATCCTCAGAGGTGAAGGGAACGCCATTTGGAAGACCAGTCCATTTTTCCACTTGCACTGTGGCCCTCTTCTGGCACAAGAGAGAGAAAGCATTTCAGCCAATGATTAGGGATGGTGTGCAATGAGTGACACCGATAGTGGGGTTACTGTGAGAGTTGCAGCAGAATGAAGAATGATACTTACTTGGTTTGTGCAAGATGTGGATGTTTTAGTGTCCCAACAGGAGAACTCCCAGTCTTCTCCTCTATGAAAGAAAGAATTCTCTCCTTGTAGAGGTGATGATCCTAATGTTGAGCACCCCTCCACCCATCTGGGCCCATTCAGCCCTATTATGGGCTCTTTTCTCCTATAATGGGTAAAAGGGAGCAATTCGAGTGAAAAGAAGGTGGGTGACACAGTTAGAGCTGAAAAATGTGTTGCTGGAAAAGCGCAGCAGGTCAGGCAGCATCCAAGGAGCAGGGTGACACAGTTAGTGCTGGTACACTTGGCTGAAATGTGTTATGGTTTCCTCGACAAGTGAATAGGCAGCAGAGAGGCCATGCAGACTTTGTGGTGTGAGGGGTTGGGGATGAACAAGAGCAAGTGGAGAATGATGTTGCTAGAAACACATGCTGCACGGAGCGTGACACAGTGTGAGTCTAGAGGGAGATATTTACAATAGCAGAGATAGAACGAAAGTGAGGTAGAGTGAGAAGAGTGCGGCACTTACAGAACAGAATGGAATAAATTATTGATTTCCTTTCTGCACTGCTGGCCATTCTGCTGGACTGCAGAAACAGCACTGACTGGGAGGTGACCTCAGAGTAGGCTATCAAGGTCTGATAGCATGACCTCCTCTGCCTCCTCAAGACCATGCTGACCAGCAGGATCTCCCAGTTCTGTTTGGATATTCGCAGTGCCACGCATTTCTGTCTGATATCGAGACTTCTATTCTAATAGAGAAATCCTGGCTTATGACTCTATGATAGTAAGTGAACCAATCATTAATGTCCACCATTTGCAGTATATTAATGTAGGACAGGAAGCACTTCAAAAACCTAAAAAGACAGGAAAGTTGAGAACAATTGTGATCCACCCACTTCCTGATGTGTGCATCACTCCAATCAATACTTAGCTTTTGCAAGCACATTGTTTCTCAAACGAATTTACCTTGCAGGCACACATCCATCCCTGTCTGTCTCCCTGACCCTACCATTAACTCTTACCATTTATTTCCCCTAGGTGCTATCAAACATCTCCATCACAATCATTCTGAACAGATGCTCTTCCTTCAACCAATCAACAAATGCTCTTCTTAGGTCTCTTCTTTCGTGACTTGTTGAGATGCTCATTTTCCAAATTTAGATCATTGTAGGTTCATTCAAAAAATTTGCACGTTGCTCACAAAGAATCCAGTGTTCAGAATAACGCTGGATCCGACATTAACATTGCTTGCAAGGTTCTCAAGCAGTAAACGAAACATTGTTCCTCCAGCTTACACTGAGCATAGCTGGAGCACTGCAGCAAGCCCGAGACAGAAATACTGACATTGGGAAGATGGTGGTGTGTTGAAGTGGCAGGTAAGTGAAGCTCGAGATCATTTTTATGGATATAACCAAGGTATTCTGCCTTGCAGCCTTCAGGTCTCAATATTAAGTTTAATGATTTTAATAATTATGAACATCTCCTTCCATGTCTTTTACTTATCCTACACCCCAGGTCCTGTCAGCGCAGCCAACCTATTTCCACTTCTCATATTCTTCATTCTCAGTAACTCATTCATTAGGTGATGCAATCATGTATTCACAGTACCTTCTGTATTTGTGTTCACATCTGTGGTATTTGGACTCACACTGAAGAAGAACTCCCTATTATCACCCATCTAGCTTCTCCTTGTCTGGTTTGCTAGCAACAATCATTTGGTTTCTCTCTCTCTCTCTCTCTCTCTCTCTCTCTGTCTCTCTCTGTCTTTCTCTCTTGCTGTCTCTCTCTCTCTTTTTCAAGGGCTACATCTCCACTTATCAGCTCCTCTTTCCCCCACGGTCTATCATCAAGATAAATGCCATTTATTTTCCATATACTATCAGCTCTGAATAAGGATCAGTGGACTCAAAAAGTTAAGTCTGTTTTCTCTCTGCAGATGCTGCCAGACTTGCTGAGTTTCCCTAGCAATTTTTATTTTTGTTTATGAAGAAATTGCTGCTGGAGTCAGGCTTTAGAGGGATTGTTCAGTCTGGGCCTTGGGAGAGTTGCCAGGTCCAAGGATTGATGTCGATTCAATTCAAGAGATGCGGCTGCTGCCAGCAGTGGGTGGGTGGAGGGGAGAAAGAGTCTGTAAAACAGAGTCAACGGAGGAGACTTCAAGGCAGGGGATAAGAAAGATTTCACAAGTAGGTGGTAAAGGAGAAGAACGCAGTGGCTCAGTGGTTAGCCCTGCTGCCTCACAGCACCAGTGTCCCAGGTTCGATTCCAGCCTTGGATGACTGTCTGTGTGGAGTTTGCACATTCTCCCCGTGTCTGCTTGGGTTTCCTCCGGGTGCTCTGGTTTCCTCTCACAGTCCACAGATGTGCAGGTCAGGTGAATTGGCTGTGCAAAATTGTCCATAGTTTTAGGTGCATTAATCAGAGGGAAATGGGTCTGATTGGGTTACTTTTAGGAGGGTCAGTGTGGACTTGTTGGGCCAAAGGACCTGTTTCCACGCTGTAGAGAATCTAATCTAATCTAAAAGAGGTTGCTGGGGGAGGGAAAGCTGGAGATTGCAAGCAGGAAGAAGAAGGCTTCAAAAGGGAGAAAACAGTCTTGAAACTACCAATAACGGAATATTTAACTAACTGACAGCCAGGAAAACTTGAAATTACAAATGTAATTACAACTGGATGTGGAATCTCTAGCTTAAGTCTGCACATATTTAGTCGCTACTTTATGGGGATAATTTAGTCATTGTTATTATAATGATCAATGTCTCAATTATTAGATTTAAATGTGAGATTGAGATCTGAGCTGCTGCAAGAAGTGTAGTAGCTGAATAGCTAAAATGTTCAAATTTTCAACACATGCAGTGAAAACATATGGGATGTGACCCCACCAAACTATCACAGGTGTATTTAGGGTGATGGCTTCTTTTGCATACAAATGTCTGCCAGAAATTTTAGCAAAGTGTTGCTAACCTGTGCCTGTTCTTTTGTGCAAATTTAAATACATTGGTGTGCACTGAACTAGTGCTTTCCTTGTGTGTTGTGGCTTTAATTTTCCCGAAACATTGACAACTAAGGATACTGATGAAGTCTTCTAATTCTGCTTCAGTGTGAGTACAAATACCACAGATGTGAACACAAATACAGAAGGTATTGTTCATACTTGATTGCATCACTTAATGAATGAGTTAGTGATACAAAGTAGCTCCTGAAAATCACAAGTAGCTATTGAGAAAATTTTAAGAAAAGCTTTCAGAAAAAAATTATTTTAGCAGAGGGCCATGTTCAAAGAAATAGAGGTGTTTAAATAATATGATCAACCAAGTTATGTACAGCTGTCTGACAGGAATGTTTCAGGCATGATTGATGAAAGCACGGCCTACACATGCGTTAACCAGTTTGTTATCCTGTATTTAGCCAAATTCGGTCACTGATATCATGGCAGCTCTGTTTGTGACCCTTGGGTGCATGTGGGGTAGAGGTGGTGTGAAATGTACCTCATGCAAAGTGGAACTGCATAACAAAATTTCCTACCTGTAATGCTTTCTGCGTACTTGTCCATACACATAGTTGATGTAATGGTAATAAAAATACAGAATCTGGAAAAAAAACGTTTCGACAATTTGTTAACGTAATCAAATCCATTAGAGGTTTCTTCTGTTCTCAAACCTCAGAGTAAGTATAGTGACAACATGAGAAATTTAGCATGACTTTGCTTTTTTGTAAATGTTTTAATGGATCCAAGCCAACAGGAACTAGACTAGTAATTTCTTAAGTTACTTCAGATAACATTATGACAGTCAGCAGATAGAGGAAAATTCATTCCCTCAGTATGAATAGCATTTGACAAAGGTTCCAGAGGTAAAATAACAGTATCTAAAACTAATGCACTACCATATCATTAACCAGATTCAAGGCTTAATGTGTAAGGAGATTAATAGTTACAACCTATAAATTAAAACCATAAATTTGTAGTTAAGATAGCATCACAGCAGCATGCAAATAAAAGTTGACTACAAGGTAAAATAAATCTACTCCAATCGTGATTAGCTTTAAAATGTTCTAAAATTTGGCAATGGAAAGACTTTTGGAACTGACTGAAATGATAGGCTGGCAATAAATTTTTCCATGATTGTTATTTCAACTGTCTAGGTTTTAAAAGAATCAGAAAAGAAAGTCACATTGGCTTCCTTTATTGCAAATTTTCACCCTCCTAGCACAATATGTAATCTAACTACAGTCAAAGTAGTGATTAAATTGGTGCACTTGTATAAACAGCAAATCATGAATGGGAATATATGAAATACCACATATGATCCTTCCGTTATGCTTCGCATGATTTCTGTTGAACAGAAAGGTAATGTGTATTAAGGAATAAGACTGAAGCCTCTCTTGGGAGATTGCATGGCTGCTGGTAGTTAGGGATTGTCACTTGTGACATTTCAGGAATCAAGGCTTTGGCCAAAGATATGGTGGACCAGATGACCTTTCCTTGCCTCTCGCTGTCTTTGTTACTGTTATGTTTGTTGATTAAACCTGCTACGGTTGGATTCTGTAGTTTCAGTTTCAGTGTTAAGGCATCAATATGAAATTTCCCTTTCAGTTATCTTAACGAAGGCATGAAAACATTTTTTTTCAATAAATATACATGATCACACAATGCCTCTGTTCAGAAGGCATTTAGCACGCTTGTCTTCCTTGCTCAGACCTTTGGGTATGGGAGTTGGGACAGTCACATTGTGGTTGTACAGAATGTTGGTGAGGCTTCTTCTGAGTACTCTGCAGTTCTGGTTGCTCTGCTACAGGGAGGATATCATTAAATTGGAGAGGGTTCAGTAAAGATTTACCAGGATGTTGCTGGGATTGAAGGGTTTGAGCTATAAAAATAGGTTGGATAGGCTGAGACTTTTTTCACATGAGTAGACTATTCCAGCATTTGGCTTGTCTCGAGTACCATCTTATTTTTGATTATTTGTAATTATCTCTCTGTCTCAATTAATCAGTTCATAGTCATCTGTTCTCTTGTTATTTAGCTGTTGACACTTTACTCACACTGTTTAATACTCTTGATTGCCTACAAAGACTTGTCATTCAGCCTGTCGACATTCTACTCACAATATTTGTACTTCTCTGATGACACTCTTAATTGCCTGGAATTATCTTGCCATTATCTCTCCGCCTATATATTCTGTGCCTGTGTTCCTCACTCCACTTCACCTGATGAAGAAACAGCATTCCAAAAGCTTGTGATTTCAGATAAACCTGTGGAACCACCTGTGTCAGGCGACTTCTGACGAGATCAAGCAGGACAGCTTCAAAATGGCATTGATCATCTGGATGCACAAATATGTTTTAAAAATGGCACAGATGCAAAGGATGTCATTGTTTCAGTGGATTATACAGTGGTGGCAAGTTGTTCTGGGAATGCATGTGAAAAGATAGGGCGTAAATCAAATTTGAGAGATCCATGAGGTGAGTTTAGTAGCATATGGTGAGAATACTTGCTAGACCTTGTTGCAAGAAACCCTCCAAAACACTCAATGGGACTTGTACTTCACAAAAAAAGCATGAGATTCATATCTTTGAATTTATTATCACAACCCCTGTTATAAATTGCACTTAAGGATGTATCTATTGATGTTACATTCAAGTGCAGACTATCCTGGGGTGAAGTAGCCTGCAAACACTCACCATTAATATGAAACTAAACTCTTGAATATGTACTAAAGGATTATAAGAAACCACTATATTATCAGATCTAGCACAAATCATTATATTCAGGACCCAGTGGAAATGAAAAAGGAAAATCTGGAAAATAACTGATAAATATTGATAACCAACAGCCTTAATGACAACTGTACAGACTTTTGTACAATTACTTGAAAGGTTTTGTTGAAGTAGGCTCCTGTTTTGATCAAATATTCATTGAAATCAGCATTAATTAAAAGAGAGGAGGGAAAAACCTTTGACGTGTGTTCAGGTAAATTTTCTTGAATAGTATATTTCCAGTTCAAGATTTGTTTCTGGGGAGTAAGTTGGGTAAAGTGGGTCAAGTCTCGGTAGAAAAACATTCAGGGTTCATAATATCTCACTGATATTATGATCATTTTTGTATCATAATATTTAAGTTAGCAATGGAGAAGGACAAGGTGCAATTCAGAGTAAAACTATTTAATTGGAGGAGGGCCCATTTCAATAGGTGAGAAGAATTCTGGTCCAGATAAACTGGAAGAAAAAACTGGCAGACAAAACAATTACAGAACAATGGGATGTATTTATAGAGATGATGTTTTGAGTACAATTAAAATGCTTTTACAGGGAAGACAGGAAGTGTAGGCAAATCCAAAGCTCCATGTTTAATGAAAGGGATGTACAGCAAGATGAGTGAGAGAAAGGAGGCATATGACAGATAATAAATGACTGTTGTAAATATTGGGTTAACCGAGTGTGTACAGAAAGTTCAGGAAGGAAGTATAACAAAAAATGAGAGAGGCAAAGAGTGCACATAAACAGAAACTGGCAGCTAACATATAACAAAATCCAAAGGTCTTCATTCGACATCTGAATAGAAAAAGCATGATAAAAGAAGTGGAGCTGATCAGTGGTCTTGACATAGAGGTAGAGGGCATGCTGAAATTATGAAATAATGCTTGATATGTCTTTAAGAAGGATGAAGATTCTGACAAACTAAAAGAGAAAGCAATTGAAACTTTGACTGGCAAAAAATTGATGAAGAGGAGGAATTAGGAAGGCTAATGTATTTAAAGTTGATTAGTAATCTTGTTAGGTGAGATTCATTCAATGATATTGAGGGAAACAGGGAAAGAAATTGTAGAAGCACTCACTATTATCCTCCAGATGTCCTCTTACAGGAGCTAATACTAAAGCACTGTAGAACTACAAATCTTACACTTTTGTTGAAAAACAGAACCAAGTATTAATCAGGCATCTACTTGGTTTAAACTTGGTTGCAGGAAAGCTTTTAGGAATAATACTAATCTGAGATAAAATTAACAGTCACCGAGAGAAATCTGATTTTCTTTATTAAAAATGAGTATGGATTTGTAAAAGGCAATTTGTATTTAATTACCTCAATTGTTGTTTTTAATTGGATAGCATCAGATGGTATACATGGACTCCTAAAGGCAGTTAATGAAATGCCATAGAGCAGGCTTTCTGGGGAATTTCAAATTCATGGAATGCAAAGAGACAATGACATCATGGATATGAAATTAGCTGAGTGACAGAAAACAAAGGTAACTGAGAATGTTTGTTTTTAAGCCTGGAGAAAAAAATTCACTGTGGCATTCCCCAGGGGTCAGTGTAGGACCCTTACTTTTTTTGATTTGTAGTGGACCTGGGAGTACAAGGTACAAATAACTGTTGTGAATAACTGTGAACTGTAAGGAAGGCAGGGATAGGCTTCATGAAGACATTGACAGGCTTTTGCAATGGGCAGCAATGTGACAGATAAATTATAAACAGTGAAATGTTAACTGATACATGTTAATAGAAAGAATGAGGAACGGAAATATCAAATATGGTGTAATTCTAAAGGGACTGCAAGATTTGAGTTGATTGGATTCGATTTGAGTTATTCTTGTGACATGTACTGAGATAGAGTCAAAAGTGCTGTTTTGTATGGTCTACAGGCAAATTATACAATACAAACTGCATCAGGTCACAGAACAAATTGAAGACTAAAGTGTTATAGCTGCAGCAAAGGTGAAGAGAGAGGAGAGACCAACATTATTATTTGAGAAGTCCATTCAAAAGTCTGATAACAGCAGGGAAGAAGCTGTTCTTGAATCTGTATTTTCAAACTTTTGTCTTTTGCCTGATGGAAGAGGGTGGAAGAGATATAACATGGGTGGGACCTGTGGGTGTATGTGCATGTTTCATTGAAATGAATAGGGGAAGATGAGTAAGTTCCTTAACAAGACAGGCAAGATCCTAAACTTTATAAAAGCAGAGAATATAAAAAACAAGCAAGTTATGATGAACCTTTTTAAAACATTGGCTTGGTCTCAACTACAGGATTCTGTTCATTTTTGGGAATTGCATGTTAAGGAAGGATATGAAGGCTTCAGAGGGGGTGCAGAAAAACGTTACAAGAAAGGTTCCTAGGATGAAGGACTTCAGTCCTGTGGTTAGTGTGGAGAAGCTGGTGTTTGACAGAGGAGAGAAGATTGAGAAAAGATTTGATAGAGATGTTTAGAATCATGATAGTATTTAAAGAAAAATTTTCTTATTCACAAAAGTTGCAGAAACAAAAGGTACCATAAAGATAAAAGGTAATGATTTTATGTAGTGAATGGTTAGGATCTAGAATACAATACCTTATAGTGTGATAGAGGCTGATTCAGTTATGGCTTTCAAAGCGGAAATTGACATATACTCGAGGAAAAATTATTTGTAGGGTTACAGGGAAGGGTGAGGAAGTGGGGATTGCCAGCTGACTAGCCTCTTTTGTGCTGTTATCTGTAGGGGCTTTATTATTCTATGTTCAACACTATTGGCCTAAATTTTAAAGATTGTTAGCACTACTGACAATCTTTATCTTAGTTTGATGATGATGTCCATACATGGTTCAAAATTTGTAATTAGCAAAATAAAGCTGCCAAACTTCCAATACCTTTTTGATATGTTATCAAACACTGACTGTGCATGTTTCAGCATGAAAAATTGTGTTCGCCTTTATTTTTCAAAAGGAGTAATGTGTTCACAATTGCTCTGTCCTTCCTTCCCTCACTAATATCAACCAATGAATTCTACTAGTCATTTATAATCTGTGCTGTATAACCTTGGACCTGTAACTGCATAGTAAGCGACCATAACATTTTTTAACAGCCAAGATTCTGGTTTTGGGCAACACATACCTCATACTTTGGCTGGCCAGTTTATGAAATGCTTATCCTTCAGGTTGAAATGTATATGTCAGTCACATATTATTAGAGCAACACTTATAAAACAAAACAAAGTAACATGCAGATGAAATGTGAGCATTTATATTTCATTAGGATTTGTTGCTCAATGTCCATGTCTCGCAATGAGCAATTATTTTGTTAAGAACATTCTTGATAAATTTATGGGACCCTCAACATAAGGTTACAGTGTTATTGAGCCTCTTCTGTTTTACAAATTTGGCTTTGGTTAAGCTTTCAGATTTGAAATGGCTTGAATTTATTTGCACCCTATCATTTCCTATGGGAACGTTTTCCCACAAGTTAATGAGGCACCAGTGTAAGCTCTTTGCTGTTATTTCTGGCAGGCACAATTTTGACTTCTAGGCATATATCTCTTAGTGGGCTCCATTTTTTTTTTCTTCAGTAGTCCATTGCAAATAATAAATAAGAGGAAATACATCATCCCTTTTAATTTGGAAGCCAAGGTAAGGTCTGCCAAAGTTAATACAAAACAATCTTAAGTAATGATCAGCAAAAGTATATAAAATTTCATGGAGCATGAATGCACATTATCCTGACTTAGCTCATGTTGGCTGAATCTGTGCCAACTGATTATGTTTCAACTAGGTACAGCACATCCATAGAAGCAAACAATTTAAAAATTCACTGTAAGTTTTGTGGAGAAATTATGGCGTGCAATAATAGAGTATTAGACATTGGAGGACATATCCACCACACAAACAGTAATTTTTTGTTATTGTCTGAAGCTCTGATAAATATTTATTCTGATTTACGTTTAGACTCTGTGTTCATTTTGGTCAAAAAAGCAGAGACACCCAAGGATAAGCTCAAGTTTACAACTGGAACAAACTCTACATTTCTTCAGGTGAATCTGCTGCATAGGTTGAAGAATGGGGCTGCTGTATTTCAAATACAAATGCATTCGTTGTCACAGCATGCTCAATACACTGTGGTGTACCATCGTGTTGCACCCCAGAAAACCATTTCACTAATTTTGCCAAAGATTTAAATTGAAGCAAACAATGTCAGCATGCAATACTTGATACTAATTACCATGTAATGGAGAACATTTATTTTCCATCGTAGTTGACAGTTCTCCAGCCAATTAAACTGCTATTTCATTTTTTTATTACAAAAGATTAGCTTACATTCTCACAGGCTCTTTTGGATTAGCACTGTCTAGTCACCTTCAATTTACAGCAGGATCTATATTTAAATTAAGACTTTGCTCAATCATGATATATTTTAATGAAAATGTCTCAAGGATAAAATAATGTGTGATTAAAATTGAGAAAATAACTATTTTGATACCAGTTACATCAGTTAACAGAAAACAATAACTAATTCTTACTTCTAAAGCATGTAAGATTGACCGATAATTCTGTAGTATATTTCATCAATGTTTTCCAACTTCCAAAATGTCTTTTTGAAATAAAAAGCAGAATAAAGAAAGAAATTAGAAGTGACAAAGCAGAACCAAACTACTGTGAGCTATCCACAGTCAGGAAAAACATTGTGAATATGAAGTTACTTCTTTGAAAACAGAAACCTTCCGCCTAATTCCATAAAATTAAAGTTTTTAAAACTGTGCTCTGGTTTTTGGAACTACAGTTTACTATTATCAGTGTAATTCCATGAAGGTAAGATAGAAACCATCTGTTCCATGTATTGATATGAACTTGGAGGTTGTTAAACTTCAGAAATACTTAAAAGAAAGAGAGGAAGGAAGGAAAGAGGAAAGGAGGAGGAAAGATAATTTCAGAAATAACGGAAGATTACCCAAAGCATAAAAGGTGGCTTGAAGTGTGTGACAAGATTGTAATATTTGCAAAGTTCTGCTCATATAATAAATAATGAAAGTAAAATTCCAGAACAATTTTGAATCTCCTAGATTACATTACAAAGTGTAATACAATCTGACATTTTAAAAAAGAAAAATAATATAGTCTTCACTTTTTATTGCTGAATTTTCCCATTCAAGTTTTGTCATTTGAACTTGCACATAGCTTTGACCTTTGAGGCTATATACAACTTGCAGACCAGGGACTGTGTTAGATCATGAATGAAATGATTGATGGAGTCAGAGATTGTAGTAACAAACACAGTTTATTTATTTATGACACAGTGACTGTTCCCTAGCTGAATAATTTACAGGATCTGTACCACACAACGGTCGCAGTTCTCATTTCATGCTAACCTTGTGTAACAGCACACACAAGTACTCTAATATGAACAATGTGATGCTGGTGTCAATTTTAATATTATTTGATATTTTGGGATCTGTGCTTAGAAGAAGAACAAGTATTATAAAACTGATTTAGTGTGGTCATATCTTAGTCTTCCATAGAACAGGCCATTTCTGGGCTCCTCAGTTCAGGATTTCTGAGTACTGCAGGGGCTCTCCTGTACATTTGTTTGGGTTCCAGTGACACTGAATGTTTGTGGTCTCGTTCAAAGAGCTGGATTTAGTCAACTGTAAAATATTTCACTGCAAAACAGCCCATATTATGGAACGGGCTCCCCATCCAACAGCCTGACTTAGGAGAAGTAACACCTCCATGATACAACTCACCTCGAAGTTCCAGTTCTGACCCAATCACTCGCTCACTTATTACTCACAAATATGCCCACACACTCATTCTAAATTAGACACTGTCAGGAATGTTTAATTTTCTTCTCAACAAGTCAGTTTTAACTTTATTTGCTCCCCTGTGTAATTGCCTATTGATTGAAACAGTGTACTTGGTGACCAGTGAGATAAATGTTTGTTTCCAAATTCCAATCTGATAGGCACAATAAGGAAAGCATTTACTTAGTTTGGTATGGAGCTGTTAACATCAAAGTTATGTTTGCAATCATTAAGAGGAAAATAGATTCTAAACTGTTTTAACCATAACTTTCTATTTATGAAAATAACATGTGCTAAAAGTATGTTTTGTCATGGTTAATTTATTAAATAGGGCTGGAGTATAAGAGTAGGGAAGACTTCCTGCAACTGTACAAAATGCTGGTGAAACCACAACTAGAGTGTTGTGAGAATGTTGACCCTCTTAATTCAGGAAAGATCTTACCAGTTCCTAGAGGGCCTACTCGGATGATCCCTGGAAATAAGGGATTGTTTATGAGCAGAACTAAAAAAAGTTGTGACTCTACTGATTGGTGTTTAGAGGAATGAGAGGTGATCTCACTGAAAATATAAGATTCTTAAGATGCTTGACAGGGTAAATGCTGAGAGGATGTTTCTCCTTGTGGGAGAGTCTAGGACCAGAGAGCATTGTCTCAGTATAAAGGGGTGCTAATTTAAGACTAAGATGAAGAGGAATTTCTGGACAGCTGTGGGGCAGAGTCCTTGTCATAGAGTCGTAGAGTCATAGAGATGTACAGCATGGAAACAGACCCTTCGGTCCAACCCGTCCATGCCGACCAGATATCACAATCCAATCTAGTCCCACCTGCCAGCACTCGGCCCATATCCCTCCAAAACCTTCCTATTCATAAACCCATCCAGATGCCTCTTAAATGTTGCAATTGTACCAGCCTCCACCACTTCCTCTAGGAGAAAGTGAGGACTGCAGATGCTGGAGATCTGAGCTGAAAATGTGTTGCTGGAAAAGCGCAGCAGGTCAGGCAGCATCCAAGGAGCAGGAGAATCGACGTTTCAGGCATGAGCCCTTCCTGAAGAAGGGCTCATGCCCGAAACATCGATTCTCCTGCTTCTTGGATGCTGCCTGACCTGCTGCGCTTTTCCAGCAACACATTTTCAGCTCAACCACTTCCTCTAGCAGCTCATTCCATACACGTACCACCCTTTGTGTGAAAAGGTTGCCCCTTAGGTCTCTTTTATATCTTTGTTCTCTCACCCTAAACCTATGCCCTCTAGTTCTGGACTCCCCGCCGCCAGGGATAAGACGTTGCCTATTTATCCTATCCATGCCCCTCATAATTTTGTAAACCTCTATAAGGTCATCCCTCAGCCTCTGACGCTTCAGGGAAAACAGTCCCAGTCTGTTCAGCCTCTCCCTATAGCTCAAATCCTCCAACCCTGGCAACATCCTTGCAAATCCTTTCTGAACCCTTTCAAGTTTCACAACATCTTTCCGATAGGTAGGAGACCAGAATTGCACGCAATATTCCAACCAATGTCCTGTACAGTCGCAACATGACCTCCCAACTCCTGTACTCAATACTCTGACCAATAAAGGAAAGCATACCAAATGCCTTCTTCACTATCCTATCTATTTGCAACTCCACTTTCAAGGAGCTATGAACCTGCACTCCAAGGTCTCTTTGTTCAGCAACACTCCCTAGGACCTTACCATTAAGTGTATAAGTCCTGCTAAGATTTGCTTTTCCTCGCATTTATCTTGTGATATTTAAGGCTGAGATAGATGGATTCTTGATCTATAGGGGAACTGAGATTATGAGGAATGTGGACATGAGCAATGTTGAATCAGCCATGATCCTTTTGAATGGCAGACCAGATTCAAGGGGCTGATTGGCCTATTGCTGTTCCTATGTTTGGTTTTCCTATGGTCTTACTGAGTGCCATTTTTAGTTATTAGTCAAGGGACTCAAAATGAAATAGTGTGAATATGAGAATACACTGAGCTGTAATGAAAGAGTTACTTCTTTGATATTCCCTATCGACAACACACTGTTGCACTTTACAAGATCACATGGCACGGCATCTATTAACCCCTAATGTAACACCTCCCCCAAGTTTTTCACTCTACTTGCTAAACTCCTTAAATTTTCATCTCACTCCCACTTCCCACCCCAATTCCCCCACCTAAAGTCTTTTTCATCAAAGATGTCAATCTTCAACAGTGTGCTCAGCTCTTTTTGAGTAAGCCATAGAATCATAAAGCATAGAAATAGACCTTTTGATCTAACGCGTCCATGCCAACCTGGTTTGCCAAACTAAACTAGTCACATTTGCCTGTATTTGACCCAACTCCCTCTAAATCTTTCCAAACCATATACAGAACAACCTCAGTTATCTAAACATCAATTACCCGAATTTCGGATTATCAGAACAAAATCTCATTGTCCCGAAAAATTTTATTAAATTTAAATAAAAGCACAGCAAAAGCAGGCAGCCTGGGCTGGTCGTGGAAGCAGGAACAGGGTTGCAATAGGAATCCTCTTCCTGCTATTGCTGTCATGATGTGACTCTGTTCCTGCTAATACCATCACCATGGCACCCTGTTCCTGCTATTACCGTCACCACAGAGCCGTGTTCCTGCTATTGCCGTCACCAGGGGACCATGTTCCTGCTATTGTCGTCGTCACGGGACCCTGTTCCTGCTATTGTCGTCGTCACGGTACCCTGTTCCTGCTATTGTGGTCACCATGGGACCCTGTCCCTGCTATTGTCATCGCCATGAGACCCTGTCCCTGCTATTGTCATCGTCACGGTACCTTGGTACTGCTATTGTGGTCACCATGGGACCCATTCCCTGCTATTGTCATCGCCATGGGACCCTGTTCCAGCTATTTCCACAGCCACGGTACCCTGTCCCTGCTATTGTGGTCACCATGGGACCCTGTCCCTGCTATTGTTGTCGCCCTGGGACCCTGTTCCTGTTATTGTGTTCACCATGGGACCCTGTACCTGCTATTGTGGTCACCATGGGACCCATTCCCTGCTATTGTCATCACCATGGGACCCTGTCCTTGCTATTGTCATCGCCATGGGACCCTGTTCCAGCTATTTCCACAGCCATGGTACCCTGTTCCTGCTATTGTCGTCACCATGGGACTCTGTCCCTGCTATTGTGGTCACCATGGGATCCTGTCCCTGCTATTGTCATCGCCATGGGACCCTGTTCCAGTTATTTCCACAGCCCTGGGGCCCTGTTCCTGCTATTGTCGTCACCATGGGACCCTGTCCCTGCTATTATCATGGCCATGGGACCCTGTCCCTGCTATTTCCACAGCCACGGGACCCTGTTCCTGTTATTGTCGTCATACTGGGACCCTGTTCCTGCTATTGTGGTCACCATGGGACCCTATCCCTGCTATTGTCATCGCCATAGGACCCTGTTCCAGCTATTTCCACAGCCACGGTACCCTGTTCCTGCTATTGTGGTCACCATGGGACCCTGTCCCTGCTATTGTGGTCACCATGGGACCCTGTCCCTGCTATTGTCATGGCCATGGGACCCTGTTCCAGTTATTTCCACAGCCCTGGGACCCTGTTCCTGCTATTGTGGTCACCATGGGACCCTGTCCCTGCTATTGTCATCACCATGGGACCCTGTCCTTGCTATTGTCATCGCCATGGGACCCTGTTCCAGCTATTTCCACAGCCATGGTACAATGTTCCTGCTATTGTTGTCTCCCTGGGACCCTGTTCCTGCTATTGTGGTCACCATGGGACCCTGTTCCTGCTATTGTCGTCGTCACGGTACCCTGTTCCTGCTATTATGGTCACCATGGGACCCTGTCCCTGCTATTGTGGTCACTATGGGACCCTGTCCCTGCTATTGTCGTCGTCACGGTACCCTGTCCCTGCTATTGTCGTCGTCACGGTACCTTGGTACTGCTATTGTGGTCACCATGGGACCCTGTCCCTGCTATTGTCATCACCATGGGACCCTGTTCTAGCTATTTCCACAGCCACGGTACCCTGTCCCTGCTATTGTGGTCACCAAGGGACCCTGTCCCTGCTATTGTTGTCGCCCTGGGACCCTGTTCCTGCTATTGTGGTCACCATGGGACCCTGTCCCTGCTATTGTCATCACCATGGGACCCTGTCCTTGCTATTGTCATCGCTATTGGACCCAGTTCCAGCTATTTCCACAGCCATGGTACCCTGTTCCTGCTATTGTCGTCACCATGGGACCCTGTCCCTGCTATTGCCATGGCCATGGGACCCTGCTACTGTTTCTTTCCACAGCCACGTGACCCTGTTCCTGTTATTGTCGTAGCACTGGGATCGTGTTCCTGCTATTGTGGTCACCATGGGACCCTATCCCTGCTATTGTCATCGCCATAGGACCCTGTTCCAGCCATTTCCACAGCCACGGTACCCTGTTCCTGCTATTGTGGTCACCATGGGACCCTGTCCCTGCTATTGTGGTCACCATGGGACCCTGTCCTTGCTATTGTCATCGCCATGGGACCCTGTTCCAGCTATTTCCACAGCCATGGTGCCCTGTCCCTGCTATTGTGGTCACCATGGGACCCTGTCCCTGCTATTTTCATCGCCATGGGACCCTGTTCCAGTTATTTCCACAGCCCTGGGACCCTGTTCCTGCTATTTTGGTCACCATGGTACCCTGTCCCTGCTATTGTGGTCACCATGGGACCCTGTCCCTGCTATTTCCACAGCCATGGGACCCTTTTCCTGTAATTGTCGTCGCACTGGGACCCTGTTCCTGCTATTGTGGTCACCATGGGACCCTGTCCCTGCTATTGTGGTCACCATGGGACCCTGTCCCTGCTGTTGTCGTCGCCCTGGGATCCTGTTCCTGCTATTGTAGTCACCATGGGACCCTGTTCCTGCTATTGTGGTCACCATGGGACCCTGTCCCTGCTATTGTGGTCACCATGGGACCCTGTACCTGCTATTGTCATGGCCATGGGACCCTGTTCTTGCTATTGTCATCGCCACGGGACCCTGTTCCAGCTATATCCACAGCCATGGTACCCTGTTCCTGCTATTATGGTCGCCCTGGGACCCTGTTCCTGCTATTGTGGTCACCATGGCACCCTGTTCCTGCTATTTCAGTCGTCACGGTACCCTGTTCCTGCTATGGTGGTCACCATGGGAGCCTGTCCCTGCTATTGTGGTAACCATGGGACCCTGTTCCTGCTATTGTCGTCACCATGGGACCCTGTCCCTGCTATTGTCATCGCCATGGGACCCTGTCCCTGCTATTGTCATCGCCATTGGACCCTGTTCCAGCTATTTCCACAGCCACGGTACCCTGTTCCTGCTATTGTGGTCACCATGGGACCCTGTCCCTGCTATTGTGGTCACCATGGGACCCTGTCCCTGCTATTGTCGTCGCCCTGGGACCCTGTCCCTGCTATTGTGGTCACCATGGGACCCTGTCCCTGATATTGTGGTTACCATGGGACCCTGTCCCTGCTATTGGGGTCACCATGGGACCCTGTTCCTGCTATTGTCGTCACCATGGGACCCTGTCCCTGCTATTGTCATCGCCATGGGACCCTGTCCCTACTATTTCCACAGCCACGTGACCCTGTTCCTGTTATTGTCGTCGCACTGGGACCCTGTTCCTGCTATTGTCATCGCCATGGGACCCAGTTCCAGCTATTTCCACAACCACGGTACCCTGTTCCTGCTATTGTGGTCACCATGGGACCCTGTCCCTGGTATTGTGGTCACCATGGGACCCTGTCCCTGCTATTGTCGTCGCCCTGGGACCCTGTCCCTGCTATTGTGGTCACCATGGGACCCTGTTCCTGCTATTTCCACAGCCACGTGACCCTGTTCCTGTTATTGTCGTCGCACTGGGACCCTGTTCCTGCTATTGTCATCGCCATGGGACCCAGTTCCAGCTATTTCCACAACCACGGTACCCTGTTCCTGCTATTGTGGTCACCATGGGACCCTGTCCCTGGTATTGTGGTCACCATGGGACCCTGTCCCTGCTATTGTCGTCGCCCTGGGACCCTGTCCCTGCTATTGTGGTCACCATGGGACCCTGTTCCTGCTATTGTGGTCTCCATGGGACCCTGTCCCTGCTATTGTCGTCGCCCTGGGACCCTGTTCCTGCTATTGTGGTCACCATGGGACCCTGTTCCTGCTATTGTGGTCACCATGGGACCCTGTTCCTGTTATTGGCGTCGCCATGGGACCCTGTTCCTGCTATTGTGGTCACCATGGGACCCTGTCCCTGCTTTTGTCATCGCCATGGGACCCTGTTCCAGCTATTTTCACAGCCCTGGGACCCTGTTCCTGCTATTGTGGTCACCATGGGACCCTGTCCCTGCTATTGTCGTCGCCACGGGACCCTGTTCCTGTTATTGTCGTCGCACTGGGTCCCTGTTCCTGCTATTGTGGTCACCATGGGACCCTGTTCCTGCTATTGTCATCACCATGGGACCCTGTCCCTGCTATTGTCATCACCATGGGAACCTGTTTCAGCTATTTCCTCAGCCACGGGACCCTGTTCCTGCTATTGTCGTCGCACTGGGTCCCTGTTCCTGCTATTGTCATCACCATGGGACCCTGTCCCTGCTATTGTCATCGCCATTGGACCCAGTTCCAGCTATTTCCACAGCCATGGTACCCCGTTCCTGCTATTGTTGTCACCATGGGACCCTGTCCCTGCTATTGCCATGGCCATGGGACCCTGTCCCTGCTATTTCCACAGCCACGTGACCCTGTTCCTGTTATTTTCGTCGCACTGGGACCTTGTTCCTGCTATTGTGGTCACCATGGGACCCTATCCCTGCTATTGTCATCGCCATAGGACCCTGTTCCAGCTATTTCCACAGCCACGGTACTCTGTTCCTGCTATTGTGGTCACCATGGGACCCTGTCCCAGCTATTGTGGTCACCATGGGACCCTGTCCCTGCTGTTGTCGTCGCCCTGGGATCCTGTTCCTGCTATTGTAGTCACCATGGGACCCTGTTCCTGCTATTGTGGTCACCATGGGACCCTGTCCCTGCTATTGTGGTCACCATGGGACCCTGTACCTGCTATTGTCATGGCCATGGGACCCTGTTCTTGCTATTGTCATCGCCACGGGACCCTGTTCCAGCTATATCCACAGCCATGGTACCCTGTTCCTGCTATTATGGTCGCCCTGGGACCCTGTTCCTGCTATTGTGGTCACCATGGCACCCTGTTCCTGCTATTTCAGTCGTCACGGTACCCTGTTCCTGCTATGGTGGTCACCATGGGAGCCTGTCCCTGCTATTGTGGTAACCATGGGACCCTGTTCCTGCTATTGTCGTCACCATGGGACCCTGTCCCTGCTATTGTCATCGCCATGGGACCCTGTCCCTGCTATTGTCATCGCCATTGGACCCTGTTCCAGCTATTTCCACAGCCACGGTACCCTGTTCCTGCTATTGTGGTCACCATGGGACCCTGTCCCTGCTATTGTGGTCACCATGGGACCCTGTCCCTGCTATTGTCGTCGCCCTGGGACCCTGTCCCTGCTATTGTGGTCACCATGGGACCCTGTCCCTGATATTGTGGTTACCATGGGACCCTGTCCCTGCTATTGGGGTCACCATGTGACCCTGTTCCTGCTATTGTCGTCACCATGGGACCCTGTCCCTGCTATTGTCATCGCCATGGGACCCTGTCCCTACTATTTCCACAGCCACGTGACCCTGTTCCTGTTATTGTCGTCGCACTGGGACCCTGTTCCTGCTATTGTCATCGCCATGGGACCCAGTTCCAGCTATTTCCACAACCACGGTACCCTGTTCCTGCTATTGTGGTCACCATGGGACCCTGTCCCTGGTATTGTGGTCACCATGGGACCCTGTCCCTGCTATTGTCGTCGCCCTGGGACCCTGTCCCTGCTATTGTGGTCACCATGGGACCCTGTTCCTGCTATTTCCACAGCCACGTGACCCTGTTCCTGTTATTGTCGTCGCACTGGGACCCTGTTCCTGCTATTGTCATCGCCATGGGACCCAGTTCCAGCTATTTCCACAACCACGGTACCCTGTTCCTGCTATTGTGGTCACCATGGGACCCTGTCCCTGGTATTGTGGTCACCATGGGACCCTGTCCCTGCTATTGTCGTCGCCCTGGGACCCTGTCCCTGCTATTGTGGTCACCATGGGACCCTGTTCCTGCTATTGTGGTCTCCATGGGACCCTGTCCCTGCTATTGTCGTCGCCCTGGGACCCTGTTCCTGCTATTGTGGTCACCATGGGACCCTGTTCCTGCTATTGTGGTCACCATGGGACCCTGTTCCTGTTATTGGCGTCGCCATGGGACCCTGTTCCTGCTATTGTGGTCACCATGGGACCCTGTCCCTGCTTTTGTCATCGCCATGGGACCCTGTTCCAGCTATTTTCACAGCCCTGGGACCCTGTTCCTGCTATTGTGGTCACCATGGGACCCTGTCCCTGCTATTGTCGTCGCCACGGGACCCTGTTCCTGTTATTGTCGTCGCACTGGGTCCCTGTTCCTGCTATTGTGGTCACCATGGGACCCTGTTCCTGCTATTGTCATCACCATGGGACCCTGTCCCTGCTATTGTCATCACCATGGGAACCTGTTTCAGCTATTTCCTCAGCCACGGGACCCTGTTCCTGCTATTGTCGTCGCACTGGGTCCCTGTTCCTGCTATTGTCATCACCATGGGACCCTGTTCCTGCTATTGTGGTCACCATGGGACCCTGACCCTGCTATTGTTGTCGCCCTGGGACCCTGTCCCTGCTATTGTGGTCACCATGGGACCCTGTCCCTGCCATTGTCATCACCATGGGACCCTGTCCCTGCTATTGTCATCGCCATTGGACCCAGTTCCAGCTATTTCCACAGCCATGGTACCCCGTTCCTGCTATTGTTGTCACCATGGGACCCTGTCCCTGCTATTGCCATGGCCATGGGACCCTGTCCCTGCTATTTCCACAGCCACGTGACCCTGTTCCTGTTATTTTCGTCGCACTGGGACCTTGTTCCTGCTATTGTGGTCACCATGGGACCCTATCCCTGCTATTGTCATCGCCATAGGACCCTGTTCCAGCTATTTCCACAGCCACGGTACTCTGTTCCTGCTATTGTGGTCACCATGGGACCCTGTCCCAGCTATTGTGGTCACCATGGGACCCTGTCCTTGCTATTGTCATCACCATGGGACCCTGTTCCAGCTATTTCCACAGCCATGGTACCCTGTCCCTGCTATTGTGGTCACCATGGGACCCTGTCCCTGCTATTTTCATCACCATGGGACCCTGTTCCAGTTATTTCCACAGCCCTGGGACCCTGTTCCTGCTATTTTGGTCACCATGGTACCCTGTCCCTGCTATTGTGGTCACCATGGGACCCTGTCCCTGCTATTTCCACAGCCACGGGACCCTTTTCCTGTAATTGTCGTCGCACTGGGACCCTGTTCCTGCTATTGTGGTCACCATGGGACCCTGTCCCTGCTATTGTGGTCACCATGGGACCCTGTCCCTGCTGTTGTCGTCGCCCTGGGATCCTGTTCCTGCTATTGTAGTCACCATGGGACCCTGTTCCTGCTATTGTGGTCACCATGGGACCCTGTTCCTGCTATTGTGGTCACCATGGGACCCTGTCCCTGCTATTGTCATCGCCATGGGACCCTGTCCCTGCTATTTCCACAGCCACGGGACCCTGTTCCTGTTATTGTCGTCGCACTGGGACCCTGTTCCTGCTATTGTGGTCACCATGGGACCCTGTCCCTGCTATTGACATCACCATGGGACCCTGTTCCAGCTATTTCCACAGCCATGGTACTCTGTTCCTGCTATTGTCGTCACCATGGGACCCTGTCCCTGCTATTGTCATGGCCATGGGACCCTGTCCCTGCTATTTCCACAGCCACAGGACCCTGTTCCTGTTATTGTCGTCGCACTGGGACCCTGTTCCTGCTATTGTGGTCACCATGGGACCCTATCCCTGCTATTGTCATCGCCTTGGGACCCTGTTCCAGCTATTTCCACAGCCATGGTACCCTGTTCCTGCTATTGTGGTCACCATGGGACCCTGTCCCTGCTATTGTGGTCACCATGGGACCCTGTCCCTGCTATTGTCATGGCCATGGGGCCCTGTTCCAGTTATTTCCACAGCCCTGGGACCCTGTTCCTGCTATTGTGGTCACCATGGGACCCTGTCCCTGCTATTGTCATCACCATTGGACACTGTCCTTGCTATTGTCATCGCCACGGGACCCTGTTCCAGCTATATCCACAGCCATGGTACCCTATTCCTGCTATTGTGGTTGCCCTGGGACCCTGTTCCTGCTATTGTGGTCACCATGGGACCCTGTTCCTGCTATTGTCGTCGTCACGGTACCCTGTTCCTGCTATTGTGGTCACCATGGGAGCCTGTCCCTGCTATTGTGGTCACTATGGGACCCTGTCCCTGCTATTGTCGTCGTCACGGTACCCTGTTCCTGCTATTGTGGTCACCATGGGACCCTGTCCCTGCTATTGTGGTCACCATGGGACCCTGTTCCTGCTATTGTCGTCACCATGGGACCCTGTCCCTGCTATTGTCATCGCCATAGGACCCTGTCTCTGCTATTGTCATCGCCATTGGACCCTGTTCCAGCTATTTCCACAGCCACGGTACCCTGTTCCTGCTATTGTGGTCACCATGGTACCCTGTCCCTGCTATTGTGGTCACCATGGGACGCTGTCCCTGCTATTGTCGTCGCCCTGGGACCCTGTCCCTGCTATTGTGGTCACCATGGGACCCTGTCCCTGATATTGTGGTTACCATGGGACCCTGTCCCTGCTATTGTGGTCACCATGGGACTCTGTCCCTGCTGTTGTCGTCGCCTTGGGACCCTGTTCCTGCTAATGTAGTCACCATGGGACCCTGTTCCTGCTATTGTGGTCACCATGGGACCCTGTTCCTGCTATTGTCGTCACGATGGGACCCTGTCCCTGCTATTGTCATCGCCATGGGACCCTGTCCCTGCTATTTCCACAGCCACGTGACCCTGTTCCTGTTATTGTCGTCGCACTGGGACCCTGTTCCTGCTATTGTGGTCACCATGGGACCCTATCCCTGCTATTGTCATCGCAATGGGACCCAGTTCCAGCTATTTCCACAGCCACGGTACCCTGTTCCTGCTATTGTGGTCACCATGGGACCCTGTCCCTGCTATTGTGGTCACCATGGGACCCTGTCCCTGCTATTGTCATCGCCATGGGACCCTGTTCCAGTTATTTCCACAGCCCTGGGACCCTGTCCCTGCTATTGTGGTCACCATGGGACCCTGTTCCTGCTATTGTCGTCACCATGGGACCCTGTCCCTGCTATTGTCATCGCCATGGGACCCTGTCCCTGCTATTTCCACAGCCACGTGACCCTGTTCCTGTTATTGTCGTCGCACTGGGACCCTGTTCCTGCTATTGTGGTCCCCATGGGACCCTATCCCTGCTATTGTCATCGCAATGGCACCCAGTCCCAGCTATTTCCACAGCCACGGTACCCTGTTCCTGCTATTGTGGTCACCATGGGACCCTGTCCCTGCTATTGTCATCGCCATGGGACCCTGTTCCAGTTATTTCCACAGCCCTGGGACCCTGTCCCTGCTATTGTGGTCACCATGGGACCCTGTCCCTGCTATTATGGTCACCATGGGACCCTGTCCCTGCTATTGTCGTCGTCACGGTACCCTGTTCCTGCTATTGTGGTCACCATGGGACCCTGTCCCTGCTATTGTGGTCACCATGGGACCCTGTTCCTGCTATTGTCGTCACCATGGGACCCTGTCCCTGCTATTGTCATCGCCATAGGACCCTGTCTCTGCTATTGTCATCGCCATTGGACCCTGTTCCAGCTATTTCCACAGCCACGGTACCCTGTTCCTGCTATTGTGGTCACCATGGTACCCTGTCCCTGCTATTGTGGTCACCATGGGACGCTGTCCCTGCTATTGTCGTCGCCCTGGGACCCTGTCCCTGCTATTGTGGTCACCATGGGACCCTGTCCCTGATATTGTGGTTACCATGGGACCCTGTCCCTGCTATTGTGGTCACCATGGGACTCTGTCCCTGCTGTTGTCGTCGCCTTGGGACCCTGTTCCTGCTAATGTAGTCACCATGGGACCCTGTTCCTGCTATTGTGGTCACCATGGGACCCTGTTCCTGCTATTGTCGTCACGATGGGACCCTGTCCCTGCTATTGTCATCGCCATGGGACCCTGTCCCTGCTATTTCCACAGCCACGTGACCCTGTTCCTGTTATTGTCGTCGCACTGGGACCCTGTTCCTGCTATTGTGGTCACCATGGGACCCTATCCCTGCTATTGTCATCGCAATGGGACCCAGTTCCAGCTATTTCCACAGCCACGGTACCCTGTTCCTGCTATTGTGGTCACCATGGGACCCTGTCCCTGCTATTGTGGTCACCATGGGACCCTGTCCCTGCTATTGTCATCGCCATGGGACCCTGTTCCAGTTATTTCCACAGCCCTGGGACCCTGTCCCTGCTATTGTGGTCACCATGGGACCCTGTTCCTGCTATTGTCGTCACCATGGGACCCTGTCCCTGCTATTGTCATCGCCATGGGACCCTGTCCCTGCTATTTCCACAGCCACGTGACCCTGTTCCTGTTATTGTCGTCGCACTGGGACCCTGTTCCTGCTATTGTGGTCCCCATGGGACCCTATCCCTGCTATTGTCATCGCAATGGCACCCAGTCCCAGCTATTTCCACAGCCACGGTACCCTGTTCCTGCTATTGTGGTCACCATGGGACCCTGTCCCTGCTATTGTCATCGCCATGGGACCCTGTTCCAGTTATTTCCACAGCCCTGGGACCCTGTCCCTGCTATTGTGGTCACCATGGGACCCTGTCCCTGCTATTATGGTCACCATGGGACCCTGTCCCTGCTATTGTCGTCGTCCTGGTACCCTGTTCCTGCTATTGTGGTCACCATGGGACCCTGTCCCTGCTATTGCCGTCGCCCTGGGACCCTCTTCCTGCTATTGTTGTCACCATGGTACCCTGTCTCTGGTATTGTGGTCACCATGGGACCCTGTCCTTGCTATTGTCATCGCCATGGGACCCTGTTCCAGCTATTTCCACAGCCATGGTACCCTGTCCCTGCTATTGTGGTCACCATGGGACCCTGTCCCTGCTATTTTCATCGCCATGGGACCCTGTTCCAGTTATTTCCACAGCCCTGGGACCCTGTTCCTGCTATTGTGGTCACCATGGGACCCTGTCCTTGCTATTGTCGTCGCTACGGGACCCTGTTCCTGTTATTGTTGTCACCCTGAGACCCTGTTCCTGCTATTGTCGTCGCCACGGGACCCTGACCCCGCTATTGTCGTCGCCCTGGGACCCTGTCCCTGCTATTGGGGTCACCATGGGACCCTGTCCCTGCTATTGTGGTCACCATGGGACCCTGTTCCTGTTATTGGCGTCGCCATGGGACCCTGTTCCTGCTATTGTGGTCACCATGGGACCCTGTCCCTGCTTTTGTCATCTCCATGGGACCCTGTTCCAGCTATTTTCACAGCCCTGGGACCCTGTCCCTGCTATTGTCGTCGCCACGGGACCCTGTTCCTGTTATTGTCGTCGCCATGGGACCCTGTTCCTGCTATTGTCTTCACCACAGGACCCTGACCCTGCTTTTGTGGTCACCATGGGACCCTGTTTCAGCTATTTCCACAGCCACGGGACGCTGTTCCTGTTATTGTCGTCGCACTGGGTCCTTGTTCCTGCTATTGTGGTCACCATGGGACCCTGTTCCTGCTATTGTCATCACCATGGGACCCTTTCCATGATATTGTCGTCGCCACGGGATCCTGTTCCTGTTATTGTCGTCGCCATGGGACCCTGTTCCTGCTATTGTCGTCACCACAGGACCCTGACCCTGCTTTTGTGGTCACCATGGGACCCTGTTTCAGCTATTTCCACAGCCACGGGACGCTGTTCCTGTTATTGTCGTCGCACTGGGTCCTTGTTCCTGCTATTGTGGTCACCATGGGACCCTGTCGCTGCTATTGTCATCACCATGGGTCCCTGTTTCAGCTATTTCCTCAGCCACGGGACCCTGTTCCTGCTATTGTCGTCGCACTGGGTCCCTGTTCCTGCTATTGTCATCACCATGGGACCCTGTCCCTGCTATTGTCATCACCACGGGACCCTGTTCCTGCTATTGCCGTTGCCACGGTACCCTGTTCCTGCTATTATCGTTGCCATGGTACCCTGTTCCTGCTATTACCGTCACCATGGGACCCTTTTTCTGCTAATACCGTCACCACGGGACACTGTTCCTGCTATTACCATCACCATGGGGACCCTGTTCCTGCTATTGCTGTCACCACGGGACCCTGTTCCTGCTATTACCGTCACCATGGGACCCTTTTTCTACTAATACCGTCACCACGGGACACTGTTCCTTCTAATACCGTCATCATGGGACCCTGTTCCTGCTATTATCGTCGCCATGGGACCCTGTTCCTGCTATTATCGTCGCCATGGGACCCTGTTCCTGCTAATACCATCACCATCGTGACCCTGTTCCTGCTATTGCTATCACCATGGGACCCTGTTGCTGCTAATACCATCACCATGGGGACCCTGTTCCTGCTATTACTATCACCATGGGACCCTGTTCCTGCTAATACCATCACCATGGGGACCCTGTTGCTGCTATTACCACCCCAATGGGACCCTGTTTCTGCTATTACCACCCCAATGGGACCCTGTTTCTGCTAATACCGTCACCACGGGACCCTGTTTGTGCTATTGCCACCGCCAAGGGAAGCCTGTTTCTGCTATTGCCGCTGCTACAAGAACCCTGATCAGTTATCCAAACTATCAGTTATCCAAAAAAAATACTCCCTGCCCATTTCATTTGAGGTTGTTCTGTATCTGTCCTAGTGTCTTTTAAATGTTGTTACTGTACCTGCATCTAACACTTCCTCTGGAGATTTATTCCACATATGAACCACCCTCTATGTCAAAAAGGTGACCCACAGTTCCCTTTTAAATCTTTCTCCTCTCACCTTAAAATTATCCCCTCTAGTTTTGAATCCTCTACCCTAGGTAAAAGCCTTTGCTATTCACCTTATCTATGCCTCTAATGATTTTATAAACGTCTATAAGGTTACCCCTCAAGACCCCTATGCTCCAGTGTGAAAAGGTTCCAGCCTATCCAGCCTCTCCTCATAATTCATTCCCTGTAGCATCCTTGTAAATCTTTTCTGCACCCTCTCCAATTTACTAATATCCTTCCTATAGCAGGGTGACTAGAATTATACACAGTACTCCAGTGGTGGCCTCATCAATGTCCTGTATAACCTCAACATGATGTCCCAACTCCTGTACTCAATAGTCTGAGCAATGAAGGCAAGGGTGCTAACCACCTTCTTAACAACCCTGCCTACATGTGATGCAACTTTCAAGGAACTATGGACCTGAAACCCCCAGTGTCTCTGTTAGACAACACTACCTATGTCAATCGACCTACCATGAACAGTGTAAGTTGTGACTTTGTTCATTTTACTAAAAAACATCACCTTGCATTTATCTAAATTAAACTCCATCTGCCACTCCTCAGCCCATTGACCCAATTGATCAAAATCCGTAAGTATTCTTAGATTATTTTCTCCTTGGAATGTAAATATATGGCAGACTGGGATACCAGTTTCACATAGAATCATAGAGTCCCTACAGTGGGGAAGCAGGCTATTGTTTCTACCAGGTCTGCAACTCCGATGAAGTCTTGAAAGTAAAGCAATAAAGACTGATCAAAGAAGGACAGATTCAAGAGATCTATCTTCAGGAAAAGAACCATCAAACTCCCAATATAAAAGGAAGGCAATGACTGAAAATTTTGTTCCTTTTTTATTTATTTATGGGATGTATTTATTGCCTGTTCCTAATTCTCTAGAGGGCAATTAAGAGTCAACTGCATTGGGTCTGGAGTCACATGTCGGCCTGAACAGGAAAGGATGGCAATTTGCTTCCCTAAAGGTCATTAATGTACTAGATGAGTTTTTCCGACAATCAACAATGGTTTATTGGTCATGCATTTCCTTCTTTTCCTTTGCACATTGGGGAAAGGTTCAAATACCAGCTTGAAAAAATGTAGCACTTTCTGTTCCCATGAAGAACTTCATTGCTGCATTATCCATTGCTGCTGTGCCAATGAAAGAACTATTCAATACCTTATCCATGAACAAATTGAATGTATGAAAAGGGGAATGAAGGCTATGCTGAAGATAAATAAATGATGAGTTCCCTCAGACCCTGAGGGTAATAATTTATCTTTCAGTTGATAATGGTACCTCTTGCCACACTCTCTTCAGCTGGAGGCTGCTTTTCTGCCACTATATCTTCGGCACTCCTACAGAGAGTAGGATTTCAATATCATAAACATAGAATAGAAGATAATTAGACCCACTTTGAACATCTGCAACAGGCTGACATCTTTAGGAAACTAGGCAAATGTGAGGACTGCAGATGCTGGAGATCAGAGTCAAGATTAGAGCGGTGCTGGAAAAGCACAGCAGGTCATGCAGCATTCGAGGAGCAGGAAAATCGAAGTTTTGGTCAGGAGCCCTTCATCTTTAGGAAACTGTTGTGAGGTATTATGAGGATTTAAGCTAGATTGGCAGGGGTGTGGGAACCTGAGCTATGGATCAGATGATGGAGTAGGTAGTGATCAGTCAGATACAGCCTGCAAAGAGTCTGTGTGGAGGGATAGGCACTTGATGGGGCAAAGGTGCAGTCAGTGTGATGGGTTGAAGTGTGTCTATTTTAATGCAAGAAGTATCAGGAATAGGGGTGAAAAACTCAGAGCATGGATCAGTAATTGGCCATGTTGTGGCCATTATGGAGACTTGGATATCATAGGGCAGGAATGGTTATTGGATGTTCCAGGGTTTAGATGTTTCAAAAGGAATAGAGGGTAAGGTAAAAGAGGTGGAAGAGTGGCATTGCTAATCAGGGATTGTATCACAGCTGCAGAAAGGGAGTTCGTCGAGGAGGGTTTGTCTATTGAGTCAGTATGGGTGGAACAGGAAAGGAGCAATTACTTTATTGGGAGTTTTCTACAAGTCCCCCCGTAGCAACAGAGACACGGAGAAACAGATTGGGAGGCCGATTTTCGAAATGTGTAGAAGTAACAGAGTTGTTGTTATGGGTGACTTTAACTTCCCTAATATTGATTGGAACCTACTTAGTTCAAATAGTTTGGATGGAACAGTTTTTGTCAGGTGTGTCCAGGAAGAGTTCCTGACGCAATATGTAGACAGGCTGACTGGAGGGAGGCCATTTGGATTTGGTGCTTGGCAACGAGCCATATCAGGTGTCAAATCTCTTGGTGGGAGTGCATTTTGGTGATAGTGATCACAACTTCATGACCTTTATTACATTCGTGGAGAGGGATAGGAGCAGATAGTATGGGAAAGTATTTAATTAGGTGAGGGGGAATTACAATGCTATTAGGCAGGAACTGGGATACCTCGATTGGGAACAGATGTTCTCAAGGAAAAGCATGACAGAAATGTGGAGGTTGTTTAGGAAGCACCTGCTGATTGTGATGGACAGATTTGTCCCACTGAGGCAAGGAAGGGATGGTAAATTGAAAAAATGTTGGGTGACAAGGGATGTGGAACATCGAGTCAAGAGGAAGAAAGAAGCTTACTTAAGATTGAGGAGGCAAGAATCATCCAGGGCTTTAGAGGGTTACAAGGTAGTCAGGAAGTAACTGAAGAATGGACTTAACAGAGCTAGAAGGGGGCATGAAAAAGCTTTAGTGGGTAGAATTAAGGAAAACCCTAAGGAACTCTACACTTACATGAGGTACAAGAGGATGGCCAGAGTGAGGGTAGGGCCGATCAGGGATAGTAGAGGGAACTTGCGTCTGGAGTCTGAGGAAGTAGGGGAGGTCCTTAATGAATACTTTTCTTTAGTATTCACTACTGAGGGGGATCTTATTTGTTTCTGAGGACAACGTGAAACAAACTGATATGCTAGAACAGGATGATGTTAGAAAGGAGGATGTGCTGAAAGTTTTGAAAAACATAACAATAAGTAAATCCCCTGGGCCAAATATGATATATGAGTTTTGCATCCTCATGTCCACTGGAGTAGTGTCAAATGATTAGAGGGTGGCAAAGAAAGTGAATGGCAATAACCTGGGAATTACAGACCATTCAGTCTGTGGTATGCAAATATTGTAGAGGACTCTGAGAGACAGGATTTATGATTACTTGGAAAACCATAGTTTGATTAGAGATAGTCATGGCTTTGTGAAAGGCAGGTCATGCCTCACAAGCCTTATTGGATTCTTTGAGGATGCGACAAAACATGTTGATGAAGGTAGAGCAGTGAATGTGATGTACATGGATTTTAAAAAGATGTTTGATAAGGTTCCCCATGATAGGCTCATTCAGAAAGTAAGGAGGAATGGGATACAGGGAAATTTGGCTGTCTGGACATAGAATTGGCTGGCCCATAGAAGACAGAGGGTGACAGTAGATGGAAAGTATTCAGCCTGGAGCTCGGTGACCAGTGGTGATCCACAGGGATTAGTTCTGGGATCTCTGCTCTTTGTGATTTTTATGAATGACTTGGATGAGAAAATGGAAGGGTGGCTTAGTAAGTTTGTTGCTGACATGAAAGTTGGTGGAGTTGTGGATAGTGTGGAGGGCTGTTGTTGGTTGCAACAAGACATTGGCTGAAAAGTGGCAGATGGAGTACAACCTGGAAAATTGTGAAGTCATTCACTTTTTGGATGGTCGAATTTGAATGCAGAATACAGAGATCAAGACAGGTTTCTTGGCAATGTGGAAGAACAGAGGGATCTTGGGGTCCTTGTCCATAGATCATTCAAAGTTGCCACCCAAGTTGGTAGGGTTGTTTAGAAGGCATATAATTTGTTGGCTTTCATTCGCAGGAGGATTTCAGTTTAAGAGCTACAGCTCTATAGAGTCCTGGTTAGACCACACTTGGAAGTGTTCAGTTCTGGTCACCTCATTAGTGGAAAGATGTGTAAGTTTTAGAGAGGGTGCAGAGGAGATTTACCAGGATGCTGCCTGTAGTGGAGGGCATATCTTATGAAGAAAGGTTGAGGGAGTTCGGGCTTTTCTCATTGGAGTGAAGAAGGAGGAGAGGTAACTTGATGGAGGTGTATAAGATGCTGGGAGGCATAGATAGAGTGGATAACCAGAGACTTTTTCCCATCGTGGAAATGTCTATCATGAGGGGACATAATTTTAAGGTAATTGGAGGAAGGTTTAGGGGAGATGTCTGAGTTAGGCTCTTTTCACAGAGAGTGATGGATGCGTGGAATGCATTGCCAATGGTGGTAGTAGAGTCAGATACATTAGGGACACGTAAGCAACTCTTGGATAGGCACATGGATGATAGTAAAATGAGTGGTATGTAGGTTAATCTGAACTTGGAGTAGGATAGAAAGCTGGCACAACACTGAAGGCCGAAGGGCATGTACTTTATTATATTCTATGTTCTATGACCCAGATTTTATTGGTGCCTTGGGCATTTTCCCAAAGCAGCTATTATTAAATAATTTATAATAGAGAACTTAGATGAGCTCAGGATAATTAGGGCAGAGTCAGCATGGCTCTGTAAGAGAGAAATCTTGCTTGACCAATCCACTATACTTCTTTATACTTCTTTAAATATGTGCTGTAGATAATGGAGAACCAATGGATGTAAAGGATGTACATTTCCAAAAGGCATTTGTTCAAATACCAACTCTAAAGTTAACGTGCAAAATAAAAGCTCATGGTGTAAGTGATAGCATATTGGCATTGCTAGAAAATTGGATTGCTAACAGAAAACTGTAGGTATAAGCAAGTCTGCTCAGGCTGGCAAAATGTAATCGGTTGTGTATCACAGGGATCAGTATTGCCTCTTCAATGCTTTACAATTTATATAAATGACTTAGATGAAGGGATGGAAGGTTGTCGGTTTTTCTGATGATACAAAGATATGTAGGAAAGTAAGTTGTGAAGAGGACATAGAAAACATAGAAATATAGAACATAGAAGAGGGGTACATCATTTCGCTCTTTGAACATGCTCCATCACTCAGCATAATAATAGCTGATAATTCAACACAGTGCCATGTTTCTGCTTTCGTCACATAGCCTTTGATATCTCTTTAGCTCTGAGAACTATATCTAACTCCTTCCTGAAAACATTTAACGTTTGCGTTCAAATGCACTCAATTCCACATGCTTACCACTCTCTGGGAGAATAAAGTTCTCCTCATCAAAGTCCTAAAAAGGCAGTAGTGTAAGTTAAAGACATTAGAATGTTTGATTAGCACAACTGTATTAGATAGTGGAGCAGGTGGAATTGGCTGAATGGCCGACTCCTGTCCCTATATTCCTAGCACCATGAGCCTGGTATCACAGGCTGAAGGACAAGATGCAAAAAGGCTTGGCAAGACATGGATGCCAAAAACATCCAAGTAGGCTCAGGATGAGGAAGTGCTATGACAGCAAATGAAAAGGCTGGAGATGCACCTGGTCCAGACCATAATCTAAGTGCATGTCACTGAGTGTAAAGTATCTTTGCTGCAACATTCCAATGTTAGTTGCTATTCTCCCCAAGGTCAGCATTAAAGTACAATAATGTACTGTAAAAGATGTGCCATGACGGTTCTTAAAGGCTGGTTTATGTTGGTTATCAGTGTTTATGAATTGTAGGGTGACCGGGATCCACAAGATATGCCCTGTGATCTTGGTGCCCAAGATGGAGATCCTTAGGAGAAACTGGCCAGCTGATGTTGGCATGTATCCACTCTGACTTCCATACCGAGAATACAGGATACTTTGGTTTACACGGCAGGTTTGGTAAGATAAACTTCATGCTAATGATGCATGATGTGCAATTAGTAAGGTTGGTAATAAACAATAACTCTCACTTAATAAGCAATTTGCCACTGCCTAGTGAGGACCTCACCTCAGCCTCCAGAAGATATTTAAAAGATATAGCAAGTGCTCCTGACCTCAAGATAGACCTTGCTGGAGTTCTTGTGTGATTCATCCACATTTTTCACCATTGTACAAGTTGTGCAAGCTACTATAAGATTCTGCCCAAAGACACTGTGTATGTGAGAGAGAGAGAGAGAGAGAGAGAGATGGCGAGCGAGGCACAGTGAAAGAGAATGATCAGTCGTGAATGACAGAAAGAGAGTGAGAGAAAGGCTGTAACAGTGAAAGAAATAGAGACTATGAGAGTAAATTAAAGTTAAAGAGGAGCAAGAGTGTATGTGAGTGAGAGAAAGTCTCTGTGTAAGTGTGTTCAGTCTTCTTTCTATGCTATCAGGTGTATTGTGTATTTAATCGTCACATACAAATTCAGCCATTTCCTTGGATAGCAAGTAGAACTAGGCCAATCCCCACACTTGAGCTGCACAGAGCCTCAGTTATACTATGGATAGACCCTAGAAAGCTTCTGGATTGTGAGGAGGTAACAAGCAGGGTAAATAAAGTGGAAGTAGCAGATATAATATGTTTGGATTTTCAGAAACCATTTGATAAGATGCCACACATTAGGCTACTTAATTAGATAAGTGCCCATTACATTTGCATGACTATTGAATGACTATTAGAAGACAGGGAGTTAGGATAAGGATTTGAATCTGTAACTAGGGGTGTACCACAATGATCAGTGTTGGGTCCATGATTATTTACAATATATATTAGTGACTTGAATGATGATTGTGAGTTTACTGTAGCTAAGTTTGCCAATGACACAAAAATAGTTTATAAAGCAAGTGGTGAGAATGAAGCAAAGAGATTGCAGAATGATATGGACAGGTGAAGTGAGTGGGCAAAAATCTTGGCAGATGAAATGCAATGTTGGAAAATGTGAGCTTATGCTCATGAGGATGAATAGAGGAGCTGAAATATTATTTAATTAGAGAAAAACTGTAGGTTCATTAAACAGATACCAGGTCCTTACCAGGGCATGATCTCAGAATAAGGGGTCACACATTTAAGACAGAAATGAGGAGGAATTTCTTCTCCCAAAGGGTATTGTATCTATCAAATTATTTATTGCAAAGGGCTGTTGAGACTAGGTCATTAAGTATATTCAAAAATGAGGGAGGCAGAGTTTTAATCAATAAGGGAAACAAGGGTTCTGGGGAAAAGGATAGGAAAGTGAACTTGAGGAAAACTTGATCAGCTTGACCATTGAATGGCAGAGCAGACTTGATGGGCTGAATTGCCTACTTCTACTCTTGCATTTCATGTGTGACTAACACATCTCCACCCCTCCCTCACTGACCATGGATTATTCCTTGGATAGACCCTCAAAGACAGTCCTGACTACTTGTGGTGCATCTCCCAGTTTATTGTGTTGGGATTTCTGCAGTCATTTCTGCCTGGTAAATGGACCTTAAAGAATCAACTGGGAGTCTTCAAAAGTGTTTAATATACCACTGCCACCATGTTATAACATTAGGATTGCTGTTTGAGGTGTTCTTGCAACAATGTTAGTCAAAAGTAACACTTTCAATAACTTAGATAGGATATCTCGAGAAGCTTGTACACTCAGGCCCTAAATCCATGTCATCTGGCATTTCCACAGAGTTTCCATATTTAAAACTGGGATTCATCATTATGTGTTTTATTTCCATTATCTTACTGTTTGTTTGGTTCATTTGGAAATGTAGGAATTGAAAGATGAAGAAAGACAAAGGTCCATGCAGTGAACCTTTTACCAACTGCATCCACAAAGTCACTTCATAGTTATCAGTAACAGGAAGAATGAAAAAGAGGGGCATATGATCGAAACAGTGAGAGACTGCTGCACTCTGAGAATGTGTGTTCTAGTCATGAATTGCAAAAAGTTAGTGTGTGAGTAAAGCAAGTGCTTAGGAAAGCTAGTATAATGCAGAATAAGAGGTAGTGTGAATGAAAGACTCTATTAACTTTTGTTCACTGGGAGTCTGGCAATTCTGATGATATACATAGCATATTCAATTATCTTGTCTAATTAGTGCTCTGCATTGGATGGACATTTTCAAAGGCAAATCTATTGGATATTTTTCAACTTTGTACTTACTTATTTCAGTATTACCATCAAGTATGCTTGCAGCTCACTTTTCCCTTTTGTGTATAGTTTGCTTCCCTTCAAACTTAATTATGCATTTACCCATGCAAAACATTATATTTTATATGTAGAAGTTTAAAATATATTTAGTTGAATTAGAACTCAAATATAATAGAATATTTTTACATCAAGCAATTTGTTGGAGCTATGGACTAGCTGAGACTTCATAGTCTTTATCCTTAGGTCTTCAGGAAGTTGTTAGTGAGGTAGTGGATATGTTGGTTTTAATTTTCCAAAGTTCCTTAGATTCAGTGGGAAATAGTGAAAGTCACTTTATTCACAAAGGAAGATAGACAGAAAACATGAAACTATAGGCTAGTTGGCTTACCATTTGTCATGTTAGAATGTTAGAAAAATGTTAGAAGCTATTCATCAAGATATTGTAGCAGACAAGAAGGAGAATTCAAAGCAATTAGGTAGAATCAACATGGTTTTGTGAAGGTTAAATTAGGTTTATCCAATTTATTGGACTTCTTTGAGGAAGTAACATGTAGTATAGATAAAGGGCGACTCGTGCATGTAGTGTACTTAGATTTCCAAAAGGCATTTGATAAGGTGCCAGATAAAAGGTTATTATGGAAAGTAAAAGCTCATGGTATTGAGCATTAACATATTGACATGGATAGAAGATTGGCTGGCTAACAAGAAACAAAGAGTAGGCATAAATGGATAATTTTCTAGTTGGCAAAATGCAGCACAGGGAAAAGTGCTGGAACTTCAACATTTTCCAATTTACATAAATGATGTGGTTGAATGAAACAAGGGAAGGTTGATACATTCGCTGGATAACACAAATATAGGTAGGAAAATAAGTTATGAAGAAACATAAGGTAGTTACAAAGTGATATTAATATGATTTGTGAGTGAGCAAATCACAATGTTGAACCATTTCAGGCCTTCTGCTTTAGGTACATACACAATCCTGTTCAGAAGGGAGTTCCAGAATTTTAACTAACGATATTGAAAGAATTACTTTTTCCAAGTCAGGATAATGTATAACATAAAGGAGTACCATTGAGGATGGTAATAAAATCAAAATACTGTAGGAACTGGAAATCTGAAATAAAAGTGCTGAGGATATTCAACAGATTTGGTAGCATCTGCGGAGAGGAAAACAGAATTAATTTTGAGTCCTGTATGACTTTTCATTGGAACTGATCACTAGAAAATAATGGGTTTGCTTTATGCCCATGCCACATGTTCCAATGCAACTGTTTTTGTTCGTCTTTAAGGTGGTTGGAGATAGTGCATTTGGAAGGTGTTATTGAGGGTGTTTTAGTCAGTTACTCGAGTGCATCTTATAGTTGGCACTCACTGCAGCCATTGAGTACCCGGGTGAAAGTGAATATTTAAGCTAAAATAAGGAGTACTAATCAAGCAGACTGCTTTATTTTGGATGTTTTTGAGTTTTTTGAATGTTGCTGGAGTTACATCCATCCAGGCAAGTGGAAAGTATAATCAATCAATTCTGTTCTCTTGTTGACATTTTTCTTGTCGATGATGGACAGACTTCGGGAGTCAGAAAATTAGGTGTTTGCTAAAGAATTCTCGGTCTCTCATCTGGGATAGAAAAGAAATGAAAGAATGAAATAAGTTACAATGGAGGGTCAAGTCTGTTCAAAGGGAAGGTCACAGTGAGTGAGACCTTTATCTGGTTACCCTTTAGAACTCATGGGATAGAGGTTGTGATGCAAGGTCATCAACCTGAAACATTAACTCTGTTTCTCTCGCTCCAAATTCTGCCTGACCTGTTGACTATCATCTAGCATTTTCTGTTTTTCTTTCCAATTTCTAGAACCACAAAAATTTGCTTTTGGATTCAATGATATTATCTTAACTATTTACAAGGGGCAGATGATTTTGGTATTGGAAAGGTTGAACTAACTGCAGGAAATATAGCATTGGATTCTCAATTGCCAGCAGGTTCAGGGTTAGGTACAGGTGTGTTTTAACATTTATACTCTCAACGGCTGGGCGTAATCTTTTCTTGGTGGCAAAGGCATTTGAATAATGTTGTACCTGCATCCTGCTGCCTCCTGTCTCTCCTGGAATTCTAGGCAGGAAGCCAAGGGAGTAATTGCTGGGCCTCTTGCTGAGATATTTGCATCATTGATAACCACAAGTGAGTGCCAGAAGACTGGAGGTTGGCTAGTGTGGTGCCATTATTCAAGAAAGGCTGTTAAAAAATGCCAGGGAACTATAGACCAGTGAGCCTGATATGAGTAGTGAGTAAGTTGTTGGAGGAGCATCTGAGGGACAGGATTTGGAAAGACAAGGATTGATTAGGGATAGTCAAAATGGCTTTGTGCATGGGAAATCGTGCCTCGCCAACTTGACTGAGTTTTTTTGAAGTAGTGACAAAGAAGATTGATGAAGGCAGAACAGTGGACATTGTCGATATGGACTTTAGCAAGGTGGTTGAGATGATTTCGCATTATTATCAAGGTTAGATTACATGGAGTACATAGAGAGCTAGCCATCTGGATAAAAAAATGGCTTGAAGGTAGGAGACAGAAAGTGGTGGCAGAGGGTTGTTTTTGGACTGGAGGCCTATGACCACTTGTGTGCTGCAAGGATCATTGCTGGCTCCACTGATTTTTGTCATTTACATAAAGATTTAGATGTGAATATAGGAGGAATGGTTAGTAAGATGCAGGTGATTTATTGGACAATCAAGAAGGTTATCTCAGAGTAAAACAGGACCTTGAACAATGGGCCAATGGGCCAATGGGCCAAGGAATGGCAGATGGAGTTTAATTTAGATAAATGTGAGGTGTTGCATTTTGGTAAGGCAAATAAGGACAGGAGTTATACACTAATGGTAAGGTGCTGGGGAGTGTTGCCGAACAAAGAGTCCTTGGGTTGCTCCTTGAAAGTGGAGTTGTAGGTCATCTGTTTCAGTGCTGTACAACCCGATGACTCTGTATTGGGAAAACAGCTGTGGTATTTTAAAAGATAAAGTTGACATAGCCACTATTTTCTCTTACTGTCTTAATCCTCATATTGGCAGCTCTCACATTGACCAGCTGGGAAGTTGTTCACTAAATGAAGGTGGGCTTTCTATTCGCCTTCAGTGTTGGAAATCTGCTCATTATCTATAATTGGATAGCATGCCCGTGCCCTGACCTTTGGTTAGTTTAAACTCTAAAAATTGCAGTGATCATATCTAAAACTCGATGAACGAGTCAGGACTTTAAACTAATGTGCAGTTCTCAACCCTGGTTGAAAATTGAGATCTTTTGTATGTAAGTACAGTCGGTTCTGCTATAACATGGTAGTTTTGTGCACATGCAGCCCCATGTTATAAGAAAATTGTGTAATAGCAGCACCAGTTAAGCTAATAGGACTGGAATCGTGTTGTAACCAATACATGCTTTAAAAGTTCGCACTTTAGAAACAGTGTCCCCAATTTATCAATCGTTTTAAAGTGAATTTGTATTAACAAAACATATGTTATAGAACAACCTGTGGTGCAAAATGATTTTAGTAGGCTATGATGGAATGACTTTGTGATCTAAACTAGTGAGGAATCACCAGATGACCTATAATCTAGTTGTAAATGTGTCTACCTGCTGAGAAACATTCGAAGTTGTCTTAAAGGATTACAGATTTAGAAATGAGTTGATAAGACAATTCCATCCATTTTAATTACAATTCTATGTCTGGACTGTGTAAGATTTACTCAGGGGACAAGATAGTTTTGGCCCCTTGCCAAAGCTGTCAGGATACATCCTGCATTGATCTGCACATTCATATTCCGGACCTGGTTTAAAGATAAATACATTTGTACTTGAATTAGTGTTTACATGTCATTTCTTTGATTATGCTATAGAACAATAAGTAATCTTTGCTGCACAAGTTATCAGCATATTTGATCACAATTATCATCAGATGCCTCCTCCCAAAAAAATGGGGAGATATTTAGTTCTTACTGTACACATCAGTCAAACCATCTAAAGGCAGGTTGTTACCGGAGTTAGGAGAACGGATACTAAGACAACAGAGAAAATTTCACATTTGGTTGCAAGAGAGCAACCTTACTGCCCACTCAGATATATTCCAGCAGTTCAGTTACTTTAAGTGAGGTTGAACAACTAGTGTTTGTACTCCATATTAGTACCAAAGACTTTGGTAAGAAAGAGTATGAAGATATTTTCATAAAATCTAGGAAGGCGATTAAATAGAATGACCTCTAAATCAGTTTAATTTAGAACTATACATGAGTATTTAGAATTACACATAAGTATACCTTGGGATTGAACACATTTCTGGAAACCGGTTGTGAAGGGAGGGCATCAGATTTCTGAAACATTGGGACCTGCAGCCAAATGGTTTAAAGTTGAACAGTACCAGTATGAATATCCTCACACAGAGATATCTTAATGCTGTTGGAGAGGGTTTAAACTGGACTGGCAGGAGTGTAGGTAAATAAAGGTGGAACCAGAATGGACAAATTTAGAGCAGAGAATAGGAGTCAGAAATGAGTGAGTGACTCCAAAAGATGGAAGAAGTCCAGGTCAAAAAGAGTATAGCACAATAATGTGCAGTGTTAAATGTAATAGTAAACATATATATCTATATATAAATGTACAAATAAACAAGGAGTATAGCAAATTAAGCTGATGAGTTGAGGGCACAGAAGGACACATCACTGAATCCATACAATTGTTACAAGAGAGGAAAAACCATTCAGTCTGTTGTTCCTCCACTGCTTCTATTACCTACTGCCAATGTCCTGCTGTTTCTCATCCATGGAACCATTCATGTAAATGGGAATGATAACATTATACCATTGTTATAATGGAAACTTGCTTTAAAGAGAGATAAAAATGGCAGTTCAACCTCCTTTGGTGTAGTTTTCAGGCAAACTAGGAGAGGGATATAAAAAATAGAGATGATTCATTATTGATTAAAGAATCAATTGCAACTTGTAAGGCTGGATGATTTACTAAATGAATCATCAAATGAAGGTTGAGCTCAGAAATAAAAATCTACATGAGTAATGTGGGCAGGAGGTACAAATGCATTACCAAATTTCTGAGTGAAAAACCATGATGGTAATAATAGTTGGGACTTCAGCTTCCCAAGTATCAACTGGAAGGACAGACAGTGTGAAAGGCACAAAGAGCATAGAATTCTTCAACTAAATTCAAACAAACCTTTTTAGCTGGCAAGTACCAAACCCAATAAGAGGAGGCACAATCTAGACTTAGTCTTGGGAAATGATGCTGGGTGACCACTTTTGAGATAAGGTCAGAAGTCACATGAAACCAGGTTACAGTCACAGCCAATGTTAGCTACCATAAACACCGCTGGCAAGGTATATTGGCGAGATCGTGCAGACACTCTAGCAACAGATGAATGGACACCATGCAACAATCGCCAGACAGGAA
The DNA here is from genome assembly GCF_037043375.1 of Chiloscyllium plagiosum. NCBI lineage: Eukaryota > Metazoa > Chordata > Chondrichthyes > Orectolobiformes > Hemiscylliidae > Chiloscyllium > Chiloscyllium plagiosum. The sequence continues at coordinate 105,995,908 of NW_028270142.1, forward strand.
TCTTTCCTCCCAGTTGCAGAACATTTTAGCAGTCAAGGACTTTCAGACCTTCAGGTAAATGTCCTCCAAGGTAGCCTTTAAGGTACACAACAATGCAGAATCACCAAGCCGAAACTGAAAAGCCAGGTTCTGTAAGCATGAAGACGGCATCAGCCGTGATCTGGGTTCATGTCACAGTACATGTGATCCTACCATACTATTCTGTATCTTTAAAATCTTCCTCAGTGTCCTGTTTTGAAACCATCACCTTGATAACTTATTATGATCTCTCTACCTTAATTAGTTTGTACAGTTTTGGAATACTTTTACTTTGGTTAGGCCCTCGGCATGTGACTCTTATACCTATCATGTTATTCCAGCCATTTGATTTGCTTGCAGCACCACCTTATTTTTAATTTTTTGTAATTATCTCTCTGCCACAATTAATCAGAATATAAGTCATCCTTTCACTTGTTATTCAGCTGCTGACACTTTACTCACACAGCCTGACACTTCGGATCACATGCAGAGACTTATTACTTAGCCTGTCAACACTCCATTCACATCATTTATATGATCATTTGATCTTTCTGGCTCTAAATTATGTGCTTCTGTACTTCTTTTCACTCCATCTAACAAAGGAGCAGCGCACCAAAAGCTAGTAATTTTGAATAAACCTGTTGGATTATAACCTGGTGTCGTGTGACTTCTGACCTTGTCCACCCCAGTCCAATACCAGCACCTTCACATCATGACTTTTGATTATAATCCAATTAAATTTAACTAAATTATGGAAAGGAGCAAAGAAAGAAGGAGTAAAATTTTTAAATTGGGAAACCCAGTTTTATGAAGCTTAGGTGATCTGGCAGAAATGGACTGAATGCAGCTACTTGAAGGAAGATCAATGACGTATCAGTGGGAGGCATTTATATAAGAGATTCTATGGGTACAGTAGAGGTATGTCCCACAAAGAAAAAAGCTAATACTTGAGCTCTGTGGTTATCTGAAAGTGTACAGTTTAAGGTGAAACAGAAAAATAGAGTTTATGACTGTCAGAAAAAAACCAATAATATCAAAAGTACAGGGATGAAGTAAAAAAAAATAATTTTAGGAAAACGACGAAAGGATATGAGAAAAAGTATTGCCAGACAAATCCAAATCTATTGGTAAATTAAGAGCAAGAAGATAGCTGTGGAAAGGGTGGGGTCTAATATATGTATAAATGGAGATGATGCAGGCTTAATTAGTATCTGTCCCTGCGTTCAGAAATGAGAGAAATGATGTGGACATTCTAGCTAAAGCGGAGGGATGTAAAATATTAGATCCATCATACATAATGTGAGAGATAGTATTAGACAGTCTAATCTCTTTGAATGTGAATAAATTACCTGGGCTGAACAACTCGTTTCCCAGACTGCGAAAGGAAGCCACATGGAAATAATGAATGCTCTGAGGACCATTTTTCAATCCTCACAAGTTGCAGGTGAGATACCAGAGGACTGGAGACCTGTGAATGTTGTGTTATTGATTAAAATGAGTGCCAAAGGTAGAACTCAACAACTTATTGACTTTTTATTCTAAGTATCTGTAGAAGCTCTTCCATTCTATTTACGTTTATAGCTAGATTAATCTTTTAGTCAATCTTTGCTTTTTATATGTCCTGCCCATCTTCTGACTTAGAGTATAGAGTCATAGAGATGTACAGCACGGAAACAGACCCTTCGGTCCAACTCGTCCATGCCAACCAGATATCCCAACCCAATCTATCCCGCCTGTTAGCACCTGGTCCATATTCCTCCAAACCCTTCCTATCCATACTCATCCAGACACCTTTTAAATGTTGCAATTGTATTAGCCTCCACCACTTCCTCTGGCAGCTCATTTCAAACATGTGCCACACTCTGCGTGAAAACAGTTGCCTCTTAGGTCTTTTTTATATCTTTCCTCTCACCCTAAACCTATGCCCTGTAGTTCCGGACTTCCCCACCCCAGGGAAACGGCTTTGTCTATATATCCTATCCAGGGATCTCATGATTTTATAAACCTTTATAAGGTCACCCCTCAGCTTCCGATGCTCCAGGGAAAACAGCCCTAGCTTATTCAACCTCTCCCCATAGCTCAAATCCTCCAACCCTGCCAACATCCTTGTAAATCTTTTCTGAACCCTTTCAAGTTTCACAATATCTTTCCGATAGGAAGGAGACCAGAATTGCACGCAATATTCCAACAGTGGCCTACCAATGTCCTGTCAGCTGCAACATGACCTCCCAACTTCTGTACTCAATACTCTGACCAATAAAGGAAAGCATACCAAAAGCCTTCTTCACTATCCTATCTACCTGCGGCTCATTTTCAAGGAGCTATGAACCTGCAATCAAAGGTCTCTTTGTTCAGCAACACTCCCTAGGACCTTACCATTAAGTGTATAAGTCCTGCCAAGATTTGCTTTCCAAAAATGCAGCACCTCACATTTATCTAAATTAAACTCCGTCTGCCAATTCTCAGCCCATTGGCCCATCTGATCAAGATCCCATTGTAATCTGAAGTAAACTTCTTTGCTGTCCACTACACCTCCAATTTTTGGTGTCATCTGCAAACTTACTAACTATACCTCTTATGCTCACATCCAAATCATTTATATAAATGATGCAAAGTAGTGGACTCAGCACCAATCCTTGTGGCACTCCACTGGTCACAGGCCTCCAGTCTGAAAAACAACTCTCCACCACCACCCTCTGTCTTCTACATTTGAACCAGTTCTGTATCCAAATGGCTAGTTCTCCCTGAATTCAATGAGATCTAACCTTGCTAACCAATCTCCCATGGGGAACCTTGTCGAACGCCTTACTGAAGTCCATGTAGGTCACATCTACTGCTCTGCCCTCATCAATCCTCTTTGTTACTTCTACAAAAAACTCAATCAAGTTTGTGAGACATGATTTCCCACACACAAAGCCATGTTGGCTATCCCTAATCACTCCTTGCCTTTCCAAATATTATCTATCTTTTTATAATTATATGCTTTTTCTTTAAATTTAACTGTTTTAGTTAACTACAGATGGTGAGTCACCCCCTTGAAATGTTTCTTCCCTGTTAGAATGTATCTACTCTGTGTGTTATGAATATCCATTAAAATGTCTGCTACTTCATCTCTATTGGCCTACCCCTTAATTTAATTTGCATGTTCATTTTCGCTAACCCTGTTTTCATGACTTCATAATAAACCTAACTTAAGGCTAAATGCTAATAATGTACCCAATCCTCTCTCCCTTAAATGTAAAAGTTGATTACAGTATGAGTGTTGCTAGCTGGGCAGTCGAAGGTGCTGTTTTGGAGCCTTGGTTATTTACGACAGTGTATCTTGTAGATTTTACACACTGCTGCCATTGCATATTGATGGTGGAGAAAGTGACTGTTGAAGCGGGTAGGTGGGCTGCGAATTAAGCAGATATTCTCGAGGGTTGTTGGGGTTTCACTCATCCAGGCAAGTGGACAGTGCTCTATTATACTCCTGAACTGTGTCTTATAAATGTTGGACAGGCTTGGAGGATCAAGATGTGAGTTACTCACTGCAAAATTCCTAGCCTCTGATCTTGTAGCCACATAATTTAAATATTTGTCCACTTCCATTTCTAGTCAATAGTAGCTCCCAAGATATTGATAGTGGAGGAGTCAGTGATGGTAATGCCATTGCACATCAAGGAGTGATGGTTAGATTCTGTCTTCATGAAAAACACACTTGAGTAGTGTGAGTTTGACTTTCTATCTATCAGTCCTAGCCTGAATGTGCAGGATTTGCTGTGTGTAAATACAGACTCTTTACCACATTAACATCCTGAATACTGAAGTGTAAAAGAGTGGGAGGTGACATATCAAGAAATATGAGAACCCGAGGAACCTGGACAAAGTAAGTGCTCAGAAGCTGTTGCCCACAGTCGTGGTCATAAATACTCTTTCTGAAGTACAGTATCAAGGAGCCAAATGGTCTACGCCTGCTCCTATTTAAAAGAAGACATTTTGGAAAGCCCCTTCACTGTGGATGCTCAGTAACAGTCATGTGCATCGTTTGCAAGATATACTGCAGAAGGCTCCTTAGACAGCACCTTCTAAACCTGCAACCGCCTTCATCCAGAAGGTCAAGGGATACATGGGATCACCACCACCTGCAAGTTCTCCTCTAAGCTACTCACCATCCTGACTTGAAAACACATCTCCATTCCTTCATTGTCACTGGATCAAATCCTGGAATTCCCTCCTTAACCACATTGTGGGTCCACCATGCACATGCATTGCTGCGGTTCAAGAAGGCAGCTCAATGCCACCTTCTGAAGGACAACTAGCAATTGACAGTAAATGCTGGTCTATCCAGTGATGTTAACATCAATGAATGAATATAAAATCTCAATCTAACTGGCAATATTTATGGAGAGAAAGAGTTAATGTTTCATGTTGGTGACCTTGTTTCTGAATCTGCTAAAAGATCATTGACATGAAAAGCTAACTCTGTTTCTCCCCAGACTCTCTCTGACCTTCTGTGTATTTCCAGTATGTTTTGTCTTTATTTCAGATTTCCAGCATCAGTAGTATTTAACATTTGTATTACTATTTCTATTTTTTATATCATTTTGTTTTGTTCTTATATTCTTTCTTGCCCAAAACAAAGGAGTCCATTAAGTTTCTTATAGATTTATATAATTTGAAAATAATTATGCAAAACATTTTTTGAACCACTCCATGTTCTTTCTCGATGACCAGTGTACAGATATTTCGGCTGTAATGCATGTCTCGTTAATATGAATTCACTATAACACTATTGATGAATTGGGGACACTGTTTCTAAAGCATGAAGTTTTAAAGCATGTATTGGTTATAACATGATTCTAGCCCCATTAGTTTAAATGGTGCTGCTATTCTATGATTTTCTTATATCACAGGATTGCGCAAGAATGGAACTATCGTGTCATAACAGAACTGACTGTATTTAATACAAACCAAAATGGTGATATGACTCATTCAGCAGGAAAAATCTTTCATAAGAATCTCATTAGACATATTCCAATAAGACCCTCTCCCTTTGGACACTTGGGTTTAAATGGCAATTATTCTGGAGACATTACCATGTCCTTTTGAAATTAGGCCTCTAAACATCCAAGCAACTAGCACATTGTACAGAAACAAAAATGAGTTGTTATTGATTTTCCATAGGAAAGCTGCAGATTGCAAAATTGGCTGTCAAAATTAAAGTTCCTAAATTATATTAAGAGTATTTATAAATGGTTCCAATGATCTTCTGATCTTCATCCAATTGACTAAATCATTTTGCTGAAAGTTAAAACAGAGTAAAATTTATTTTTATGAAGTGCTTGAAAACATATTAAAATATCAGTTTTGAGTTTCTGCTCTTTGTCATAGAGCTCCACATAGTTTATATACAGAGTAATGGATGGCTGCTCCTGTTGAGTTCCAAAGTAGTAAATCAACTAACTGATTCTGGTTACGTCAACAAAACTGTGAGATTGAATTACCGCCTGAAACTCACTGACAGATATGTGCTTTTGTATTATACAGGCGAAGATTTACATTAAAATAATAATTTTGGATTTTAATATTTGTACTGTTAGCTTGAGAATTAATGCAGAAATAACTATAATGCACGGTGAAAGAGTGTTAAGGATAACGTTTGAACAGTGTCTGTAATAATGACATTAACCAGTGCTATAGCAATAGTCCTGATGTAAGTTAACAATATAGTGGATATCTGAAAGTAGATTTGCTAATACAACTTCTTGAATGATTTAGATGACAACAATCTGGAAGACTGAGGTAAGAATGAAATGTTAACTGAGAATGGATTACTTCCTCAAATTCATTCCAAAGTATTGGAGTTTGCAACTTATGTGTGCTAGATGTTTTACTGGTTGTTTATTTTACGACATCTGAGTCATTTTCTGCTTGATGTGGCCATAGGTATGACAATGAGTACACAATTCTTAATGTGTAATAATGTAATGACCAGTTTGATTTTTGCTGAGTGATAGAAACATGAATGGACAGTTAGTGCAATTATATTAATTTAATCAACAATCGAGGAAGATTTTCTGTGTGCACTGTGTCAGAACATGAAAAAGTGTTACTTACATGTTTACAATTTTATTGCACATGACATCTAAGGGATGCATAAGTGAAAATTTTGAACTATATATAATTATCACCTTAAATCTGTAAAGAACTACTAATCCAAGTATTATTATATTTTGACACAATTTGGAAAAGTATCAATTAAGCATGAGAGAAAATTTGGCAGTTCATCTGTCATAACTTTTCGTAAACTGTGATATTCACTGTGCATAATGTTCTGAATATTTAAAAGATTAGAACTTACATTCTGTCAAGAACCAAAAAGTCGCTTAAGTAGCTCATAGTCACTTGATTTGAAAATAACGATGCAAAGCATTTACTACATCTTTCTATGTGGTTTATTGCAGCACAGTGTTTTAATAAAAACCTAAGTGGGCACAATGAATCATAGACAGGAAAAAAACCTTTGATAAGAATAAAATAAGCTGAGTGAAAGTCAGTACACCTTTAAACAGTAAATTGTTTATGAGACTTTTCAGGGAGGATGATTACCTTCAGGGGACAGTTTGTTCTGAAAGCCAAAGGATATAAACAATGTTTTCCTTCTATTTATGTGTGTAATAAACTAAAGATTTATTTATTTTTTTGTTCCCTCTTAAACATCCTTTATGGTAGATTCATTTCTGCCAGTTTCAAAGTGCCTTGAGCAGCCGGAAATATCTTTTACATTGAGCTTGGCTGCAGCTGAAAAAAATCTTACCAAGCAGATACGATAATATCTACAAACCTTTTACAAAACAGAAAATGCTGGAAAGTCATAGAGATCCATCTGGTCTTTCTCTGCACTAATAGCCAGTTTTTCTGTCTTCATATGCGATGTGCCTTCTCTGTATTTCCACATTTTCTGTTAATAGGTTTGGTTCAGTGGTAGGTCTCCAGAGCTGAGTCATCAAGATCCTGAATTGAAGGCCATTACAAAAAGACTCAAATAACTTGGGTAGATGATTCAAAGCAGTTCTGATGGGTGCTGCATTGACAGAGGTGCTATTTTCTGGGTAAGATGCTAGACCAAGGTCCTGTTCACACCCCAGCTAGACATGTAAGATCTAGGAAAAGAACAATTGTTCTGTCAAAACTTGTTCACCAACTAAGATCAGTAGGATAATTTTCTAATCCTTATCTCATTGATATTTGTGCGACCTTGGTTTATTTAAATTGGCTGCCACAAGTCCCTGCCAATTGTGACTATACTTCAAAAGTAATTCAGGAAATTCTGAGGTCACGAAATGTTAAATTGTATCTTTAATCAGTTCTTACGCGGAAAAATAGGTCTGAGTCATGACAAGGACAAGAAAGCCCAGACCGGGGCTTTCTCTTCTTCATTTGGAGTTGATATGTTTTGATTGTGTTAAATCTAGATGTACTTATACTTACCTGAGGTAACACAAGTGGCAGAGCACTGTGCTCGAGAGGTAATAGCTACTAAGACCCCTCGGAATCCTAGTAGCACACAAACCCACCAACACTCTCAAACAAAAACTAACAAACTTAAAAGACCCAGGTACAATCCATGGACAAAACCAACGTCATCTACAAAATTCTATGCAAGGACTGCCACAAACACTACGTAGGACAAACAAGAAAAAAGTTAGCCACCAGGATGCCCGAACACCAGCTCGCCACAAAAAGACACGACCCTCTCTCCCTTGTAGCCCTACACACGGATGAAAAGAACCACCAATTCGACTGGGACAACACATCTATCCTGCGACAGGCTAAGCAAAGACATGCCAGAGAATTTCTAGAGGCCTGGCACTCCAACCACAACGCCATAAACAAACACATAGATCTAGATACTATTTATCAACCCCTCAGAAAATTAACAGGAAATGACATCACCACAAACCCCAGGAACCCCATCCAGGACAAACATATAAAGAGAAAGCAGGAGACAACAGCTTTGCTTCACTTGGAGGTCACCACTGATGATGTTACCTAGCCAGGTAATGAAACATCTGGATATCAAACCTACAGCTCAGCGAGCAAAGCTACACCATAGGTAATAGCTTGATTTGTGTCATGGTTTTTGGTGGATATTCTGAGGACTTGGAAAGACGTCCATGTTATGACCTCTATGGTTGACCAACCTAGAAATATATTACTGTCAAAGCTTGTATACTAACAAAATTCATGGGTGGTTTTCTGGAGAGCTGCATGTCTGATGAAAAGCTGTAAATAGACAAATCAGTACAAAAGCAAAGCAAATATGCTGCTATCTAGTCACAATGATGCCTAAAGAATTATTCCTCAGCGTGGGTCAGCAGGCTGCATTTCTTTCTAGGATGGTTCTAGCGCTGGGATGGTTCCGGTTGGGGCTTTCTTGTCCTTGTCATTACCCAGACCTATTTTTCTGTGTAAGAACGTATTAAAGATGCAAGACAGCACTTCCTCTGCAAATGGTAATGCAGCACAATCTGGAAACAAAATCCTCACAATAGCATAGAGAACAGGAAATTGTGCTTTAAAGACTTTTAAAAAAAAAATTAGAGGCTCTCCATAACCTGCAGATATTTCTCGAGAATGTATAGGACAGATAGAAAAGACTAAAACTGGACCCTCTTGGTATTAGCGGTTGCTCGGTGGCAACCCTTCTGATTCTGTATCAAAAGATGAATGGTTTTAAGGTTTACAAAGACAAGAGCATGATATATTGTCAGAACTGTGCAGCAATGTTAGAGGGTCGAGGTTAAATTCCAAGTAAATATTTAGTTTAATTTAACAGAACCTAAACTTAATTAAGTAATTAATAAAAAAACATTAAACTGTCAGACAATTTGATTAAATACATGAAATTAAATTAATTAAATATATAAAATAAAGTTAGATCACATTGGCAGTGCATGGGAGTTTACAGAAAGTATCACCATTCTGCAGAGCTACATCTGCAGTGAATAATTGCAACTTGAAACAACTCAAAACTGTCGAGCTAAAGTCTGAGGTGCAGACATAGCAAAGCATCAGTGAGATAATGATAAGATTTGATTTGACTTGATTTACTTATTGTCACATGTATCTTGCTACAAAATACACTGAAACATATTGGCAAGTTTTGCCACTCTCTGGTGCCCTCTTAAAACACAGAAATTAAACCAACATAAAATATAAAGTCAGAAAAATGAAGAAATAACGAAAGTGCCCAACTTTACAGTCCTTCTTGTTAAGTCTCTGTCATGAGTCATGGGCCCGGTCACCAGGCCCAAGTCCCCTTTGCCACGCTGCTGCTGCTGGAATGAAAGTTGCCACTCCTTAATGCCTCCACCGACACCTTCGCCATTATAAATCCTGGCTGGACCTCACCAACATGGCGGCACGGTGGCACAGTGGTTAGCACTGCTGCCTCACAGCGCCAGAGACCCGGGTTCAATTCCGGCCTCAGGCGACTGACTGTGTGGAGTTTGCACGTTCTCCCTGTGTCTGCGTGGGTTTCCTCCGGGTGCTCCGGTTTCCTCCCATAGTCCAAAGATGTGCAGGTCAGGTGAATTGGCCATACTAAATTGCCCGTAGTGTTAGGTAAGGGGTAAATGTAGGGGTATGGGTGGGTTTCGCTTCGGCGGGTCGGTGTGGACTGGTTGGGCCGAAGGGCCTGTTTCCACACTGTAATGTAATCTAATCTAATCTAAACATAGATGCCACCGATGTTACGGGAATGGAACTGGCCCAAATCTGACTCTGCAGCCGAGACGAGTCCACTTTGAGCCGACTTTGCCGATGCAGCTGCTGCTGATCCTTCCAGGTCTCGTACTGGGCCTAAACTCGCCTCCACCCACCTGAATTTGCACTGGAATCAGACGCTGCCGGGAGCCCAAATCTGTCTCCACAGCAGCAGCCACAAGGTGGCGCTAGGACTGCCTCAACAATGCAGATGCAGCCAGGAACACAAACCTATTTCTGACACCACCACCACGAGTCCGAGCTGATGGGATTACTTGTCACCGCCGATGCTGTTGCTGCGACCTAGTTCTTCACCAAGAGGTGAGTAAAATAAAATAGAAGAAAAAAAATGAGAGCAGAGAGAAAAAAAAATAAATGAAAAGAAAAGATTGACAAGTAGTGGGCAGTGTTGGTGGCTTTGACCTAAAGGGAGAAGTTGAATAGGCCGAGGCTGTTTTCCCTGGAGCATCGAAGGCTGAGGGGTGACCTTATAGAGGTTTATAAAATCATGAGGGGCATGGTTAGGATAAATACACAAGATTTTTTTCCGGCGTGGGGGAGTCCAGAACTAGAGGTCACAGGTTTAGGGTGAGAGGGGAAAGATATAAAAGAGACTGAAGCGGCAACTTTTTCACACAGATGGTGGTAAGTGTATGGAATGAGCTGCTGGGGAAGTGGAGGGGACTGATACAATTAGATTATTTAAAAGGCATTTGGAAAGGTTTGGAGGGATTTGGGCAGAGTGCTGGAAAGTGAGACTAGATTAGGTCGGGATATCTGTCGGCATGGACTAGTTGGACCGGAGGGTCTGTTTCCATGCTGTACATCTCTATGACTCTATAAAAGCGATGGAGCAGATGAGTCCAAGGCTCAGGAGCCCTGTTCCGCCATTGTCTTACTGGAATAGTGTATGTCTAGTGAATAGTCAGAGAAAAGAAGACGTGACTCTGAGTCAGGATGATAAGGGGAATGCAGGTACAGTGCTGGAGGACCCTCAGCCTCTATCTTTATCCAACATATTTAAGCTTCCTTTACCTATGTGGATGAAGGTAAAGTGTTCAGAGTGTATTGGCAAACTGCCCGATAGCACCTTGGTATAGGAACAATTAAGGTGGCGGGGTTGGAGAAACAGGGAGTGAAAAGGAATATACCTCAATTAGAAGGAAGGATGGACTCTAAATGTTGGCCAAAACAGTGATGTTCACATCGCAAGAATCAAATTTTAAAAAAATTGTATATTCAGTATGGCAAGAGGATAGATACTGTTTTTCACAGCTGCAGCTGGGAATACAAAATCTTGTAGTCCCTGTGTTGTTCCAGGGTTAAGGACATCTTTTTACACTGGGAGAAAAGTTTGGAGTAGATGGGACAAATTAGTTTGTCTTAGTTCGCATGCAAACTAATAACAGAGTTAGAACAAGGAGTAAGGTTCTGCTGAGGAATTTTCAGCAGCTGGGGCCCAGCTAGTTTTTCTTTGCTTTGTGGAGACAACTATTGCTTGGAAAGCTTTTGGTTTTCAGTTGCAGAAGTCCTAGTTGAAGTTAAATGTAGGAAACAAGTTTTCATAGAAAAAGGAATTAGTTCTGAAAAAATAGAGAATAGGCTACCTCAGTGTAAGGGTTTTAGTTCAAAATTTCCAGATCAGAAGTGTTTGCTTAGAACCCTGAAGTAATTATTCAAAGCTGAAAAAAATCTAAGCTCAGTAAAGTGGATACTTAAAAAAGAGACAATCAGATTCTGAGGACCAGGAACTGAAAGCAACAGTTAAGTCAAGGCTACAGATGTGATAGAGAAGGGAAACCTCTCTGGTGTCTTCATACTGTAAGAAGATGCTGGTGGATAAATGCAATATTGAAATTTTACTATGTGTTTCAAAATTTGTAAAGTTGTATTTTGTGTAAATAGCATGATTTGTTCTATTTTATCTTTTTCTAATTTGCACAATAAATGTCTGTTTTGCTGTTAAAATCAGATCTGCAGCAGGAAATGCTTGAGTTTTAATGGAAGATCACCTTGTTAAGTTTTTAAAAAATAATGATGTACCAAACTATATTTCAGTCTGAGGTCTGACTCGTCCAGAAATAAACAATACGTGCAGGAGTAGACCATTCAGCCCTTCGAGCCAACACCACCATTCATTAGGGTCATGGCTGATCATCCACAATCAGTATCCTGTTCCTGCCTTATCCCTATAACCCTTGATTCCATTATCTTTAAGAGCTCTATTCATCTCTTTCTTGAAAGTATCCAGAGGCTTGGTCTCCACTGCCTTCTGCGGCAGAGCATTCCACATACCCACCACTTTCTGGGTGAAGAAGTTTCTCCTCAACTCTGTTCTAAATGGCCTACCCCTTATTTTTAAACTGTGTCCTCTGGTTCGGGACTCACCCATCAGCGGAAACATGCTTCCTGCCTCCAGAGTGTTCAATCCTTTGATAATCTTATACGTCTCAATCAGATCCCCTCTCATCCTTCTAAACTTCAGTGTATACAAGCCCAGTTGCTCCAATAGTTCAACATATGATAGTCCCGCCATTCCGGGAATTCACCTCGTGAACCTACGCTGCTCTCCCTCGATAGCCAGAATGTCCTTTCTCAAATTTGGAGACCAAAACTGTACACAAAATACTCCAGGAGCGGTCTCACCAGGGCCCTATACAGCTGCAGAAGGACCGCTTTGCTCCTATACTCAATTCCTCTTGTTATGAAGGCCAGCATGTCATTAGCTTTCTTCACTATCTGCTGTACCTGCATGCTTGCTTTCATTGACTGATGTACAAGAACACCTAGATCTCTTGGTATTTCCCCTTTACCTAACTTGACTCCATTTACATAGTAAAAATTAGAGCGGTGCTGGAAAAGCACAACAGGTCAGGCAGCATCCGAGGAGCAGGAACATCGACGTTTCGGGCAAAAGCCCTTCATCAATCCAAGTCAGTATCTTTCCTCCAATACCATGTGCCCTAATTTTGCTCACTAATCTCCTATGTGGCATTTATCAAAGGCTTTCTGAAAGTTCAAGTACACTACATCCACTGGCTCTCCCTGGTCCATTTTCATAGTTACATCCTCAAAAAATTCCAGAAGATTAGTCAAACACGATTTCCCCTTCGTAAATCCATGCTGACTCTGACCTATCCTGTTACTGCTATCCAAATGAGTCATAATTTTATCTTTTATAATTGACTCCAGCATCTTTCCAACCACTGATGTCAGGCTAACCAGTCTATAATTCCCTGTTTTCTCTCTCCCTCCTTTTTTGAAAAGTGGGACAACATTAGCCACCCGCCAATCCACAGGGACTGATGCTAAATCTATACAGCATTGGAAAATGATTACCAATGCCTCCACGATTTCTAGAGCCACCTCCTTAAGTACCCTGGGATGCAGACCGTCAGGTCGCAGGAACTTATCAGCCTTCAGACTTAACAGTCTATCCAACACCATTTTCTGTCTAATATAAATTCCCTTCAGTTCATCCATTACCCTAGATCCTTCAGCCATTATTACATCTGGGAGATTGCTTGTGTCTTCCCCCGTGAAGACAGATCCAAAGTTCAACTCTGCCATTTCCTTGTTCCCCATAATAAATTCACCCGCTTCTGTCTTCAAGGGCCCACTTTTAGTCTTAACCATTTTTTTTTCTTTTCACATACCTAAAAGCGCTTTTACTATCCTCCTTTATATTTTGGCCAGTCTGCCTTCATACCTCATTTTTTTCTCTGCGTATTGCCTTTTTAGTTATCCTCTGTTGCTCTTTAAAAGTTTCCCAGTCCTCTGGCTTCCCGCTAATCTTTGCTATTTTATACTTCTCTTTTATCTTTATACAGTCATTAACTTCCCTTGTCAGCTGTGGCTGCCCCTGCCTTTCCTTAGGATCTTTCTTCCTCTTTGGAATGAACTGATCCTGCAACTTCTGCATTATACCCAGAAATACCTGCCATTGTTGTTCCACTGCCATCCCTGCTAGGGTATTGCACCATTGAACTTTGGCCAGCTCCTCCCTCATAGCTCCATAGTTCCCTTTGTTCAACTGCAATATTGACACTTTTGATTTCCCTTCTCCCTCTCAAATTGCAGATTAAAACTTATCATATTATGGTCACTACCTACCAATGGCTCCTTTACTTTGAGGTCCCTTATCAAATCAGGTTCGTAGCACAATACCAGATCCAGAATTGCCTTCTCCCTGGTAGGCTACAGTACAAGCAGTTTTAAGAATCCTTCTCGGAGACACACTACAAACTCCTTTTCTTGGGGTCTAGTACCATCCTGTTTCTCCCAGTCTACCTGCATGTTGAGATCTCCCATAACAACTGTAGTAAGACCTTTGTGACAGGCCAATTTCAACTACTTATTCAACTTACACCCTACATCCAGACTACTATTTGGGGGCCTATAGATAACTTCCATTAGGGTCTTTCTACTCTTGGAATTTCTCAGCTCTATCCATACTGACTCTGCATCCCCTGATTCTAGGTCCCCCCGCTCAAGGGACTGAATATCATTCCTCACCAACAGGGCCACCCCACCCCCTCTGCTCGTCAGTCTGTCATTTCAAAAGCATGTAAAGCCTTGAATATTTATTTCTCAGGCCCTGTCCACTTGAAGCCACGTCTCAGTTATCTCGACAACATCATACCTGCCAATTTCCAACTGAGCCTCAAGCTCATCCACCTTATTTCTTATGCTTCATGCATTCATATATAATATTTTTAATTTGTTACACCCCTCACCCTTCCTATCAATCCCTACTTCACTTGGCCATACTGTATGATCCCTTCTTGAGTTTTCTGCTCTGTTGATTCTGTTGTCTTTCTTAACTTCTCTTTTTCTCACTTTCCATTTAACTTCCTTCTTAAATTTCCAGTTTGTCCCCTCCCCCTCCCATTACTTAGTTTAAATACACCTATGTTGCAGTGGCAAACCTGCCTGCCAGAATGCTGGCCCCCCCACCTATTAAGGTGCAACCCGTCCCTCTTGTATAATTTATCCTTATCGCAAAACATACCTCAGTGATCCAAGAATTTAAATCCTTGCTTCCTGCACCAGTTCCTCACCACACATTCAAGTCCATTATCTCCCTGTTCCTGCCCTGTCCAGTCCAAGGAACTGGATGCAAACCGGAGATTACCAACCTGGAAGTCCTGCTTTTCAGCCTTCTTCCGAGTTCTCCGAAGTCCCGCTGTAGAATGTCCCTCCTTTTCTTCCCAACGTCATTTGTGCCAACGTGCACCACCACCTCTGGCTCTTCACCTTCGCCCTTTAGGATTTCCTGCACTCTGTCAGTGATGTCCTGGATCCTGGCACCAGGACGGCAGCACACCATCCTCAAATCCCGCCTGTTGCCGCAGAAATCCTTTTCAGTCCCTCTCACTATGGAGTCCCCTATTACCACGGCTCTGCATGATGTCTGACTCCTCGGCTCTGCCTCCACGCCAATTTTCAATTGGCAGACCTGTCCACCTCTCGGACTGGCAGTGTTGTCTGTCTCGACAGGTTCCAAGAGCGTAACAGAAGTAATAACATAAGCTGGGCTCATAACATTTGGGATCTCTTGCAACATTTGTATTCACTGTAGTTAAGAAGGTTCTTTTTATGATGGTTTCGGACATAAAATAGCTGTGTTTGGGTAAAGTTTATTATACAGAATTTAAAGATGACTTTGTAAGTTCCTAAGAGTTTGTTGGAAGTGGAAGATATAATAGTGGATCATTTAACTCCTTGATTAAAGCTAAACTGAAAGAGTTAGCAAATAAAGGTAGCAGTAAAAACAGAGCCTCAAAAGGATGTGATATTTCAATGTGACTATCCAACACTTAGAAGTGGAAGAAAGGAAGAATGAAATTGATATGCCACAGCTGGAATAAGCTAAGGTATGACTAGAAATGAAAGATAAAACTAGACTGAGGGAAAGAGGAAGAAATAAAAATGCATCAATTCAAGGAGGGAGAAAAACAGAGGGACATAGAATTAAGAAAACCTGAAATGGAAAGGGAAGGAAAAGAAAATCAAAGAGTAATGGAAATTGAGGAAAAAGATAAACAGACAATAATAAAAAATGAAATGGATTTAAAAGAACTCAAACTCTAAAGAGGTAGGCAAATTAGAGTACATGAGTTGGCCATGAAACATTTTGGAGAAAAGAGAGATGGAATTGGTCCCAGATTTAGGGAACAGATTGAAGGACACAGGCGTAATAAATGAGGAAGGTTAGAATGAAGGCATAACTTCCATTATAATAAGACTAGACATGCCAAAGCTAATTACTAGAAGTTAAATGAGAGACTAATTGTAGTATTAGGAATGTCTAAGTAATCTTCAGGAAAGGAGGCAGCTGGAAAGGATATAGGTGTTGAAATTATAGTGGGAATACAACAAGAACAGGTTTCTATAGAATGTATAAGAAGGGAGAGATGGCTCAAGACAAACAAAATTATTATTTTTAAATATTGACATGAAGAAATAGAATACTGGAGGTGATGAGTATTTCACCTAAAAAGGGGAGATATGTCCTTATGTTTAGAATCAAAAAGATAAACAATAATGATATTGAGAAACATTAGAATAAGTGAGTCTCTGATACTGGTTGATACTACTATTTGTCTTTCATTGGGATTACTGAAGGAGAAACTATTAATTGGAGTTCACATTAGGGTTACAAGCCAGTTTGTTCAGAAGTGAGTTAAAGAATGACTCAGAGTCATACAGCATGGAAACAGACTTTTTGGTCCAACTCATCCATGTTCACAAAGTTTCCCAAACTAAACAGGCAGGTAAACAAATTCTTCACAAACAAATGATTTTACTTTAAGATATGACCCAGCAGGTTTAAGAATTTTGGTCTCACCATGAGTGAGTGATCAACAATGAAGATAAAATAAACTTGAATGTTACAGGAAACACATCCTGGATTTTTTCTAATTGTATTGTGACTAGATCTCAGCCCAATAGTGTTAGACAGGAAGAAAAAGGAGTCTAATACAGTGAAATGCTTAGGGAATTCAGTAATCAGATGCAATTTTTAAGAAGTTTAACTAAAAAGGATAAAAGTAAAGAGATTGAAGCTAATATGTTTAGCCCATCTTCTTGAATAGAAATGCAATAAATAGATTCAGAATTGAAACTGCTTACAGAAACAACCTAGTCAAAAATTGAATCAGAAACATTACCTGGGTTTTGTTATGTTAAAAACAAAGTATTAACAAGGAAAAGAAAATCACTTCAAAGTCCAGTTGATGATGAATGGGCAGTGGTCGTTTGGATGGTATAACTACCTAAATATCGCAATGAAACTTTATAAGATGGCTCACCAAATTTGCATGACAGGTCATATTGGCATTAGCTAAACACAAGTAAAAATATTAAACATTTTTATTAACCAGGACTACGTATAGATGTGGTCAAATATTGTCATATATGTCATGTAGTGGTGAAACACTAACCCTCATTTAAACGTGTCACTTAATTATAGCATTCAAAGACCTATAACCTATAAATAAATACCCTTATGGACTCAATCCAGAGAGATTAGCACAAGTGAAGGAAGAGTCTGAGTTCATGAAGGACACTGACATTAACTAATTGAGTCACAGTAGCTGGAGGGGTGTATTGGAAACATTATTGATTGATAGAGCAAAATATGTTTCTCAACTTTTATAATCTTAGTTGGGTTTTTTCAATGCAAATTCATGCTTTTTGCAATAAGAAAATGCACCAGCAACATTCCAATGATTCACCAATAAAGTCATGGAAAGCCTATTGTTGAATCTTATGGTCTTTTGGCTAAGTAGGGGAGGCAATGGCCTGGAGGTATTGTTGCTGAACTTGTAATCCAGAGATCCATGTAGTATTCTGGGGACCTGGGTTCAAACTGCACCATGGTAGATGGTGGAATTTGAATTTAATAAAAATCTGTAATTAAAAGTGTATTGCAAAATGAATGTTAATTGTCAGGAAAAAAAAGACATATGATTCATTAATGTCCTTTAGGGAATGCAACTGCCATCCTTATCTGGTCTAGCCTACATGTGATTTCAGACCCACAGAAATGTAACTGACACTGAACTGCCCTCTGGGCAATTTAAATAATATTCAACACCTCTTCTTACTAAAGTACTTTACTTCAGATTTTCCCTCTGAATTTTCCATCTGCTAGATTTTTGCCCACTCCCTTAAGAACATAAGAACATAAGAACTAGGAGCAGGAATAGGCTGTCTGGCCCTTCGAGCCTGCTCCGCCATTCAATAAGATCATGGCTGATCTTTTCATGGACTCAGATCCGCTTATCCACACTCTCACCATATCCCTTAATTCCTTTATTGTTCAAAAAAAACTAACTTAACTTCAAAGATGTTTACTGAAGTAACATTAACTACTTCACTGAGCAAGGAATTCCATAGATGAACAACCCACTGGGTGAAGAAGATCCTTCCCAATTCAGTCCAAAATCTGTTCCCTCCACTCTGGATGACCGGCAGGAGCCATTTCTGTTCTTCAAGACTGTTTTGAGTGTACTGACTGGCGCATGTTTAGAGAGGCGGCAACCAATAGCAACTTAGAGGAGCACACGTGTAGGTGATTTGCTACATTAGCAAGTATATTGACGACGTCACTGTGTCCAAGACCATCACTTCTCACCCCAACCGGAAGCAGTGGATGACTGCAAAGGTGTGTGCGCCGCTGAGGGCCCATGGTTCCGCCTTCAGAACAGATGACAAGACGGCACTAGCAACAGCAAGGGCCAACCTGACCCAGGCCATCAAAGAGGCAAAGTACACACACACACACACACACACACTACACAGCCATTTTCAGGACAGTGTCGATAGGTGGAGCATGTGTAAGGGCATCCAGGCCATCACCAACCACAGAACAGCATCGCCTGTCTGTGCCAGTGATGTCTCCCTCCCAGATGAGTTGAACAACTTTTATGCATGGTTTGAGGCATAAAATGACATGGCAGCGAGGAAGTCCACCCCCACCAATGACCAGGTGCTGTGTCTTACCACAGCCGACTTGCGGAAAGCCCTATGTTAACCCACGGAAGGCTGTTGGACCAGATAACATCCCTGGCAGAGTGCTCAGAGGAGGCTCTGACATACTGGGGGATTTCTCATGGACAGCTTCAACATCTCCATGAGCTGTGCCATAGTTCCAATGTGCTTCAAGGCCGCTACCATTGTCTCTGTGCCGAAGAAGTCTTTAGCGTCCTGTCTCAACAACTACCACCCCATTGCGCTTACACCCATCATCATGAAGTGCATTGAGAGATTCGTGATGAGGCATATTAAGACCCAGCTGTCCCCTCACTAGACACAAGGACACCTATATCAGGTTGCTGTCATAGACTTCAGTTCTGCATTTATCACTGTTATTCCTCAGCACCTGATTGGAAAGCTCAGTCTGCTGGGCCTGACTACCTTCTTTTGTAACTGGATCCTGAACTTCCTGACTGGGATACCTCAGTCAGTCTGCATCAGGAACAGCATCTCCAACACCATCACATTGAGCACAGTACCACCCCACTCCCTTGCCCACCTCAACCACACACCCGCCCACCACCGCTGCGCCCCCCCCAGCCCCGGGGGTTTTGTGCTCAGTCCATTGCTGTTCACCCTGCTGATACACGACAATGCAGTGATGCACAGGTCAAAACACATCATCATCTTCGCTGATGCTACGACTATAGTGGGTCTCATCAGCACGAATGATGAGTTAGCATACAGACTGGAGGTGCAGCGGCTAACAGACTGGTACTGAGCCAACAACTTGTCTCTGAACGTGGACACGATTAAAAAGATGGTTATTGACTTCAGGAGGGCACAAGCGACCACTCTCTGCTAGACATTGACAGCTCCCCCGTGGAGATTGTGAAGAGCACCAAATTACTTGATGTTCACCTCATGCAGAATCTCACCTGGACCCTCAACACCAGCTCCATAGCCAAGAAAGCCCAGTAGTGTCTCTACCTTTTGCACAGGCTGAGAAAAGCCCACATCCCTTTCCCATCCTCACCACATTCTACAGAGAGTTCATTCAGAGTACCCCAAGCTGCTGCATCACTGCCTGGTTCAGGAATTGCACTGTCTCAGATTGTAAGACCCTATAACGGATAGTGAGGACAGCTGAGAGGATCATCGGAGTCTCCCTTCCCTCTGTACAGACATTGACACCACATGCTGCATCCGAAAGGCAAAGAGCATTGTGGAAGACCCCACACACCCCTCACTCAAACTATTCTCCCTGCTGCCATCTGGCAGAAGATACCTGGGCATTCAGTATCTCCCAGCAACCGTTTCTTCTCCCAAGCCATCAGGCTCCCTCTCACAAGATGATTGGACTCTTTCTCATCTGAAATTCTTTGCACAACTTTGAATTGCTGCTAGAAAAATGCCTATTATTTATCATTCTTCTGTTACACTGTAACTTGCGTGTTTTGCACTTCTTATACACTTTATGCCATGTACAACTGTGTACTTTGTGCTGTCTATGTAGCACTCTCAGTCTTGGAGGAAGGCTGTATATGGTAGAAATGACAAATAAAAAGCTATTCTATTCTACTCTACTCTTGAGGCTATGCCTTCTTGTCCTAGTTTCACCTGCCAGTGGAAACATCCTCTCTACTTCTATCTTATCTATTGCCTTCATAATTTTATATGTTTCTATCTGTCTATTTCCCTCTGCAGACTCCTCTCATCCATTTTTTTTGACATCTGTAAACTTGGTTATAATGCATTCACTTTCCTCATATATATTAATACATAATGTAAATCATTGTGACCCCTGTGGCACCCTACTAGTTACAAGTAGCCATCCTAAAAACATCCTTCATAACCCAACTCTGTCCTCTATTAGTTAGCCAATCTACTACCTTCAACACATGGGCTATAATGTGGAGCCTTATCACACGCCTTCAGAAAATCTAAATATACTACAGCCACCGCTTCTCCTTTATTAATCCTGTTTGTTACTTCCTGAAAGAATACTAAAACATTTTCATGATTTGGAGATGCCGGTGTTGGACTGGGCTGTACAAAGTTAAAAATCACACAACACCAGGTTATAGTCCAACAGGTTTAATTGGAAACGCACTAGCTTTCGGAGCGACGCTCCTTCATCAGGTGATTGTGACAATTGTGTCACAATCACCTGATGAAGGAGCGTCGCTCCAAAAGTTAGTGTGTTTCCAATTAAACCAGTTGGACTATAACCTGGTGTTGTGTGATTTTTAACTTCAAACATTTTCAGGCATGATTCCCCTTCATGAAGCCATTTTGATTGATGCCAGTTCTGTCCTCATTCCTTTTGTAATTCCCCTTCTTTAAGTTTAACACTTTGTGCTCTTTTCAACTAAACTTAGAGCAAGGACTTTGCTTGTGCTGCACTGGAAGCTGAAAGATCAGCATTAGATCCTGTAGGTTGGCTAATGCAGTTGCTTACTATTTACATGTCAGAAAGATGGCTTCCAAACTTTTTGAGAAGGAGAGAGCAGCCTTTATGATAAATTTGCAATGCATTAAGATTTCAATATGAATTTTTATCAACCTATTCCTGTAGACTGGCCCCTTCATCTCCTCATCTGAGTCTTCTGTTGCAGAACTCATGTGTAATCTTGTTCACCAATGGGCTGGAACCAGTGCTCTGAGGGCTGCAGGCTGAGTCTGGTGGCTCACTATGGCAAGTCTTTCTTTATGTGCCACTCTAAACATAGCGCCAATGTCTGAACTGGTGCTATGAGAATATCTGATGCTGTTTCATCATCAGTTTCATTTTTGTCTCACACTTCACACACCTGCATCATTTCCTGACCAAACTATAGCTCTCAGAAATCTGAAAGGAGAAAGATACATGGGTAGGATTGAGGTGAGGGGTGCATGCAGCTGAGAGAAAGCAGGGTATATTTGCTATTGAAAATGCTGTCGCGGCTATAATTACAATGTTTAAAAGATATTTGGATAAGAACATGAATAGGAAAGGTATGGAGGGATATGGGGCAGGAGCAGGCAGGTGGGACTAGTTTAGTTTGGGATTATGGCTGGCATGGACTGATTGGAATGAAAGGTCTGTTTCCATGCTCTATGACTCTATCACTCTATGACCTCTTAGGATGTGGTGCCGAACTGATGTCTTGAGATGCTGAAGTCAATTTAGTGCAGTCGACCCACAATACTGTTGAGGGGGTAATTTTATCTAATGTCACTGTTAGGTACAGAAGCCTGTACCATGTTTTGGCTCAACCTGTCATTAAATTACTTATAAATTAGGAAATCTTGTATACTTTTATATAATCTTAACTTTTGTGATGACTCTGTGAATAGTGGAGCATGATTTTCAGTTCACTATCTCACCACTTAACTACTGCTGTCCACAGTGTGCACCAATGTGTCCCACCTGTATAATAGAGAGAAGTGTGTCAGGAAGTGGGATGCAATGTGTTTGGGTGACAGGCCTGTCATGGTTGAATAGCTGTCAGCTCTGTGAGCTAAAAACATTGGTATGAGACTTCCTGTACTGTGAATGTGTGAGTATGAGTGAGGCATGACTTGTGATTTGAATGGTGATTGTTGAAAGCGGAATAATGGGCATGTGCTACATTGAGCAGTGTATGATGCTAATAGGCAGTTATGGAATACGGCATTTCAGAAGCATTTCCTGACCAGTCCATCATCATAGGTTTGCAAAATTCAGCACACCAGTCTGCACAAGATGATAGATAAGTTAAGTGAGTGAGCCGACTGTTGTAGAAAGTGATGAAATTAGTTTTTCTTTTAAAGGTTAAGAAACTGCAAAATATAGATGTTCTGAGGGATAAAGATAATCATGTACATGATTCACAAAGTTAACATGCGAGTACAATAAGTAATGGGCAAATAAAATGGCATGTAGGACTTTATTTCAAATTTGAATTCAGGAAGAAGGACGTTTTGTTGCAATCATATAGTAGCAGCAGACTATACCCCCTATGATGCACTGTAGAAGTTGACCAAAATTCCTTAGATAGCAAATTTCAAAACCATGACCACTTCCATCTTGAAGGACAAGGCCAGCCGATACATGGGAACACCCACCATCTGCAAGTTCTGCTTTGAAACACTCACTATCCTGACTTGGAAATGTATTGCCATTACTTCAGTGTTGTTGAGTCAAAATCATGGAATTCACTCCCTAATAGCATAGTGGGTCTATCTGCTGTATATGGATGGCAACAGTTCAAGAAGGCAGCTGACCACTTTTTCAAGGGCAAGTAGGAATGGGCAATAAATGCTAACAATACTCTCAGCCATGAGTGAATTTAAAAATATATACAGGGCTTTGGTGAGACCACATCTGGAACACTCAACAGTTTTGGACAATATCTGAAAAAAGACATAATTTTCTTATATGGATACAACAAAGACTTATCAGACTGATGGAATGAGAGGGTTGTCCTATCAGGAGAGATTGAATAGAATGGACATACACCATCTGAAGTTTAGAACAGTGGGAGCAAATCTCATTGAAACATTTAAAATTATGAGAGGGCTTGGTAAGGTAGGTTTTGTGAAGCGGTTTGCCCTGACTGGACATTCTAGAACGAGGCATTGTAATCTCAGAATAAAGTGTGACTGTTTTTAACTGAGATGAAGATAAATTTCTTTCTCCGAAGAATTGTGGAATTCACTGCATTTGCTTTATCTTTTGAAATGGCGGAGCAGTGTGGCCTGCTACTTCTTATTTATTATTTTCTTAAGGAGCACAGGGGAGTAGAAGGAAGAAAATCTCAAGCAGTTTGCTTTGCTTGTTTTTGTATTTTGAATTTTGGCATCAGCATTTGGCCACAGCTCATTTGACATTAGATCCTTGTGTATGGGTAGTGCACAACTGGTCCTACAGACTAAGGTGAAAACCATACGTGGCAAGACACTGCAAAGTCTTCATTTTCAATCTCCAAGCCTTCATTCCATGAGTTACTCTTTGACAGTAACTGAATAATTTTATGCCATAGTTCCCCCATCTCAAAACTCTTCTTTTGACTGTTTGCCCTCCTTGACCTGTACCTTCACGGCTTGGTATAAATTCAATGTGGTGTGTATGTATCAGAATTACTGAAAGGTAATTTTATGTAACTTTTCCCACTATAAATGCAGCCAGATGTTATAAATAATTGATGCCAAGGTTCTCATGCATTTTACGTCTTTAATTATCTTCTGAGAGCTTGTTAAAAGCTGAGCATTAGCTATATGCTATGCTTTGTTGGCATTAAAATCTGCTGAGGTTAACTTGTACATACCATTCAAGTAAATGTGTTACCTACATGTGACAAACCATAACATTTCAGAAGCAATCTATATGTGATTTTGAATGTAAATCTCCAGCAATTTAGTTGAGGCAGTGAGTCAGTTTATTTCTTTTTCGTTATGATCTAAAGCTAACTTCAGCCCGGTAAGTAGAATAAAACAGGCAGAACTATCCACAATAAAGTGCTTCCCATCTTTGAGTGTTCAACCAATAATGAATGGATCTCAAAAATACTTCTAACAGGCAGATTTGAAATGAACAATAACTAAAATAACCAATTTTTTAAAGGAAGCAATTTAACATTTATATGAAATATGTATGTGCGTAGTTTCCATTTTGCTTTCCTAAAATCTAAAGAATAAATTGACAGGCAGAAAGCACAATTAACTACTCTTAACCACAGTACATTTTTGATAGCATTCCAGTTGCAATACCAACAAAATCAAACAGAAAATATTTCTTGGCAAGTAACAATGAGCACTGCTTTGTTTCAAATTTGCCTTTTGGGTGCTGAAATTCTCCTTTGAATATTGTCAGTGTTCTGGATTTAATAAATATTAATTATCATTTGTTCAATAAAGTTACAGTCTCACTAAACCATATTCCCACACAAACACATAGACGGAATGGTCACAGTGTTAAATATTCTGTAGTTTCAAAATTATTACTCCTGAATTTACTTATTTTAAAATTAGCGTTTCAAAGATTGCACATTAGAAGAATGAGATTAACGTTTTAGAAATGGAAAAACATTAGCCATAATCAAGTTGTTTTCGAAAGGCATATATTTGTAAAATTTGTAGAACTTCTAAACAATATATATGGTTGTTCTCATTGTCCTTTTTTTTCTCTAGAATGTCATGCTAGTAGACCAGGACTTAATGCACATCCTTAATTATCCTTGTGAAGGTAATGGGAATTGCCTTGATGAACCACCAAAGTCCTTGTGTTGTATGCTGTTAGGAAAGGATTACCAGGGTCTTGACCCAATGAAACTGAAGGAACAACAATTTAGTTTACAGGTGACTTTGAGGAGAAGTTGCAGGTGGTGGTGTTCCTATGTTTCTTCTATCCTGTATGTAGAATGTTGTTTCTTATTATTCAACACTGTTATTTTACTGCACAATGATTTCTTTAAAACAGAAGCTTGTACAAAACTATTGCTTTCTTTTTCAAAATTATCTCCTTATTTTTAGCATTTATAAAGTTCTCCTAGAAAAGGTGTACACAGAGTTTGATCCAGTGACAGTGAAGGAATGACGATATACTTCCAATTTAGTCAGAACTTGTAAGTGTTCACGTATCCATGCATCTGCTGTCCTTACCTTCCATGTGGAAGATGTTGTTGTTTTGGAAGGTACTGTCATAGGAAATTGGTAATTGGAAATTTTTGCAGTATGTCTTGAAGATGATACACATTGCTGCCACTGTGTTGGTGGTAGATGTGGTGAA
This sequence comes from Chiloscyllium plagiosum, assembly GCF_037043375.1. Taxonomy (NCBI): domain Eukaryota; kingdom Metazoa; phylum Chordata; class Chondrichthyes; order Orectolobiformes; family Hemiscylliidae; genus Chiloscyllium; species Chiloscyllium plagiosum. Next base: position 106,021,409 of record NW_028270142.1, read on the forward strand.
TACTGAAATTGGGTGGATGGACTGCCAATCAAGTTGGCTTCTTTGTTCTGATTAGATCTTGAGTGTTATTAATTCTGCACCCATCCAGGGAAGTGGAGAGTATTCCATCACACTCGTGATTGTAATGTGTAGGTATGGACAGAATTTATATTTGTTGTATTTGTATCTACAATATCAAAATGGCTGGTCCAGTCATTTCTGATCAATAACAACAACCAAATTTGTTGAAAATGGAAGTTCAACAATGGTGATGCTATTGAACATGGAGATGGCTTGGTTCTCTCTTATTGGAGATGGCCGTTGCTTAGAACTTATGCATTGCAAATGTTACTTGCCACTTTTCAGTCCAAGCTGAAAATGTGTTGCTGGAAAAGCACAGCAGGTCAGGCAGCATCCAAGGAGCAGGAGAATCGATGTTTCGGGCATTAGCCCTTCTTCAGGAATGAGGAAAGTGTGCCAAGTAGGCTAATCATCTTAGCCTGCTTGGCACACTTTCCTCATTCCTGAAGAAGGGCTCATGCTGAAATGTCGATTCTCCTGTTCCTTGGATGCTGCCTGACCTGCTGCGCTTTTCCAGAAACACATTTTCAGCTCTGATCTCCAGCATCTGCAGTCCTCACTTTCTCCTACTTTTCAGTCCAAGTCTGGAAACTATCCAGGTCTCACAGTATATGGATACAGACTGATTCAGTTTCTGAGGAGCCAAAATGGTATTGAATGTTGTGCAGTTAACAACAAGCCATCCAAATTCTTGCCTCATGATGGAAGTAAGGTCATGGATGATACATTTGGAAATGGTTGAGCCATGGACGCTACCCTGAGGAACAACTGCAGTGATTTCTTTGGTCTGACATGATTGACCTCCAATAACCACAACCATTTGTCTTTATGTCAGGCATGACATTAACTAGTAGAGTTTCCCAATGATTCCCATTGACTCCACTTTTCCTAGGGTTCCTGGATGCCACACATGTTGTTAAGGACATCTACTCTCACATCACCTGAGGTGCACAGCTCTTTTATCCATGTTTGGCCAAAGGCTTTAATGAGACCAGAAGATGAGTGAGCCTGGCAGAACCAAAACTGAGCATCTCTGAGTAAGATATTACTTCTCAAATGTCACCAGTTAGCACTGTCAATGACCTCTTCCATCATGACGTTTATGACTGAGGGTAGATTGATGGGGCATTAATTGGCCAGGTTGGATTTGTTCTGCTTTTTCTAGACAGGACAGGAAACGTTTTACATTGGTGAAGTCTCAGTTCACATTCCTGTGCATTAATGTTTATCTGTCACACCTCTGCCTATTTGAATTACCTATTCTGCTTATCCTCTTGAAGACTGCTGCTACTGGGTGCATAATGTATAAGCAAACTTCAACTGAAGCCTAACTAATGTCTTACACAATTTTAACATTCCTTTCATTTTTGTAATTGATGAGGTTAATTTCATCCTGAGATAGCATAAAATGTGTCAAATATAAATCAGCAACCAGATTTGCACCCTGCCTGACTTTCATTTCGTCAAATTCAGAATACAGAAAAGCGATGAAATTGATCTGAAACTTCAAATATAAAACCACAAATCCATCATCATTTTCAATAGTCTGGTTCTGCTGCAACTTTTAACAGTTTTTTGTATCTGTACGTAAAATTGCCCCTTTTCCTCATTTAAGATCATGCTAGGATGTATTTCTTTACCGTTCATTTTCCTTGTAAAATCGACTATATTACATTATGTTTACCCACGTGCCCATCCTCTATGACTAGCTTATCCAGGACCTCCAATAGTCTTTTATTAGCCTGATCATGATTTGCATAATCCTGTATTTTGGTGTGTTCAGCAAAACAGTATCCATGGAAGGTCACTCAGAAGCTACTTTAAACCCAATAGATTTGCTGTCAGCTCACTCAACATCTCTTGTTCTCTCCATGTGGCTAAATTTCTTTTCATTACATGTTCCATTTCTTTTCAATAAGTTTTTTGAGTGTTAACTTGCCAAGTGCACTTTGAAAATCCATACAAAACCCATCCACCACGTTTCCTTTCTATGGTCTCTTCAAAGAACTTTATAAAATTCATCTGGGCTGACTTCCCTTTTAGGAACTTATGCTGACTGGTTCTCATTATTCACGTTTCAAGGATTCTTCTATTCACAAATCTTCTGAAGACCTCAGTTGAAGGTTATATTATGTTTTAATCTTCAGTAAAACTTTTTAGAAGCAAACTATTAAGTTCTGACAATTTGAGTTAATTCTTTAGCAACATTTCTTTAATTTATAACCTTTGCTTCATATTCAGCCTTGGTTGTGTAACATTTTCAATATTGACTTTCACTGTGAAATCTGAGGCAAAGAACTTATTTAGTATTTCCATCATTCTTTCACATTCAGTACAAGCTTACTTCCTTCATCTCTCAGTGGCCCCAGCAGTGGCAGCTTATGTTTTACATGTCTTTTTGCATGTTTTAAGAAGTATGCCAGTAACAAAAATAACAAAAGAGTTGTTCAACATAATGTTAATCACTTCAGCATGTGACACGGTTAAACTAGCAGGATAAAGGAAACCTACAGTGCAGCCAGTTAAATGTTTGGCTTTCAATCAGATATTCCTCAGATTGAGTGCCAAGCCTAACTGTCACTGAAGTCAGGCTGTCATAGTGGGGAAGCGTTCAACTAATACTCAGCTACATCATTAGGGAAGAATTGTATCAGTTTAGATTCTGATGGAACCCATTTGTGGATCAGGAATTCAAATGATGGAGAAGTGGGATCTTTCCCCAAGCCTTCAGGTTGATTGAAAAGTCAGGAAGAATGGGTGGATTCGACCTGTCTGATCTGTCAGAGGGATTTTAATTAAAGGGATCCTGGAATAGCCTACACGCGTTCAACAACATTTGAGGTTGCATGAACCTTAGCAGTGAAGAGCAGAACTTGGTCACTTCCACTTACCTGAAGGCCTTGCTGTCCAGTCTGCAGGAGCTGCTGAGGTGTGATTTTCTAGGGATGGGAGGAAGAGGCCACCTGTCCAAATAAGCAGGCAAGGATGGAAATGATCATGGAAGTCAACAGAAGATGTGTGGTCTCTCTCACCAGGTGGAAGGAACGGAGGGAAGGAACGGTGAGTGGTATAACACTCTCAGGTGCCACATCTAACTATCTGACCTTTCCAGATATGCCCCTCCACAACACTCCATTGATCATTCCACTTCTTCCTGTCTGTCCTGTCACTTCTCATCGCCATCTGATTAGCAAGCACTCCCAATCATCCTAATCCTATTGCTGTTCCCACAGATGCCTGACAGCCATCTTCCATGCTGACAAAAGATTTCACAGTATATTTATTATGGTGTTATCTCATTAAAGATGAACACATTACATAATTGTCTTTCCTTTTTAAAATAACACACACATTCACATGATATTTTTAGACCTGAAGAAATGGTTCATAAATGCAGGGTGTGTTGTCTTTCCCTATTACCCACACAAGTCACTTTGAACATCCACACTGCTCTGCTTTCTCATTTGCAGAACTTGGAGAGAATTAGAAATAGAGACCCAAAGAGGTGGGGTTGGGGGATTGGATAGGAGAAGGGTGACAGGAATGGGTGGTAGAAGTGACTTACCAGATACATTGGGAAAGAAGACTTGTTCCAGGCAGCTGTGAAGATCAGTAGCAGCTCCTGAGACAGCATGGTCCTCCTCTGGCACAGATACTCAGAAGATTCAAAAGTTTAATATTTCAAAATGTGGAATTTTATATCTTGTAGAAGAGTTTGGGGTAGGAAAAGAAAAATATATCAGGGCTGCTTCTCCACCCAATAAAGCAGCTTTACAGCATTCAAAAAGCTTGATACTTATCAAACAAACTTATTCCACTGATCAACTTATTCACAGTCTCCAATGTGGCAGGGGAATTGGTAACTGGCACCTTTCTCTTTTATTGTTTTCTAAAATGTTAAATTGCATCATAACTCCCACATAGTCATTTCAGAAAAAACATTTTCATTTGGCTCGAATAACAAAGGCAGCATATGTATTTGCTATGTAGAGCAAATAGATCAGTATAGATTCCCAGTAGCTGCTGGGTTAGTAGTTAGAACATGCATGACAATCAGACTTAACAGGCTGATCTGTGCAGGACGAAAATCAGCCAATATCCCTACATCTCAATGTTACCAATTGTATAAGGTAATGAATGGTTCTGAACAGTTTATGTTGAAGTTGCACATAGCTTCACCCAGTCTGATGATATCATGCTGTCTTTGCGTGAAAAACAAGTAATTCAGCATGAGGTCCAGATAGAGATAGACATGTCCTCTCTAGCTCCTAACAATCTAACAATAGCGCAGCCATCTTCCATAGTAGGCATTTATAAGATTAAAGGTCACCCTGGTGAGGTTATTGGACCATTAGCTAGCTGGGAAGAGTTCTTCTGTGAAGGAAATTCTTTGAATTTAAAGTAACCCTAATAAGGTAAGGTATAGTAAGAATGACATCCCTGGTGAAGGAAATCCAAGAAATAAAAGAGCATCCAAGAGCGAAATGGTTCACAGACAAATCAAAGTTGAGATTAGAATCAAGTATAATAAACCTCAAGCAAAAAACCTATTGAACTTCCAGGTCTGAGAAGAACACATTATTGAGGAATTGCAAAATTTGTGAAGTCTGAGATTTGGGGGGAGATTAATGTATACATTCATGTATATGAATGTACATATAATTATAGAGGAATGAAAAAGTTTAGAGGAGACTGTTTTAATTGTTCTGAAAGAATTATTATTGAAGCTACATTAAGCTCCACCCATTGTGTAAAGCTTACACAGTCTTTGGATAGAGAAGAAGTATCTTGGAAAGGCACAGCAGTTCAGGTAGCATCCGAGGAGCAGTAAAATCGACGTTTCAGGCAAAAGTCCTTTATCAGATGAAGGGCTTTTGCCCGGAACGTCGATTTTACTGCTCCTCAGATGCTGCCTGAACTGCTGTGCTTTTCCAGCACCTCTAATCCAGAATCTGGTTTCCAGCATCTGCAGTCATTGTTTTTACTATAGAGAAGTAGTCTAGCATGGGTTTTAGATGAAGATGGGATGTGTCAACTCTGGCTCCTGATACTCCTTTTATCTATGCTTAACTATTCACTATAACTTGTTCCAATTAATATTATATTATAAACTGTATGTTGAAGTTTTAAATGAGTTATCTAAAAGTTGGTTGCTCTTTTGTGTTCCGCAAATTAGGCGTTAAAAGAATTGACCTCCCTTTTAAATCCCTGTTCATTCTTACTCTGTTGAAGTTAATGAAAGTAAGAACTGGGAGAGATGTGAAATTAATGTTGACTTGCTATTGTTCATTTTATGTTATTGCATGTCAACATGAACCTAGCAATGTGATCTTCCCATGCTTTGGACTCCTAAATAAACTACTTGAAGCAAATACACTGCCATTGTTTCGAAAATATTTCAAATCATTAAACAGAGAACAGTAGAGTCTCTGGATGAAACAAGTGGAATGGACCAAATAACTTAATCATCTCTGATTGGACATTGTCTTGCTGATGATTGCATTACTTTGATGGAAAGGACATTTGGGCAGGAAGCTGTGCTACCACCAGCTTTCTGATGCTGTTGATTTTTAGGCAGTAAATTCATCCTTGGTGATAGCACAAAGCTGATGGTTAGTGAATTTCCAAACCATTTTTGTCCTTTGGCCAGTGTGAAATGGGTTACAATCATTCTCACTGGTTTTACATGGGCAGTTGGATCACTACCTTCTGTTTCCAGCTAGCACCCAAGATGAAGTTGGTCCCCTAAATATTATCTTAATTCTAATTTAGTCATGGTGCCTTACATCCACTAGGTGTCCTCATCTAAATAATTTACAACACCACATGGTTTACATGCCGATAAGTTGGTTGTTCTGTCAACTTCATGCCAATTCAACATTGTTTTCATATCACCTCAGTGTATAAAGGCAGTTTGGACTAGCTGGTTAATGCCTGCAGTATGATATGCAATTTCACATGCTCCAGCTTCACTGTGATACATTTCCCCACCAAATTTTAGGAACATTTGTTAAATGTAAAATAAATAATTTTAAGACACAGTTATGAATGACACATACTCCAACATGTGAGTTAATATTAGCTTCCATGCTCATGGGATAAAAATGGTAACAATTAAAATCAAACTTCAGATTCATAGTTCTTTTAAGTTTTTAATGTTAGAAATTTAGGAAAAATATTCTGATGAGATAAGCATGAAGATGTGCCAGAGATTAATTTACTGTACAAACAGCTACATTATGTCTGTGCAGAGAATAGTGTGAGTAAGCTTCCTTTTGTCAGTTATCTTAAAGCTGGTTACATTGATGTCTCAACAAGTCATTGAATTTTGTGAATGTACACTCCCATTGCTTTATGCAACAGGGGGGGATCAGCGAACTTTGTGGAATTTTCTGTTTACTATGCCTGAATTCCTACTATGTATCAGGAATGTAGGTTTATAGATCCCTTTTTAATACTCTTAACAGAGATATGGGAGGACAATTAAAACAGTTTACTATAGAAATATATGAACGAGGCACATTGTTTGTTAATAATTTCTGTGAAGTTTTAATTTAATTAAGTTCTATCACAAGTCCATAATACCACAAGTCTGACTTGCTACCTTAAAATTCCTCACTGACATTTGTACTTCATTATATCTTTATAGTCTATTCTCCCCCAGAGTTTATTATTCTAGAGCATAAGAAAGGATTGAATGAAAAAAACTATTTGGCTCAGCAGGCCCATTCCTTCCACATAGTCCATTTACAATCTACCCTGCTGTGGACTCCATGTACCTATTTAATCACCCAAGGCTAAATTCTCCAAAAATACTTCTTGATTTCCGAAGGTAATCAGGCTAAACTTCAGATTGCACATCCATGCTCAAACCAGTGCAGTTTCCTGTAGATGTCACTTTATCCCTTTCCAGCCCAGTTGCACCTGTTGCTATTTTGTTCTATTAATTATTTTGTAATTCAGGCATTATGCAGGGGTATAATTATGACATCAAAATGGCAATAGCAAATAAACTATTACCAATCATGGCAGTGATGCAAGATCTGACATGATACCATATATTTTCAGCTGAATTATTGTATGTTACTACAGGAAACGTTTGTCAAGTGGAAGGTTATCAGGAAACATACACATACTTCAATATTTGCATTCATTTGTACTGCTAACTTGGTGTTTTATTCATTGATGGGATGAGGGTGTCACTGGCAAGGCCACCATCCCTCATTGCCATTGAGGAGATGGTGGCAAGCTGCTTTCTTGAACTGTTGTTGTCCTTGTGGTGTAGGTAGACCTACATTGCTGTTAGAGGGGGAGTTCCATAACTTTGAACTAGCGAAGGAAGAGTGAATAAGTTTCAAATCAGGATGATGTGTGACTTCGAAGGAACCTTGCTGTGGTGTATTCCCATGTGTCTGCTGCCCTTGTGCTGTTCAGTCATGGGTTTGGAAGATGTTGTCCATGAAAACTTAGTGATGAGTTGAAATGCTTTTTATAGATGTTATAAGCTGCTGCTATTGAGTGTTGATAGTGGAGGGAGTGAATGTTGAAGATGCTAGATGGAGTGACAACTCAAGTGGGCTGCTGCATCCTGGATGGTGTCAATTTTCTTGAGTGTTGTTGTATCTGCACTCGTTCAGCCAAGTGGACAGTTTCTAGCACACTCCTGACTAATGCCTTGTAGATGGTAAAGAAGAGGCTCTTCGATCATCAAAATTGTTTCTGATTTATTTTCTGTCTTGTGCGTCCCTAATTTTAATCATTCTACCATTCTATCATGGCCCTTCTGCTATCATGGTCTGAAGCACTGATGTAACTTCTCTCTCCCTGCTCAAGACAGTCCTTAAAACTTATTTCTTTCACCATGATGAGAAGGTGCCAGTGTTAGACTGGGGTGGACAAAGTTAAAATCATGCAACACCAGGTTATCGTCCAACAGGTTTATTCGGAAGTACTAGCTTTCGGAGTGCTGCTCCTTCGTCGTCTCCCAAACTTTGAGCACTCTGAAGGCTAGTACTTCCAAATAAACCAGTTGGACAAAAACTTGGTGCTGTTTGATTTTTAGTTTGTTTCACCATACTATTTGATCTTCTCCCCTAATATCTCCTGATGTAAATGAATGTAAAATTTTGATTGATAACAGTCGAAAAGTGTGGCGCTGGAAAAGCGCATCAGGTCAGTCAGCATCTTGAGGTGCAGGACATTTCAGGCATTAGCCTTTTATCGACTTCCTAATTCAGGGCTTATGCCCAAGCCATCGACTCTCCTGCTCCTCGGACACTGCTTGACCTGCTGTGCTTTTCCAGCACCACACTTTTCGACTCTGATTTCCAGCATTTGCAATCTTCACTTTCTCCTATTTGCTTTATAACACTCAGGTGAGGTAACTCAGCATATTATACTATGTTAAAGAAGCAATACAACTTTAAGTAATTGTTAAGTATCCAAATGGTTATTTATTGCAATAAAGAGGATTAATTTATCATACTAACTTAAACATCTCTGTATTAAGTTGTAACAAGGCTGCACTTAAAGCAACTGTTTCCAATGACATAGAGACAAAAAAAGTGTAAGCTATTTGTTTATGGAAAATAAAAATTGATGCACACATCTCTTTGCTAAGTGAAGACTGCAGTATCTGAGACATTTCTCTCTAACATTTCACAAACAGCAATAATTTTCACTCCTGACATGTTAAAACTGGAGGATATCCATCTTCCATTGAAATGGTTTCATGGAAAAGATACATCAATACAATAGTATTTTAACTTATCTCCTTAAACATTTGTAATAGTCAGATTTTCTGTAACAGAAAGGCCTGGCAGAAAATTTAAACTTTCAGCAGGCGGGAAACATGCGCATTCAGCAACATGAGTAATTACACTAGCATGGATTTCCAGACTATAAATCTGACTATATGAACCTTCTCAAAATATCAAAATATGTCCATAATATGCACCATATTGTTAAATGTGCAAAATATAAAAATGTATGAGAAACATCAATAAAAAAAGATTGATCATTTTTGCAAAAGCATTGTTCCTAGATGACTTCCATTCAGTCGTTTTTCAAACTGAAAGCATAACTTTGATCTGTCAACTAAGAAAAGTAAACTGAGTGTGACCTTTTGTCATCAGTTAATCATCTCAGTTAATGACAACTGTTAACTTTGTTCTGATATTTGACTGTGCACTTTCTTTGTACTGTCAAATTGTTTCATCCTAGCACTAATTATTTCACTTTATGTGCATGGATATCATGGGAGTAAGTTGAGTTCAACATTGAAATGCAAGTTTGTCTTTTGAGAAAGATTGTATTACTAAGTTGGTGCTGTACCATTTTATTGCCAGCAGGACCCTTGGGGAAATCTGACTCAACAGGATTTGGTTTATATCTTGGTTAGTTTTGCTGTTTCAAGTCCCACACATGAAGGAAAGCTGAAACCTACTAAGTTATTCTGCTGTTTTGGTGTCCATTCCAACCTATAACACATGCAAATTCGCAGAGTAGTATTTATGTTTTTTTAAATATTCAATCTCAAATATATCATTGGCAAGATCAAGCATTTATTGCCCATCCCAAGATCCATTTCATATCTCAAAAATCATTACAACAAGCTAGAAAATGTGTTTCCCAATATTTTGTCTTTCACATATTTGTTGTCTTCTATTCTGATAGAATGCACTTATGATCTGTATTCACAAATCCAACCTAAACACTAATTCTAAAAGTTCATCACATATTTTTCTGACCTCCTCTGGAGATGTTTTAATAATAAAATGGAAATTAGAAGTATTTCACGTCAGCAATTTAAAATTAAAGACAAACTTGCACATCATACTTCACAAATAAATTTTCTTTGTTTCAGTTTGTAAAAATATGGACTATATCTCCCGTGTGGCAAAGGAGCTGTATTGTGGAATTAATGGTTTGTATTTCACCTGCAGAACCAGTGTACATTGCCAAAAGCTATAGTTTTTCTTGTGCTGATTGGGTGTAATATTATAAATTATATTATTGCACGTTTGTGACCTTCAAAAATAATTTCATTGCTCTGACCAACCAAAATGAATGGCTCCACGTAAGGGAATCGTTATAAGGTTGGATGCTATGAATTCATTGATTGCATACCTCCTATGTTCAATATCCCAGGCAACAATTGGGACATTAAACCATAACATGTGCAATGCATTTGTGTTGTTGGAGCTGAATTGATAGTACAGGCAAATTGAATCAATGAGTTGTATCTTATATGCATTTCAATGAGGTGTAGAATGGCAAGATTTCTGGCAGAATATCGATGAGGACAGTTGTGATGTCAGGATCATTTCATTCCATCTTTTACGTTTTTCACAAGTGGCCCAATGAGTTTCCCACAAGGCAGTGGTGAGTTGCCAGTTGGGTGGGGGAGGGAGAGCAGGGGAGTGGAGAGGATGGTAAGGGCTTGATAAAATGCTTGTTAATAGCCCAGTTCATCTAATTAATATTCAGTTTCCCATCATGCCAAGCATGCAGAATAAGCCTAATGATGAGAATTCTTGACATGGAAATCAAAGTGGATGCCTGACACCTTCAGCCCACTGCTTTCTCTATAAGACCTGCATGTTCCAGAGGACACAAACATCTGAGGGCATGCTCCATCGCCATTGGGCACATATACCCTGCATCCACTGGCATCTGCCATGTGTCAGCCTCTAAGAACCCTCATAGCACATCTCCAATCGAATTTTCTGCACTTCAGTGCTGCCCTACAAACCACACCAGAAATGTTATCATTGGAATGCTGCAGCAAGTTCAGGGACGCACACACAGAGCTCATGGACTGCTCCCTCTGCATCTACTGGCTTTTTTGCTCACTGCTATACATGCACACTTGCCTTGCATTGACTTGCCGACCCATTGTGCACTTTGCCCCCTGAGCTATAGCTACCAGGTTCCTACTATTTTTGTCTTGCCTTGCTCTTTAGCATAGACATAAAAGGGCTTAACCTTCACTCAAGGGTTTGCAGCAAAGTAAGTTAAGGGCAGCTTTTGATTCCAGTTCAAAGGCTTGGAAACCATCAGTCAGCTACTTGGGGCAGTCAGAGTCAGGATCCTCTCCACACAAGGGGCGAGGAGATGAATGTTTGGCAGCCAGCCTGCATTTTGTGTGTTTCTGTGTTACTGTGGACTGTTTCCTCCTGGAATGAGAAACAGGCAGGTATTAAGGAAGATGGGAGTGGGTGACACAGCTGATAATTTTGGTGTAGCTGGAGAGGTGTCCCGATTAAGTGAGTATGCAGCACAACGGGCATGCAGGATTTGTTATTGAGGCAAGTTTGCTATGATACAGTGAGAAATCTCACACAGCGCTGTGGTGAAATTCCCTCCAAAAGCCGCAACACAACTTGGACTTAGCCATAAAAACATAAGATTCATCCTAATGGCTTACCAAGTATTATTGAATGTATTCAAGGAATGGCTAGATATAGCACTTGGGGCGAATGGAACCAAAGGTTAAAGGGAGAAAGCAGGATTAGGCTATTGAGTTGGATCATCAGCCATGATCGTGATGAATGGTGGAGCATTCTCGAAGGGCCGAGTGGTCTCCTCCTGCTCTTATCTTCTATGTTTCTATTTTGTGATACTTTGCATTGAAAATTTATTCCCTCGTGACATCCTATTTTATCATTCACTGCCTTAAGAACAATTTATATGAAAATTAGATAAAAGCAAAGTAATGTGGGTGTTGGAGATCCAAAATAAAACCAGAATGCACTGGAGAAACTCAGCAAGTCTGGGAACATCAACTCCAATATGCCACTTCTGGAGTTGCATTGGACTTGAAATGTTAACTTTGCTTCTCTCTTCACAGGTGCCAATAGATGTGCTGAATTTCTCCAGCACTTGTTCTTATTTATGCAAAAATCATATTTTTAATGGAAAAGTATAAAACATGGATATATTTAATGTACAGAAAGAGGCCCTGTATCTGTATTGGCTGAAAAAAGCTATCCAACTTAATCCAACTTTCAAGCAGTCCTGTAGCCCTGAAAAGTATAGCACATGAAATGCATATCCATGTGTTCTTTAAATGTAGATTTCTAACCCTTTTATGGCATATTGATAGTGACACTACTTCTAGGCCACGGGCTCATGCCCCACCTGCTCCAACAGTGTGTCATAAAATGTCTAAGCAGCTTTATTAAAAACATTTAAATGTATACTTTTGCCTCAATCGCTCTTTCAGCGATTATCTTCCAAACCCCGCCACCCGTCAGAGGCAGGTTCTTTGCGCAGGGAGTGGGAAGGGTGTAGAATGCCCTTATCTGCTAATGTAGTCAACTCAGCCACATTAGGGAGATTTAAACAATCCTTAGATAAGCACATGGATGGTTTTGGGATAGTGTAGGGGGACGAGCTGAGAATAGTTCACAGGTCGGTGCAACACTGAGGGCCGAAGGGCCTGTTCTGCGCTGTATTGTTCTATGTACCTTCTGGGTGAAAGAATTACTCCTTGTTGCTCTCTAATTGGTTGACAAGTTACATCAACTCTATTTCTCTCTCCACAGATGCTGCCAGACCTGTTGAGTTTCTCCTGCATTCTATGTGTTTGTTTCTTATGTGGTAGTCAGAAATGTATGCAAGACTCTGACTACAGTCTAATTAGTGTTTAATGCAGTTTCAGCTCAACCTCTCTGCTGTTATATAAGAGACCATGGTCAAGAAAGAAAAGTATCCCAAATCTTCTTGACTATCTTTTCTACCTGCCCTGTTATCTTCAGGGATCTGTGAACAAGTATTTCAATGTCTCTGTTCTTCCACACTTCCCAGAATCATATCAGTCATTGTCTATCCTTCTGTTTTACTTATCCTCTGCAAGTGCTTTGCTCTGTGAATCTCTGGATTGAATACCTTTTGCCATTTTTCTGCCCACTTGGCAATCTGAAAGATATCTTCCTTCAGTCAACCATTTGCTTTCTGACTATAATTGGCCTCCCCAGTGGCCATTGCCTACTCACTTAATTGGGACACCTCTCCAGCTACACCAAAACTATAAAGTACATGACTATTCTGTGTTCTCTGCCAACTTTATTAATCATGTTCCCCTTGCATTTCAGTCAAAATCATTAAACTAAACTATAGACAGCAAGAGACTCAGTACTGAGCTCTGTGAAAACAGCTTTCCAGTCACAAAAAAAACCCCTTGCTGACTGTAATCTAATATTGGGTCCAATTTGCCACTTTCTCTTCCATTCCTTAATGTTCTAGTTTTCTGATCAGGTTATCGGGGGAACCTTAGTAAAGCTTTAGTAAAGCTTTACTAAAATTTGAGTAGACTGTATCAAATGTGCTACCCTCTCAACATTTCTTGTGACTGCTTCAGAATTCAATCATCTTACTGACAGGACCTTCCCCTAACAAAACCACCCTGGCCAAGAACGGGAAAAAAAAGGGCAAAGAAAAGGCAGTATTGAGAGTTTGAAGTGATAGGTTTTTTTAATGTTGCAGAGAGTTTTAGGGAAAAAATGACTGAAAGATGTCTGAGGACTCTCATTATGAAAAACTGGGGAGTTGTGAATTGTGCCCTGTTCAAGATGCCTTTACTTAAATGTATTTAACATCAGGGACAAAATAAATACATTAATTCCATAAATAGAGGTTAATGGATAAGATCTCAAAACTAGGATCAGGATATTCATAGGTAAGTAAATTTTCTAAAGAAGAGACAGGAATGAAAGGTTGGGGTGTAGCTTTGTTCACACGAGGTGGAATAATTCTGTTAGCTGGATTGGATTACATAGAATATATAAGTGAAGGTAAGAAATAACAAGGTGAAAAACGCATTGGTGGGAGTACCTATAGCATCCCTAACAGGAGCTGTTGCGTAGAAGAGAGAATAAGTCAGAAGATAATGAGGGCATGTGGAAAAGGCAGTACATTAACAGAACTTTAATCTTCATGTGAATTGGGAAAATCAAATAGGCAGAGATAATAATGAAGAAGAATTAATGGTATGTATTCAAAAGACCAGGTAAGGATGGCAGTTCCCTTCGCTAAAGGACATTAGTGAATCAGATGTGTTTTTCTTCCTGACAATCGACAATGGTTTTGTGATCATCATTAGACTTAATTCCAGTTTTTATTGAATTCAAATTCGACCATCTGCCATGATGGGATTCCAACCCATGTCCCTTGAACATTACCTGGGTGCATAGATTAACTGTCCAGCAATAACACCCTTTGGTTGTCACCTCCCCTAAATAAAGGCAAACCTTCCATTTGTCTTTCCTATTACCTCCTGAACTTGTAAGCTAGATTTTTGTAATTTATGTACGAAAATCATTGACACTCTCTGTGCTGCACTTTCTCCATTCAGCTCTCCTATTCTTCCTGCCAAAGTACATAACTTCACATTTTCCCCACAATTGTATTCCATCTACCAAGTTTTTGTCCACTGACTTAACCTGTCTTTCTCCCTATGCAGACTCTTCGAATGTTCACCACTTGCCTCCCCACCTATTTTTGTGTCATCTTCATACTTGACTATAGTAAATTCACACCGCTTGATTATTCTATGGTTCTAAATATTTTGCTATTGTATCCTTTATAATAAATTCTAATATTTTGCCAATGGCAGTTGTAAAGCTAACTTACCTGGTTTTTGTCTCATTCCTTTTTGATTAAAGGTGTTACATTGACAGTTTTCCAACCATCCACTACATTTCCAAACTCTAGGTGCTTGGAATATTGCTACCAGTGCATCCACTATCTCTGTAGCACCTATTTCACACTACTCTCTGCTTAAAGTGTATTACTTCACAGTTTCCTATATTATATTCCATCTGTCAGAGTTTTCACCGCTTACTCATCAAAGTCCACTTCTAACTTCCTTGTGTCTTCTTCACAACTATTTTCTTCTACCCATCTTGGTGTCTCTGTGAATTTAGATACTATGCCTTTGTTTCCCTCATCTAATGTCTACTCATTGCAACATTGCAATTGTAAAAATTTTGAGAACCCAGCAGAGACCCCTAAGGGATTCCATCATATTCTGCCAATCAAAGACCCAATATACATCCATCTGTCTGTTAGCTGTGTGCACACAAGTTATTGTTCCCTAAAATATACATATTTTAATGAGCTTTTTTTTTGCTTTAAACTTGAACTACCTTTGCTCTTTGTTTGAATTATCCTTGCATATATAAGATTTTAAATTGGTTGCATGACAAGCTGCTGAAATTCAGAGATGGAAACAAAATCTAGGCATCGGTGTGAGCCTGTGTGAATTTAGACCTTAGCAAACAGTGCAAAAATCTGTGTTTGTCCTTAATCAATTATACTTAAGGAACGTGATGTTAATAGTGTAAAGAACGAGAAAAAAAAGTGTAAGAAAAAGTGTGTAAATTCCATGGCAGATTAGGTACAGAAAGAGGAGAGAAAGATTGATTTCAGAGAGAGAAGAAAGAAGAAAAGTAAAAATAAATCAAAGTTTTCATTTCTACAATCTCTGATATCTATTAAACTGAAGGAATAATGTTGCACAACTTTAATAGTGAATTTTCATTACCAGCAAAAATAGTTAATGACATAATGTTTGTCTCGTTATTTGAAATACATTGAAAGGCCTGATGTTGCTACATGTTCTAATGATGAATTCAGTTTATATCGATTAGCAAATGTAGCAACAGTATACCATTCAATGTATTTCAAAGGTGAGCCAGACAACAACAGGCTCTTTTTAGGAAGCTGACCTTGCATCCCTCTTCACCTGAAGTTAAGATATGCCATTAACTTCCTTGTCATTTTAATCAGAAATTACAGTTCATTATGATTAGATTCCCTACAGTGTGGAAACAAGCCGTTTGGCCCAAAAAGTCCACACTAACCATCCAAAGAGTAACCCGCCTAGACCCATTCCCCTACATTTACCCCTGACTAATGCACCTAACACTACAGGCAATTTAGCATGACCAATTCACCTGGCCTGCACAGCTTTGGATTGTGACTGGAAACCAGAGCACCCAGAGGAAACCCACACAGACTCGGGGAGAATACGGTGGCACAGTGGTTAGCACTGCTGCCTCACAGCGCCAGAGATCCGGGTTCAATTCCCGCCTCAGGCGACTGACTGTGTGGAGTTTGCACGTTCTCCCCGTGTCTGCGTGGGTTTCCTCCGGGTGCTCCGGTTTCCTCCCACAGTCCAAAGATGTGCAGGGTCAGGTGAATTGGCCATACTAAATTGCCCATAGTGTTAGGTAAGGGGTAAATGTAGGGATATGTGTGGGTTTCGCTTCGGCGGGTCGGTGTGGACGTGTTGGGCCGAAGGGCCTGTTTCCACACTGTAATCTAATCTAATCTAATCTAATCTAATCTAATCTAATCGAATGTGCAACTCCACACAGACAGTTGCCCAAGGCATTGAACCCGGGTCCTTGGTGCTGTAAGGCAGCAGTGCTAACCACTGAGCCACCGTGCCACCCCAAAAATCTTGTGCAAGATCATGTTGGACACAACTTCCCATGAACTGAATACAGACATGGGGATTTTTCCAAAGAGGATTAGAAATAAAGTTGACAAAGGACAAGTCATGAAGAGTCAGGCACCCCAGATGGGACTTGAACCCACAATCCCTGGCCTTATCCATTAGGCCACGGGGGCCACAAATTTTGGAAAGCAAAAATAAATACCTATGTAGATTGATTCAATCATGTTAAACTTATAAGATCTTTGCCACATTAATAAGTAAAAGTTTAGCTGCCAAACACTTTTAGCCATTGGTAAAAAGATGTTTAATATAGAGGAAATTCTGGTGAGAATAATAGACCATCAATTTCCTAATTTTTTCATTAATGAAAATTGTTGATTGCTGATTTGAGTTGAGCACGTTAAATGAGTAATTAAGGGGTTCCTTACATTAAATTCAATCAATCTTTCACTCCAACTCAATATGGATAGATAGTATTTGGTCTGAGCTAGATTTAACAAACTTATTGTGGTTTAAAGGTGAAGAAAAGAATGACCCAACTAAATGCAGCATGTGGAAACTAATACAAATGCATAGATTAGCACATCAAGAAGGAAAAAAAGACTTGGCTGATGTGTTTGGAAAGTGTTGCATATGTCACAAGCACCATGTGTTAGTATTAATGTCAGCCCTGTCAGTTATGGTTCTGTCATGGTGCCATAACCTATGGTGCAAAGTCAGAATGAAAGGTAATTGCGTAAGAATATTAACTTTGACTGAATGATTGCATACGCATACTCAGAACAGCTGAAATGGTCGAATAGAATTGCATTTTGCATAAAGACTTCCACGTTCTCAGATGCCCCAGAGTAATTATGCTATGAAGTATTTTTGAAGTGTACTTGCAGTTATAATGTAGTCTAAACCTGTTAGTATTCAATCTGAAACTCACCTCTCTCTCTTACAATCCTATATCATTCGCTTATTCAGAAACTTATGCACTTTTCCCATGAAAAATGCAATGATCTCAGCTCCAACTGTCATTGGCTGGCCCTCAGTTCGAGGATGATGACGACTCCAGTCTTGATTCTTGCTGTGTTCCTATGAAGACATCAGGATCATGAGTTTTTCCTGATGTCTTCATAGGAACACAGCAACAATCAAGTCTGGACGTTACAAAGGTATCAAAAAGACAAAATTAAAGTTCTCTATTTGAATGCATGAATCATTTATAACAAAGTAAATGCGTTGATGGTGAAATTAACTTAAATTTGACATTAATGACATTGAAGTAAGGAAGTATGAGATGAGCAAATACAGAGACTTTACTATAATATGATAGGGATTGGGTCCTGAATGTTGAGGTGTCTGTGACCTTGGAGAGGAATATTAAGTTGGGTAAAAGAGAATGAGTAGGACGGTTCATCAAGAATGGTATTGGTGCAATAGCTGGAGATAATCTTGGTTCAGAAGATTAGGATGTAAAATTGTTTTAGGTGGAGATGAGGAATAATGGGGAGCTAAGTCACCAATGAATGTGGCCTACAGGATCCCTATCAGTAACCATAAATGTGGGACAAAGTATACAAGAAGAAATATTGTTTGCTTATGATAAAAAGATGGCAATGACCATGGGCAACTTTAATCCGTGGGAAAATCAGATTGGCAATAATAGCATAGATAAGTAGTTCATAGAATGCTTTTGGAGGAGTTTCTTAGGGCAGTGCATTTTGGAACCAACCAGAAAGCAGGTAATAAAAGACAAGGTATTGTGAAATGTAATGGGACAAATTAATACATCAGAGTAAAGGCAACCCAGCTAGCAGCAACCACAATATGCTTGTATTTCACATCCAGTTTGAAAGGGAGAAGACTAGTTCTAAGTTTGATATTTTAAGCATAAATAAGGATAACAATATGGACATGAAAGCTCAGCTCACCAAAATGAAGTTGCATACTAGGAGTTAGATCAATAAAGAAGCAGTGGCAAATGTTTAAGGTTATATTTCATAGCAATCAGAATAATTATATTCCTACACTAAAGACAAATTCTAAATGTAGGGCCCATTATCTAAAGGATCTGGAGAAACTATCAAATTTAAGGAGAAAAGCACAGGACTGCCCAAAGATTAATGGGAGATCAAATGATGGAGCCACTGGACATGGGTGAGGTTTTAAGTAAATACTTCTCATCTCTATTCATAGAAGGTGTGGTGAGATGTATCCCAGGCTGCTATGGGAGGCAAGGGAAGAAATTGCTAGAGGCCTGCTGGACAATTTTAATATTCTGCTGGTCACAGGTGAAGTGCTAGATGACTGAAGGATAGCTAATGTAGTTTCTTTATTCAAGAAGGGCAGCAGGGATCGACCAGTCAGTTTGACATCAGTGGTAGGAAAATTACTGGAAAAAGATTCTGATGGACAAGACTTGGAAAGGTAGAGATTTATCAGGGATAGTCAGGTTGGATTTGTCAGATGGGAATCCTATCTGAATAATTTTATTGAGTTTTTTTTGAACAAATGAATATGTATTGATATATATAAAATATATTGATGAAGATAATGCAGTTGATGTGGTTTACATGGACTTCAGTAAGGCCTTTGAAAAGATCCCACATGGAAGGCTGGTCCAAATGTAAGAGCCCATGGGATCCAAGCAAGTAGGCAAACTGGATCCAAGATTGGTTTATAAATAGAAGGCAAAGGATAATGGTGGAGGGGTGTTTTTGTTATTGGTAGCCTATGACCAGCGGTATACCACAAAGAATGGTGCTGCGTCCCCAATTGGTTGTATGTACAGGAAAAGAACTGGATGTGAATGTAGAAGGTTTAATTAGTAAAGTTTGCGCTAAAGACAAAATTTGGTGGTGTCAGGCTGATGTTGATCAGCTGGAAAATTGGGCATAGCTATGACAGATGGAATTTAATCCTGATAAGAGTGAGAATTGCATTTTGGGAGGTTTAATAAAGGAAGGACATACACAATGATAGGCTGGATTTATTTTCCTTGGAGCAGAGGAGGCTGAGGGGCATTGTTAGGGTTGATTGTCAGAATCTTTTTCCCATGGCAGACATGTCTAAGACTAGAGGGAAAGGTTTAATGTGAGGAGCAAGTCATTTAGAGGAATCAGAGAAACAAGTTTTCACCCAAGAATGGTAGAAATATGGAACATGCTGCCTGAGGCGGTAATGGAGGCAAGCATCCCTCTTCAACATATAAGAAGCATCTGGATGAGTGTTTAAAATTCCAGGGCATAGTTGGCTATGGATCAATTGCAGGTAATGGGATAAGTGTAGTTTGATGGTTGCTGGACAGCAAAGACATGGTGGGCAAAAGGGCCTGTTTCTATGCTGTTTCTAATGTCTCTATGATTGGCCCCAGAAGATAAAGAGTGACAGAGGATATCTAAAAGGTTATTTAGGAGAAAAAAAATGAGAGTATGAGAGGAGGCTAGCTTGGAATGTAAAAAATGGATAGTACTTAAAAAGGAAAAGTGTAAGTAAAGTGAACATTGGTTCTCTCGAGAGTTAGAATAAGGTTTTAATAGCAGATAAGAAGGAAGTGATGAATGAAATGAGCACTATTTGCATCTGTCTTCAGTAAAATAAAGGTAAGGTTACCATAGTCTTACCACACCATAGGGTAGCTCTGTCATGAGAGATAGGTAACTGATAGTGGTTTAACCTGTGGTCACTACAGCTTAGGTATGCGAAAAGGTTGTGATGCAGATCATGTAACCTCTGCCAGTGTGAGAATTGAACCTGCACTGTTGAAATCACTCTGCATTGTAAACCAGCCAACCAGTTGGGCTAACCGACCCCTTAACTGTCATCAATATAGAGGATCCAAAACATTTCAGAAATAGGAGTATATCAGGAGATGGAAGGGACATCGTACTAAACAAATGGATGAAGTTATGGACTGAAAAATCTTTAGGTTCAGATGGACTTCATCCCAGTGTCATAAAGGAGCTTGCTAATGAGGTGTTAATGTTAATTTTCCAAAATTCCTCCTATTCAGGGAAGGTTTAATCAGAGTGGAAATTAGAAAGCATGGCCTTTGATTCAAGAAAGAAAGGGCCAGAAAGCAGGAATCTATAGGCCAGTCAGCTTGACTTGTGTTATGGGGTAGGTATTAGAATTGATCAATAAGGAGCTTATTGCCAAGCATTTAGAAAAATCAAGGCAATTGGGATGAGTCAGCATTATTCAATCAAAGGGCAATCAAGTTTAACTAATATATTGGAGTTCTTTCAAGTACTAACATTCTGTGGATACAGTGGTACCTGTAGACACACTGTACTTTGATTTCTGGAGGGCATTTGACAAGATACCACATTAACAGTTATGTGTTATTGCATGAAGCTCATTCTGTAAGGGGTAGCATAATAACAAGGAGTGAGGATTAGCTGGCTGGCAGAAAACAAATATGTGCATAATTAATCTTTGTCTAATTGGAAGGATTTTAATTCATTTTATGCATTTATTCATGCCTGACCCATTCCTTAATTGGCCTTGAGTGATTTGCTGGATTAGATTAGATTCCCTATAGTGTGGAAACAGGCCCTTTGGCCCAACTAGTCTATACCGACCCTCCGAAAAGTAACCCACCCCCCTCTGACTAATGCACTTAACACAATTGCTCAGGTGATGCATGAGGGTACTTCAAGGGCAGTCTTCGATACCAATCCAGGGGGTATAATCAGGGTGGTCCAAGTCAGGATTCTCATTGCATAAAGGTTGAGGAACCAAATGTTGACCATCCCAGGAGTTTATTTTTGCCTTCTTTTGGACAGTTTCCCTTCTGGAATGAGGGAGAGGCATGGGAGATGAAAATGCATGCACAGCTGTCATTTTTGGCCCAGAAGGGAGGTATACTGAACAGGGTTAATGGTGTTACTGGTTGGGGAGTGAGGGCAATGATGCAAGTGATAGTGACAGTGGTAGGGCATGAGTTTTAGTGGAAAGTGGATGCAGTAGCAGAGACAGAGTAAGAGTGAGGTATCAGAGAGAAGATGGTGGCACCTATGCTGGTGGAGTGGAGAAGATCATTGATCTTCTTCCTACAGTACAGTGCATTCCTCCAGACAACTGAGACTGCACTGTAACCACAAACGAAGCCCACATGGTTTGGTCTTGTGTTCATTTTGTTAACTTCAATCCAGCAGGACCTCCAGGACATTGCCAACAAAATGGGGCACCAAAGTTTCCTTCTCTCTATGTTTAGGCATAAGTAAGGAAGTCATACAAGGCAGCCCTGGACTAACAGTGCTTGTCTTATTTTAAATATGGTGCTGGCATTGGATAAGCATAAAATTCCAGCAAATTCCAGGATATTCAGGAAGTGGCAAGTTGTTCCAAGATTGAAGAATGATAAGGCGATGATAGAATCAATGACAGTGATGCAATGGGGTGGGAGAGCTTTGGTTAAATATGGTGAGAAAACTCACTAAAGCTGATGGTGAAAAACCTTCCAAAAAATTTCAACACAACAGGCACTTGGCCAAAAAAAAGGTTTCAGGACAGGTCAAACATGTCATCATTGGACAGTCTAAAGTTACACTGTGTTTTGGGTAGAGGTACATATTATAGTTGATGTTTGTTATGTTGGGATAGTGCATCTTTAAGAGGTGAGTCAAGGGATACTGGTGACAGTTCAGTTCAAAGGCTGGTTCAGTTTTGTTTCAGCTTTTACAGAGTACACAACTTCAGAACAAACATCTCCTTGTTGAGTTGCATCAAATAATAAGATTTGATAGTAAGGTTATTGGTTCTGACTTGAGCTTAGTAATTCTCCTGTATAGAATGGATAACATTTGATCTGCCATAGGAAGTAGGTGGTTGAGAATGATATGTCAAGATTTTCTCTCTACGAACAACAAAGAAATGCCTCAATAGTTTCCACATCAATCATTTCCTGTGGCAAAGTATTCTCTGGCAAACATTTCACATAACCTCAGTTTGTGATCATTAAAAACCAATATGCCTTCATCACTAACTCAATGTTCAGAGAAGGTGACAGAATATTTGAGGTGGAATTTGGGTGGCACCTAAGTATGTTGGGAATTGACTTAGTGTCCCAGCTTACAAATGCTGTGATTCAGCAATTTTCCCTTGACTGACTGCTGACAGGTTGAACCCCTTGCCTAGACCAGGTAACAGGCCTCTTCAGTCTGCATGTTGAAGTCCTTTGGTGTACATAGAGCTCAATTTGCCATTTTACAACAGTACTGGTGCAGTGTGTATTGGCCATGTATTAGCTGGCAGTTCGGTAAAGAGTAGGCCACATAAAGGTTTTGTTGTACATTTTTTGAGGTTAGGGAGCACCTTTGTGATCTTGGAATCAGTTCTGTACACCTACAATCCCCAAGTTCCTTCTACTGTAACCTCCCATGCCCCTTTCTCCTTGCTGTCACAGATCTATCTGAGGCTTGCTTGGTTGCCTGATATTATGCTCATGTCTATTTACAGCCAGGTGGTAAGTCTCTTAAATTAATTTTTCTCCTATTGAAACTAAAAAGTAATCAAAGGACATAGTGGACCACAGAAACTACCTGTGGTCAGCACCTATGGTAAATTACTGCAAAGTTTCTTCTTAGTCATTCTATTTAAATGCATCATAATTAAAATACCTTCATGAAATCTTGAATTGATCTTCTTAGTTCCAGTGGAAATAGTTCCACCATCTCCATAACTGTCACATCCTGTTGTTAGAATATACTTTGACAGCTCTGATGACCTTTATTTGGTCGAATATCCAAAATAAAAGTCATCCAAATGTGGCCTAACCAAAGTTTTGCACAGATTTATTAATAGATTTTAAGGCTGACCTCGTCTTTGAGAAACATCTGAATTACATTTTTATGGAATTACACTGTAAATAATTTCCAGTGTATTTTATGAAGCTGTTCAAAGCATGTACTGCAACTTGCTCCTCAAATTTTGAAAAGGAGAGTGATTAAACTGTTCCTCAGTGCAAATATGATGATGAAAGATTTATTGAGTGGAGGGTGAGGACTACTCACATTAATAATAATTTAAACAGAGACTGTAAGGATATTAAAAAAAAATACTGGTCTGCATTTGTGTACTTGTGTACTTTGTTTCTCACCTTAGTTAGCTAAACCAATAAAACGGAAAGTGCCAGATCCCTGTATAGGCACTACACAGAAACAAGTGAATGTTTTCACATTTCAGTTTATTAAGTACATTGTTCACAAATTAACAAGTGGTGCAGCAAAATTACTGCAGGTGTTTTCCTGTTGGTTCTTTATCCATAATCCCAGGAGTCCCACTGAATAAAATAACACATTGCAGCAAGTGAGTTCTAACTCTTAAAAATTAAAATGAATCCATTAGGCACCCATTTTTATTGGACAAAGAGGAATTGCCTAAAAAATTTCCATCAATCCAATATGCTTATTCATGCACTCTAACAGTTTTTTTCATTAAATATATTATGATACAAGTTAGAAAATGTTCTTTTCAAGACATATTTAATTGTTGGTGCTTTTTTTGGCATCATTAGGATACACAGGGTTTTAAAGACTCTGAGCAGCACACTTGTGTGGTATTGCAATGACTGTTAATGATACAAGCATGAAGACTCTTTGGAAATAAAAAGTCATTTAATTAGTGAACAAAAATAAGTTGCAAAGTTTTATGCAAATATATTTCCCCACACAGAACATCACGCTTAAGAAGCTTGAGAATAATAACTTTGTTATTTCGTGAAATGTATGAAATGTCACCCTTTAAACTATTCGATAGATTGTGTCCCATTATCAGACATTAATGTACATTCCCATTCTGAGAAAGTGCTGTTACTTTAAGGAATTAAATTGTCCATCAGTTCTGGTGAAGTAATTTGGAATTCCACTCCTTGTGGAATTAATTAAACCAAGTCAAGCCATTTGTACAAAACCTAAAATGTAACATCTGCCCTTTCTGCTTAAACCTCAGTTGCTTTCATTGTTTATATGCGGCCCCATGACAGGGTGTTTGTTCCTCTGCCCACTTGTTCTATTTTTTCTTTAACCTTTTAAAGGCTATTTTGTTAGTTTTCCATCAAATTTTACTTATGAAAGTTAACATTTTCTCACTTTGAGAATATCATTGATTCAAAAAGGTTAATCCCCAAGGACAATTGAATACCTCTATACCTTTCCATGCCATTATCTTTTCTTCTCTCAAACTGAATGAATTAGCAGCAGAAAAAGAGATAAAACCAATTAGTTGTGTTCCTAACCTGAGGCGAAGTTCCTTCATTAAGTCCTGTTTGGAAAGTTGCCATTCACCCCATGTTCCATATAAATATTCATGAAGAGGATGAGTCCACTTTCCACACTCCATCTGCTGCTTACTCTGGCAGCTCCAGGGCAGCAATGGCCCCTGGAATAGTGGTGTCGAATCCCTTATATTATTGGCAGAGGAGAAGATCTCTTCCTTCATAATTGGCCAAAAACTAACTGAAGGTTTTGGGCCTGTCTAAAACAGGCTTAAAAAAACTCTAGCAGCTGGTGGGTTCTCATTTGTTCTTGAAAAGCTTCTCCAAGTCTTCTATCCAAAGTATTCCGTTTTTGCAGCTGTCTGTGTCATCCTAGTGTGGAGATCCTGACAGGAATGTACCCCATAGGATAGATCTTGGTGGTGGAAGCCATGCTGTAACTGTCTTATGGCAGGATATTGTAAATGTGAACCACTGACTATAGTTGTCCTACTTCATTCCAGCAACTAGTTTAAGTAAACACTTTCTTATATAATCCTGGAACATGTGGATTGGCTGAAGGACATTTTAACTGAATGTCATTTTGTAGCAAACTTGTGGAATTATTTACAGCAGAGGGATGTTGAGGCTGGGTTGTTAGGTATATTCATGGCTGAGATAGACAGATTTTTAATCTGTAAGGAAATCAAGGGTTGTAGGGAAAAGGGCAGGTTGAGGATTATCAGATCAGATGGAATGTTGAGATGATTTGATGGGCTGAATGCACTGCTACCAATCATAGGGTCTTAAGGTCTTCTTTTAAAAAAAACTGGGCATTTAAGTGCGTGGATTTATTGCCTATCTCTCGATGCCTTTGTAAAATTAATCTTCCATCTTTAACTTTCCATTGCTTCCATCTCACTGTCGATTAATGATTGCTTGATGCCAATTGACAGTAGAACACTTGGGCTAAAATTTGATCTCACATTAGAGGAGGCGACTTTCCTATTCTGTTTGAATCAGTTCCATCTTAGACAAGGTGAAGGGCTCAGTTGATAAATGCATCACTGCGGATTCTGTCCCGCCATCTCAATCATTTACAAGTGACATTTACAAGTGATGGTATTTACTTGGTGGTGTATCATTTTTAAAATTCTGAAAATTACAGAATGCATTCTTCAAACATGAAAGTGAGGTCGAAAGACTCTACTGTATGATCCAAAATGGCCTAGGTAACATGCATTTGAAGTATTACTTAAGGATAAGGCAAAACAATAGGACAACATTAGGGCACAAACTAAATCTACTGAAAAGTCAACTTAGAATGGATGTCAGAAAAAAAATAGTTTCGTGAAGGCAGTAGTCATAATTACATTTTTAAAAAAGTCAATAAGTTCGTTAAGAGACTGCAAGTTATTTTAGTCTTAGACAATTGAATTGAAGAGTCTTTTTCATCTGTTAGCTGCTTAAAACAGAATTGATATAAAACTTTAAGGCTGCAATGTAATTTTGGTATCAGTTTGAAAGACTAAGCTTTTCACTAAGTTGTGAGAAAGGCCCAATGGAACAATATCCTTCCAGTTTGCATCAATAACATTTCACAATTTGCAGTTCAAAGAAACCTAAAGCAGGTTCCCCATTGAACGAAAGCAGCGACCAGGAGAGAGTTTGCAGATTCTTGGCAGTTGCTGGCTTCCCTTGTGTGCTATATGTAACCATTAGGGCACCAGAACGTGAGTAATTAATATTCACCAAGGAAAGGCCACAACTTTGTCAACGTAGAGACAATGATTGAATAATTATATTGTGGAGATCTGTGCAAGGTAATCAGGAAGCTGCCATAATGGGTTGAATTCTTGTTTTTGGCTCCAGTCACATTGTTAAAGATACAAAACGAGCCAGGAATCCACAAATACCTGCAGTGAGTATGGGTTCAAGTGAGAGGACAAATAAAAATTGGAAGACAAATAGGAAGCCATAAAGTACAATGAGATGTCACCCTCATCACCCCAAATGTCAGCTCAACCCACAGTTGTGAAGCTGCCATGGTTTCAACAAAACATAGAATATAGGAGCAGGAGAGGCCATTCAGCCTATCGAACCTGCTCCTCCATTTAACATAAACATGGTTGATTATCCAATTCAGTATCTTATTTCCGCTTTGTCCCCATATCCTTTGATCCCTTCAGTCCTATGAACTATATCTGCATATTTTTTGAAGTCTTCAATATTTTGGCCTCATCAGTTTGCTGTGGTAGAGAATTTTACTGGCTTGTGTCAGAAACTTTCCCTCATTTTTGTCACAAATGGCCTCCCCCTTATCCTGAGACTGTGACCCTGGTTATGGACTCCTTGGTCATCAT
Organism: Chiloscyllium plagiosum; assembly: GCF_037043375.1. Taxonomy (NCBI): domain Eukaryota; kingdom Metazoa; phylum Chordata; class Chondrichthyes; order Orectolobiformes; family Hemiscylliidae; genus Chiloscyllium; species Chiloscyllium plagiosum. Next base: position 106,048,482 of record NW_028270142.1, read on the forward strand.
GAACATTCTTTCTGCATCTACTCTGCCTAATCCTTAATAGTTCAGAGATGTTTTCACAACATGGATTGTAGTCCATGTGTGTGATTGAAGATTCAGTCAGGATTGGGGGAGAACCTTTTGACTAAGTCCCTCAGTATTCAGAATATGCTGTCCAAACAAAGTAATTGGATGTGGGATTATGTTGGAAAGTGGGAACACAACTTTGTGGATGGAAATTTGCAGCCTAACCCACGTCAAGTGCCATTAGAACAGCCAAATGAAAATTCATCGCAATGGTTTATCCTCAGCCACATTCACAATTATTACTTTCTATTCACCATGGGAGGTGTATTAGAAACTTGAATGCTGTGGAACAAATGATATTCCCAGTGGACCTGGCTGATGACAACCCTGTACAGCCTCACTGTGCTACAGCAGCATAGGTACAATTAAAGAGGTCACAACTAGCCTCATTACACAGGACACAACTGAATCACTCGACCAGAGGGTGAAATATCTTGATTGCTTAGGGAGCTCCCTGCAATATGTCCGAGATAAAGTGTTATGCAGCATCATGGTCTGCTGCACATATCTTAACATTGCACCACAGAAAGGCTTGCACCTGGAAGATGAAAAGAAAGAGCAAATCAGGCTGGAAATACCTGGGGAAAGGAGAGGAATTTGCAGAGGAAGAAGGGCCACATTACTGCCCAACAGCAGAACATGTCAGAAAGCAGCTCATAGCTCAGTGATTTCACTGATCTTCTCACACCCTGTTCTGAGAACTTAGACAATGCACCTCTCTTAAACGTCTTTGACATATTCTCTGTCACTCTCTTTCACTTCAATTGAGTAGCATTCAAACTATTCAGCCAACTTCTTTACTAGTTATATTTTGACCATTCAGATACACAAACTACTATTTAAACTACACTTTAGATCAAAGTCCAAAAAGGCCATTAGGGCAATTAAAACTGAATAACATAAATGATTTCCATTCGTTTCTCACCTAAATGATTGACCCTTTGTGTTTTTCTTTAAATAAGGTTTCCTGACTCTACAAAGTATTCATCTAATAGCCTCAGCGGAGCTTGTACCTCATATGTGGACGCTCATGTCTAAGAATTCTGCAACTCAGTCTCAGCCTCTCTCTCTCTGTGTCTCTCTTTCTCTCTCTCTCTCTCAGAATAGTTTGCCTAGCTGTAGTAGACTAGCTATAGTGTTGTGGTGTTGATATATTATAGATTAAATTTACAGATGTATTGACCACATTTCCTGTTCTGGATTCTGAATTTGTGAGGAAAGGTTTGATGGTTGAAGCTGAAGTCTAGAAGAATGAGAAACGATTTTATTGAGATCCTAAGCGGACTTGATAGGGTGGATGCTGAAAGAATGGGCAGAATCTTCCCAGCAACTGAATGATATGGGTCATGGCAAGAAAGTTGGGAAAATCCCCATGTGAAGGGCTGTGAGGAACCCCTTGGCATTGAGAGGAAAAATGTTCCATTTTCTGAGCAAGTGCCAAACGGTGAGAACCAGATTCTCGCTAGTGAGCAGCAAGAGACCTATTTGCATTAGCATTTCAACTTTGTTTAATTTTGCCTTATTAATGTGTTGTTACTTACGTTCTTACCTGCTAGCTTGGGGCTAGATGGTGATAATTCCTGACATGAAAGTCAGAATAATTATCTGGCGACTGTTTGCTCCTCCTGTCCTCCATCTTGGATGCCTGGCACCAACATTTTGGTACATGTATCATGAGCAGTGAGTACACACATGTCCCTCACCTCAGATGTTAGCATTCAACACATATCAACCTCACTATACACTGATGCCACGTCTCCAATCTATGTGCAGCTTGGTTCAGCACTTCAATTCGGCACTTTGGAGCACAATGCCATCTTTCATAGTAGTGCTGTCATCAGGCCACTTTGTACACAGGGGTATGGGCACCCAGCTCATGTATTGGGCCAGGCTACAATCCAGGGTTCCTCGCTTGCTTTGTTAGTGCTTTGTATCCCTTTGCACTTTGATACTCACAGCATCCCTGCCTTGCCTTTCGCACTCTGCTCTCTCCACCAGACATTCAAGGTTCACATTATTGCTGTTTAGCACAGACACAAAGGCAGGCAGTTTCTCATGATTGTCAGCAGTGATCAGTCAAAAGAGCAGACTTGTTGCTATACATCACCATGCTATATCAATCTGTCACTTGCAATGTATGCAGCAAATACACTTGAAGTGTGTGATTCAAACAATTGCCAGGTTTAAAAGTCTCGGTCAAGAGAAACATGGTCAGTCATAACACCTTACCTCAATGGTAGTGTTCAATAACAGTCCAGAGGCCTGGACTCAATCAGTTGGCTTCTTGAGGCAGTCATGGTCAAGGGGCTTAGTATCACTACAGTCCAGGAAGTCTGCCATTGTCACTCCTGCAGTTTCAGTGCTAACAGTTTGGGGAGTCGTCAGTCAATGACTGCACACATTTCATCATCTTCACCTCCGAGCTAATTTATTTTGGACAGGAGTCCTGTCACTGTCCCACAGACCCCTTCAACCACCTCTAGCACTCTCCCTTCCCCTGGACCCATCCCTCTGCCTATTGACTGCACTTGACCTATTGATTTAGAACTCTATCTGTCACAATTTCCCTGCACTCTTTCCAACCCATTCAAACCTATCTGCCTCTGAACTGACTGCACTCCGTGCTTTCAGATCCAACCCTCACTTTTTCTTCAAAGCTGCCAACTATGGTGGTGCCTTTATTGTCTGAAATACTGACCTGTACACAGCAGAGGCTGAGCACTAGCTCTCAGACACCTTCTCCTAAGCTATGGGTGTTTCCCCTTAAAAACAGAATTTTCTCCCTGAAAGCCCAATGTACTACATGGTTTGATCATAACTCTCCCAATGTAAAAGAATTTAAACGATTTCGTATAAGTATCCAAGAAGTCACTCTCTAATATTGTTTTTCTTTATTGATTTTATTCTTTGTAGAAGACTGCCTATGATGACAACAAGAGGTAAGCAATCAAGCCAGGTTTCCAGATGTTGTCCTGAGCCTCATAAGGAAGTTGCCTTGTCTATTAATAGTACTGAAATTTTAATCTAAGCACTGAATGATGAAGTGGTGGTCTGTGCCCATATCAGTTTGAGATTATGGTCCATGTTTTTCTCCAATTTGTCATGGAGGAACCACCAGATTTCAAGTAAGTGCACTCCTTCTAGTTATTCCTCTGTAATAGATGGTGTGTTGCCTCTCCTTTACATATTAATCTCCCATCTTCTTTCTGGTTATTCACTCCAAAGCAAAATGCAACAGGGATAGAGGAAGAAGAAGTGGCAGGCCATTTTGTTCTCTGGACCACACACCATCACCAACTCAGCCATTCATCTGCTTACACTCACTCGCCAGTCTAGAGACCTTCCAGGAAAAAGAGAAAGATTAGAGTGGAGCACTGTGCTAGGTGATCAAAAAGCACACAAGACAGCCTGAGGAAGTGACAGTGGGTGTGAAGGGAAATGGCAATCCTCAGAGATGGTAACCTTTGAATCAAATAGCTGCAGCGTTAAATATTAAAAGTCTTACCATGAAAAGAAGAATGTTGGTTTAGTATATCAACTGTGAAGATGCGCCATGCTGCTTATTCCAGATTGCAGAATATTGCAGGAGATATTGGACTTGATACCAACAGAGACAATTTCAGTCTTACCTTCAATCTATGCATTCAAGTAGGAAATGAGTTGCAACTTCATCCATTTCACTTCTTGTGGAATCCCCGAATCGGTCATTCATAGATCCTGGCTAATGTTGTGGAAAGTGCTGACAGCAGGAATGTAACTCGTAGTGAAATTGCATGTGCATAGGCCCGTATTCCGTCAACAAGTCACCCTTTATTTACATTTGCACAGTACATGGATTCTGACGAGTTAGCTCAAAGCCAGTCCCTATACTGAGGAGACTTTCTGAATCACCTGTTTATATTTGTCAGCTAGAACTTCCTGATTGACCCAGGTTAACAGCCCCAATCAGGGATCTGGCCCTGGTTCCAATACTACAGTACTGTAATCTCAGCTGCTTCTTCTGATGCTATATGCACTGGGCTTCCCTTTGGGACTGATTTTCCTTCTCCAACTCCTCTTTTTCTGACAATATATAATTTGGAGAGGAATATCCATAAGGAAGCCCATGTTGTTTCTTCTCCAAATATTAATAACAAACACCCAGGTTGTGGTCTTACATCATAGTGACTGCCAATTAAGGCCAATCCAAGAGGATTCTGATGAAAAGAAATATAATTTCACCAAAGAGTTCCCAAAGGTTTGAGCAACAGCTTCTAATGTTGGGGTCTGATCATCAACTATACCATTCTTATCAAAGAAAAGATCTCAGTCTACTAGCCATAGTAAACACAGTTCAAGCACAGTTTGCAAGGGAAACTGGGAAAGCAGAAATGAATAAACTTTGGACAAACAATGACACCATTTCATTATTCTGTTAATTTCCCATATCTATTGAGATGGTCGGGTAGGAAGGGAGAAGATTGAGGGATGGCTACTTCTTGTACAGACCTTCGTATCTTGTGGAACTTTGATTCCATCCCCAAATTCCTGCCACCACTCCGGTCTGCTAATTCTGAACAGTCAACATCTCAGGAAGTTTGGGCTCCACTTTTTCTGGCAGAACAGGATTCAATTACAGATGTTTTACAGTTTTTTTTTCATTTCTCTCATGAGACATGGGCATCATTGCCAAGGCCAATATTTTTTACCCAGCCAGAAATTTCCCTTGAGAAACTGGTGGTGAGCTGGCTGAGTTACACACATACTTTTTAAGAAAAAATACAGCTGATGGATTCTTTATTAAAACTCAATGTTCAAAAGTTCAAATTTTCCCTGTGCAAAGTAAGTTTAGTAATTTATAAAGTATTTCACATTTGCTACGATAGGGTTCTGTTTCATTTGCAACTTTTAGTCAGTTCATGACATATCATTTATCCCTTGGTATTTGAATTTCAGTTCTGCCTGGTGGCCTGTTGCTCATTTAGATATAAGACTCCACAATCTCTGATTGAACCTTAAAATTTTACTGCTGTGATGTTGGTCCTCCCCACTTTTCAAAAAAAACTATTTTTCTGAATGATACAATAGATTATGCTGATACTAACCACGGATGAGTGAACCAACCCACACTGTCACTTTAGAAAAATGCTTATAAAAACAAAGGACATTATGAGACAAGAAAGTTGCAGTTATATGTGGACATTCACATATGTTAAAGATTATTATGATCCAAGAAGTTAAAACAAGTAATTAAATTGATGAATTGCTTTAAGGGCGTGACAGTGTGAATATGCTTAGACCTATGACCAGATTCCAGGCTTGAACTATGGCAGAAAATATTTTCTAAACTGACAGCATTCCATGGGAAGGCTGTTAGCTGCATGTAATAGAAGTAGGTTTTGTCACAATGCTTAAAGATTAACAACCAGATTTCTTGACTAATCACTGAGGGTTGACAATATGATGCCCTCATCTGTTGAAGGAAGAATTTCTAATTAAAATGACTCTGGAAAGTGTCTAGGTGGCTGAACTCTACTGTGGCTTCAGCAAACACAAGAATGGAAGAGAAATATGGGAGGTCTGCCCCTCATCCCCATCCCCAGGTCTCCAACTCTTATTTGGAAGTCCTGCTATGGGATCTCATGGACTGAAGAATGATGTCTTTTCTGAAGGACAGGATAGAGAGGGGCCAGTCTCAAAGAACAAAGAACAATACAGCACAGGAACAGGAGCTGCGGTCCTCCAAGCCTGCGCTGCCACATTTTACTCTTCCATACTAAAACTGTCTTCACTTACAGGGATTCAACCAGGTGCTTCCTGAATGCTGCTATTTGTCTGCTTCCACCATCTCCTCTGGCAACACGTTCAAGGTACTCACTACCCTTTGTGAAAAACTTGCCTTGCCCATCCCTATTAAACTTCCCCCCTCATACCTTGAACCTGTGTTCACTTGTAATTGACCCCTTCACCCTGGGAAATAGCCTCATACGTTCCACTCTATCCATGTCATTTACAATCTTATAAACATCTATCAGGTTGTCCTTAACTTCCTCCATTCCAGTGAAAACAAATCCAGTCTATCCAAACTATCTTCATAGCTAAAATTCCTATACTAGGAATCATTCTGGTAAACCTTTTCTGTACCCTCTCCAAATCTTTCTGGAGGTGTGGTGACCAGAACTGTGTGCAAAAATATTCGAAGTGTGGCCTAACTAAAAAAGTCCTATAAAACTATAGCATAACTTGTCTATTCTTATACTCAATGCCCCTTCCAAAGAAGTTAAAAACCACACAACACCAGGTTATAGTCCAACAGGTTTAATTGGAAGCACACTAGCTTTCGGAGCGACGCTCCTTCATCAGGCGATTGTGAGACACAATCACCTGATGAAGGAGCGTTGCTCTGAAAGCTAGTGTGCTTCCAATTAAACCAGTTGGACTATAACCTGGTGTTGTGTGGTTTTTAACTTTGTACACCCCAGTCCAACACAGGCATCTCCGAATCATGCCTTCCAAAGAAGGCAAGCATGCCACAAGCCTATTTTACTACCTTATCTACCTGCGCTGCCCCCTTCAGTGATCTGTGGTCCTGCGCACCCAGATCCCTCGCATATCAATACTTCTAAGGGCTATGCCATTCAATGTATATTTTCCACCTGTACTTGACCATCTAAAATGCATCACCTCACATTTGTTCAGATTAAACTCCATCTGCCATTTTCTGCCCTAACCTCTGATCTATATCCTGCTGTATCCTCTGACAATCCTCCTCACTATCTTCAATTCCACCAATCTTTGTATCGCCTAAAAACTTACTAATTAGACCAGCCGTGTTTTCCTCCAAATCATTTATGTAGAACTTGAACAGTAGAGGCCCTGCACTGATGCCTGTGAAATACCACTTATCACAGCCCTCCATTCTGAAAAGCATCCTTCTACTACTACTCTCTGTTACCTATAACTCAATCAACCAAGCAGCCATTGATGGAGGTGGACATGGAATTTGCTTCAGAAATATGCCACTGAAATACAGACTCAGTATTCAGAGACATTCAAGGTGGGCTGGTGAGGGTGGGTTTGGTGAAAGAAAAACATGAGGGACATAACTCTCTCAGGTGCCAAGCCTCACATTAACAATTTTAGCATTGCCTTGCACAGCATTACTTCGACCAGTATACTATACAGTTCCACTCATTCCAGTCTCTCAAGATATATCCTCAAATTCCTACCTGAACAGCCAACAGCAACTCTCATCCTTATTTTTGCACCATCCCACACATAGGCCTCACCGTCAATCTTCACAAATGTCCTTCCCTCTTCTTCACATGCTACATTTCTCATATTCATAACTAAGTGATCTTTTCTCTTTAATGGAGTGTGCAGAACAATGTGGAGAAGCATAAAACTGAGGCATGAGGGTTTGTTGTTCAGTGGCCTCTTTGATTGACCCGCATTGTGGGATCACTTGGTCCACTGGGAAGGAAATCATGTTGTAGGGGGCTACAATTTTTAAAAATGTAGTCATTTGATAGGACAGAATTTGAGTATTGCTGAAAAAGGACGCATTTGTAAATGTGTACTCATCAGGACAATTCACAAGAATAACAATTCAAGCAGATGAGTTTTAAAGTTTCTTAAAATGATGCAGAAGTTGTATGCCTATTTACAAAGAAAGATTGCAACATTACTGTGCAAATGACAACTGTTTTGTTTATAATTGCTAATATCACTGCCCATAAATATACATCACATATTTTACTTCCAAGGTATAATAACAAAGTACAATAATAAATTGCTTTAAATTTCAATTACCTTTGTTCTGTCCATTACAATACTTTCTGGTCTTTCAGTAGCTTTTGAGACTCCAGTGAGGATCGTTGATCTACTGTATTCAATACATTAACATAGCCTGATGTCACTTCTTGGTTAGCCCATGATGTTTTCACTCTTTTTAATTTAATTTTTGTTTCATGTCGAAGTTTTACCAAGAATATCTAGTCCCCTCAGTTTCTGTGACAAGATCTTGTTGAGTTTTATTAAAGACTATCTACATCAAATCAGACCTCTGTTTTCTGTACTAAATTTATTAATTTTAGTTAAAATACCTCAAAGTAATTGCAACATTTGCATCATTTTAAGAAGCTTTGAAACTTATCTTTGTCTGTTAAAATCAAGGCTGCACGATTAAAACAAATCAACGATCACTTCTCAATAGACATCTTCGAAATTATATAAAAACAGTAGCTCTGATTGGAAGACGAGACATTATAAGGTTAAAGCTAAAGGATTTTTGAACCTCCAAAATCTTTAAACTAATAAAAACAAAGGGATATATTTTACAGAACAATACTTGAGGAAAAAGCTTGTTCTCCTTTGAAGTTTGATAGAAGATAATGGGAATTGGTGGTGTCTGTGTTATGGCTTTGAAATATAGTCTTGTTCTGAACCAGTCGTTCTGAAAGTCAGATTATTTAGTAGCTCATATAGATTAAAATTGTGAAGCAATAATTATGAGCGCCACTGAGGTTTTGTTGAGAACATATTGAAAGGCAACAGCCTTAGATGTGGCCAACTCTTTAGATGTGTGTTTAGGATAATCATCCCTATGAGGTTACTGTTATAGTTATCTTCTAGATTTTACTACAAAGAACTATCTATAGCATTAAAATTCTAGTACAGTGACTTGAACAGGTAGAGATGTAGCTTTGAAAAAATGTCAACTAGGAAAATAATTAAATTAGACAATTTCCAAATGATATATGTGTTGCGAAATGATACCCTCTATTTTAATGGACTGTTTTAACACAACTGGTTAGATTGGAAATGTTCATGTTTTTTAATAAAAAAGTGCATTTGCTCCAATAAAAATAGAAAATTGAAACCTAATCTTCAATTTCCAGTGGCCAGCTGTGTATTTGATAGGAGATTTGATTGTAAGATGAAAAAAGAAGGTTGATCCAAAAGCAATGGCATCATTCTGAAAATGCCAAGACTGTTTTATCCCATTGACAGCAAGACACTGAACTTGCTTCAGATTTGTTGTTCTGAAAAGGACTCAATCGCCATTATGTTTGGACTTGGCTCTGCCTTGTATTGGGACATATGCCAAACAGAATTAGATTAAGACATTTAATCGTGTCAGGTGGAACAAGAAATGAGTAGGGATTCAAATTAGCCTATCTGGTGCAGCCTACTTTTGGTCAATTTAATTTGCAGTTGGTTTTAAGGTAGTTTAAAATTACCCACCAATGCCTCCCCCCCTTACCCCCCCACCCACCCCCCCGTCCCGGTTGACACTGACCTCCTCAATACACAGAGATGCGGTTCCACTACATAAGAGATTACATGTATTTCAAAGTATATAATTATATAAACGCAATGCACTTTAACTGTAATTTATAGTGTCAACCTTTTTTATAAGGGAGTACCAAATTATACAAATAAATTCCAATAGTCTGTTTATTGTAGCAATATTGGAACATTATTTTCTTTTTCTTTTTAGGCCGCTCATGAAATCTTAGTACAAAATAAATTGTAAAATAATTAGTTCACAATGGAAAGAATTAGGCATTAATTCCAACACTTGTTCATATTTTTAAAGAACTCCTTATGTTATTTTAAGCATTATAGCATTTTAGAATTTGTAAGCAATCTGAAAACATGGACTAAAGCTTTGCAATGACCATTCATACAGATGCATAGCAAAGCTTTGTTTCAAACATAATTATTTTTGAAAAATATTGAAATAGGTCATTAAATCAAAAATGTGTACAGTAAGTAAAGTTTCAAATTGTCTTCTATAGCAATGAAAGGAAGCAAAATATCCTCAAGCATTTATTTCAGTGCGTTGAATACTTCTTCGCTCCGCTAATGGCAAAGGTCTAATGTGAAATTTGTTTCAATCTATTTCTTAACTCCACATAGGCTAAGAGGACAACACTGTCCACAGTTTTTCATCAGTTGGCAATCTCAAATAGTAAAATCTTTGATTTTTTTATTCTTGCAAAATGTCATTAAGATGAACAACGTTAACAAAATGTATATTTTTTTCTACAATATCCAAATACAACCATCGTGTTTTCCTTTTCAGAAATTTTCCTTAATTTCTGATCATTAAATTTGAATATCTTCTAAAATTTTCAGAATTCTCTTTTTAAAAAAAAAACTTTTGGAAGTGTCATTGTAAGTATCATTATTTAAGTATCATTGAAATGCTTTGAATTGCAAAAATACCATAATGTACCTTTTGTTTAGCAAAATGGAGAGAAATCTGTTTTTACATATCAGTTGCCCTTTTGTTTCTGTGATTTTTATTCTTTTTAAAAATGCAGAGGACATGCACCCTCTCTGTTTCTTTTTCAGCCTTGTAGCATCATTTTACACCTAAAAAGTGCTTCACTTCGATGTCACATCGTAGAACAATAAATTCAGATGAGCAACACAAATCTATGTTTTGCAAATGCTTATTTTTAATAAATTAATGTTTTTTCTTTGAATTTAGGATATTCATTCGTTGACTGATGAAATGGTTTTTACTAGTTTTCTTAATTCAATTTTTTTAATAAAGATTTCTCTTCCAGTCTTCTCTGATTTTAAAAGCATTTTGTACAATGCTTGTTTGTTTACTGTAGTATTTTAGACTTACATTTAGCTTATCAGCCTAGAAATTCCCTTATAAATGCAAAATATTTCACACTTCCATTCAGAAACTTAATTCACAAGGGCCGCCTAATATCAGCTGCTGAATCTCGCATTTATGTTTTGGATATCTTCCCTTACAGCTTTGGTAAGACTCACCTGTTTTTTGACAAACATTTTTATTCTTTTTACTGATTCAACCTGATTTGTACTTTTAGATGTTGCTTGCACAAACTTAAAGGCTCTATGTGCTTTATGTTGCTAAAATGTAAAGATACACCTAGTTTTCTAACTGGAATTTTTTTCTTCTTTTTTCTTTACAAACAACTGTGTTTTGTAGAATTAAAGGTTCTTTTCTGGGTAGTGTCCACAGTTGCTGAATGAAATCTTCAGATCTCTGCTACTGCTAGCCATCTTATGGTGTCCCTGGCCAGAACTGTCAACATTTTATGGCTCAGTACAATGCCATCAATCCCTTTCCTAATATTGAGGGAAAACTAGCAAGTGACAATAGGAATTTCTTTAAATATACAAAAGAGAGGAAACAGTGAATAGAGGACTCTTAGAGAACACGTTTGGGGAATGTTAATTAGGTAACAGAAAAGGCAGAGGAGTTGAATAAATACTTTGCATTAGACTTCATGATCGATTATAATTCCAAAAATATGAAATATTCAAATTGATAATGGTGGAGTGTGAGGAAATAAACACAATAACTATCACATCAGAAAAGGTACTCGGGAAATTAATGGAGCTACAGGTTGATAGATCCCTTGGACCTGATGGGTTGTATCCTAGGGCTTCAAATAAAGTAGCTGCAGAGACAGTGGGTACACTGATAATATTCTTTCAAGAATCTTTAGATTCTGGATAATTTTTCAATCCTTTGAAACCTATCAATATAGCACCCTACCTAAAAAAGAGGGGGAGACAAAAAGAAAAGTAATTATAGGTCATAAAAGAGAAATGTTGGAGGAGCTCAATAAGTTCAACAGGACCTGTGGAGAGAGGAACAGGGTTAGCATTTAGAGTCTGATGTGACTCTTCTTGAATTGCAGTTCTGAAGCAGAGTCATATTGGACTTGAAACATTAATTCTATATCTCACTACAAGAGCTGCCAGACGTATTGAGTTTCTCCAGCATGTTCTTTTAATATTTTCAGAATTTCTGCATCTGCAGTATTTTGATTTTATTTAACTATAGGCCAGTTACCTTAACATCAGTCATTGAGAAAATGTTAGCGTCTACTGTAAAAGATACAATCGCAGAACATTTAAAAATACATTTTGAAACACAATATAATCAAGCAGAGTCATTATTACTTCATAAAGGGCAAATTATGTCTGCCTAATTTATTAAAGTTCTTTGAGGATGTAACAAGCTGGGTAAATAATGGCAATTCAGTAGATGGTAATATATTCAGATATCCAAAGGCAATTTGATAAGGTGCCGCATATAATGTTGAGGGTAGTTCATTAGAGGATTGGCTAACCAATAGATGGTGCAGAGTTGGTATAAAATGGCATTTTCAGGAATTCCTGAAGGGCTCCTGCCCGAAACATTGATCTTCCTGCTCCTCGGATGCTGCCTGATGTGCTGTGCTCTTCTAGCAACACACTCTCAAGTATGATCTCCAGCATCTGCAGACCTCACTGTCTCCTGTAAATAAATGAGTCTCATAAGGATCAGTGCTGGATCAACAATTATGGAGTTTGCACATGCTTCCCATCTCTGTGTGGGTTTCCTCCGGGTGCTCCAATTTCCACCTGCAGTCTAAGGATATGCAGATTAGGTGGATTGGCCATGGGAAATTGTCCATAATGTCCAGGTATGTGCAGGCTAGGTGGTTTATCCATGGGAAATGCAAGGTTACAGGGATAGATTAGAGGGTGGGTCTGGGCAGAATGCTCTTCAGAGGGTTGGTGTGGACTTAATGGGCCAAATGGTCTGCTTCCACTCTGTAGGGATACTATCACAAAGATCATTCTTGTGGACCTCCTGGAATGTAAGCTTCCTTAGATACGGGGCTCAAAACTTCTCACACCATTCTAATTGGTTCTGAAGGAGTTAATGTTTGAGCTATGCTGAGCTCCGCCCAGGAGTCGAGCAAGTATTTTCATCTTTGCAGTATCCTAGATTTCTGAATCAGAAAAACTGTTTCTAATTGGAAGAGGTAAAATGGAAATCCCTAATTCTGCCTACTCATACACACTGAATTAGAGATGTGCTAGACTTTCTTAAATTAGAAAAGATTCAAATATCCTTATCTGGATCCTCTAACAAATTTAGAAAAACGTAGAACCCTATTCTTTCATATGTTAAGAGTCTTGCCTTTTTAACTGTTCCAGACTGAGGTATCTTCTGTTGTGGCGCTTTTTTTTCTTTTTCTGTTTTCTTTTGCTAATGTAGTTGTCTTACTACTGGTCTAATTTATTAGGGTTTTGCATTTTGTGTATGTTTATATTTATTAGGGTTGTTTGTCATTTTATTTTCTTTGTATTTTGGGGGAAGTATGTGCCTTGGGGAAGGTGGTCAGTCGGGGTTTTGTTTACGTTGTTTATTGCTTGTGATTGCACCTTGTTCTGTTCTCATTTTTTGCAGAAAAATCAATAAAAAGTTTTAAAAAGTAGATTTTTAAAAATATATTGGATGGTCAGACCAGCTGTCTTCTCCTTTTGAACCAAGTCCTGGATATGTAGATTATCTACTTCAAGTTGTAGATCATCTTAGTTATCTTCTGTTACTCTTTGTGATGATTTAGCCGGTGAAGTAAAGTTTTTTTAGGCTGTCAATCATTTTATTGAAAAATAAATTTTCATTCAACACCAGTTCTGTCGCTGACATTGGCTATTCTGCTTCATCAGTGTGTTCAGCAGTAATAATGTTTCACAGTCTCTGGATGGAAAGTTAGTTAGACTGTGGCATGATTTCCTAATGGAGACTCACATGTCTTCTCTGCCTCTTGGTAATAATGGTTAATATGCCTAATAATCATATTAGTGGAGTTGTGGGATATAGTCACTGCAATGTAATCCTAATGTCATCCACGATAAGAACTTCATCTGCTGAGACCTATTCATGGTTCATCCTCCATCACAGATTACTGAACAGCTCCTTAGACAACCACAGGAAGGAGGATTGGTGATAGCCCTCTATTCCAGCCACAAACCACCAGTGGTTGACAACCAGATATTGTACTTACTGCAATGAAGTGTCAGCAATGCTGCAGAGTGTAATATCACGTGGTGGCAGCTGTAGCCTCTGTTGCGTAAAATCCAGCACAAACAAAATGTCTTTTGAGATTACCCATGTTTGCATTGAAGAATTGGTGTTGAGTGAAAATTCATTTTTCAATAAAATAATTGACAATCTAAATAGCTTTACTTCACTAGCCCAAAAAACAACAAAGAATGACAGATGATCCACAACTTGAAGTAGATAAGCTACATATCCAGGACCTAGTTCAAAAGAAGATAGCTGGTCTGACCATTCCATATATTGAAAAAAAATCTACCTCTTCCAATTAGGAATAGATTTTCTGATTCAGAAATCCAGGATACTACAACGATGAAAATACTTGCTACACCAATGCAGCTTTCTTTCATGATAGACAGTCGTGAGATTAAAGGTCTTCCAGGAAAGTAATGGGTCAACAATGATGTGTATAAAGAACAATGACCTCTGTGAATAATATCCGTAAGGTAAAGGATCCTGCAGTGGTGAAATGCCATCAAAATCAAAATCAAGGCTAAAGACATACCAGTCCTCCAAGTCCAAGATGAACGGCTCTGAAAGAACTGTGCTACCTCCAGACCACATGAATTTGTGACTTTGGAGATTTGGGGTGAGATGAATAGGAATGAACTAACATAATTTTAATTTATGATTCAATAGTGACTTATCTTTAAAAAACGCTTGGAGGGAGATGTATAAGGTAATGGTTCTGAAATAGTTAATGTTTAATCTAGCACGTGTCTTCTCTACCTTTTTACATAGCAATTAATATGTCTCAGAGTTAATGTAAGATCTGTGTAGTGGCGATCATATAATGAACTACATCCCATTATCTAAAACATGAACCTTTTCTGCTGAGATCTAACAATAGTCTATTGTTCATCACGGACTACTGAACAGTCCCTCAGACTACCACAGAAAGGAACATTAGTGGCAGTACACTACCCCATCACAATGATTGGTAACCAGGCATCATGATATCAGTGGTGGCATCAGTGCCTAAAACCATAAATTACACCTGAACAAACTTTACAATGCAATTCTCAAAAGCAGTCGAAAAGTTGTCACTGGAAAAGCCCAGCAGGTCAGGCAGCATCCGAGGAGCAGGAGAATCAATGTTTTGGGTATAAGCCCATCACCAGGAAGGGCTTATGCCTGAAACGTTGATTCTCCTGCACCTCGGATGCTGCCTGACCTGCTAGCTTTTCCAACACCATGCTTTCCGACTCTGATCTCCAGCATCTGCAGTCCTCACTTTCTCCAATTGTCAAAAGCAGACAATGGCAGTGACAAGAGTTTGCTATTGCCATGTGGAATGGAACAGGCAGGAAACTAGATGGCCAACAGTTATAATTTGCCAAATGATCAATTGGAAGACACATGACTGAGTCTGTTTGTATCACCTTATTTTCCCATTATTTTTGTTCATCAGTCACCAGATAACATCTTCTTGCATTGTTTATGAAGGCTCACTAATGCACATCAGACCAATTGTCTTTCCCAGTCACCACTTTGAAAATCACCTCGCTCTCCCTAAACCACTAACAAGTTCTTAAAGAAGCTGAACAGGCTGTTAATCGAACTTGAGCAGATTTCCAGCTCCCCCTTGCTTTGAAAACAATAGTGTGCTCGAACACAGACATACCATCTGGGAACACCATGTTCAAAGTGCACATACACAATTTCATCCTCATGCTCATTTGTAAATTAAGCTGGGTAGTGTAAATATGTTATAAAATGCAGCAAAAACAGTTTTTATTTTGTCAGAAATGCACAACATGTACTTCAGCATTTGAAAATTTTCTGCTGGATTGTTTGATAGTTTAAAATAAAATGATTAATTTTGCTATTAAAACAGATGTATAAATATGTTATGCAAATAATGCATTAAGCATTCAGATACTAATTGTGCAATTAGAAATTTTCAGAATTTTCGTAGATGTTCTGTTAAGAATATGCTGAATGGTTTAAGAAAAATCAAAAACTAAAAGAAGTTAGACAATGTGTTCTACACTGGCAAAAATACTCCAAACTAATTTAATTTCCTGAGGGAGGTAAATTGTCAACGACTAATCTCACAAGAATAAAAGTGCACTGTAAAATTCCTTTCTGACTAAAGGTGACCAAGCCAAAATAATATTATATTACATGTTACTGACTGTCACTGGCTGTTTCCCACACATGGCATTTCCCATAGCCATAATAGAATCACAAGTGCAATAGAACATAGAACATAGGACAATACAGCGCAGAACAGACCCTTCAGCCCTCGATGTTGCGCCGACCTGTGAACTATTCTCAGCTCGTCCGCCTACACTATCCCAAAATCATCCATGTGCTTATCTAAGGATTGTTTAAATCTCCCTAATGTGGCTGAGTTGACTACATTAGCAAGTAGGACATTCCACGCTCTTACCACTCTCTGCGTAAAGAACTTGCCTCTGACATTTGTCTTAAATCTATCACCCCTCAATTTGTAGTTATGCCCTCTCGTACAAGCTGACATCATCACCCTAGGAAAAAGTCTTTCACTGTCTACCCTATCTAATCCTCTGATCATCTTGTATGTCTCTATCAAATCCCCCCTTAGCCTTCTTCTTTCCAATGAGAACACACCCAAGTCTCTCAACCTTTCCTCATTAAACCTTCCCTCCAGACCAGGCAACATCCAGGTAAATCTCCTCTGCACTTTTTCCAATGCTTCCACATCCTTCCTATAATGGGGCAACCAGAACTGTACACAATATTCCAAGTGTGGCCACACCAGCGTTTTGTATAGTTGCAGCATGATATTGCAGTTCTGGAACTCAATCCCTCTACCAATGAAACCTAACACACCGTATGCCTTCTTAACAGCACTATCAACCTGGGTGGCAACTTTCAGGGATCTATGCACATGGACTCCAAGATCCCTCTGCACATCCACACTACCAAGAATCTTTCCATTCACCCAGCACTCTGCCTTCCTGTTATTCTTCCCAAAGTGCATCACCTCACATTGCCACCTCTCAGCCCAATTCTGCAGTTTATCCAAGTCCCCCTGCAACTTGTAACATTCTTCCAAACTGTCCACTACTCCACCGACTTTAGTGTCATCTGCAAATTTACTAATCCATCCACCAATGCCTGCGTTTAAGTCATTTATAAAAATGACAAACAGCAGTGGTCCCAAAACAGATCCTTGTGGCACACCACTAGTAACCGGACTCCAGGCTGAATATTTTCCATCAACCACCACTCGCTGCCTTCTTCCAGAAAGCCAGTTTCTAATCCAAACTGCTAAATCACCCTCAATTCCATGCATCTGCATTTTCTCCATCAGCCTACCATGTGGAACCTTATCAAAGGCTTTACTGAAGTCCAAGTATACCACATCAACTGTCCTACCTTCATCTACATGCTTGGTCACCTTCTCAAAAACTCAATGAGGTTTGTGAGACAAGATCTGCCCTTGACGAAACCATGTTGACTATCTGAAATTAAATTGTTGCTTGCTAGATGATTATAAATCTTATCTCTTATCTCTTATAATCCTTTCCAAAGCCTTTCCTACAACAGAAGTAAGGCTCATTGGTCTGAAGCAATGCTTCAGAATGTTGGTCACCTGTGAATATTTTACTTCATAATCTTCAAACTTCTTTGTAATCAGATATTAATCAGTTTCTTTGTCAAGAATTAATGTGTGTTTTATTCCTCCAGTATTAATGGCAACCTGTATCGCATTCCTGCCATTTTGCATGTGCATGTTTTAATGTTTAGTCTCCAGTATAACCTCAAAATTCTTAATTCCACATTCATATTCAGAATCAGATAGCCAACGTTCAATATACTGCTTTGGACTATTGACATTAGACTAATTGATCTGAGATTTAGTTCCAGGTCCACTTTTAAATATGTGATTAGTTGAACAATATTTTACATCTTATATTAACCAGACACTTGTCTGTTTTCTTGCTTTTTTTTAAGGTGCTATGATTTCGATAAAATTCTGGGATAGGAAACAGAATCCTCTTGCATGCAATTGTTACCTTACCTTCAGACCTGAAACAGAGGGCTGAATATTATCTAGTTTTGATTGAATGGAAGTTGCGTTGAGGTTTTTAGAGGGATCCTTACCACAAAGCCAAGCAAGATTTCTCACTGTAGCTTGTCAAATGCACCTGATTTAGTACTTACCTCATCTGTATGGTGAAATAACTCCACAGAGGCCAGTATCCTGTCACCAAGTCACCCTTTATTTAGACATGGACAGTCCCTGACACTGATCCAGCTCCCTCAGAGCCAGCTCTCAGAGTGAACAGGATGTCTGACACTCCTATTCTTTTTTTAATTTTATTAAACAGTACAGTTTACAAATAAACAATTAACATTAACAGCCATATACAGAGGAATAGCAATTTACAGGGCAGAGGGGCAGCAAAACCAGGCCCAAGCCACACCGTTCAACCAGTTTTCGGGGAAATGACGACAAACCTCAAATCCCATTTTCAGTCATCACAATTGTAACAAAACAAATACATACAAGACCGTCCAATTAGATAAGAAACAGTGCATAGAGTACAGACCCCCACTCGGCAATCCAGCAAGCTACCCTTCGCTTCCACCTTTTGGCCACTCTAAGTTAACCTGCCCCTACTGCCCTTCCAGCTCTGGGTCCGCCCGATTCCCCTTCCAGCTCTCAGTCTATCCCAATGCCCTGTCCAGCTCTCGGTCTGCCCTGACACACCTTCCGACCACCTCTAGGACAGCCAGTCCCCTTCCCTGGGATGAAAGCCCACAAGCCTTCCGGATCTCAGCCTGCCCCAACGCACCTACTGGGTCTCGGCCCCTCAGACACATCTTGTGGCCATCTCTAGGACAGCCCGTCCCAATTACCCCTTCTCAGGATGATAGCACTCAACGATCTACTCACCTTCTGACTCTCGGGGCAGACTACCCACCTTCAGGTTCACAGGATGGCCTACCCATCCTCGGGCTCTTGGGGAGACCGGCATCGGGATAGCCTACCCACCCTCCGGTTTTCAGGACAGCCTATCCACCTTCAGATTCACAGGATGGCCTACCTATCCTCCAGCTCTCAGGGTGACAGCTTTCAGGACGACCAGCTCATAGTAAGGCCTGCCAGACCCAGGGACACACAAGACAATGCAGGTGATAAACCTAATAAGAACCAAGACAGAGTCAATTATTAACAAGCAGAATCCCTTCTGGTACAGAGTCCATTATCATAAACAGTTCTCTTCAAAATGTAAAGTCCATTCCCAGGAACAGAGTCCAATCCAGTATACAAAGTGCATTGTCAGATTTAGAGTCCACTTCAAACTGCAGAGTCCATTGCTAAAAAACAGAGTCCACAACCGAGGGCAGAGACCACTCCTGCAGGCAGTAAATGTACACTCCACAGCACACACACAGATGTTCAGTCTCCATAGAGTCCTGGCCCATTCATACAGAACCAGGCCCACTCACTGGAACACAGTACATTGTGAAGCTGCAGTTAACTCACAAGGATTTGGTCTGCTCCTGAAGGCATAGTCCACTCCTGAAGGCAGAGCCCACTCCTGAAGGCAGAGCCTACTCCTGAGCTGTAGGACACAGCAAATGCTCACCTTCCAGCAAATAGGTGTTCAGTCTTTACAGATTTCTCATCCACTGACAAAGGGCCAGGCCTACCCACTGGAACAGCTCATCTGGAAAGGTGCATTTTCTCTCAAAAGCTCAGTCCAAACATCAAAAAAAGTGAAATACATACAAAAAAGAAAGAAAACCAGAATGCAAGGTCTAAGCCCTGCCACAAAATCAGCATTGTCCTTTTCTCAAAGTAAAAGAAAAGAGTAACATACAGGTTGTAACCAGAAAGCGAAATGACGGTTCCCTAAAGAGAACTGAAACACACCTGAATCACATTGACTGTTTAAATGAGTCAGTTTGAAAGTCAGTCCTCAATAAAAAGGAATACCATTTAACAAACTGGCTATATGATTCAGCCTGTTTAGGAATCAGATTTCCTCCAAAAGCACACAGAAACCAACAGGAGCAGTACACACTGAATGTGGGCAGCCAGCTCAGAGTCAGTCTTCCACTGATCCAGCTCCTCTCAGGGTAAACAGCATGTCTGACACTGCTATTCTTATCTGTTAGCCAGGGCTCCCTGATTGGACCAGATTAACAGCCCCAATCAGGGAACTCATATTCTATGAGGTCCACCAGGTTGACCTCATTACAATCACTGCATTCCTCCCTCTCTGAGTCTGAGGGTATTGGCCTGTTTTTTTTGTGTGTAGCTCCTTCTGGGTGGTTTTAGCATTGGCTCAGATTTCACCAACCATGCCTCTCATGCGATTGGTATGTAACGCACAGTAGCTTACCTCTTGTGCCTGGAGCATCTCAGAAGAAATTCCTTCTCCTCTTCAGGTGGCAAAGGCATTGAGGCAGTGACATCTGCCATGTCCATCTCAGATACTGAGGTATCTTCAACTTCTGACAGAAACAGAGAACCCGTGGGTTCTGGGACAGTAAGAAAGGCTGCTGATGAGCCAGGTACATTTTGCTCCCACACCGTCTGTGAGTATGCAGCTTTTACATTGTCCACTTGCTTCTTCAGAACCATCGCACCTATCTGAACTTTATACAGCACTGGACCTGACCGCGTGTTAACCATGTCTTTTACCCAGGACCATTCCTGTGGCTCCTACACCAAATGTCTTCCCCTGAAGAAAACTGTCTCTCTTGCTTAGAGGAGCCTTGTGTCCGGAATTGGCATTCCTGGTGCTGTTTCACCCTGGCCCCATTCTAGGAAAATCAAATTTAACCTGGTGTGGAGTCTTCCCCCCATTAGTAACTCTGCTGGAGCTATCCCTATAGTTGCACAGGAGTTCATCCTATAATCAAACAGGAGCCGGGGCTGTTTGGTGTCTGTAGGCTGTTTCTTTAAGTCTGCGTTCAAAGAATTGCCCTCTCTGTCAGGCCATTGGATGGTGGATGATATGGCGCTCTCCTGATATGTTGAAAGCCATTCAACTTTAGGATATTCTCAAATTCCCTACTGGTAAACGATGACCCATTATCTGTGACCAACCCTTCCAGGAGTCCATGTTTTGGGAAAAATGCATAGTTTTTCTATCGCCATCCCTGGGTGACACATGAACACTATATCTGTCCAACACTTTGAGTGGGTGTTCACAATGCCTAAGAATATTGAGCCCATGAACGGACCTGTATAATCGACATGTAACTGAGTCCAGGGTTTACCCAGTAATTCTCTTGTCTCTCCAAGTCCAAAGGTTTCAATCCTGATCACAATGGCCACTCGATCTCCCCCATCAGCACCGGCTCTTTCACTTTTGCTGAGACCGTATCTTTCTGCATCCAAAGTCTGAGAGTGTCAGCTGTGACTAGAAGTGTGTCCAGAAATTTTAAAACCATTATGGACTCTGTCAGTGGCCACCAGTGGTGTATCTGCCAGTAGGAGGAGGCTCGATGCATCTGCATTTGCTACTTGGCCTCCCAGGTGGTGTTCCAACTTGTAATTAGAATTAGAGCCCACCACTGAATTTGACCTGAAGCTACGAGTAGCACTGCTTTGTTCTCTTTGAGTAGACCGATCAGGGGTTTGTGCTCTGTTATTGTAACAAATTTACATTGGTATAGATATTGGTGGAACTTCCCAAATCCAAACATGACCACTAAACCTTCCCTCTCTATCTGGGCATATTTATGCTCTGCATTAGCCAAAATCCTGGATGCATAAGCTATTGAGTGTACCTCTCCATTAGGCCACCTAAGAGCTAATATTAGTCCAGTGCTATACAGGGAGGCATCACATGTCAATAACAGATCTCTCTTAAGATCATAGTATGTCAAAACCTTGGAGGGTGAGAGCTGTTTCTCCACTTCCCTGAAAGCTATGGCTTGTTTGAAGTCCAATAGGTGCTTTTGCAAAGTAACATAATTAATCACAGATACCAAACAATCTCTCAGCATCTCATTAAAGTTTAAACCAAAAGATATGCCTCTGCTAGTTGTCTTAACCTAGTCAAAAGCCCCAATACTGATTCCCTGGTTCTCGAATTGCCGAGCTGAAAATGTGTTGCTGGAAAAGCGCAGCAGGTCAGGCAGTATCCAGGGAACAGGAGAATCGACGTTTCGGGCATAAGTCCTTCTTCAGGAATGAGCCTTTCCTCATTCCTGAAGAAGGGCTTATGCCCGAAACGTCGATTCTCCTGTTCCCTGGATACTGCCTGACCTGCTGCGCTTTTCCAGCAACACATTTTCAGCTCTGATCTCCAGCATCTGCAGACCTCACTTTCTCCTCTCAAATTGCCGAGTAAAACTGACACCATCTCAGAATTCCTTAACTAAATCTGCCAACTCTTGAAAGTAGCTGGTTTTAGCGTCTGTGACCTCATAACTGAACAGCTTTCAGGAAAATTACTTGTTGATTTTCATCTACCCAATGTCATTCGGACAGAAAAATAATCTTTCCACATACTGGGTCCAGTCTTTGGCTGGAGAAAACGAGATAAGTTTTCCAAATAACTGCTTGATGCTAAAGATGCTTCCCCATTTCAAAGATCAATGTTGCAAGCGAATTTCTGCAGGAGCATGCTTTTCTAGTATTACAACAGAAATAGCTCCACAGAAGCCAGTGTCCAATCACCAAGTCATCTTTTATTTACACATGGAGAGTCCTTGACACTGATCAAGCTATCTCAGAACGGGATGTCTGACGTTTTGTACTTAGCTGTTAGCCAAGGCTCCCTGATTGGACCATATTAATAGTCCCAATCAGGGAATTCATATTCTATGTCGTCCACCTAGCTGACCTCATTACAATCGCGACATATGGCATCCCTCATGTCCAATTTTATCCCCATCTTACCATACACCATTCCCAGAGAAATCTCATCACTTAGTGGATATTTGACAAAAAGACCAACATCATTCACGTCCGTATCATCTTTGAGAGGCCACAGTGCACCTGGATAATTGTTGACAACCCAGTATCACCCCTTATTGGCACTATAGTGGCACTGCAGCCATAAAACCACACTGCCCACTGTACATAGCTGGCACATGCAAGCCTATTCTCTCATCCTATGTGATGAAACATTCTTTAACTCACAGGATGGTGGGAATCTGGAGCTCATTGCCGGTAAGAGTGGTAGATGTAGAAACCCTCATGATGTTTAATAGATATTTAGATGTAATCTTTCAATGCCAAGGCATAAAAAGATATAAGACAAGTATTGGAAAATGGGATTAGCATAGTCAAGTGGCTGTTTTTGACTGGCATGGATTCAATGTTGTGTATGGTCCTTTTCTTGCTGTTGACCTCTATGACTCTAGGATGAATCACTATTTGACCACCATACCACAGACTTTACCCGTCCTTCAATACATCCCATCTGACGACACTCTGAGTCCCCAATATCTTTCTCTAATATCCAATGGTCTGCTGTATTTTATTATTGTCCAGGAAGGGACCTCATATAGACAAGGATTCGGACAAATTCAAACATGAGGTTTTATTGACAGCCAACAAATGGGAACACAGAGGAAATGAATACAATTTGAATCCCAGTCTTTACAGTTCACAATAATCTTCTGCACCCAGCTCACACTCACAGGAACCAGCTTAAAATTTAAACAAAGGTTGGCTATTAACTGTCTGCTATCATTAACTTGCATATTCTCCAGGACAATATCTCTATAATCCAAGTCTCGTTGCCAACAAATCAGTAGTCTCCTCACACGCAGTGTAAATGTTATGTTTGCTTTATACTGGGATTTCTTGCAAAATGTTCTGATGAGTATAAGATAAAAAATTTCAAGAAATGTGTCTTCTTTTTAGCAAGCTTAATCATTTCAAACAGATGTAAGTTATATCACAATGGAGACATGTATATTTACTCTGAAGTGTTACAGAATATGCAGGTTTCCAAACAATGATTTTAACATCAGTTACTCTATATTATACAATCGATTGAAGAAATAAGAAATACATAAAGTGAATATTCTATATATTTAATGGGACATGTTATTGAATCTGCTACTTTCCATCTACAAGAAGTAAAGGCTTGGGATCCATAAGATAAACAATGACATTTAAGTTACAAGTTTAACTTTGATTAAAAAATGGTTGGCTTCACCCTGACACTAGATTTGTGAGTCCAAACACCTGCAATATAATTTGCACCTCCTGTTTTCCGAACTGGTAAAGACATCTATTCACTGATCTTGACAAAATAGTAAGGTCCCCTCATTTTAAACAGCTATCTAGGGATAAATAAGTGGAGTGGGGAGGAAGAGTGGGATTCATGAAAAAGGATAGAGACTCCTGCTCCCAGCAATGCTTTCAGTGGGGCTAAAAATAATATGATTTACAATGGTATTTTCTAGCTTCCCCAGCTTCAGTGACAATGATATCTAGTCAAGGATCTCTTTGCTTTCTTAAGTCTTCTAACTAGCTTCTACTCGTGTGTTCTTGATGTTTGATGAACTGTTGACAAGGCAGCAATATTGCCCATTTCTCATAAAGTCCTAACAAATTGTGTAAGTGTCATATTTGTACTAAGGACGACCACTTGCCTTTCCTGAAGGATATTAGTGTCTGGTTTGTATAACATTTCACCAGATTTATTAAATTCAGGTTTTCCCATTTGTAATGGTGAGATTTGAATTCAGAATCATTTGATTATTCTCTTAGAGGTATTTAAAACTTCAGTATTTTCTGTAAATAGAATTTGTGTTAAGGAGCAAAGAGTTACGACTGCCACACTGGCAGCAGCAATGGCTGAAGATTATGAACTGATCCATAAAATGGAACCATTTTTCCCTCATTAATTTTAAAGGGATAGAAAGTAGGAGGATGAAGGGAAGACAGGTAGCCAGGGTAAAAAATGAATAGCTGGGAATACTCCAAGATCTTCTCGTCAGATCAGTAAAGAAGGTCCTGAGGGCGGAGGTGAATCTCAAAGACCTATTTATATTTTAACAAAGTGGACATATTAATATTGTTAGTTGCAAGGGAATCCTATGGGAGTCACCACTAATCCAGACAACAAGTCACACTCCAAATAGACCTTGTACAGGATATACCATGTGACGATGCTGTGGCTGAAATAAGTTATTTTATCCTTCTTTTTTTTGAAGAGAGGTTTTAAGGCAGAGGTGAAGAGCAGTCTATCAGAACCACTAGAGTCAGCAGCTTGTGAGGCGTTGGTGTTTTTTTAAAGTTGGAACAATAGAAACAGCTTGAATGGGTGCCACCAAACACCCACAGAATCAGGATCATTAACTTAGCTTTCAGCTGTTGCCATTGGGGTTTTGAAGAAGTGGAAGCTATATTTTCCCTCTCTTGGTTACAGCCAAAAACTGGGGGTTCTCTGCTTGCTATGGGAGTTGCATGTGAGACCATTGGTTTTTTGAATTTGCCTTTATCCAAGAGTGTTTTTATGCGATGTTACTATATTGGAACAGTCAATTAGGAATAGTTACCGTATCTATTATTCTGCTAAGTTTTCTAGTACAGGGAGACAACCCTTATCCGAAATCTCAAAATCCGAAAAGTTCCAAGTCCAAAGGTTTCCTTGTGAAGTTTTTTTTCTCATTTACAAGGTTGTTTGGGTGCCAACAGTTTAACTCAATTTGACACCCACCCGATACGTGTCACTCAGATGCTGGCAGGCCTCAATTCTGTCTCAAGGCCCGTTTTACTCAGTGAGTCTGTTCCTCGCTAAGACTTTTAAAAATTTCATCATCAAAATGTCACTTATTCTGAAATTCAAAAAATTCGGAATTCCGAAAACCAGCTGGTCCCAAGCATTTCGGAGAAAGGATTGTGTACCTGTAGAGTTAAGATATTCCAGTTCCTTCTTTCTTTTGTTGTATTTTAATTATAGTGGATCAGTAAAGCATGTTTTGCTTTAAATCTGGTAGTTTGACCAATCTAACTGCATCTGGAATGCAACACCTTACATTTACCTTTAAAATAAGAAAAAGTGAGGGTCTATATCATCTTCTGAATATTTTGAGGGCGTTTGGTCTGTTCCATACCACTCTCCGTTTGTCACATTCACCAATGTTTTTTAGAAATTGAAGTCAACTAAGTAACATCTGCAAGAACAAGCAGCTTTGAAGCGATACCATCAGACTGTCAGAACTATGATTGATGAATACAGTCCTAAAAACCTAAAAGATTATATTATTATTTGCTACCAGACATTTTTCAGATAAACCAATTGCAGTTGTTCCATTTGAATTCATGTATGGTCATGAATTTAGAAGTCCATTAAAATAGAATGGAGGAGTTTTTGAACTAAAAAGATGAATTAATCAATGTTGGCTTACATGTCCTTTTTTGTGGAAAGACTCAAAGGAGCATGTAGGGTAGCAGAAAAGCACTTGAAGGTTTTCCAAGAGAAATGAAAGAATGGGGAGATAAACATTCCAAAACTTGTTTCACATGGGAGATAAGGTATCAGTATTTTGTTGCCTTTTTGCATTGAAAGTGAAATAGTCACTCAGAGGTTTGCAATCAGTGTGCTGCGGCAAAGTGAGAGGTGTACCTCAAATTTCTTGAGAAGTAGCACTACTTGTGTAGAATTCCAATATCATGCATGCCTAGATATTTGGCATTGTCCATGCCTGAACAATCATCACTGTGCATGAGCAGATCATAGGAAACTTATTTTATCGGCAGGAGAAAGTGAGGACTGCAGATACTGGAGATCAGAGTCGAAGAGTGTGTTGCTGGGAAAGCACAGCCGGTCAGGCATCATCTGAGGAGCAGGAGAGTCGACATTTCAGTCATAAGACCTTCATCAGGAATGAGGCTTGTGGGTCAGTGGGGCTGAGAGATAAATGGGAGGGAGGTGGGGCTGGGGGGAAAGTAGTTGGGAATGCGATAGGCAGATGAAGGTGAGGGGGTGAAAATGATTGGTCGGAAAGGAGGATGGAGCAGATAGGTGGGAAGGAAGATGGACAGGTAGGACCGTTCAAGAGGATGGTGTTGAGTTGGAAGGTTGGGACTGCGATAAGTTGGGGGAAGGGAAAGTGGGGAAACTGGTGAAATCCACATTGATCCCGTGTGGTTGGAGGTCCCAAGGCAGAAGATGAGGCATTCTTCCACCAGGTGTCAGGTGTCTAGAGTTTGGCGATAGAGGGGACCCAGAACCTGCATGTCCTTGGCTGGGTGGGAGGGGGAGGTAAAGTGTTCAGCCACAGGGTGGTAGGGTTGATTAGTGCAAGTGTGCGAGAGATGTTCTCTGAAACGATCTGGAAATTGGCATCCTGTCTCCCCAGTGTAGAGGAGACCACATTGGGTGCAACGAATTCAATAGATGATGTGTGTGAAAGTACAGGTAAATTTCTGTCGGATGTGGAAGAATCCTTTCACCTCCACCTTCATATACCTATTGCATTTCCAGCTACCATCCCGCAACCCCACCCTGCTTCCATTTATCTCTCAGACCTCTTGGCCCACAAGTCTCATTTCTAATAAAGGGGTTATGCCCGAAATGTTGACTCTTTGCTCCTCGGATGCTGTCTGACTGGCTGTGCTTTTCTAGCACCACACTGTTCGACACTTGATATGTTATGTTGATATATTCTGTTTACGCATGGACAGGCTGAAACATTTGACCTGACCATGCATAATAATCAAGGAGTATATGTCCAGGATAAAAAGAAACTGTGCATGCACAATAAAGAAACATGCAATTGTTGAGCAACTGTTAAACTTGGCTTGTTTGCCGAGACATTTTTCCACATTAGCATGGATTTTAAGCTGAGTATTTCTGGATGCTTTTTCAGTTTAGCTGCTGTTATGTAGTGGGTGGCCGGTGGCACAGTGGTTAGCACTACTGCCTCAGAGACCCGGGTTCAATTCCCACCTCAGGTGACTCTCTGTGTGGGGTTTTTTACATTCTCCCCGTGTCTGCGTGGGTTTCCTCCAGGTGCTCCGGTTTCCTCCCACAATCCCAAAAAAATGTGCAGGTTAGGTGAATTGGTCATGCTGAATTGCCCGTAGTGTTAGGTGAAGGGGTAATTGTAGGAGAATGGTTTGGGTGGGTTATGCTTCGGCGGGTCAGTGTGGACTTGTTGGGCCGAAGGGCCTGTTTCCACACTGTAAGTAATCTAATCTAATCATAACTCCTGAACAAATTCTAGGGAGAAATGAATAAGTTTCTTGTCAGAAGAGGAATTCTTCTACTCATTCAGTTCATAAAATGTCTGAACCTAAAGCAAGAACTGTTCAAAGATAGCACAATGAAAGCTAGTTGACCTTTGGATTTTCATGGACTGGAAATGCCGCTTGCTCCTTACCTGAATGCCCCATAGAGTCACAGAGTTGTACAGCACAGAAAAATACCCTTTGGTCCAACTTCTCCATGTTGACCAGATACCCGTATCCTAATCTGGTCCCATGCCGACACTTGGCTCGTATCCCTCTAAACCCTTCCTATTCATGTACCCATCCAGATGCCTTTTAAACGCTGTAATTGTACCAGCTTCCACCACTTCATCCGGCAGCTCATTCTATACATGTCCCTAAATCAACCCCAACATCCCAACTAACCACCTGACTAGCCTGAATCAACCACCCTAATCACCCTAACTGACAACACTATAACCAAATATCCCTTGACTATCCAGCTGCTCCCCACTGACCTGACTGCCTCCCCAGCTATCAGATTAATCTCAAGACCCAACCTGACTACACACTCACAACTACCTGTCTGATTTGACTCAATTATCACCCTGATCCAAATAGCTCCAGCCTAACTATCCACTTACCTACCAGTACCCCCTTGCACATCAACCACTTACTCACTGAATCAATGCTATTTCAAAAGCTATCCCAGATCTTTTGTGCAGCAGCAGTGATCATTGGATTGCCATTATTCTCATAAATTTCAAAAATCACACAACACCAGGTTATAGTCCAACAGGTTTAATTGGAAGCACACTAGCTTTCGGAGCGACGCTCCTTCATCAGGTGATAGTGGAGGGCTCGATTGTAACACAGAATTTATAGCAAAAATTTACAGTGTGATGTAACTGAAATTATACATTGAAAAATTGATTGTCTGTTAAGCCTTTCATCTGTTAGAATACAGTGATAGTTTCACTTCTTTCATGTGTAAATCACAAAACCTTTTTTTTAAAGTTGCATTCTTGGGTTAGCTGTTAACAATGGTGATAGCTAGACAATATGTTGAAGGTGTTGGCCCCCTGTGTTCTGTGGCTGTGCCATGATGTTTAGATTGATTCTAATCTAAGAAGTGAGATAACAGAGTTTTACATAAATTCATGCAGTTTTTGAGCTCAGAGTTCTACATGAATGCATGCAGTTTTTGAGCAAAGTACAATGTAACTCTGCAAGTACAAATTCACCCCACAAAATATATGTGTGCATGTGGGTCTTTGTCTGTCTGTCTGTCTGTGTGTGTCTGTCTGGGGTGGGGGTTGTGAATGTGAGAAAGTATGTTTGTGTGTATAGTGAGTGCAGTGTCTTAAGTCTGTGAGGGGGTGCATGTGTGAGTGTGAGAGTGTGTGTGTCTATAAGGGTGTGTGTGGGTGTCTGTGTGCACGTCTGTGTGTACCTGTGTCCGTGTGTATGTGAGAGTGTGTGTGTGTAGCAATATCTGTGTGTGTGTGTAGTGCAATGGTGATCACCTGTAATGTGACATGAACCCAAGGTCTCGGTTGAGGCCCTCCTTATGGGTACGAACTTAGCTATCAGCCTCTGCTCGGCCACTTTTCTCTGCTGCCTGTCCCGAAGTCCACCTTGAAGGATGGTCACCCGAAGGTCCGAGGCTGAATGTCCTGGACCACTGAAGTGTTTCCCAACTGGGAGGGAACCCTCCTGTCTGTTGATTGTTGTGCGGTGCCTCCAACTCATAAATTTCCTTTGTCTTGATGCTGCTGTACCTTTCTACTGTAAGTATTCTGATTGTAGCTTTCACAAAAATGTGCTGCATATCTTTTGGAACTCTATAAGAGGTGCAGTTTTGTGTTACATCCCTTTTATTGGCACTAGGTGTTTTATTGTAAATATAAAGGTCCAGTTTGAATGTCAATGAATGGATGAGTGGATCTACAGAGAGCAGTTGGCAAATATTTGAGTTGAGCAGATTCTGAAAATGTGTCTGTGCTCGCAGTTGAGGACAATGCTTTCCTATGATGGACGTGAAAAATTAAAGCTTTTCTCCTTCTTCAGGTTTTTGTAAGCACAATGTTAACAATCTCTCCAGTAAGACTGTAATTATAATAAATGCAAGTAAATATGTGCAATCAATTCAGCTGAAGATCATGGGTATGGTGTGGAATTGTTTATCTCATTGAGGTCTGCCTCTTCTACTATATTCATGAGATGAGGGCGTCGATGGCTAGGTCAGTATTTATTGCCCATCCTTAAATGTCCAGACAGCAGTTCATTGCTGTGAGTCTGGAGTCACATGTAGGCCAGACTATGTAAGGATGGCTGTTTCCATCCCTAAAGGATCTTAGTGAACCAGTTGGATTATGGTTATAATTAGATTCAGATTTTTATTGAATTCTAATTCCACCATCTGCCATGGTGAAATTTGAACCTGGACCCCTGCAACATTGCCTGGATCTCTGGATTAATAGTCCAACCATAATACTACATCATCTCCTGTGTAAAGGTAGAGAACCACCATAGTAGTCCACATATGGTAGTTGGAAAGGTTAGAATAGTGATCTATCTGATAGATACTCCTGACTGTGGGATGAAGAATCAGATATATTGCAACGGTATCATCATAGAAA
The DNA here is from genome assembly GCF_037043375.1 of Chiloscyllium plagiosum. Classification (NCBI taxonomy): domain Eukaryota; kingdom Metazoa; phylum Chordata; class Chondrichthyes; order Orectolobiformes; family Hemiscylliidae; genus Chiloscyllium; species Chiloscyllium plagiosum. The sequence continues at coordinate 106,079,194 of NW_028270142.1, forward strand.
AGAGGCTAAATCGGAACAAATGTGACACATCGTAAATGGAGTAGAGGATGACAGAGATAATAAAAGTAAGGTGGAAGGAAATGTAGACAGATAGAAAGTGAACCTCCTAAAATTTGATTTGCCAACATAGAATTAATACTTTGTTGTCATATTTAGAGGGAGGACATTGGGAGAAGCTTGAAAGATTATTTAAGAAATATAAGGTAACCTATAAATACACACCTGAATGTAGTACATCATCTAGGTATGATATAGTCATAGAAGAGTCACTAGTGAAGGAACAGCACCCTTATTATTGTATCCATATAAAACACCAATTCAACACATGCTGGATAATCCCTAAATTGAACCTAGTCAAAGTATTTGGATTTCACCAAAAACATTGGTTCCTAAACTGGATGAGTCAACTAAATTCCAAATAGTATACAGAAAGATAAATGTAGTAATGAAAACAGATTTGTACCCAATTCCACCATATCAGTACAAATGACTGTTCTTCATTATTTCTAAAGTTGAGCTATTGAAGAGGTACTGATGAGTGCCGAGAACATCAAAGGATAAGGAGATATCCATTGTTGGCACCTCAAATGTGTTAAATCAGTGATGGGTGATGCCATTTAGATTAAAGAATGTCCCAGCTCAATTCCAAAACACTTATGAATCAGGTCATAGCTGAGGTCCATACCTGTGCAGTTTAATTAGATTACTTACAGCGTGGAAACAGGCCCTTTGGCCCAACAAGTCCACACTGACCCTCCGAAGAGCAACCCACCCATACGTTTACTCCTTCACCTAATACTATGGACAATTTAGCATGGCCAATTCATCTAACCTGCACATTTTTGGACTGGAGGAAACCCACACAGACACAGGGAGAATGTGCAAACACCACACAGATAGTTGCCTGAGACAGGAATTGAACCCAGGTCTCTGGCGCTGTGAGGCAGCAGTGCTAACTACTGTGCCACTGTGCCGCCTCGAATTAGATAACTTTGTTCTGCATAGTAACATGTGAGAAGTGCATGTGAGCCAATTAGATGCGTTTAAGCAATTACAGTTGACTGGCCTATTAATAAATGTAGCCAAAAGTGAATTTGTAAAACAACAGGGACTTACTCAGGACATATTATAGGACAGTAAAAGTGAAAGTTCTAATAAATTAATGAGGTGAATGTTGGTCCCCAAAACTAAATGATAAATCATGGTCTCTATAGGAATGCATTATTCCTCCTGGGAATTTATACATAACTTTAGCACAGTTGAATCTTGCACAATATTGTTAAAGATGTAAGAAAAATGGTATGGTCAGGGGAATACAAGTGCCTTTTGAGAGGGTTACAGAAAGTCTAATATATTATAGGTTGTAACATTAAAACTCCCAAGGGACAAACAATATTTTAATCTAACCAGTCTGTTAGGCACATTGATGGGATTGGGTCAGTTGCCCAGCATACACCACCTTCCCCACCATCTTCACACTCTAAGTTTATTTTCCAGTGACTTTGATCACATGGAGTTCGGTATATAGGATTCCTCCACAAGACTGAAACGCCATGGCCTTTTTATTTCAATTTTCATGTATTTTTGCATTGTATTCTTCATATTATTAATTTCATAAAACAAGCTCAAAGCTAAAATTTCAGCTAGCCACCTGTTCCATCTTAGTGCCAAGCTGCCAAAAGAAGGGTATCACATCAGTCACAAGAGCACTATGCAATACAAGAACAGCTGATAAAAACATCTTCTGAAATGACTTGCCTTATTTTGGTTTTGCTTTATCCCTCAAAGCACCTTTCTTTTAAATGGCATTTCTTACAGAAATTGTGACTCTCATTATTACTATGGTTTGGATTTATTTCAATCCCTAATTTTCCCATCCGTGTCTTGTCGAAAATTTCAATTAAAATTTTCACAATCACAATTCTGATGATTGGGCAAACTGTTGCATGTTCCTTTCTATTAGCTCCAAGTCTCCAAACAAATCAAGTTTAAGATGTTTAATTCTCTCATGACTTCATTGTTCTGTACATCTGTAATCTTCTCCATCTTATTACATTTCGCAAAGTTTCCATCTGTCTATCTCTAGCCCCAATGCATACCACCCCCTCTTCCATTCCACTTTTAGCAAAAACGCTATTCAGCTAATTGGGTGTTAGTGTTTCAAATTTCCCCTGAACAGCTCTTCAACTTCCTATTTCCACATTTTGTTTAGATTGCTCCTCAAAATTCATATCTGCCCAATTTTGCCTGTCCTTCCTCATCTCTCTTCCTTTATCTCAGCCAGCATATTTTTGAATCATATAATCCCTACAGTTTGGAAGCAGGCAATTCAAGGAGAAAGTGAGGACTGCAGATGCTGGAGATCAGAGCTGAAAATGTATTGCTGGAAAAGCGCAGCAGGTCAGGCAGCATCCAAGGAACAGGAAAATCAACGTTTCGGGCATAAGCCCTTCTTCAGGAATCCTGAAGAAGGGCTTATGCCCAAAACGTCGATTCTCCTGTTCCTTGGATGCTGCCTGACCTGCTGCACTTTTCCAGCAACACATTTTCAGCAAGCAGGCAATTCGGCCCATTGAATCCACACTGACCCTCCAAACAGCATCCCAACCAGACCACCCCTGTACATCCCTGGACACTATGGGGCAATGTAGCATGGCTAGTCCACCTAACATGCACACCTTTTGACTGTAGGAGGAAACCAATATAGTCACAGAGAGAATGTGTTAAGCTCCACACATACAGTCACCTGAGGTTGGAATTAAACCCTGGTGCTATGAGGTAGCAGTGCTAACCACTGAGTCACTGAGTTGACCCAGGTTGGGCTTTTGTGAAAACTTTATTGTGTTAAAGATAAATGTCAGTTTATTTAGCATATAATTACAACAACAGAATTTGGTACCTGTTAAGATAATTCTTTACTCCTTTATCACTTCTGCAATGTTTAAAATGCTATGATTTATATTTTGTCATTCCTCTAAATTCTCAGAATGATGATATCCCACATCAACATGGTGCAACAAGTCTTAAAAACATTTCTTCTCTTCTGTAGTTTAATCTTCTTAGCTCTATCTTCCATTTGATAATCATCTTACATAGTCACAAAAATTGTTCTATTATTTTTGGCTTTAGTCTTAATTACAACAGAAATTCTGATGATAAAATGATGACTATGGTCTAAGTGTTTGTCCATCCTGCAGCTTTTAATCATTTTAATTAGCTATTAAACTGAATGTGGGAAATGCTGTAATGCCCTTTATATGTGATATGCCAAAAAATGTCTCCATTAAATCATCTGGGATTATATTTTTCCCTTACAACTGATTATGAAATACTCAATTTAGCCTCTGAAGCATTTGAATTTTTTCATTGTTTCTGTTCAGTTTGAGACAATGCTGAGAGGATATATCCTTATTCTCTAGAATTTTAACTCAAGCTACTTTTGTTATTTTATCTTCATCTATTACTTTAACATTTTATCCAAAATTGTAACCTTCTAAACTATTTTTACCCGGCATTGTGCCACTCATGTGCATATTTACTCTTCGCAGATTATAGAGCCATAGAGTCATAAAGATGTACAGCACAGAAACGGACCCTTCAGTCCAACCCATCCATGTCGATCAGATATCCCATCCCAATCTAGTCCCACCTGCCAGCACCCGGCCCATATCCCTCCAAACCATCCCTATTCACATACCTATCCAGATGCCTTTAAAATGTTGTAATTGTACCACCCTCTACCACTTCCTCTGGCAGCTCATTCCATACACACACCATCCTTGTGTGAAAAAGTTGCCCCTTGGGTCTCCTTTATATCTTTCCCCTCTTACCCTAAACCTATGATCTCTAGTTCTGGACTCTCCCACCCCAGGGAAAAGACTTTGTCTATTTAGCCTATCCATGCTCTTCATGATTTTATAAACCTCTATAAGGTCACCCCTCAGCCTTCGACGCTCCAAGGAAAACAGCCCCAGTCTATTCAGCCTCTCTCTGTAGCTTAAATCCTCCAACCCTGATGACAAGAGTGTATGAATACGTTATTAATTTGGGCCTGGATATATTCAATTCCCATCCCTGGTCACTCTGCAGCCACGTCTCTGTAATTCCAACCATACCTGTTTATATCTATTTGCATGACTAATGCATCCAAATTATTGTGAATGCTCTGCACATTAAGATTCTCCAAGACACCCTTGACTCTTGTCGCCAGATGGTAACACATCATTCTAGTGTGTTGTTTGTAGCCGCAGAAACGTCTATCTGTTCCTCTTATGATTGAAAACTCTAATTACTATAGCCTTTCCACACTTATTCCTATTCTTCTGTGCAACGAGCTAACTGTGGTGCAATGAATTTGGTGGCTGCTACTTTGCTCTGAAGGACCATTACCCCAACAGTATCTAAAATGGTATATCTGTTTTGTACGGAATGAAACTGGAACTGTGCCCAACCTCCTGCCCACAGCAACAGGTGCACATGTTCACCTAATCAGCTCCTTTTTGCCCTGTCTCTCTTTTTGACACTCTTCCAAGACTGCTTCACTCCAATGCTGCTTTGAAACATGGCCATAAACTCTGCTTCCATTATTTACCCCTTTAAATTAAACCCTTCGATTGCTGTTAAAATCAAATAACAGTCATTCCTCTCGTGCTCTTCTTCTCTGGAGACAAAAATAGAAATTGCTGGAAAAGCTCTGCAGGTCTGGTAACATCTGTGGAGAGAAATCAGAGTTAATGTTTTGATTTGAGTGACCCTTCCTCAGAACAAGCTAGGAAAATCTTCTCTGGACCTCTATATTATCTCTGCAAACTATAAACTCAAAATAAAGACCTTACAAGTTATAATTGATAAATGTAGTGCACTCAACTGACCTTACTCACCCGATCAGCTGCTTCTTTTTGACCTGTCTCACTTTTTTTGAAACTCTTCCTATACTTTAAGGTAGGACTTCCACTCGTCTCCCATCTTACTTATCTTGACTGCAATGGATGTTCCACGGACATTCAGGGCCCTTATCATTTCCTTAAGAGAAATATAACAGATGAGTGTTGTCACCATTGCATTGCTCATTGTTGTATTACTTAAAGATAATCGCAAGTTCTCGTCCATCTGCACTTTATCTTCTGTGATCTGTGACAATGCTGAGGTGTCCTGGCTCTTTTTAAGGGAGAGATTGCACAAGAGGTGGCAAGCAGTCTGTGGTAACATAAATAGCTTGTGAGGCCTTGGAGTTTTTGCAAAAGTTGGAACAATAGAGGCATCCTGGATAGATGTAGCCAATTCTCAGAGACCAGGTTTTCTCATTTTTTGTAGCTTTTAGATTTAGCAGAAGCTCCTGGAGTCTTGGAGAAGAAGAAACTACTTTCTCCCCTCCCTCGCTTACAGCTAGAAGCTGGGGTTTCTCTTCCTACTGCGGGCATTGCAGGTGAGAAAATTTTATTTCTGAATTTGTCTTTTTGTCAAGGGATGTGTTTCTGTGATGTTACTACATTGGAATAGTTAATTAGTATTAAATACTGTACCTGTTATTCTGTGAAGTTTTCAAACAGAGTTAGGTTATTCCAAGTTCTTCTTTCATTTGTTGTATTTTAACCGTAACATTTGAATAAATTGTGTTTTGCTTAACTCTGAGTAGTTTTACTAGTCGAATTACATCTGGAACACAGCACTAAACATTTGCCTTTAAAATAAGAAAGCATTAGGGTGCAGGCTACCTTTCTAAAATAGTTGGAGGGGTTTTGGTCTGGTCCTTAACAGATCTGTCTTGACGCACTCCACTCACCATCACTTAATGTCCTCATTTGAGTTCTCCCCTTTAGTCAAACAATTCAAGTAAATAGACCATCTGCCTCCCAATCAGCTTAGGAATTTTATACCACAAATCTGTTGGTAAAATGTGCATGGTTCTGTTTTTGGATGTGTTTAGTCATTTCTCACACGCATGTAAGTTTTCCAGTATTTGTACTTTTATGTTTTCTTGACAGCAATAACAAGAACAAGCTGTTCCACCAACAATTACGTGCTCACTTGATGGAGCATAGCATTGTGAAGCTCAGTGCACCACTCTCCAAAGATGATGCTGCATTTTGAACCTAAGAATACTTGTCTGTGCTGTTTGACAGTTGTGTTTTGATTTATCACATTTATAATGGCTGCTGTTCATGATTGCTGATTTATCTTATGCAACAAAAAAAGTCTATAAAGTCAAATCCACACGGATACAACTTGAAGTAAGAAAAATTCCTGTAAAACTTCTGGTATTGATAAATTGCTTCATGATGACTAATACAAATTTATACAGCGAACAAAGTTTGCAAGTGTTCTAAAATTTGATCCCATTTACCAGTATAAACTATCTGAGGTCTAAATTGACACCAGCACAAATCAGCCCATCTCAGGGGCATATCTCATGACTAGATGTATATGGATGCATGTCAGCAAAACTAACAGTCATGTCACAACCTGAATATCAGATGGTGAATTCCACTTCCTTTCAATTATTGTGTCCTCCTCTCCAACCTTTGCTACAACATATTATTTCCCTATTATACTGCACTCTTGGGACTTTGACCATGTTACAGTTTTCCTCATGAAGCTCCCTAAGTATAGTGTAGTATAGCACTGCCCATGCAGGCCTCCTATGCACAATACTGGTCTTGAATGAACTCACAATTTTTTTTTGTTACTGTTAGCGCAGCACAACTCAGCTAACATAATGCCTAAATTGACTTGTCTTTCTTTATATCTTACATAACATTTTATTTGAATTAATTTCATTCTGAATGCTAACTGTGGAATCTATGCAGGTTTTAAATGAAATACAGAAAATGGGAAAATCACATCTTAATCTTTGTGTCTTATGATTGACTGGTCAATATAAATCTATCCTCTCAATTATAGCATAACATTTGTGGAGCTGTTTATATTGCTTAAGACAAAAATGGGTGCAATCACTTACTCGTCCATGTTGGTTTGTTACACATCAGGATTCTCTTACATTTGTCATGTTTTAGACAACAGTATTAGGGAGAACTTGAGGTATCACAAGGGAAATATAAAGTAAAGCAGCTGGACTGGAAGTGCTTTAAATCCAAACGTTCTCAAATATCACAAGTAACTTTACTTGCTAGCTGATGAATGAGGACTATATTATAGAATCCTGGATATCTTTTAAACTTGTCCATTTATTGATTGATCAGTCTGGAAATATCCTGAGAGCTAAATCAGAATTTCAATTGTCAGAATTCAATGAATATAGTTAAGTAATAATGCCATAATCCACTTCATAACTTCACAAACTACAAGTGGACTTTATATATGATATTGCTATCACTTATCAACTTTGTATTTGTGCCAAATATTGTTTAGGATTTTCTTCCTATGTGTCCTAGAAATCTAGGTACTGATTTAAAAATCACACAACACCAGGTAATAGTCCAACAGGTTTATTTGGAAGTACTAGCTTTCAGATTACTGCTCCTTCATTAGGTGGTTGTAGAGTATAAGATCATAAGACACAGAATTTATAGCAGAATTTGTACATCCTAGTCCAACACTGGCATCTCCAAATCATAGGTACAGATTGCTTGTCTAGGGGACTTAATACATTTGCATGTTCTCTCCTAGAATCCATCTCCAAGATCCCACTCCCTTAATTGCTTTGCTTTTGTTTGCATCTCTCACGAACAAATAAATTGTCATGTGGAAAGACACACTTGGAGCCATTTCACCATTAGAATAGAATTATATTGTTAAAATTCACAATACTTATCTACTAAGCTTTTAAATGAGTATGGTAATGTAGCAGTTACTTTCCTGAATTTCTAAACCTATAGGATTACTAACGGAATGAACATGACAAATCCTTGCATGATACAGCAAATTTAATTTTAACCATTCTCCAAGGGAAATGCTGCATCAGTAAACGGTGACCAATGAGTATTAGATTATTAAAAAAACTCAATAGTACACAAATATCCTTTTGAGATTGAAACCTCTGTTGATATATATAGACCTTTGTATATATGGCAACTACTTCCACATTAAACTGTTTGATTCTGAATTGCTCTCTGAATTTGTCTAGCAAGCCACTCAGTTGAGAGAGTCATGGAATGGCTACAACACAGAAAAGAAATCATTGTGTCTATACTATCCCTGTGTAGGGGTAATTCACATAGTTCCAGTCTTTTCTCATAGCCCTGCAATTTATTTTTGTTTCTGACAATAATCCAATTGCCTTCTAAAAACCTCAATTGAACCTGTTTTCACCACACTCTCAGGCAGAACATTCCAGATCCTAACCACTTGCTGTGTGAAAAAGCATTAAAAGCTTTTCCATATGTTGTCATTGCTTCTTTTGCCAATTACCTTGAAACTGTGTCTTCTAGTTCATGATCTTCCCGCCAATGAAATAACCTATCAGATCTTCTCTCAGTCTTCTTTCTCCACAGAAAAATGGGAATTTCCAGCCCATTGGGCCTTCCCTGCCATTTAATGCAGCCATGACTGATGGAATAATTCAATGCCTTTTACTAATACTACCCCTATAACCTTTCATGTCATTAATTATCAACAATTATCAAACACTGCTTTTACAATATTGCTTTCTTTGGAGCAGAGAAAGTTGAGAGGGAGCCTGATTGAGGTCTCTAAGATTATAAAGGACTAGGACAGGGTGTACAGGAAGCAACTGTTCCTCTTCGTTGAAGGGTCAGTACCAAGGCGACACAATTTTAAGGTGAAAGTCGTGAGGTTTAGAGGGGACTTGAGAAAAAGCACATTCACCTGGAGCATGATGAGTGTCTGGAATGCACTACCTGGAAGAATAATTGAGGTGGGAAAATTCACAATCTTTAAATGTACTTGAGTAAGCACTTGAGATGTCATACTATTAAGATTATGAGCCAAGTGCTGGAAAGTGGGGCTAGTGTAGATTTAGAGTAGTTCTTTTGTTGGTACAGACTTGATGGGTTGAACAGCCTCTTTTGTACTTATAATTCTATGATGTTAATCTCTTTTGCCACCCACAGAGCTCTGAATTTGTTTGCCCTGCCTTTCCCTTTCATGGGAATGTACTTTGACTCTACTTGAACTATCTCTGCCTTAAAAGGAGCTTGCTTGCAGTTTTGCTGCCAATCTTTGATTCTAATTCGTCTGGACCAAATCCATTCACAACCATTGAAGTTGAATACAAGAGTAAGGATGTTCTGAGTAAGATCATAAAATATTGGAAAAGAATTAGGGGAACTTTGTAAAAAAAATGAGATCAAAGCAATGGCACTTTAAAAAGGAGGAACAGAGACAAAGCAGGGATCACATGGGAAGAGAATAAAATGGAGAAATAAACCTGCACAGCTGGCTGACCCAGCAGTGACCCTGAACAGTTGACTGCCTCTACTGTTTGGTTTCAAGTATATCTGGACATTGGAGGTCATTCTAAGTAAAATAAACAAGCAGTGAAATTCACAGCTGACCATGGAGAAACTGTGTGGGGGAGGTCAGAGCATGGGAGCAGCTAAGTGGCTAATTTTTAAAGTGTAACCTTACTTCGAGCCATAGAGTCATACCAGTCCTATAGCATGGAGTGAGGTCCTTTGGCCCAAATTGGTTCATGTTGACTAAAATGTCCATCCACACTAACACCATTTCCCTGCATTTGACCCTTTCCTATCCATGTATTTGTCCAAATGCCTTTTAAATATTGTTAATGTACCTGTCTCAACCACTTCCATTGGCAGCTCATGCCATATGCGTACCACCCTCTGTGCAAAACAATGCCCCTCAGGTTCCCTTTTATTCTTTCCTCTCTAACCTTAAACTGATGGCCTCTAGTCTTTAATTCCCTAACCCTGGAAAATAGGCCGAGTGCATTCACCTTATCCATGTCTCTCATGATCTTATGTAAGGACATGTAAGGACCCCCCTCTTAAAAAAAAAGTCCTAGCTTGTTCAATCTCTCAGACCATTGAGTCCAGGCAACATTCTTGAAAATTTCTTCTGCACTCTTTCCAGCTCAATAACATCCTTCCTATAATAAGGTGACCAAAACCGAACATAATACTCCAAGTGCAGCCTCACCAATGTCCTGTACAACTGCAACAAAACTTCCCAACTTCTATATAAAATGCCCTGACTGATTGTTGAAGAAAACTCTTGAGACTCGAACCTTGCAAAATGATTAGTTTATTACATGATATATCATGGGGAATTCACCGTCCTAACTGTGGTTCGGTGTTATTCCAAAGTACATCAGGATACTACAGGATTATATAGAGAAAACAAATAGTACCAACATGTAAGCATGCCAAACTGTGTAATTAGCTGTTAGTTATTCAAAACTAAAGCACTATTATGCATTCCACAAGTGGACAGAACAAATGGTATCACCACCTGTGCTAGTTACATAGATTGCTAACACTAAGCAGAGATATCCCTAATTAACTCAATGACCGTGAAGTGGCAATGACTCGTGAAGGAAGTGGGACTAATTGGCGAGTCTATGTCAGCTTGGTACAGCCTGCGCTGATCATTCAGCAAAGGGAGGGACCGCTATCTTGGCACCTTAGGAAGATAAGGCCTACCGTTCACGTTACCTCATAGTAAGGAATGCACAGCCAGCAAAGTTCTGGCTGGGGACACAAAATGGTTTCTCAGTTGGATTAGGAAAATGGCTTCCAGGCAAATAATGTTAACTTTTCCCCAACACTGATGAAGGCCAAAAGCCTTCTTCATTGCCCTGTCTACCTGTGACTCCATTTTCAGAGAACTGTGAACCTGAACTCCAAGATCCCTCTGTTCCACAACAGTCCTTAAAGCCCTACCATTCACCATGAAACTCCTACCTTGATTTGACTTTCCAAAATGCAAGACCTGACACATCTATATTAAACTCCATTTGCCATTTCTTGGCACACTTCCCAGCTGATCAAGGTCCTGCTGCAATTTCTGAAAACCTTCCTCACTGTCCACGATATTGCCTATTTTAGTGTCACCAGCAAACTTACTAATCATGCCTTGTACATTCTCATCCAAATCATTAATATAGATAACAAACAGTAATGGACCCAGCACTGACCCCTGAGGCACTCCATGAATCACAGGCCTCTAGTCCAACAAGCATCGTTCCACTATTACCCTCTGCTTCCTACCATCAAGCCAATTTTGTATCCAATTTGCCAGCTCACCCTGGATTCCATGCGATATAACCTTCCAGAGCAGCTTACCATGTGGAACCTTATCAAATGCCTTACTGAAATCCATATAGACTACATCTACCGGCTTGCCCTCGTCAACCTTCCTCATCACTTCATCAAAGAAATTTAACATGTTTATATGGCATGATCTCTCACTTACAAAGTGATGCTGACTACTTCTAATCAAACCCTGTTCTTCCAAATGCATGTATATATCATCCCTCAGAATCTTCTCAACTAACTTACCCACCACAGATGTTAAGCTTAATGGTCTATAGTTCTTTGCAGCCCTTCTTAAATAATGGCACAGTATTCGCTATCGTCCAGCCTTCCGGGACCTCACCCATGGCTAATGTTGATGCAAAAGTATCAGCCAGGGCCCTCGCAATTTCTTCACTAGCCTCTTGCAGTGTTCTCAGATATATCTGGTCAGGACCAGGCGATTCCTTCATACATTCTAATACATCCAACACTTCTTCTACTGTGATAGGGACTGACCCCAAGATATCACCACTGACTTCCCCAAGTTCTTAAATCTTCATGTCTTTCTCCATAGTAAATGCAGAGGAGAAATATTAATTGAGAACCATGTCCCTCTCCTGTGGTTCTGCACATGCATGTCCACTTTGGTCCTTGAGGAGCCCTTTTCATTCTCTAGCTATTCTTTTTCCTTTAATATACTTTAAGTACCTCTTTGAATTCACTGTAATCTTCTCAGCCAAGGCTATCTCATGCCTCCTTTTCACCCTCCTGATTTCTTTCTTCAGTAAGCTACTGTATTCCCTGTGTATCTCCAGGGATTCTCTTGATGCCAGTTGCCTGTACTGAGCCATACCTCCTTCTTTTTTCTGGTCAAAGCTTCAATATCTCTTGTCATCCAGTTTTCCTTTTCATGCCAACCTTGCCTTTCACCCTGACAGGAACATATAGATCTTGAACTCTAGCTTTTAAAGGCCTTCCACGTGGTCCCTCTGCCTGCAAACAAACTACTCCAATTGACCCCTGCAAGCTCCTGTCTAATTCCATCAAAATTCGCCCTGTCCCAATTTAGAACTTGAACCTGTGGACCAGTTTTATCCCTCTCCATAACTTCATAAAACTTAATAGAACTGTGGTCATTGGCCCCAAAATGCTCCGCCACTGTGACCTGTCACCTGTCCTGGCCTATTTACCACGAGTAGGTCGAGTTTTTCCCAATTATAACCCTCTATATACTGCTTGAGGAAACTTTCCTGAACACACTAACAAATTCCACCACATCTAATCCCTTAATGCTCTGGTAGTCCCAGTCTATGTTAGGAAAATTAAAATCTCCTACTATGACAACCCTATTGCTCCTGCAAGTCTCCCAAATCTTTATTTTTAGTAAATCTACAATAGTGAGTAGAATGGGTTCTTTTTTTGATGATATGTTTTTATTGAGATCTGTCTCTTGATTAAACTTTAATAATATAAAGGTAGGTACTATGTTAGCCAGAGCAATGTATTTAAAGCATAAGAGTGTGCTAATTTCTGAGACTGTAGATTGTTAAGGTGCAAAGGTGGCCTTTAGTAGAATGATGTGCACTTCCTGTTGGATGTGGGAGATTAGGGAAAGTTTCCATGTTACTGATGATTATGTATGCGGGAAGTGTGTTTGGTTGTGAATCCTATCAAATTGCATGGATCAGTTGGAGTAGCAGTTGGAGTAATGAGGAATTTACATGAGTTAGTGGATGTGATGGACGGCAGTTGCAAGAAGGGAGATAAATCAAAGATACAGTCCAATAGATGGGTAATCTCCAGGAAAGGTAGGAGAGGGAGATGGATATGGAAGATAGAGAATATTGGAAAATAGATAGTGACATCTTGAAAAATGTCTGTATTACAGAGGCGGAGATGCTGGAAGTCTTAAAATGCATAAAGGTGGATAAAAGCCCAGGACCTGTTTAGGTATACCCTAGAACTCTGTGGGAAGCTAGGAAAGTGATTACTGGGCTCCCTTTTGAGATATTTGGATCATTGATAGCCACAGATGAGGTGCTGGAAGCCTGGAGGTTGGCTAACGTGACACCACTACTTAAGAAAGATGGTAGACTTGGCAAGATGGCGGTGATTCTGTAGAACTGGTGTGGATAGCTTTGCCTAACAGCCAAGGCATACTGGTGTTTTTTGCCATCCCTGGCCAATTTATGTGGTGGAATTATTAGTTTAAAACCTTACAGAACACATATTTGTTAATATTTGGGAGTGGGAAGGATGCCAAAGGGAAAAGGAGCAAGCAAACAGCAGCAGAGAGGACACTCCCCTGCAGCACCTACCACACCAGAGACTGCAGCAGCAGCAGCCTCTCCTGAACTCCCCCGAGGACCTGACAGACTCATAGGAATCGGCTGTGGCAATGGAGAGACTTACCTTGAACGTTGGGGCTGCAGTTGAGAAGATCCGTGGGGAGATTTGTGCCCAGGTCCAACCTATCACATCCAGGCTGCAGAAGCATAAGCAAGAGATCCAGGGCCTCGGGGAGCAGCTGGAGGAGGTGGAGGGTTGAACTAAGGCCTCGGAAGCTGCGATGGAGTCCTCATCCAGTCGGATCCAGGTGCTGGAACGAGAGGTGCGGGCCTTGCGAAACATATTGAGGACCTCAATTTAAGGATAAATCTCCGAATTGTCGGGCTCCCTGAAGGTGAGGAAGGTGAGCAGCCAATCAGCTTTTTTGAAAACTGGCTGCTGAAGTTTTTAGGCCTTACATCTAGTCCAGCAGGCTACAGTTTTAAAGGGTGTATTGGGTTACAGTGCACAGGTAAGGCCGGTGCAGCGCCCCGCTTGTTCCTAGTGCACTCCCATTCATATAAGGACAAGCAAAAAGTCATAGAAGCTTCCAGATCCCGGGAAATGATCTGTAGGCGCTGCTGTACAAGGGGTCAAAAATCATGTTTTTCCAGGATTTCTCTGCAGCTGTAATTCGAAAGAGGAAGTCCTTCGATGAAGTTAAAAAGAGGCTGAGGAACCTGGACATCCAATACTCCATGAGATACCTCGCAATGCTCCGTTTCAGCCACAAGGACTTAATTTATACATTTGACTCGGCGGATAAGGCTAAAAACTTTGTGGACACTTTAAAATAGATGGACTGGTCTGAAGAATAGGTTAATGTTTGTTCTCTTTTCTATCTTTCCCCATGTTTTCCCTTCCTTTTTTTATTCCTTTCTTTCTCCCTAATAATTTCCTTTTTGGAAAGGGGGGAAAAGACTTTGGAATAAGTTGTTCCTTTTTTTTAATAAATGGAATTTCTGATAGGAAAATTTTGTGGATGTTCTTTGTTGTCTCTCCCCTTTTTTTTTGTTTGTTCTGTTTCTCTTTTAGTCACAAGTAGGGGTGACATGAAGCCAGGGATGGGTGGGGTGGTCATCCTGACTTTGTCTTTTTTTCTGTTGATTTAAGGATCATCTCCTTGTTTATTTTTCTGGCCTAAGGCTGGGGCACAGTCTGGGTTTGAAGGAGGGGATGGGTAGGGTGAGTGCCCCCTATGGGCAGGGGGAAGAGTCTTCCATTCAAGGTTCTATAGTTAGTTTTCTTTGTAGTTTTTTGGTAGTAATGGTTGTTTATAGTTATGATAGAGTAGTTTTTGTGTATATTGTTTTTTGATTCTAGAGTCTTTATTTACTTATGCTCAGCGCTTTGTAAGCCGGGTTCTCCCTCCGAGGGGTTCAAGGGTGTCTGAAAGGGGAAATGGCTAAGTGTCTTATTAAATGGTGCACCTGGAACATTAAGGGAAGTCATTCGCCTGTTAAAAGGAAAAAAGTGCTTTCAAGCCTTAAGAGGGAAAGGGTTGATATCGCTTTGTTGCAGGAACCCCATCTTGATGATGGAGAACACCTGAAATTACAACACAGGGGTTATGATCGAGTATTCTTTTCATCTTTTACTACTAAAAGTAGGGGAGTGGCGGTACTTATCCAGAAAAATCTTCCATTCACATTATTAGAGCAGGTGAAAGATGAGCAGGGACGGTTTGTGATATTTAAAGCCCTGATACATGGGGAGGAATATAACATTTTAAATATCTACTATCCTCTGGCGCAAATTTTTGATTAGTGCTTTCTCTAAGTTGAGTGCTTTTGGAACATGGCACATTATTATGGGGGGATTTTAATTGTCTTTTGGATCTGACAGTGGACAGGATGCCTTATGGGCCCCCAGCTATTTCTTCACAGACCAAGCAGGCGGTTGACTTATGCGAGGAGTTGGGGTTGGTGGATATTTGGAAATGCCTTCACCCTACCGTCAGGGACTTCACCTTTTTTTCAAACCCACATAAATCTCACACAAGGATTGACCTCCTTCTTGATCCCTCGGCCCTTCTGGATTCGATTATGAGTTGTAAAATTGGGAATATAGCTATCTCTGATCATGTGGCAATATATTTGGAGGTTAAAGCCAAGAGTGAAGGGCTAGGTTTGTGGCACTGGCATTTGGACCCTTTTCTCCTAAAGGATTCCAAATTTGTGGAATACTTTTTGAAGAAGTTTCATGAATTCTTGACTATCAACTCAGGCATGGTTAGTAGTCCATCCATGCTATGGGAGACTGCTAAGGCCTTTGCTAGGGGATTAGCTATTTCCTATTCAGCTAGCCAGAAATGACAGAAGGAGGAACAGCAGCATCTACTTAGGACGTGGTTGAAAGCTGCTGAGGCAGCACATTTTGCGTGCCTTTGGTGGCTAAGCTACAGTGGATCATGGCCCTCCGGGCTGCCTTGAATTCAATACTGAGACAAAACGTAAAGAAAGAATTTGCTTTTGCTAGACAGAGGCTGTTCGAATATGGGGATAGGCCAGGGAGTATTTAGCATACCTGACTAGGAAAAAGTGTGCTCCCCAATCCATTACTGTCATCAGAGACTGCGCCGGGGTCCTTACATACGATGCTAAAAAGATTAATGAGGCTTTTCGGAGCTTTTACTCTGAATTGTATCAGTCTGAAAGTTGCGAAGACAGGAGGGCTAAAATAGAGACCTTTTTTAAGAACCTGGACCTCCCAGGGGTAACCTTGGAACAGGCCTCTCTCCTTAATGCCCCCTTGACAGTTTAGGAAATACAGGAGGCAGCTAAGCAACTTCAGAGTGGGAAAGTGCCTGGCCCTGATGGTCTTCCGGGTGGGTTTTATAAGGAGTTTATAGGGATTCTGTCAGGGCCAATGTTGGAGATGTACAATCACTCCTATACGCATGAATGTCTACCACCATCTTTAAGAGAAGCTAATATTTCATTAATTCTTAAGAAGGGGAAGGTTCCTGAGGATTGTGCCTCATACAGGCCCATCTCTCTATTAAATTCAGATTTCAAGATTCTGTCCAAGATCCTGGTGCTGAGATTGGGAAGGGTGTTGTCCCATATTATAAAGAGGACCAGAAAGACTTTATAAAGAACCGTAGGTCCTCTAATAATATTAGAAGGTTGCTGAATGTGGCCCAAGTTTGTCAGCAACCTTCAATTCAGGGGTTGGTGATTTCCTTAGATGCAGAGAAAGCATTTGACTGGGTGTAATGGCCGTAACTTTTTTTTATGACTTAGAACAGTTTGGGTTAGGTGGAGTCTTTGCTAGGTGGGTGGAGGTTTTATATCGCCACCCTCTGGCTGCGGTCATCATCAACGGCGTGAAGTCTGGGAATTTTACAATTGGTAGGGGTAGTCGGCAAGGCTGCCCCCTCTCACCGTTGTTTACGATGGTGATAGAGCCGCTGGCAGAGGCCATTCGTCAGAACATCCACATAACCGCTCCGGAAGTGGGATCAAGGGCACACAAGATTACACTGTATGTGGATGATGTCCTTCTGTTTTTATCGAACCTGTTGACCTCTGTACCCCACCTGATACAATGTATCAATTCATTTGGGGCTATTTCAGGATATAAGATTAACTTTGTAAAATTGGAGGCTATGCCTTTGGGGAACCTTAAGGATGTGCCAGAAGTTGAAGGTGGCCCTAAGTTGCCTTTTAAGTGGTCACGGGCAGGGTTCCGGTACCTAGGAATTTTTATTACCCCCAAGTTTGGTCTGTTATTTCGGAATAACTTTGCTCACTTGCTCGACAATATTAGGCGAGATCTCCAGGCTCTTCCAATTTCATGGCTGGGCCGAATATTTCTCATTAAGATGAATGTTCTTCCTCGCTTGCTTTATCCCATGCGTATGCTCCCTATAATGTTTCCCAAGTCAACGCTACGGAAGCTTATCCGATGGTTTGGTTCCTTTGTCTGGCATCGTGGGCGGCCCCTCATCAAACTTACTAAATTGCAGTTGCCTCATGGAGGGGGAGGAGTTGATTTCCCAGACATCAGGAGGTATCAATTGAGTTCCCTGCTGTCCTTTGTCTGTGATTGTGTAGGTGATGATCAAACTCAATATGGCTGGATATTGAGGCCTCCCAAGCAAAGTGTCCTCTTATTAAGCTGTTGTTTATGGATAAGATGAGGACAATTATGGACCACTGCTGGAACCCCATTGTCATTAGTACAGCCAAGGCATGGAGGGCGATGCATCAGAATGAGGGTTGTTTATCCAAGACTTCACTACTTACACCTATAGTTGGCATGCCAGGGTTCCGACCAGGGGTGATGGACTCAGAGTTCAAACTATGGGCAGCAAGAGGAGTTTGTGGTTTGGGAGACTTGTTGAGGGGGAGGTTATGATGTCTTTTGAGCAACTGAGCTGCAAATACAGGTTACCCAGCAGAGACCTTTTCCATTTTTTTCAGCTTAGGGATTTCATCCAGAAGAAGACAACACTTCTCACTAAGCCCTATAAGCCCGATACAGAGAGCTATGTTCCATAAGCACCCTTTCGGTTAGTTCCCTCAATCGCCTGCTGGGTGGTAGGGCCTGGCAGGATATTAACCGGTTATATGAGGTCTGGGAGCAAGAGCTAAGAGTGGAGATCTCTCCTGAAACATGGGAGAACATATGGGAGAATATTCAAAAGATCTCAATTTGTAATAGGACATGTGCTAAAAATTCTGCACAGGGCTCATCTGGCACCAGACATCTGGCGAAGTTTAAAAAAGGGGCATCTTCAGTGTGCCCCAAATGTAAAATATGTGTAGGTACTCTTACCCATTGCTTCTGGACATGCCACAGGCTCCGTGTTTGTTGGAGCGCTGTGGTGGGAGAGATAGGGAGGGTATTGAGGACTGAAGTCAAAGTAGACCCGACATCTCTCCTCTTAGGTTTACCGAATTTACCATCTTTAGACGGGCATGGGAAGAAACTATTTAATATTCTTGCATACTGTGCACAGAAAAATATTCTGATGAATTGGGTGTCTGAAAACCCGCCGGGCTTGCTGGGATGGCAGAAATTAATTATGGAGCACATTCCCTTGGAGTTTTTTACAAACATGGTGCACCACACAACAGACCATTTTTATAAGACATGGCAGCCCTACTTGAGTTATTTGGAAACAGATTTGTCAGTTGTCTTAACTCGGGCGTTTGTTTAACCAGGATGGTTAGATTTGTCAAGCCCTGGGCCCTGGAGAGGGTCCTGCGTTAATACGGGAATATATACAATGCTCCCTTGGAGGCTAGCAAATGTGGTTCCCTTGTTCAAGAAGGGGAATAGGGATAACCCTAGTAACTATAGGCCGGTGAGTCTCACTTCTGTTGTGGGCAAAGTCTTAGAGAGAATTGTAAGGGATAGGATTTATGAACATCTGGATAGGAATAATGTGATCAAGGATAGTCAGCATGGTTTTGTGAAGGGCAGGTCGTGCCTCACAAACCTTATTGAATTCTTTAAGAAGGTGACTAAGGAGGTGGACGAGGGGAAAGCGGTAGATGTGGTGTATATGGATTTTAGTAAGGCGTTTGATAAGGTTCCCCATGGTAGACTACTGCAAAAAATACGGAGGTATGGCATTGAGGGTGAGTTGGAGGTTTGGATTAGGAGTTGGCTGGCCGGAAGAAGACAGAGGGTAGTAGTTGATGGCAAAGGTTCATCTTGGAGTGCCGTCACTAGCGGTGTTCCGCAAGGATCTGTTTTGGGACCATTGCTGTTTGTCATTTTTATAAATGACCTGGAGGAGGGGTTAGAAGGTTGGGTGAGCAAGTTTGCAGATGATACGAAAGTCGGAGTAGTTGTAGACAGTGAGGAAGGATGTGGCAGGTTACAGCGGGATATAGATAAGCTGCAGAACTGGGCAGAAAGGAGGCAAATGGAGTTCAATGTAGCTAAGTGTGAGGTAATTCACTTTGGTAAGAGTAACAAAAAGATGGGGTACTGGGCTAATGGTCGGATACTTGGTAGTGTGGATGAGCAGAGGGATCTTGGTGTCCATGTACACAGATCTTTGAAAGTTGCCACCCAGGTAAATAGTGCGGTGAAGAAGGCATATGGCGTACTGGCTTTTATTGGTAGAGGAATTGAGTTCCGGAGTACTGAGGTCATGTTGCAGTTGTATAAGACTCTGGTGCGGCCGCATCTGGAGTATTTTGTGCAGTTTTGGTCGCCATACTATAGGAAGGATGTGGAGGCACTGGAACGGGTGCAGAGGAGGTTTACCAGGATGTTGCCTGGGATGGTAGAAAGATCGTATGAGGAAAGGCTGAGGCACTTGGGGTTGTTTTCATTGGAGAAAAGAAGGTTTAGGGGTGACTTGATAGAGGTGTACAAGATGATTAGGGGTTTAGAAAGGGTCAACAGTGAGAATCTTTTTCCACGTATGGAGTCAGCTATTACAAGGGGGCATAGCTTTAAATTAATGGGGGGTAGGTATAGGACAGATGTTAGGGGTAGGTTCTTTACTCAGCGAGTCGTGAGTTCGTGGAATGCCCTGCCAGTAGCAGTGGTGGACTCTCCCTCATTATGGGCATTTAAGCGGGCATTGGATAGGCATATGGCGGATAGTGGGCTAGTGTAGGTTAGGTGGGCTTGGATCGGTGCAACATCGAGGGCCAAAGGGCCTGTACTGCGCTGTATTCTTCTATGTTCTATGTTCTATGTTCTCTGTTTGGGAGCTTTGCGCTGAGCATAGCTGTTCTGTATTCTGTATTTTTTTTTCTTTTTTTTGGTGTTGCTTTGCACTGTGTTAGGGTTTGTTTTGTATTACAGGGTAGGTTAATAGTTAAGAGACAGGAGTTGTATTGTTTTTGTGTTTGTTTTCTTTTTATTATACTCATATTTGTTATTGATTTGTATTTTTCAATAATTTTATATGTTTTTAAAATTAAAAAATTTGCTCATAAATATATTTGCAAAAAAAAGAAAGGTGGTAAGGACAAGCCAGGGATCAATAGACCGGTGAGCCTGACATCAGTGTTGGGCAAGTTGTTGGAGAGAATCCTGAAGGACAGAATTTACATGTATTTGGAAAGGCAAAAACTTATTAGGGATAGTCAACATGGCTTTGTGTGTGGGAAATCATATCTCACTAGCTTGATGGAGTTTTTTCAAGATGTAATGAAGATGATTGATGAGGAGAGACAGGTGGATGTGATCTAAATGGATTTCAGTCAGGTGTTCAACAAGATTCCTCATGGTAGACTGGCTAGCAAGGTTAGATCACATGGAATACAGGGAGAACTAGTCACATGGATACAGAGCAGGCTTGAAGGTAGAAGACAGAGGGTGGTGGTGGGACTGGAGGCCTGTAACCAGCAGAGTGCCACAAGGATCGCTGCTGGCTCCACTGCATTTTGTCATTAATATAAATGATTTGGATGTGAACATAAGATGGTTAGTAAATTTGCAGATCACTCAACAAAGAAGGCTACCTCTTTTACAAAGGGACTTTGATCAGGTGGGCCAATGGGCTGAGGAGTACCAGATGGAGTTTATTTTAGATAAATGTGAGGTGCTGCATTTTGGAAAGGCAAGTCAGGGCAGGACATATACACGTAATGGTAAGGTCCTGGGGAGTGTTACAGAACAAAGAAACCTTAGAGTGCAGGTTCACAGCTCCTTGAAAGTGGAGTTGCAGGTTGACAGGATAGTATAGAGGGTGTTTGGTATGCTTGCCTTTATTGGTCAGTGCATTGCATGTAGGAGTTGGGAGGTCATGTTGCTGTTGTAAAGGAAATTGGTTAGGCCACTTTTAGAATAATGTGTGCAATTCTGGTCTCCCTGCTGTAGGAAGGATATTGTGAAACTGGAAATTCAAAAAAGATTTACAAGGATGTTGCCAGGGTTGGAGCGTTTCTTTAAATTTACCTTTCTTTTTACTATACCTTTCCCTCGACCTATTGGATATTCCTTGTTTTTTACTCTGTGTAGTCTTATTTAAGCCACTATTCTTAATTTCCTGTTTCTTTTTATTATCATTCTTATTATCCTTCCTAAAGGGTGACCTTATAGAGGTTTATAAAATCATGAGGGGCATGGTCAGGGTAAATAGACAAAGTCTTTTCCCTAGGATGGGGAGTCCAAAACTAGGGGGTATAGATTTAAGGTGGAAGGGGAAAGATTTAAAAGGGACCTAAGGGGCAACATTTTCACACAGAGGATGGTGCGTGTATGGAATGAGCTGCTAGAGAAAGTGGTGGAGACAGGTACAATTAGAACATTTAAAAGGCATTTGGATGGGTATATGATTAGGAAGGGCTTAGAGGGATATGGGCCGGGTGCTGGCAAATAGGACTATATTTATTTAGGATATTTGATTTGCATGGACGAGTTGGACTGAAGGGTCTGTTTCTGTGCTGTACAGCTCTATGACTCTATGACTCTATAATGAGAGCATTCAGCTATTAAGTTTGCTCTATGATTCAATACGTTCAAGAATTATCTGTTAATCCTCAATTCATGATTTCTATTCGACCAATCATCTCTCTATCTCAGCTTTGCATGCACTTACCAACCCAACTCCAACAGCCCTTTGTGGTGAAACATTCCATAAATTTGCTATCCTCTTAGAGAAAAAATGACTCTTCATCTCTGTCCTGAGTAGCCTTCTCCTTATGCTGAGATTATGCCTACTGGTCTTAGATTGTTTCACAGGGCATAAGCAACCTCTCTGCATCTACCTCATCAAACACCCTTGACTTATTACATTTCACAAGAGAATATGGCAAAAATTCACCAGTCCAATTCCTAGGATTTGTTGTATGGGGTCAAGAGATTGTGTCAACAGGCCCTGTATTTATAAGAGTTTAGAAGAATGAGAAACAATCTCATTGAGCTATGTAACATTCTGATACAGGACTGTTTCTCCTGTCTGGGTGATCACGGTTTCAAGATACAGGGTAAGTCAGTCTGAGATGCAAGGGGGGGGTGAATCGATGGAATTTTGAACCACAGAAAAACCACAGTGGAAGTGATGCCACTGAATATATTTAAGAAACAAATAAATGTCTAGTTACTAAAGATGTCAAGTGTGGGTGGGGAAAGAGTGGGAAAATATTGTTAAGGTAGAGGATGAGCCATGATCATATTGAATTGAAGAGCAGGCTCAATGTGTCCTACTCCTAATCCTATTTTCTATATTTGTATGTTGGCGTTTCCTATTTTCATTATTCTTATTCTGGATTTCTCCTTGTTTTTTTCCATTGCCAATCTAAACCTTGCGGTATGTTGATCACAACACCTTAAGTATTCTCATCTGGTACTTGATCCATATCATTCCATAGAATCAGGTCTGGTAGTGTTTTCATTCTCATCAGTCTACAACATGCTGCTGTAGGAAATTCTGCTGAACACACACTTGGAACTCTTACCTCTCTCTGTCCTTTACACTACTTCTACCTCAGTCCTCCCCTTCCTGGACCTCTCCATCTCCATCAGTGACGACCGACTTGACACTGACATTTTCTACAAATTCATCAAGTTCACCAACACATTCCACCCTGACCTTAAATTTACCTGGACCATCTTTGGCACCTCCCTCCCCTTCCTGGACCTCTCCATCTCCATCAGTGACCACTGACTTGACACTGACATTTTCTACAAACCCACCGACTCCCACAGCTACCTGGATTACACCTCTTCCCACCCTACCTCTTGCAAAAATGCCATCCCGTATTCCCAATTCCTCCGCCTCCACCGTATCTGCTCCCAGGAGGAGCAGTTCCACCATAGAACACACCAGATGGCCTCCTTCTTTAGAGACCGCAATTTCCCTTCCCATGTGGTTAAAGATGCCCTCCAATGCATCTCGTCCACATCCCGCACCTCCGCCCTCAGACCCACCCCTCCAACCGTAACAAGAACAGAACGCCCCTGGTACTCACCTTCCACCCTACCAACCTTCGCATAAACCAAATCATCCGCCGACATTTCCGCCACCTCCAAACAGACCCCACCACCAGGGATATATTTCCCTCCCCACCTCTCTCCGCCTTCCGCAAAGACCGTTCCCTCCGTGACTACCTGGTCAGGTCCACGCCCCCCTACCACCCACCCTCCCATCCTGGCACTTTCCCCTGCCACCGCAGGAACTGTAAAACCTGTGCCCACACCTCCTCCCTCACCTCCATCCAAGGCCCTAAAGGAGCCTTCCACATCCATCAAAGTTTTACCTGCACATCCATTAATATCATTTATTGTATCCGTTGCTCCCGATGCGGTCTCCTCTACATTGGGGAGACTGGGCGCCTCCTAGCAGAGCGCTTTAGGGAACATCTCCGAGACACCCACACCAATCAACCAAACCGCCCCGTGGCTCAACATTTCAACTCCCCCTCCCACTCTGCCGAGGATATGGAGGTGCTGGGCCTCCTTCACCGCCGCTCCCTCACCACCAGACGCCTGGAGGAAGAACGCCTCATCTTCCGCCTCGGAACACTTCAACCCCAGGGCATCAATGTGGATTTCAACAGCTTCCTCATTTCCCCTTCCCCCACCTCATCCTAGTTTCTAACCTCCAGCAACACTGTCCCCCTTGACTTGTCCGGACTTGTCCGACCTGCCCAGCTCCTTTTCCACCTATCCACTCCATCCTCTCCTCCCTGACCTATCACCTTCATCTCCTCCCCCACTGACCTATTGTACTCTATGCTACTCTATCCCCACCCCCACCCTCCTCTAGCTAATCTCTCCACGCTTCAGGCTCTCTGCCTTTATTCCTGATGAAGGGCTTTTGCCCGAAACGCCGATTTCGAAGCTCCTCGGATGCTGCCTGAATTGCTGTGCTCTTCCAGCACCACTGATCTAGAATCTGGTTTCCAGCATCTGCAGTCATTGTTTTTACCCCATTTGGATAATTAAAGTCTACTTTATAACTATACTATAATTCTCACACTGTAAATTTTTTGCTAAAACAGTTGACCCCCTCCTTTCCACTATTTGACAGTCTGAAGATTACAAAGATCAATAGAATTATACCTTTCTTTATTATTTAGATTTCGCCTAATGGATTCTGTTCTTGACCCAACAGTGGAATATTCCCTTTAATCCACCTCTCCTGTGTTCCTTCTTTTCTTATCTTTTTGAGCATCTTATATCAGAAATATTTAACATCCAGTCATGACCTTCTTTGAACCAGGTTTGTGTTATTGTGTTTCCAAGTATCATACGCACCTTAACATTTTTCTCCAGTCTCAGCTCCTGTCAAATTATTTTACACCTCCTCAATACCATATTCAACATGGTTCTGCCTCTGTTTAGTTGCAATACACCTGGCCTTTAAAGGTCCTATCTTCCCCAGAGCTGATCTTATCTAAAACCTTCCTTCCTTCCCAGACATGCAGCCATCTACTCTCTCCTTCTACTTCTACACTCAATTGCATGTGACACTGAGGTTCTTTGGAGATGACTACATTAGAGACCCTTCTTTCTACCTAGGTCCCTAGATTCTGACAGTAGGACTAAATCTCTTGTAGTAACAAGGTGGATCTGAAATTGTACTTGAACTTGGAAGCGTGTGTTGCAACGGTGAATGTGCAACCAACTCAGCCACAGCTGACAGAAAATCAAAACATCCAGCAAAACATTTAAAAAGGCAATATTAAGACCATCCAGCTTAAAACTCTCCCAATCAAATATTTACTAGTACTCCAAAAATACAAAATGTACTTCTTGGGGCATTTCTTTTAATCAAATTCTACTAATTACAACTCCACTAATATGAAGTTACACCTGATTGATGAAAGTGTGACTTTTAGTGATATTATGACTGGAAAGGTTGAAATTGCCACTGATTGCATGATTGACAGTTCTCAAAGTTGTAAAACTGTGGCCTCTATGAGAACTATAGATGTTAGATTGCAACTTCAGGAATTCTATGCTAAAATGTAAAGTCGCCATAGTCCTACTGGACCATAGACTGCTCTCTCATTAGAGAGGGTGGACTGGTTGTGGCTTAACCTGCAAGGGAAGAGGTTGAGAAGGGAGGATCCTTTGTGGTACCAGTGATAATTGCCCTGCTCTTACTCAAAATATTCCCATGTGGTTTCTTACATTCAGTGGTAAGGGCAGATAGAGTCTTGGTTTAATAACTCATCTAAAACAGGGCACCTCTAAAGGTGCAGCACTCCTTCAGTACCAAATTGGAAAATCAACCTTGATTTTTGTGTTGAAGTCTTAAAGTCTTAAATGCGAATCCATAACCTTATGACCCAGAGGCAAGACTGTTACTGACTGAACCACAATTGACACATTTACTTGAAATAAAGGAAACAAGATACACAGATGGGTGACTACAGATACATGAGGGAAGCAGAGGTATTGCATTAATAGCAGACAAAAGGAGTTCTTAGTCATGCTAATGAGTTGGGTATGGATTGTTTCATGTCTTCACCTAATGCAGAAGAACTATTTTGGATTAGACTCAACAAAAGTGGAAAGTAAGACATAAAATAAGAGATCTAGAATATATACAAAGTTCACTCTTCTTCGGGTTATTAACATAATCAAAATTCCTATGGTATCATCTATGAAAATGGATAGAAAAAGAAATAATGTTTACTGATTCATTTTATGTTGTGAAACTACATTAAGTTCAACAAATGGTAGCAATTTGAGCCATGATTCCCATCACAAATTATAGGCTCTTTAAATTATTTTGGAAGACAATTTCTTGCCTTGGCAAACAAGGATCATTGCTTACATTTTCCTTTTCCTGGCACATATTCTCCATTAAAAAACCTATGGTTATTATCCACAGATTCTTCTTGTTCCAGGAAAACTTGGAATACTTTTGCTGGCATTTTGTACAAAATATACAACACAAACACTTCAGAGCCATGCACCCCATCAACCAATTAAAATGTGTACTGCATTAGGTGTGTTTTTAAAATAACACACTACCTTTCTCAAGAAAACTTCAGACTTCAGGGAAGCGGTTACAGCTGTTGTCTTCTCTCCCTTGGGAATCAGAAATAGGAATATGTGTAAACAAAGGGAATTTGGGAATGTAGTAGCGAAAGGCAATGGATAAACATTCAGTTACAGCAGTAAGTAAATAACAATTGTTTTGTGAAGGCTATTACAAACATTGTCAACAGTTTTCTTCAAAAGTCTATGGTGAAGTGAAAGGTCATAATAAAGCTGTAGAAAAAGTAGCCTAAAATTTTGCTGTACCATACTACAGCATTACAGTATTTAATCACATGTCGAAATTTATAAGTATATTAGGAGTGTTTTAGACATGAAGGGCTTTTGCCCGAAACGTCGATTTCGAAGCTCCTTGGATGCTGCCTGAACTGCTGTGCTCTTCCAGCACCACTAATCCAGAATCTGGTTTCCAGCATCTGCAGTCATTGTTTTTACCCTGTTTTAGACAAAGCCTCATTCCAGATTCTCTTAGGGGTGATAGGGATTGGGATTGGATGGAGCAGGTAGTACAGTGAGCATGCATTGCTGACAGCATTTGGCATAATTAGCCCTCTGGATGTCATGCATGCTCAGTTCAGCACAGAAACCATGCCATTTGAAGGTACCACAAAGGATCCTCCCTTCTCAACCTCTTCCCTTGCAGGTTAAGCCACAACCAGTCCACCCTCTCTAATGAGAGAGCAGTCTATGGTCCAGTAGGACTATGGCGACTTTACATTTTAGCATAGAATTCCTGAAGTTGCAATCTAACATCTATAGTTCTCATAGAGGCCACAGTTTTACAACTTCGAGAACTGTCAATCATTGGGTTTTCTTCCCAATATTTATTATCACTCATTCAATATCACAAGAACAGATCATATCTGATTATCATCACACTCCTGTTTGTAGGAACTTACTCTCCACAGATTAACTTTCATATTTCCTGTGTCACCACAGTGGCTATAATTACAAAATGCTTAATTGTTGTAAAGTGCTTTGAGGTGTTCAGTGATCAGGAAAGGTGTGAATCTTTCTTTATCTATTCGCACATTGAAAAAACTAGCTTAAATAAATGATTTCCCAAACTAAATGATCCCAAATCATTTGGAACAAGTTGTTTGTTTCTTTTGTTGATTTTCCTGTAAGGTGTTAAAATAATGTATCAGTATGAGCTCAAAATGTAGAGACATAATGAAAGCATGTACCATTGTTACGTTAACATAGCAAAGATGGAATAATTGGTTATTAATTGTATTAATAGTACATTTGCCCATTCATTTTTTTCTTTCTTACAAATCTTACAACCTACCTAAACTGTACAGAATCTGGACACTAACAATACTTTCATAGATCTTATCAACAGAGAACCTGAATCAAAATAAATTAAAACTATATGCTTAAGTGGTTACGGATGAAGTGAAGTTGAACTTTGAGGCACAAAATTATGCAGTAAAGCTACTTGGTCCATTATGCACACACCTACTCTTTAAAAGAACTTTCCAATTAGCCTCACTCTCCATATAGCCCTACAATTGTTTCCTTTCAAGCATTCATTTATCCAATCATCCATTTCAGGGGAGGAAATGGCCTTAAGTGATATTATTGTTAGACTATTAAACCAGCAAATGTTCGGCAGACCTGGGTTCGAATTCTGCCACGGCAGATGGTGGAATTTGAATTCAATAAAAAAAGTTTGGAATTAAGAATCTACAGATGACAATGAAACCACTGTTGATTGTCAGAAAAACCCAATTGATTTTCAATTTCAAGGAAGGAAATCTGCCACCTTCGCCTGGCCTGGCTTACATGTAACTCCAGATCCACAGCAAATTTGTATTGACTCTCAATTGCCCTCTGAAATGGCCTAGCAAGCCACTCAGTTGCATCAATTACTGCAAAGTTTCAAAGGATTGAAATCAGATGGATCACCTGGCATTGACCTAGGCACTGGAAAAGAGAATGGCAGAAACAGCCTTGTCACCACTGCAAAGTCCTCCTCACTAACATCTGGGGGCTAGTGGCAAAATTAGGAGGGCTGTCCCACAGACTAATCAGGCAACAGCCTATCATAGTCATATTCATGGAATCTCATTCCTAACAGATAATGTCCCAAATGCCACTATCACTGTCCCAGATATGTCTTGTCCCACCAGCAGGCCAGACCCAGCAAAGGTGGCAGAGCAATGGTATACAGTCAGGAGGGACATGTCCTAGGAGTCCTCAACATTGACTCCGGACCTCATAAAGTCTCATGGGCAAGGAAACCTCCTGCTGATTAGCTACTACTGCCTTCTTTTGGCGAATGAATCAGTACTCCTCCATGTTGAACAACTTTTGGAGGAAATACTGAGGATGGAAAGGGCACAAAAATTCCTTTGGGTTGGGTTTTAATGTCTACCACCAAGAGTGGCTCGACAGCAGTACTAATGATTGAGCTGGTTTGGTGCTAAAGAAAATACTTGCTATACTGGGTCTATAGCAGATGGTGAGGGAACCAACAAGAGGGAAAAACATACTTGACCTCATCCTCTCCAATCTGCCGGCTGTGGATGCATCTGTCCATGACAGTATTGGTAAGAGCAATCACTGCACAATCATTGTGGAATCAAAGTCGCATTGAGAATACCCTCCATCGTGTTGTGTGGCACTATCACTGTGCTAAATGGATTAGACTATGAACAGATCTAGCAGCTCAAGGCTGGGCATCCATGAAGTGCTGTGGGCCATCCAAAGCAGCAATGTTGTACTCCAACACAATCTGCAACCTCATGGCCTGGCATATCCTCCATTCAACCACTGCCATCAAGCCAAGGGATCAACACTGGTTCACTGGTTAGTGGAGTAATGGCATCTGGCATAACTGAAAATGAAGTATCAACCTGATGAAGTTACTAAACAGATTGAATTCCATGCCAAACAACATAAGCAACAAATGAGAGACAGAGCTAAGTGATTCCATAACCAATGGATCAGATCTAAGCTCTGCAGTCTTTCCACATCCGGTTGTGAATGATGGTGAACAATTAAACAATTAGTGAAAAGGGTCCTCAAATATCTCTATCCTCAATGTTGGAAGACCCCAACGTATCCATGCAAAAGATAAGGTTGAAGCTTTTGCAGCAGTCTTTAGCCCAGAAATGCTGAATGGCTGATCCATCTTGGCCTCTTCCAGTGGTCCCCAGCATTACAGATACCAGTCTTCAGCCAATTTGATTCACTCCATGTGATATCAAGAAATGATTGGAGACACTGGATTCTGCAAAGACTATGGGTCCTGTCAACATTCCGACAATAGTACTGAAGACTTATGCTCCAGAACTTATCGCTCTGCTAGCCAAGCTGTTCCAGTACAGTTATAATATGTGCATCTAATCGACAATGTGGAAAATTGCCCAGGTATGTCTGGTGGATAAAAAGCAATACAAATCCAACTCAGCCAATTACTGTCCCATCAGTCTACTCAATAACGGGATGGAAGATGTCATCAACGGTGCTATCAAGCAGCACCTGCTCAGTGATGCCCAGTTTGAGTTCCATCAATGCCATTCATCTTCTGACCTCATTATCCCCTTGGTTCAAACTTGGACAAAAGATCTGAACTCGAGAGGTGAGGTGAGGTGAGAGTGAGAGCCCTTGACATCAAAGCTGCATTGGACTGAGTGCAGCATCAAGGATCCCCAGAAAAACTGGAATCAATGGGTATCAGGGATAAACTCTTCCTTGGTAGGAGTCATACCTGGCACATAGAAAGATGGTCGTGGTTGTTGGAGGTCAGGCATCTCAACTACAGGATATCACTGCAGGAGTTCCTCAGAGCAGTGTGCTAAGCTCACTCATCTTCAGCTACTTCATTAATGACCTTCCCTTCATCATAAGGTCAAATCTGGGAATATTCACTGACGATGGCACAATGTTCAGCACCATTCATAACTCCTCAGATTCTGAAGTAGTCCATGTTCAAATGTAATACGTTCTGGACAATATCCAGATTTGGACTGACAAGTGGCAAGTAACATTTGTGCCACACAAATACCAGGTTATAGCCATCTCCAATAAGAAAGAATCGAATCACTGCCTCTTGATATTCAATGGTGTTACTATCACTGAATCCCCTACTATCAACATCCTGGGGGTTATCATTGATCAAGAAACTCAATTGGACTCACCGCAGTGGCTACAGGAGCAGGACAGACCTAGGAATACTGTGGTGAATAATTCACCTCTTGACTCCCCAAAGCCTGTCCTTCAGCTGCAAGGCACAAATCAAGAGTGTGATAGATATTCCCCAGTTGCCTGGATGAGTGGAACTCCAACAACACTCAAGAAGCTTGATACCATTCAGGACAAACCAGCCTGCTTGATTGGAATTGCATCCACTCCCTCCACCACTGATGCTCAGAAACAGCAGTGTGCACTATCTACAAGATGCACTGTAGAAATTCACCCAAGATTCTCAGACAGTACCTTTGAAATCCATGACCACTTTCATCTAGAAGGACAAGGGCAGCAAATGCATGGAAACACCACCTTCAAGTTTCCCTCCAAGACACTCACCATCCTTCCTTGGAAATATATCATTGTTCCTTCACTGCTGTTTGGTCAAAATTCTGGAATTCTCTCCCTAATGGCTCTGTGGGTCAACCCACAGCTGATAGACTGCAGTGGTTCAAGAAGGCAGCTCACCACAACCTTTTCATGGTCAACTAGGGATGCAAAATAAATGCTGGCCAGCCAGTGACGTCTACATCCCAATGTTCTGTGCAAAAAGCAAATCTTATCCAATCTCTGCCTTAAGAAATCTGATGCTAAACATGCCCACCGATGTAGATCAGCAATCAACAAAGGTCATCAGATGTGAAATTAGAAAGCCAAAGCACAATATAAGTCAGCAGAGATAGAATGATAAAATTGTTCTTGTCAGGCTACACTTTGAAAATTGTGTCCCCTTCTGATGTCAAGAAGTAACAGACTTTCAAGCAATGAAATGAAGAGGCACATGACTAGTCCTTAGTGCTGAATCTAAGTTTAGAAGCATATAATTTTTTAAGGATATAAATAAAAGTCTTGAATATTACATCAAATTAATCTGTGGGAGTAGAAATAGGGGGTGAGCTAAAGGTTTAAGTCTGGCTCACAGCAATTTAACTAAGTTATTCTTCACTTAAAGTAATGAATGAATTACATACATATCCTGTAAAGGTAAAGGAGACAAACACCATGGAATAATTTAAGAAACAATTCATTGGCAGATGGGTAGAGGTTAGGATCCCTCTGCTTGAATGAAATATAACGCGCAGAATGGCTTTCCCAATCTATAATTATGCTATGATTTTGTGGGTAACCAACAGGAACTTTGATTTTCATTGGCAATTCAATTACCAAATTTAATAGCAATTATGAAGGATTCTAACTTATATTTCAACAATCTTGAGGGATATTTGAACATTGATAATATTTTACATAAATATAAAACCTGCAATAAATCAACATTATTGGCCATAAAATTTAAGAGATCATTCTTCTGTGTATTCCTGCTTAGTTTCTCCATTGCACAACTGATGTGGTCGTATTGAATTCCCTCTA